>NC_080381.1:2255202-3455202 GCF_014773155.1 Arachis stenosperma | reverse complement strand
AAAATCATTTAAAAGGATAGCAGTAAGAACTAACAGAAATTCCATCATTATTTAGAATAATAAATACGTGTCAATCAGCATTGGGTTGTTTAATGACATCTGCCATCTGGAAGTAAGACGATTTATTTTTAAACCCACAACAACAATTAATGATGTATGAAATACAACAAAACAAAATTTCATAGAACTCTCCATACATCTTTGCCTTCATTCAAAGATTGTGAAAGAAACGCTAAAGATCTGGAGTTAGCAGTCTGGGTTAGAACAAGAACATCCCTCCCAAGCCTCATTGCTCCTGTCTAAGTAAGAAAACCATGAAGGAAAAACAATTATGAATTCAGTCAAAGTCAAGCAAAAAGACAAAGTGTAAACTGAAGAGATCTTATTTATCTTATAATTTGACACAAAACAAAACAAGGCTGTGAATTAAAATCTATCTTATATGTCATCCTTTTAACCTGGAATGGGGTTTTGTGAGAGAACAAGGGGTTGTATAAGATCAATTTATGCTTCTGTCAATATCCACAATGATGCCAAGGTATCAGCACACAAAGCTAAGAGAAATTCCAACACACAAAAGCCAAGCAAGCAAAACAAGCCTTAACTAGTTTCAATTCTTCTTATATTTTATAAAAGATATTTATTCATAGTAGAGGCTTCGGAGGGAAGAGCATATGTTGGTTAACCAAACTTTTTAATGAGATCCTAGCATCTGAGAGGATGTCAAATGAGTGGAGGAAAAACACCTTAGTCCCTATTTACAAGAAAAAAAGGATATACAAAATTGTAACAACTACAGAAGGATCAAGCACATAGGTCATACCATGAAGATATGGGAGAGGGTCATAGAACATAGGTTGAGATAGGAGACATAGTTCTCGAAGAACTAGTTTGGCTTTATGCTAAATAGATCTACCACCTAAGGTTAAGATATATACTTGTTAAGGAGAATGATGGAGACTCTAGAATAACAAAAAGATCTACACATGGTGTTTATTGCTTTGGAAAAAAAAGAAGCATATGATAGAGTATCAAGAAAGGTCCTATGGAAGGTCTCGGAAAAGAAGAGTATAATGTGACAGAGAAATTTCCTATTGGTGTAGGATTGCACTAAGGACCATCTCTAAGTCCATATCTCTTTACATTGGTTTAGGAGATACTGAACATATCCAGGAATCAGCACCCTAGGCATGTTTTTGCCGATGACATTGTCCTTATGGGAGAAATAAGGAAACCTTTAATTCAAAAGTGAGAGTTGTGGAGAAGAGCCTTAGAGGAGTATGGTTTGCACATAACCCGCGGTAAGATGGAAATTATGGAATGAAAGTTCCGTAGGTGAGAGAAAAATAATAATACAAAAGTGAAAAATAGAAAAAGCATCCTATCGCAAGTAAAGTATTTTAAGTATCTTGGGTGTATCATACAGCATAATGGAGAAATTGAGGAGGATGTAAAACATAGGACGCAAACGGGATTGTCAAAGTGGCAAAGTGCGTCTGGTTTTATATGTGACAAAAAAATACACTTGAAACTTAATGGGAAATTTTATCGCCATTAGGCCGGCTATGTTTTATTAAACATAGAGTGTTGGGCGGCAAATAAAATGCGTCCAAGCTGAAATATCACAAGTATCACCTTGTCCCGGACCATCGCAGGAAAACTATAACCAAGATCTTTTTTATCTGGCATTAACTAGAACCACGTGCATCCAAAGCACCTTTTACTAAGATCAATGTAGTTGTGTGTAAACCTAGACCAATAGCATGATGAACTAAGAATTCTCTGGGTCCTATTGTTAAGAATAGAGAATTACTACTCTCATTTATAGCATTTAACCAACCGGGCAACCATATGCTTCGCCCTGCATTGAACGCCAGAGATTAGGTTGCTGAGATGGATGAACGATCACACACGTATGCACAAAACATAGAACGAAGATATATGAGAGAAAGTTGGAATAGCACTTAGTGGTTTGGACATGTGGGAAGAAAATCGGCAAAGCATCCAGTTAGGAGGGTAGATTAGATGGAAGATAGACGTTAGCGAATGGTAGAGGAAAGGCAAAAGAAATCACACATGAGGTGGTCAAAAGAGATCTACATGTAACGGGTCTCATTGTAGACATGATATATGATAGAACTCAACGGCGTTGTTTATTCATGTAGTCAACTCCACCTAGTAGGATAAGGCATTGTTATTATTTTATTCACATTAGAGAATAATTGTGTAAAATGGACATAAAGCATTCTCTTAAACCAGCCACCAAAAAACCAAAAGATAGTGATACAAAACAACTAGACTTTGTCAGGAAGATACTGGTTGTTGGAGATCCAAGAAAACAAAAGCTTTTCAGCATGTAACACCCACAAACACTTTGAAGTTCAAATAGGCATCAAAGACAAAGGCAAAGGACAGAGTTACCTTAGATTCGAAGACAATTAGACAAATCAACCCAAAGGGAGCAAAACTAAGGTGAGCAGTGGAAAACCCAAAAAAAGAGGAAAAGAAATAACAACCTTGAATCCGATGCCAAATCTGCCAATGTGATCCTTGACATCTTTATCAGGTTGTTTATGCCCAAACGATACCATTTTCACAATCTCATCATGGTTCATCCCTTGACCATTATCAATAATTGACAACATAGGAACATTCTTCCCAGATTTCTTCAACTTGATCATCTCTACAAAAATATCCAACCTGTGACATCCAAGCAATAATAGGTACAATTTTAAGAGAATACCTTGGATCCTTTACCTCTAATGTTGAAGATTTGATATAACCATTTATTACTATTTTTTTATAGGAAAATTAAAAGAAAAGAAATCAATTGATGACAGAGAATATTACAAAAGAGAGGACTAGGTATTGCCTTGAGAAAGGGAAAAAATGCTTGTAGATCCTAAGGAAACACTCGGTTCCTGTCTTGAAATAGGAAGAAAAAGAACATAGTGGAATGGTAGAGATGCATCTCCCAAAGGTACAAAAATTGGCTTAAAAATTGCCTCCAAGACATGTCTCTTTGTGTAGCTCCATTTTGGAAGTAAAGAAATTATTTTAAAAATAGCATTTCCAATGCAAACTCATGTTTCATGAAAGTAGATCCAAGAAAGAAAAGTTAGAGTAAAATAAAGTACTGGTAGATTGCAAGTTACCAAAGAGAAACAAGCAAATAGCCAACAAGAAACAAAAAACCTACTTGGAGGCTTTGGCATCCCTTGAATTATCAACAAGCTCAGCTATCCCACCAAAAATCCATCCAGAATGAGCTTGACCAAGAGTTTTTAGGTAACTTGGGTCTGCTCGTATGTAATTTTTCTCGAAGAGTCTATCCTGCTTCATATGAGTTTTACTTTTCAATTCATCACAAGTTTCACTCATAGAATGGTTGGCACAATCATCAGTTTGAGGGCAGTTAGGATCAGAGGAACAAACTTCTGCACCATTTGCTGGGCCTCTCATCATCGAAGTATTAGGTCGGCGATGCTCCTCAGCCAAGTGCGAACCTGCTAAAGAATCATCTAGTCCAAATTACTTCACCAATTTAAATGACCAGGAGAAACTAAGATTCAAATATAGGACTCCATAGTCATCTTCACCATTTGGAAAGGAAAAGCAAACTCCCAAATTATAGATAAACCAGAGCTACAAACAACATGCTACAGCTACACCTCAAAAACAAACAATAAAATACAACACAATGCACAAAAAGAATAAATGCGTGCCAACCCATCAATTAATTAGATCACAAATAGATTGAAATAATGTGCATGAGATGATTTTAACTGAAGTATTAACTGATTACATTATTTTAAGAGAAAAATAAAATCCGATGTACCATAGAATGCATACCTGATTCGCAATCCCGTGGTCTACTATCCACAACGCATGTCTTGCCTATCCGATAGGCAACACTAACTGGGGTAGATGTCGAGGCTTTAGCAGGGGGCAGAATGTAAAACTTGTATGGCTCAAAGTCTGCAATAGCAATCTGCCAAAAATGAGTCTTAGACATTGCAAAGACAGTGAAAAGTGATTAACGGATAGGCTAAATCACACTCATTAATCACAAAATCCCATTATGTGTTGTTTTATTGTCATCAAATGAATATTTCAGTTCTTTTTCTTGTTTTGATACATAATCTTTTAGTTTTTAATAGACACATAGAATCATGTAGCCAAACATGCATATGACTGAAGTTGAGAACAAAAGATACAGAGACAGGTGTCAGAGATAAGACATAAGAGTTGCATCTCTTCCTTGGTCCCCTTCTGCTCCCGCTCTAGTGGATACAAAATTAGGCAAACTTTGCCCTAGAACAGAGACATTTTGTATTTTATGCCTAGACCTTCCTCAAATAGATTTATGCCTCCCAGTGTTTATATTTTTTTCTTGAGACAGTTATATCAAACGAGGCCTAATTGGCATTAAACCGTGCTAACAATTATAGCAACCATTATAAATAAAGGATTTCATCATAATCACAAACATGTGCATGCCAGAGCTGAAATAATAATTAATAGAAGTAACACACCATGTCATACTTGTGCAGGAAATCCAAGAACCTTCTCCACTCGTGCCTTTCATGCGAATTTTCTGGGGCAGGATCCAATGAAAACTGGGGCAACATGGAAATTCCTGATACTTTCATATGTCTCATTGTATGTATGTTCAACTCATTGGACCTGCAAAAACTTTTTTCACGTCAGCAAATGAATCACACACAATAAATGCTAAAGAATATAGAAAACTAAAGTATGCTTCAGTAAGAAGAATAATTCATACAGTTCAGTAGGCGCGTTTGTGGACTTGACACTGCATATAGTTTTCCGATCCTTTTTAAGGACAAAACTCATCTGCATAAAGAGGATCAAGAAGAGAGAAACATTAACAGCGCATTACGTGCTATTATATCAAAAATCAAAGAGCGATGAAAGTTCAGAAAGCTAACTTGTGAATGCTTTAGTCTTGTTACAAAAAAAATAAAAAATAAAAATAAAAAAAAATCTCATTTGAAAGAGAATATGGCTCATAAACAGAACGAAGCTCCAAAGCTTTAAAACTTGCATTTTCAAGAAGATAACAGCAGCATGCAGCAATTGCAATGCAGGTTAGGAAAACAGCAAAACTCAAAAGTGCAATTAAAGAAAGAGAGAAGGAAGAATGTTACTTACTATTACTATGATAATGGTGATGAAAGGGAAGGGAAACCCTAGGTAGCAGTGAAGAATGGAGAGGGAAGAGAGGAAGTGAAACGACGTCGTTTGGGACAGAAGGGAGAAAGAGTGAGGAGGACTGAGGGAAGAAGAACGGGGAAGAGAAATGAAGAGACGTTTACCCGCTCAGAGCCGATATATTCGATCAACACGTTGGACAGTCTCACATTCTTTTTTTAATTGTTTAATAAAATGTAATTTTTTATTTTATATTTTTTAAATAAAATTAAAAAAATATAAAAAAATATTAAATAATAAAAAATTATAGAAAAAAATCCTAAACAGACAATTATTTTAAAAGACAACGATATTTTTGACAAAAAAAAAATACTCAATTTAACTTTTAAACTTTATTTTTATAGGACTGATTAACTCTTATGTTAAAAAAAAGTTAATATTAATTTTTTGCACAAAAATTAATTAATTCCAAAAAACAAAAAAACAGAGCCGAGTTAGGTATTTTTTTATCAGATGGAGTATTCATTTAAAATTATATTTTATTAAAAAAGAGGAATGTTAGGGGGTCAATAATTTTGGTGTTTTGTAACTATTAATTGACCATCAATAATATTTTTAATAGTGTAAGATTATATTTAATAATAAAAAATCATTTACTTTTATTTTAATGGTTAAATATTGGCTAAAAAATACAAAAATTACTGGTCTTAGACTTTTTCTTAAAAAAATATATAGGTAAACAGCGAGTAAAACCCCATAATGGTCCCTCAGATTGAGCCCGTGCACTAATGTTACCCTGAGTTTCGAAATGCTCTAATTGCACCCTTCAGATTGAGCTTAGTGCGAAATCCCGGTCTCTCCACCCAATTCCGGCGTGACTAAGCAGCCGGAGCGCTGAGCTGGCAGTTCCACCACCGCCACGTGGGCTTCATCACCTTCCACCATCACCATTGTTCCTCCAATTGGAGCCATTACCCTTCTCTCTTCTTCCAATTTTCCTTTCCCTTTTTCCCTTCCTCAAGCATTATAGCTCTTTCCATTGGCCTAAGGCTGAACCATCAGGTCCAGAGTCGTCGAGCTTTTTTCCTGGTGAACCACTTCTGCCGGGCCCGAGCTTACTGTCACCGCCAATCTGCCATCTTCATCACCCTCTTCCACGCACCGAACCCTAGCCCTATCGCAGCTTCCAGCATCTCCATCGCCACCACCATCACCTCCAGCCTTTACCCAGCGCCGCCACATCTTCCTCACCCATTTCCTCTTCTCAGCTAAAGAGCCGCGTACCTTCATCTTTGTTCCTCATCACCGAACTACTGCTACCGCAATAGCCGCTGCAACACTACTATGTCAGAACGGTGAAGCCTATAACGCGAGCAAAGAAGAAGAAGAAAAAGAACTGAGGAAGAAGTAACGTTTTTCATAAAGAGTGCAAAGTAACGAAGAATTTTTGGACGCGTATTTTCACTCATCATTAATACACATGACTCTATTTAAAATTGGGCCAACTTGGTTACATCGTTACATGGATGTGTATCGCGCCCGTTTTTTATAAACGCACAACCTCAGTTTTCATTGTGTTCTCCCCATCATAATGAGCTTGAGTCCACTGAGCTAAAAATTGACTAAACTGCTTACTTGCATAAATAATATCTGAGCGAGTAGTGGTCAAATAAACGAGTTAGATGAAGAGAAATGTCATCTAAAAAAAGTTTGATTGTACTATTTATTAGAACGCTAAGGCTGCATTTGTTTATGAAAACAGGGACAAGACACTGGGAACAAAACATAAAGGATAGAGACACAAAATTTTGTATTCTTGTATTCTGTTTGGTGATAAACTAAAACAAATTATAAAAATTCAATTTATTCTCATTTTTTTCATTCAAAAAATTTGAGATAAAAAATATAATAATAAAAAATATAATTAAAAAAAATTAACAAGAATAATGAAAGAAAAAATAAAAAATAAATTGTGTCCATTATTAGTGTCTTCATGTTCTTTTTGCCATGATGAACACAAAATATACTAATTTACTGTCTTTCGATACATTGTCTCTGTCCATACCTCCTCTATCAAATATAATTTTATATCTCTATATTCGTGTCTCAATATCCTGTCTCTATAAACGAAACAACAACCTAATGAACTTAGCTCCCAAAAGACTAGAATTAATCAAAAGGTCCCAGTAATATTTAATGATGTGAAAGCGCTATCTCTTTGCTATAACGAGTTACTTCAGTATCCAAAAAAAATACTTTAATTTCCCAATATCCTTAATTCTAGAATGAGACTCTAAGGTTTGCTTAATGGTGGTAATCTCGTAAATGGAATTTTCAATAAGCACAATATCATCAACATATATTAGCAAGATTCACAGTGTGTTGATATCCACGAGAAAGAAAAAGATTGGAGAGTTTTTTATACTTACATTTGACTAGATTGGTGCAATCCATACAAATATTTGTGGAGATGACAATATTAATTTGGAAGACTTGAAGAGAGGCTCGGTGGCAACTCCATGTATACCACTTCCAGAAATTGCTACAAAAGAATGTATTGTTCACGTCAAGCTGCTAAATTGACCTTTGTTTAATAGAATTTAAAGCCATAATTCTAACAAACTTGTAAATTTCATAAAAGATTTCGATCCTAATAGAATAATTTTATACAATGAGTCACTACGTTTAGAAAAAAGAGAGGTGAAGAGATGTGAAAATGATCTAATCTGGTTAGGTCTGATTTTGCTTAAGTTTAGCCAATTATAATGTCTAGTCCAATAAATAGAAAGAATGCGAAAAAAAGAGTAAATATTCATTTCTGTATACAAAATTTGGACGCTAACAACACTAACAATAAAAAATTGAAAACTATATAAAAATAAGTTTTGTTCAATAAAAATAGTTAATTATTAATTTTTTCATAATTCCGTAAATATCCTCCCATTTTCTCTTTCGATTGCTACATGTTATCAGAACCAGATGGTTTCTGAGGTTTTGGTGACACTACTGGTGTTGACTTGTACTCTAATACCATGTCATGATACCACTCATCCCAAAAGCTTTAACTAATGAAAAAAGGTAACACTAATTATTATATCTCTAATATTCCATAAACCTCCATTATACACATTGTACAAATATTCCATTGACTCCTCATACTTTCCCTATAAAAAAATTTCTAACATTACTATAGAAATCCATAATAAAGTGTGTGTGAACGTGTATAGTGTAAGGGCAAAAAAATAAAATAAATTGAAAAAACAAAAAGTGTATTTAGTTCTTTTGTACCTGTTGTAAGACAATAGATATGGAGAGAGAAAATAAATTTGGTTTAAGTTTGTCTGAATATAAAATTTGGTGATAATTTTTTTTATGATGAAAATGAAACTCAACTAAAATTATTAGTTAAAAATTGTTAAATAATGTAACATGTTAAACTAAATTATTATCCAGTTACTTTTAATTATTAACTTCACAAACAACTCATACATGTGAGTCTTTACTTTCTCTTATTTTTTAATTGTTGTTACAGCAACTTCCACCCAATAAAGGGAGTTTTCGGTACAAATAACAAAAATAAAAACAACAAAACATACATGACATACATTTTTTATTAGCTTTTTATTTTCACCTACCCTATCATACACATTAAAACACTAAATCACCAAACACTAACTATACAATAATTTTTTTGGCATTGCCATCAAAATGATTGTGAATTAAAATTTTATTACTATTCTCACAATGGTTTTACATCTCTCTCCGCATTTGGATGAAAGTGAAATTCTTTGGATTAGCTTTTTCAAATTGAAGTAATCTAATCTGTTGGATAAAATTATTAAAATTATTTACCATGTAGTGCAAGAGAATGAGTGGAATAGTTGATGATAAAGTTATTGGAAGAGAAATAGGAATATTATGAAAATAAGAACAAGCTAAAAAAAACAAAAGTTCATTAAAAAGTTTAGGTCTGGGATACAGAGTCTATATCCCTCTTTTAACCCAAAGACAAATTTTTTTCCCTACCTCTGTCACAATATGGGGAGATACAAATTAAACACACTTTTCTCAACCATCACTTTATAAGAACAACTTCTCTCAACTCATATCGATCAATCAAAACAACAAAAATCTATGTTCATTTACTTCATTAGTTCATTATTATTCCAAAAATTTATTCATTCTAATTAAATTATTGCAAAATTTAATTCCAACACCTACTTCAAGGGGAGCATGTATGAAAAAGAACTAAATTTATGCAATGGACCAGGGACAACTTCATGATATTCCATACAAAAAATACAATCACTTGAAAGATCGAATAATGGAAGATCGCAAACCATCTTTAATTTCCATCCAATCTAACACTAACTAACATGACATTTCATCATAATCATATCAGCAAAATCGCAGAAGTTTGATTTGACTGAAACCAGAGCTTTACTGTAAATATATATATATTGAAAAAAAAAACTACCTTATAAGCTAATTAGTAGGATTCTGGCTTACCTCTGATCCATGAATCCACTAATTGACATCATTTTTGCATGCAAGATCTCAGATCCATTTTCCTCCATCCCCACCAACCAAAAATTTAATTTTATTCGAAACAAAAATGACGATAAACACAGAACGACTAGATTGAAAGTTTTACATCTCATTTGATTTATCAACGAAAATAAAATATAAAATACAGATTTGCAAAAGAAATCGCAAGTCCATAGATGAAACAAGGAGAAGACGGTGAATCTCTTTGGAATTAGGATCATTGCATGCAAAAATGATGAGAATTAAATGGGTTCCGCAATTGGAAGAAACTGCATGCGTTCGCAAAAATTAGAACACATTAACTGACATCATTTTTGCGTGCAAGATCTCAGATCTATTCTCCTCTACCCCACCAAATAAAAATCTAATTTTATTTAAAAAAATGACAATAGACACAATCAAAGCGGCTAAATTAAATATTTTGCATCTTTTTTATTTATAAACAAAAATAAAAAAATACAGATTTGCAGAAGAAATCGAAGTCCATGGGTGAAGATGGAAAATATCTATGGAACTAGGATCATTGCATGCAAAAATGATGAGAATTGAATGGTTCCGCTGTTGAAAGAAGCCGCATGCGTCCGCAAAAATTAGGTCAATATAAATTGGGATTGAAAAGAGAGTATAAATAGAAGAGGCTAAGCTCTACATAGGAACCCGCGGGTACCCACCCGCTCCTATCCGCTCAGGGCGGATTTTTAGCGGGGTGGGTTCTTGGGAGGGACAGGACGGGATCGATTTAGACAATACTCGTCCCGCTATATATGTAATATATATTATTTTAATATATAATATGTATAATATATGTAAAATAATTAATAAATGATTAACAATATTGTATCATATTTAAATTTTTATTTTAATTTATGTTATGTATGTGATGATGGTTATATAAATATTAAAATTTAATTTTATTTATTAGATTTTGATAATTATAGGAACGAGTAGGGGAGGAACGGGTACCCGCAGGAGCGGGTTAGGGTTCAGCGTTTTACTACTCGCAGATAGAAGTGAGGGGTTCTATGCAGGTTGGTGTACGATAGAGCGGAATCAGGTAAAACAAAAATCCGCCCCTACCCACTCCGTTGCCACCCCTACTTCTACAAAAGAGTCAAACCCACTATTAAGACAAACTTAATGGCATTTATTGAATGTATTTTTTTTATGGTAGCTGAGATTTTTTTATTTGATTTACATGGAATATGTTCAATGAAAGTTTTTAAATTTATTTACTTAACAATAATATAAAAGCTTAAATTTTGTATATATTTTACTAAATAATTCTTAATGGGTGATTTTAATATGCATCAGTTTTATTATTATTATTGGCATATGTGCAAGTCAAAATACATTTTATTTATTACCCTTATATAGCACAAAGTATACAAAATTATTATTTTGTTATTAATAATAAAAGGATTATATACACATAAAAAGTTGCTTATCAAATAAATTATGATATATTTATATATAAATAAATACATTATTACATATATTTATAATATGTATTTTATATATGTATGATTTTTTATGTGCACTTGTTATAAATGTGAAAGGATTAGAATTCAACAAAATTTGCTAATGAGTGAGAAAAAAATTAGTTAAAATGTTAAAAGTAAAAAATATGTTTTTATGAGTGTTTAATAATAATTGTTAGCAAAATAGTTTTTTTTGGTGACTTGTTAGCAAAATAATTTGTTTCCACCTATGTTACCATCTATTTTATTTTCACGGAAATAAAATCTACTACCTTTGAGAAAAAAAATAGTTTCTGTTTCCTCCATGTTCAACTTAAAATGTAAAATTATTTTACACTCCTTAGTCATTACCGAAACAAAATCATTTTTTAACTTATATTAATTAATTAAAGAAACTTTTGTTTATATCATTTTCACACGAAAAGAAAATGGTTTTTTCTTTTTCTTTTTTCTAGGTATCGGTAACAATGAAAAGTGGCCCAAAGTACAAAGGGACCTTTTTTAATTTTGATTCTACATTTGATTCGTGGGCGTTTTCCCAAACTGAAACGAGCACAAAGCCTTTTGCTCTAGTCCTTTTCTTGTTTCTGGTTTCTAATTTCTATTAATCTTAATGGAAATATTATATGAAAATATTTTTTTGAATGCAGTGTTTTGTTTTGTTTTTCTAATTGTGATTAGGGTTAGGGACTTAGGGTGTTGCACTGAGTTGATTTATTTATGGTGGATGGTGTTAGTTGGCTCAAAGTCTCAAACTAACATAATCTTTTTACAATATTACCAATTTTGTTCTTTTTTTTTACGTTTTTTAGAATTTTTTTTGTAATACCAATTTTGTTCATTATCAGGCCACAAAAAAATGGTATATTGGTTCCTCACTTCCTCTAGGCCTTCCGAGTCCAAACGAGCATAGTTCTATTTTGACATGTAGTTCATATTACACATTTAAGTTTTTTTGGTAACTAAGTTCAATCAAGTCGGTTCAAATAAACAAAAATCAGTTTCATTAGTGAAAGCGTGTAGACTTGAATGAACACGTATTATAATCTTATTTAATTAAATGAATGTAAAAAATAAATTACATATTAAAATATCACAAGATAACACCAACATTACTTAAATTAACATGTTTGTACTATATTCAAATCTTATTTAATTGCATGAATGTAGGTTCACATTTATTGGATTGAATTTTTTCCAAAAACAAAAAAACATTGAAATTTCCTAATTTTGACACCAAAGTATTATTACAAAAATACAGAAACAAAAATTTAATGATTTTTTAAAAGTTTTTTCTGTTACTCTTACTTCTTTCAAGAGCATTGCTTTTCAATTAGACTTGAATGCACACTTAATGAATTGAAATCTTACATGCAAAAATTTGAAAGAGAATAAAAAAGGAAAAGAAAATGATAATAACGACGATATAGCGATGATGATAACGATGGAGGAGGAAGGAAAAGAATAAGGAAAATAAATTCAAATAAGAAAGGAAGGAGGAGAAAGAGAAGGAGGTGGTGGTGATGACGACAATAACGAAAAAGAAATAAAAAAGAGGCAGTAACGGCAACGATATGCAACGATATGCGAGAAGAAGAAAAATTACAAAACAAAAAAAGCGGCTGAACGAAAAATACATTATAATAATTGGGTTAGACTTTATTAGATAAATAATTTGAATGTAAAGCTTTTCTATTTAATATGATAAAAGTGTCATCAAATTTTTAGAATAACAAAATTATTTATTCAATCAAAATAAACTTGTAGCATCGTAACCTCTATGATATGAATAATGCATGTCATGAAGTTATCACAATATTATGAACACATTTTATTATGTGACAATAAGGTCATGAGTGATATTTTGATTTAGTTAATTTTAGGATATAGAGAGTTGCTATTTATTTTTAACTCTTAGAGTTTTAGATATGTAATCAAGTTTAACCTTTTCTTTAAAAGATTAATGATGGTTATTACAGTATAACTAATTGGTTGTAGCGCAGGAGAATGAGGGGAATAGTTGATGATAAAGTTACTGGAAGAGAAATAGGAATATTATAAAAAGAGCAATGATAGAGCCAGCAATTTTTGTGATTGTTAGCCATCAACTAGCCATCAATGGTGATTTGATGGTGTGAGATTGGTATGAGATTTCATCCAATGGCTCACCTTCTTCTGCTGGTTACATACTGGCCAAAATTCAATAAACTGCTGGCCTCCTAAACTTTTCCTTTATGAAAATAAAAACATGCTCAAAAACAAAAGTTCATTAAAAAGTTTAGGTCTGAGAATCTATATTCCTCTTTGTAATCCAAACACAAATTTTTTTCCCTACCTCTGTCACAATAGGGGAGATACAAATTAAACACACTTTTCTCAACCATCACTTTATAAGAACAACTTCTCTCAACTCATATCAATCAAAACAACAAAACAAATATAATTCTTAAATATTCTAACTAATTACCATTTCGGCTAGGGTTCATTTACTTCATTAGTTCATTATTACTCCAAAAATTTACTCATTCTAATTATATTATTGCAAAACTTAATTCCAACTCCTAAAGAAGAACTAAATTTATGCAATGGACCAGTGACAACTTCATGATATTCCATAAAAAATACCATCAATTGAAAGATCGATGAATGAAAGACGCAAACCATCTTTAATTTCTATACAATTTAACACTAACTAACATGACATTTCATCATAATCATATCAGCAAAATTGATTTGACTGAAACCAGAGCTTCACTACAAATATATATATATATATATATATATATATATATATATATATATATATATATATATATATTGAAAAAAAATAAACCTACCTTATAAGCTAATAAGTAGGATTCTAACTTAGTCTCTGATCCATAAACCCACTAATTGACATCATTTTTGCGTGCAAGATCTCAGATCCATTCTCCTTCATTCCCACTAACAAAAAATTTAATTTTATTCAAAACAAAAATGACAACAAACACAAAGCGGCTAGATTGAAAGTTTTACATCTCATTTGATTTATAAACGAAAATAAAATAAAAAAATGCAGATTTGCAAAAGAAATCGAAGTCCATAAATGAAACAAGGAGAAGACGGTGAATGTCTTTGGAATTGGGATCATTGCATGCAAAAATGATGAGAATTGAATCGGTTCCACGATTGGATAAAATTGCATGCGTTCGCAAAAAGTAGAACCCATTAATTGACATCATTTTTGCGTGCAAGATCTCAGATCTATTCTCCTTTACCCCACCAAACAAAAATCTAACTTTATTTGAAACAAAAAAGACAATAGACACAATCAAAGCGGCTAAATTAAATATTTTGTATCTCTTTGATTTATAAACAAAAATAAAATTAAAAAAAATACAGATTTGCAGAAAAATTCGAAGTCCATGGATGAAGATGGAAAAGATCTATGGAACTGGGATCATTGCACGCAAAAATGATGAGAATTGAATGGTTCCGCCGCATGCGTCCTCAAAAATTAGGTCAATATAAATTTGGGATTGGAGAGAGAGAGAGTAAATGGAAGAGATTGAGCTCTACAAAAGAGTCAAACCCACAATTAAGACCAACTTAATAGCATTTATTGAATGTATTTTTTTACGGTATCTGAGATTTTTTTTTATTTGATTTACATCGAATATGTTCCATGAAAGTTTTTAAATTTATTACTTAACAATAATATCAGAACTTAAATTTTGTATATATTTTACTAAATAGTTTTTCATGGGTGATTTTAATATGCATCAGTTTTATTATTATTATTGGCATATGTGCAAGTCAAAATACATTTTATTTATTACCTTTATATAGCACAAAGTATACAAAATTATTATTTTGTTATTAATAATAAAAGGATTATATACACATAAAAAATTACTTACAAATAAATTATGATATATTTATAATATGTATTTTATAGAGTTAAATTTTAAATTAGTCCCTCACTTTATATTAAGTGACTCATTTTAGTTTTTAAAATTGAATGTTGTGCACCAAATTAGTCCCTTCACTAGTTTTTTTCCTTTTTTTCGATAAAGTATAGGGAGCCAATGACCTAAGCGTACAATGTGTACAATCAATATCTTTGAATTCATTAATTTCAATTCTATTTTTTCACATGTTATTTAAATACAAGTATTTTTATAAAATATTTGTTCTCTTGCGAGTATTTTGAACCGCTATCTTGGAGTTGAGGTGAAGATATTTCAAGCACCCCACCACGAGCGGAGCTAGATAAAATATTAGAGGGGTCAAAAATATTTAGACAATAAAATAAGATTAAAATAAAATTTTAAGGGAGGCTAAATTGAAATTTACATATAATTTACATGTAAAAAATTAAAATTATGGGGTATTGCCCCCCTTTCCTACAATGTAGCTCCGCCCCTGACCCACTACCATTTCCGACCTCTTTCGTCTAGACTAAAGAAGTCGAAAATGGTAGTGAGAGTACTTGAAGTGCCTTCGGTCGAACCCATTTATGCACAATGAAAACATGTATTTTATAAGAACCGGAAAAAAATGTGTATTTTAGTTATTGATTTCTTGTTTGAAAAAATATGTCTAATCAATCATATAATTCTTTTTTTATAATAACATACTTATATATTACAAAATTTACTAATGTTAAATTATTATAGAAAAAATATATAATTAAAACTAAAATTTTAAAATTTTTTATAAAAGCACTTGTATTTGAACGATATGTGAAAAAATACAATTGAAATTGCTGCATCTAAAATATTAAAAATTTTAAATTAAAAAAATGAGAAAAAACTGGACTAATTTGGTACACGACATTCAATTTAATGGACTAAAATGAGTCCGTTAACGCAAAGTGAAGGACTAATTTGGTGCATATACAATGATGACATAATAGATGATACGTGGACGAATATTGTTGCGACACGTGGCACAAACAGACACGTGCCTAAATAGCATTGTGACACGTGTCACAACCATCCACGTCAGCATGTCACGTGTCACTGGTTAACACATTATCATATTATTACATGTGGCCAAATTATGGAGTGACACGTGTCACTAACACGCCATGTCATCAAGTTTTGTCAATCTCACAGACGTTATTAGTGTCGTTAGAATTTTAAGGACGATTTTAGTGCACGACGCTAATCTCAAAAACTAGTTTAGAGTTTAACTCGTATTTTATATATGTGTATGGTTTTTTATGTGCACTTGTTATAAATGTGAGAGGACTAGAATTCAACAAAATTTACTAATGAATGATAAAAAAAATTAGTTAAAATGTTAAAAGTAAAAAATACGGCTCATTTTTTTTATACGAAAGTATGTGTGTGTTGTACATTATTGTGAAAAATGTGAGTATTAGAAATATATGTGAGAATAATTTTTTTTGAAATAGGGACGAAGAAATTGGACTATTTAATTTCTTTGTAAAAAAGTTAAGTTTACTAATGGAACAGTCCCATTAATGTAGAAGAGGAAATTTAAATTATTGGTGAAAATAATCAGACCCTCTGATTTATATTTAAAAAATTAAAAAAATTTGGAGTACACAAATCGGATCCCTCCAAGTTGTGTACTCCAAAATTTTTTAATTTTTTAAACAAAAATCGGACCCTCTGTACTCAAAAATTAGACGGTCCAATTTTTATTTCTAACACCACAGTTGTGTAAAGTATTTATACACTCTATATCTACGTTTTACACTATTTCTCCTCCCATGTCTAAATACGTCTTTTTGAGTGTTAATAATAATTGTTAGCAAAATAGTTTTTGTTTCCACCCATCTCACCATATATTTTATTTTCACGGAATTAAAATCTACTACCTTTGAGAAAAAAGTTTCTGTTCCTCCATGTTCAACTTTTTCTTTTTTCTAGATATCGGTAACAATGAAAAATGGCCCAAACCCCAAAGGAACCTTTTTTAATTTTGATTCTGCATTTGATTTGTGGGCGTTTTGCCAAACTAGAACGAGCACAGAATGCCTTTTGCTCTATCCTTCTCTTGTTTCTAATTTTTATTAATTTTAATGGAAATATTTTATAAAAAAATTTTGTTAGTGCAGTGTTTTGTTTTGGTTTTTCTAATTGTGATTAGGATTAGGGACTTAAGGTGTTGCTGCACTGTTTTAAATTGATTTATTTAGGGTGAATCATGTTAATTGGCTCAAACTAACATAATTTTTTTACAATATTACCAATTTTGTTTTTTTTTATTGTTTTTTTGGAATTTTTTTTGTGTAATACCAATCTTGTTCATTATTAGGCCACAAAACAAAAATAATGGTATATTGTTTCGTTCCTCACTTCCTTTGGGCCTTCCGAGCCCAAATGAGCAAAGTTCTATTTTGATATGAAATCCATACTAGCGTGTAGATTTGAATGAGTACGTATTATAATTTTATTTAATTGAATGAATATAAAAAGTAAATTGTATATTAAAATATCACAAGATAATATCGAAATTATTTGAATGAATATGTTTGTATTGTATTCGAATCTTATTTAGTTGTATGAATGTAGATTTACATTTATTGAATTGAATTTTTGTCAGAAACACAAAAACATTGAAATTTCTTAATTTTGACACCAAAATGTTGTTACAAAAATACAGATTTTTTTAATGTTGAATTTTTTTTCTGTTACTTTTACTTTTTTGTAAGAGCATTGATTTTCAATTAGACTTGAATGCACACTTAATGAATTAAAATCTTACATACAAAAATTTGAAAGAGAATTAAAAAGGAAAAGAAAACGACAATAACGACGATAGCGATGATGATGATGATGGAAGAGGAAGGAAAAGAAAGAGAAAAATAAATTCAAATGAGAAATGAATGAGGAGAAATAGAAGGTGGTGGTTGTGACGACGAAGACGACGATAACGAAAAATAAATATGAGAAAAAACCTTAGACTGTCTTACGACTGATGCATGCCTATCCTACGGCTGATGGAGCTCATCTGTTGGTTATCCAGCCAATCCGACAAGTCCAAAAATCTTAGACTGTACCTCGACGTGCATCCCCAAGAGTCTATGCATAGTTTTTTTCTCAAATAATCAATATTGCTCAATGGGGTAATATTCCCGGAAATTTATAGTGCTCGGTCACCCTTACGTCGTAAGGTCAACAGAGTATCGAATTTTCAACCTGGTACACGTAGTGGCAAGCCACGGTACTTTACCCAGGGAATCTCATATCTCAGATCATTCAAATTCATAAGCCATATAAATAATTCAATTATAATTTATCAACATCCACATCATTCTCAATCGCATCTCATTCATCATCATACATCAATCATATTTAATCCTTATCCTTCATTATCACACATCATATTCCGTCCATCAATAGTTCCAATTCAAAACATAATTCATTATTTTCTAAATGAATCAAACTTAAAACATACTTATTTTCTTAATAACTCAAAATCAAACCATATAACCTTTGAATCTAAATCTTTTTAAATAATCATCTAAACAAAATTTCTAATTTTTATAAAATTTCGGCAGTATCTCTTCTAAAATTCAGACTTTGCCACACTTTTCGGGTCCAAACCTGCATTCTTTTCAATTCAACATACCCCTCGTCATCATCATAACAATCACCACAATAAATCTACCTCAGATCAACAATTATACTCATACAATATTCAAATCCAACAACCAAAATTCAACTAAGAATCATAGTTCACAAATCCTAGGCTTTTAACACCGAATACCTCATTATCACAACAACCTCCACAATAGTTATACCTCAAATCAATAATTCACCAAATCACCAGTTAATCAACAAGCACCAAACCAACCATGTTCATCAACAGGATACTAAGTATTAAATATACACATGCAATCCAACTTATCCAATGGTCATCTAGCCTAAGTTTTCACAGAACATTATATATTAAATGTAAGAAACCTAAACCATACCTTAGCCGATTCCCAAGTATTATCCCTAATAAGCTTCCTCCAAGTTTCAGTATTCACAATTTCAAGCTCCAACTATTTATTCACAACCTAATACACATTCATAACACACACACACACACACACACACACACACACACTATCCTCACCTTATCCAAGCTTCACATAAGCAAGAGTGAACGTTTTCCTCAAGTTAATTGGATCCTAAAACATCAAAAATCAAAGAAATTCAACATTCCTAATCAAAATTCAAAATTTGGGGGAAGAGAAGGCTGAGTGTGAAATAACAAGTTACCTATAAAATTGTTCAGATAGAAACGTAGAGCTCAACGCGGTGACACGTGGCCGCAAACAGTGCGACAATCAGATCTCAGACGGAGAAGTTATGGGGATCGAAAAGTTGCCGAAGGGTTTCGGGAGTGTTTTCTTCTCCCTGGAGCTTTCACGCTGCTTACAGGTGAAATGAGGAAGAAAAGGGCTTTCGGGCTCATTTAATGTGTTGGTTCGGTTGGACCGACGACCGGTTTGGGCTCGGTTCAACCGGTTTGGTCTGTCCGGTCCAATCTTGGACCGATTTCTTCAAAATTAGTGTCAAAATTTTCGTTTCGATGAGCTCTATCCTAATTTTATATAATATTCGCATTTCTAATTTTTCTTATTAAAAACTAATTTATTGACTAATTATCTACTAATTTATTGACTAATTATCTACTAATTTATCGAGGTTTACATCGGAACGCCGTGACGACCGGCAGTATTTTGAACAGATGGATAAAGAGAGGAAGAAACAAGGCTACTTCTCTCGTTCTGTGTTTGAGAGTGAGATAACCAGGGAAGAAAAAGAAGAGAGAAGAAATGAGACGTCGAGACGCCGCGACGACCGCCAGTGTTTTGAATAGATAGATAAATAGAGGAAGAAACAAGGCTACTTCTCTTATTCTGTGTTTGAGAGTGAGACAACTAGGAAAGAAAAATAAGAGAGAAGAAAGGAGATGTCGGGACGCCGCGACGACCAGCAGTGGATTGAACAGATAGATAAAGAGAGGAAGAAAATGTATAGATAGTAGGTGGTTTTTTGATAGAAGAAGAAGGAGAAAGGAAAAAAGAGAAGAAAAGAGAAAAGAAGAAAAAGTGATGATGACAACAAACTTTGAGAGGCGCGTGAAAGTACAGTTCTCAATGACCATAATTTTGGGTAATAGAAAGAGAGAGGGAATGATATAACCAAGACAACACCAGCTATTGAAAATAGAATATCATCAGTTTAGAAGAGAAGGAACAGAGTCGGTGACAATAGTTAGATTTTTGCTAGAATGAATATAAAAAGGGCTAGTGAGATTTTGTGCTACGTTAGAAAATGATTCTGTCATTCGAGAGGAAGAAGACCATGGAGACTAATTATTTGGGTTTAAAGAAAAAGTATGGTGATTTTTCATCGAAAAACTAATGGCTTATCTTTTTAAGGAGGATACCATAGCTCTGATATCATGTTGAATTTTCGGGAGAAGAATAGAATAAAAGAAGATAATATTATATGAACTTGTTGTATTGAAATTATTGTTACATGATACAAAAAAATACTTTAATGTCCTAATATCCTTAATCCTAAAATTAAATGAGATTCTAAGGTCTGCTTAATGGCTGTAATCTCAAAAATAGAATTTTCAATAACCAAAATATCATCAAAATATATTAACAAAATTCACACTTTGACTATAATAAAAAACATTTTGTTGATACCCACGGAAAAAAAAAATGGAAAATTTTTCATATCACATTTGATTAGATTGGCGCAATCCATATAAATATTTGTGGAGATGACAACATTGATTTGGAAGATTCGAAGAGAGGTTCGGTGGCAGTTCCATGTATACCACTTCGATAAATTACTAGGAAAAAATGCATTATTGAGGTCAAACAGCTAAATTGACCATTGTTTAATAGAATTCAAAGCCATAATTCTAACAAACTTGTAAATTTCATAAAAAATTCCGATCCTAACTGAATAATTTTATGGAAAAAGCTCTGCATACAAGCCATTAGGGCTTGTATGCTTTACAAGTTCATTAAACAATAAAATCAAATTACGCGCTGCTCCACGTACGACGCGCTACATCCCTTCTTCTTCTCCTTCTTTTTCGATCGTTCTTTTCTCCTTCTTTCTCACTGGTTTGTTTTTCGTCGTTGACGTTAGTTCCTCCACATACTGTTACGGCACGTTTTCATTGCACCTTCTTCTTCTTCTTGCTGCACGTTCTTCTTCCTCTTCCTCTTCTTCTTCTTCTTTTCTTTTGTTTCTTGCCTTCTCTTTCTCCTTTTTCATTTACGTGCTTTTCTCCCTGTTTTCTTTCTTCGTTATTCTCGATTTCTATTGTTTTTTGATATCAAGCTCTGAAATCATTTTTGAAGAAGAAGAAGTAGCAGAAGATGAGGAGGAGAAAGAGAAAGAGTTCTGAATTATGCATGATTTTGGGTGTATTTCTTTAAATCCTTTGGGTGTATTTTCTGTAATCTTTTGGGTGTATTTCTATAATCGTTTGGGTGAATTCCTGTAACCGTTTGGGTGTATTTCTGTAATCTCTTGGGTGTATTTTATGTAATCGTTTGGGTGTATTTCTGTAATGCTTGCCATTTTTTCTGAAATGAAAAATACACCCATAGATATCAGTAAGATACACCCATAGATATGAGTCAGATACACCCATAGATATCAGTCAGATATCACTCAAATACACCCAAAGGGTTACAGAAAATACACCCAAAGGATTTAAGAAAATACACCCAAAATTCGTTGAAGTACATCTTATGCATAATTCAGAACTCTTTCTCTTTCTCCTCCTCATCTTCTGGTGCTTCTTCTTCTTCAAAAACGATTTTACCATGAAAATCGAAAAAAAATGAGAAAACAGAGAGAAAAGACGTAAATGAAGAAGAAGAAGAAGAGGAAAACAAGGAAGAAGAACGTGCAGAAACGAAAGAAAAGGAGAAGAAGAAGAGGAAGAGGAAGAGGAAGAGGAAGAGGAAGAAGAACGTGCAGCAAAAAGAATGAGAAGAATTTCAGAAACCATGAAAATCGAAAAAAAAACGAAGAAGAAGAAGAAGAAGAAGAAGAAGAAGAAGAAGAAGAAGAAGAAGAAGAAGAAGAAGAGGAAGAGGAAGAGGAAGAGGAAGAAGAAGAAGACGAAGACGAAGAAGAAGAAGAAGAGAAGAAGAAGAAGAAAAAGACGAAGAGGAACCGTTTGAGTGGGGCGCGTGTAGTTACGCTCCATTCAAAATGAGTTAATGCGCGTATTAATGAAGTTTGAGCTGATAACTTGTAAAACTTGTACGACCTTTTTACTTGTATGTGTAGCAGGCCCCTAATTTTATATGATAAGTCGCTAAGATTAGAAAAAAGAGAGGTGAGGAGATGTGAAAATGATCTAATCCCTTTAGACCTGATTTTGCTTAAGTTTAGCCAATTATAATGTCTAGTCCAATAAATAAAAAAGTTCGGATAAATAATTATTTCTAATTATAAAAAATTTGATGCTGACAAAATTGATCATAAAAAATTGAAAACTAAAGTTATATACTTATATTTATATAGAATAAATTTTGTTCGACAAAAATAATTAATTATTAATTTTTTTAATAATTCTGTAAATATCCTCTCCTTTTTTCTTTCTTTCTCATCCTTCTTAATTTTGATCGCTACATGTTATCACGAATGAGATGGTTTGAGGTTAGAAAATTAGGACGCGTTTCGGTGATTGCTAGGTGAAGGAAGAGGAAGAGAAAATTGCGAGGCAGCTCAAGAAAGAGATTGCTAAGATTATAGCTATGCTTGCGAAGAAAGGGTCGCTGGAAGCTGCTGCTTTTAAGGCAGCTGAGAAGGCGGTGTTCGGTGGGATGATGAGAAGATTCTGAAGGTTTCATGGGAGAAAACAGGCGAAGATTATTTGGTAGAAGTGAAAGTAGATGAGTAAATTTGGTGGGGTAGTGGATTTTATGGTGGTAGTTATAGAAGAAAAATGAGAGAAATAAAAAAAGAAGGATATTTATAAAATTATGAATATAAATTTAATAATTAATCATTCTTATTAAAGAAAATTTATTTTATATAAATGTAATTTTAATTTTAATTTTTTATTATCATTTTTGTTAATATTCGAATCTTTTATAATAAAAAATAATTATTTATTCAAAAAATATATATAGATGTACAAAGATATAGATTTAATGATCTTTCTAAGGATCCAAAATTTGACATTTAAACAACTAAAAAATTGTGTTAAGTTTAATTATATGTATAAATATTGATACTCTATTCTTCTTTGTGGCGATTCTTTTCTTTCTTTTTATTTTTAAAGAAATCAAAGGTAATTGATCATTATCAACAAAGAAAAGTTAAGATAAAAAAATTCTAACATTACCATATAAGAATCCATAATAAAGTGTGTGTGAATGTATATAGTGTAAGGAAAAAAAAAAGTAAACTGACAATTAAGTCTTTGATGATTTTAGACTAATTAGTTTTAGAGAAAAAAATACTAATTTAATCCTTTAAAATAGTAAATACTAAATAGTGGACACATAATGTCTTTTTATCAATTCATCGATTAAAATTTAATGTCTTTTTATTAATTTATCAATTAAAATTTAATGATAATATTTATATGTACTGTTAATTACTCTGACATGTCTATTTATAAAAATCAGTCATGTAAATAATAATTTTTGGAACCAAATTTCACTTATTTTGGTATGATTTGTGATAAATAGAGAGCAACTAATAAAAAGTATATGAAAACTCAAAAGATACGAAACATGCACCACTGTCAATAACGAAATACAGGGACAATTCGGTTTTGTTTTGCACTATTTATTGACAAAAGAACATACATGTCCACTATTTACTATCTTGAAAGACTAATTAGTCCAAAGTCAACGTCTTCGAAAATCTAATTATCACTTTACTCGCAAAAAACAATTAAAAAAAACAAGAAATGTATTTAGAATATAAAATTTGGTGACAATTTTT
This sequence comes from Arachis stenosperma, assembly GCF_014773155.1. Taxonomy (NCBI): domain Eukaryota; kingdom Viridiplantae; phylum Streptophyta; class Magnoliopsida; order Fabales; family Fabaceae; genus Arachis; species Arachis stenosperma. The sequence continues at coordinate 3,431,048 of NC_080381.1, read as the reverse complement.
TTATGATAGAATTTATGTGAAGTTAATTGAAAATTGTTAAATAATTTAACATGTTAAATTAAATTATTATTTAACAATTTTTAATTATTAACTTTATAGATGTGAGTCTTTACCTTCTCTTATTTTTTTGATAGTTGTTACAGCAATCTCGACCCAATAAAGACAACAAAGGGAGTTCCGGTACAAGTAACAAAAATAAAAAGGTTAAATTACACAATTGGTCTTATATTTTTAGTAAAATTATAAATTAATTCCTACAGTTTAAAAATTTATAATTAGATCTCTAAAAGAGAATTAAAATTTACAATTTAGTTCTTACCATTTAAAAAGTATTGATTTAACAGAATATTCTTATCATATACTGAGAATATTCTGTTAAAATAAAAAATATACTGAAAATATTTTATTAAATCAATCACTTTTTGAACGGCAGAGATTAAATTATAAATCTTAATTTTATTTAACGATTCAATTACAAACTTTTAAAGTGTAGAGACCTATTTACAATTTTATTGAAAGTGTAAGACCAATTGTGTAATTTAACCAAATAAAAACAACAACAAAACATACATGACATACAATTCTCATTAGTTTTTTGTTTTCACCTATCCTATTATATACTAAAACACCAAACACTAATTATACAGTAATTCTTTTGGCATTGCCATCAAAATTATTGTGAACTAGGATTTTTTTTACTATTCTCACAATGGATGAAAGTGAAATTCTTTGAATTAGCTTTTTCAATGGAAGTAATCTAATCTGTTGGATAAAATTATTAAAACTATTTAACATGTTGTGTAGTGCAGGAGAATGAGTGGAATAGTTGATGATAAAGTTACTGGAGGAGAAATAGGAATATTATGAAAATAAGAACATGCTCAAAAACAAAAGTTCAAGAACATGCTCAAAAACAAAAGTTTATTAAAAAGTTTAGGTCTGGATACAGAATCTAGAATCCATATCCCTGTCTGTAACTCAATACAAGTTTTTTTTCCCTACCTCTGTCATAATATGGTGAGATACAAATTAAACACCCTTTTCTCAACCATCCCTCTATAAGAACAACTTGAATATTCTAACTAATTACCATTTCTGCTAGTGTTCATTTACTTCATTAGTTCATTATTACTAAAAAAAAATTACTCATTCTAGTTAAATTATTGCAAAACTTAATTCCAACACCAACTTCAACGGGAGCACGAAAAAGTACTAAATTTATGCAATGGACCCGTGACAACTCCATGATATTCCATAAAAAATACCACTATCACTTGAAAGATCGAATAATGAAATACGCAAACCATCTTTAATTTCCATCCAATTTAACACTAACTAGCATGACATTCCATAATAATCATATCAGCAAAATCGTAGAAGTTTGATTTGACTGAAACCAAAGCTTCACTACAAATATATATATATATATATATATATATATATATATATATATATATATATATTGAAAAACAGAAAAAAAAAAACTACCTTGCAAGCTAATTAGTAGGATTCTGGCTTAGCCTCGGATACCATGAACCCACCAATTGACATCATTTTTGCGTGCAAGATCTCAGATCCATTCTCCTCCATCCCCACTAACCAAAAATTTAATTTTATTCGAAATAAAAATGACAATAAACTAGATTGGAAGTTTTGCATCACATTTGTTTGATAAACGAAAATAAAATAAAAAATGCAGATTTGCAAAAGAAATCGAAGTCCATGGATGAAACAAGGAGAAGACCGTGAATGTCTTTGGAATTAGATCATTGCATGCAAAAATGATGATAATTGAATGGGTTCGGTGAGTGGAAGAAGTTGCATGCGTTCACAAAAATCAGAACCCATTGATTGACATCATTTTTGCGTGCAAGATCTCAGATCTATTCTCCTCTACCCACCAACCAAAAATGTAATTTTATTTGAAATAAAAATAAAATAAAAAAAATGTGGATTTACAGAAGAAATCGAAGTCCGTGGATGAAGATGGAAAATATCTTTGGAACTGGGATCATTGCACGCAAAAATGATGAGAATTGAATGGTTCCGCAATTGAAAGAAGCCGCATGAGTTCGCAAAAATTAGGTCAATATAAATTGGGATTGGAGAGAGAGAGAAAATGGAGGAAGCTGAGTTCTACAAAAGAGTCAAACCCACAGTTAAGACAAACTTAATGGCATTTATTGAATGTATTTTTTTTAGGTGGGTACTCCTATGAAGATATTATAATTATCTTCATATGATGATTTTTTTTTTTTACCTTTGGATGATGGATTGTAGGGTTAGATTTTGATATGTTATAAAAGTGTTGTTTTTATTTGAAGTGTGGCCAAATTAATAAATCACACTTTTATACAAAGCATCTTCATAAAAAGATATTTTTTGCATCTTCATTTGAGTAGCTCCTTTTTTTTATGGCGTCGGAGATTTTTTTATTTGATTTATATGGAATATGTTCAATGAAAGTTTTTAAATTTATTACTTAACAATAATATAAAAACTTAAATTTTGTATATATTTTACTAAATAGTTCTTAATGGGTGATTTTAATATGCATCAGTTTTTTTATTATTATTGCATATGTGCAAGTCAAAATACATTTTATTTATTACCTTTGATATAGCACAAAGTATACAAAATTATTATTTTGTTATTAATAATAAAAGGATTATATACACATAAAAAATTACTTACCAAATAAGTTATGATATATTTATATATAAATAAATATATTATTATATATATTTATAATATATATTTTATATATGTGTATGATTTTTTATTTGCACTTGTTATAAATGTAGAGGACTAGAATTCAAAAAAATTTGCTAATGAGTGATAAAAAAAATTAGTTAAAATGTTTAAAGTGAAAAATACGTCTTTATAAGTGTTTAATAATAATTGTTAACAAAATAGTTTTTGTTTCAGTTTCCACCCATGTCACCATCTATTTTATTTTCACGGAAATAAAATCTACTACCTTAGTACCTTTGAAAAAAAAATAGTTTTTGTTTCCTCCATGTTCAACTTAGAATTTAATTCAATATAAAATTATTTTACACTCTTTACGAAAACAAAAATCATTTTTAATTTATATTAATTAATTAAAAAAAACTTGTTGTTAATCACACGAAAAGAAAAGGGTATTTTACTTTTTTTTGTCTAGGTATCGGTAACAATGAAAAGTGGCCCAAAGCCCAAAGGGACCTTTTTTCTAATTTTGATTCTGCATTTGATTCGTGACTGTTTTTCAAACTGTAACGAGCACAAAATGTCTTTTGCTATGATCCTTTTCTTGTTTCTAATTTCTATTAATCTTAATGAAAATATGATATGAAAATATTTTTTTTAGTGCAGTGTTTTGTTTTGTTTTTTCTAATTGTGATTAGAGTTAGGGACTTAGGGTGTTGCTGCACTGTTTTGATTTGATTTATTTATGGTGGATCGTCAAACTAACATAATCTTTTTACAATATTCCCAATTTTATTCTATTTTTTTGTGGTTTTTTTTGGTGTAATACTAATTTTGTTCATTATCAGGCCACAAAACAAAAAATGGTATATTGGTTCCTCACTTCCTCTAGGCCTTCCAATCCCAAATGAGCATAGTTCTATTTTGATGTGAATTCTCTGCTACACATTTAAATATTTTTAGCAATTAGATTCAATAAGTTAGTTTAAATAAATGAAAATTAGTTTTATTAGTGAGAGTTTGTAGACACGCTCCAACTATTTCTTCTTCTTCTTCTCTGCATACGTTTTTCTTTTTTTTTTTCTTTATCTTTTTGGTAATTTTTTGTAGCATTATATATGTCTTTTTTTTGTTTTATTTTTTTCTCTTTTTCTTGTTTTTATTCTCGTTAAGAGAGTAAAATAAGAAGAATTATGAGAATGTGAGACAAGAAAAGAAGATGATGACAATAATGATATCGAAGAAAAAGAAAATAAAAAATTTTGAATTATACATAATTTATTAGAAAATAACACCAATTTTTTTAATAATAATACTAAAAATTTTTAATTTTGGCACCAGAATTTAACTGCAAAAACACAGCTGAGGAAGAGAAGGAGGAGTTTTAAATTGTTATTCCTATTTTATTTAGGATTATTACTTCTCATATTAGATTTGAATGAACATGTATTATAATTTTATTTAATTGAATGAATGTAAAAAATAAATTGCATATTAAAATATCACAAGATAACACCGAAATTATTTGAATGAACATATTTGTACTATATTAGAATCTTATTTAGTTGAATGAATGTAGGTTCATATTTATTGGATTGAATTTTTGCCAAAAACAAAAAAATATCAAAATTTTTAAATTTTTGACATCAAAATATTGTTACAAAAATATGGAATTTTTTTAATATTGTATTTTTGTATTTTTTATTTTGTATTTTTTATTTTTTTCTATTGTTCTTTATGTTTTTAAAGGCATTGGTTTTTAATTAGACTTAAATGCATACTTATTAGATTGAAATTTCACATGTAAAAATTTGAAAGAGATTGAAAAAGGAAAAGAAAACGACAATGACAACGATAGCGATAATGATGATGATGGAAGAGGAAGAAAAAGAAGGAGAATAAATTCAAATGAGAAATGAAAGAGGAGGTAGTAGTGACGACAATGACGATAACAAAAAAGAAAGATGAGAAAAAATAAGAAGAATAAGAAGAAGCAGTATGAGCAGCAATATACTAAAAGAAGAAGAAGTGCATGAACAAAATATATTATAACAATTTAGTTGGACTTTGTTAAATAAATAACTTGAATGTAAAACTTTTCTATTTAATATGATAAAAGTGTCCTCAAATTTTTAGAATAACAAAATTATTTATTCAATCGAAATAGACTCGTAGCATCGTAACCTCTATGACATGAATAATGCATGTCAGGAGATTATCATCACAATATTATGAACACATTTTATTATGTGACAATAAGGTCATGAGTTATATTTTTGATTTAGTTAATTTTAGGATATAGAGAGTTGCTATTTCTTTTTTTTTTTTTTAACTCTTTTAGAGTTTTAGACATGTAATCAAGTTTATAACTTTTTCTTTAAAAGATTAATGATGGTTATTACCGTATAACTAATTGGTTATAGCTATTAAACTCATAAAGTTGAGTTATTAAATATTATGCTGACTCAAGAAAAATTATTATTCTCTCTTTCATATTTTCAAAATGTAATATTTTAGTTTTTTCTTTAGGATTTTGAGACCCTCACAATTATCAAATCAGATTTTTGACATTTTAGATTCTCTTATACCCGATTTTCAACATTAATCTTAGAGAAATAGTTTAAAACAATGATATATCTTTTTTTCCTTTTTGAACAAATTTAAACCTATTTTTTTGTTTGAAAACTCTTATGTGGATTAGGATTAAATGCAATATATACAGAGCTAGCTCGCATGAGTTATATCCTAATATTATGATACATTGATATGTATTATTGTTGAGTTAAGAAATTAACTAAATTTAATTAGTGATGACAAACATTATTTTTGGACAAAATAAATAATTAGTATTGATTAATTATAATTGCTTATTACTAATTATTTATTGTTGCAGGCCAAAATTCAATAACTCAAATGGAATGAAAAGTAATCAGCAAGGATATTGGGTTAAAAGTAAAATTAAGAGTCTAAGGAAAAGCAAAGAAAGAAGCCAAAGAAATCAAAACGGGCCAAGCATATCACTAACTGATCCAAGCCCTATCTGATTTCAGAAAAGCAAATCCCTCTCTTTTGTATAACCAAAAGCAACGTTCATCTCTGTGAGTTGGTCAGAAACTCAGAAAAGTTAGAAAGAGAGAAAGAGCTTCTTCCCTAAGCTAATCACCAAAGAAGCAAGAGAGAGAAAGATTAAGCTTGAAAGACAGACGTCAAATCACCGAGTTCAAACCAAATCAAGTTTAGGTTAAAGGTAACCCATTTCCTCTTATATGCATCAGATCTTCTTTTCTTTTTTCCAACTCTCTGCTCTATCCGAAATGGGATACAAAGGAAAGCTAGTCTCTGTTCTTATCTGCTGTGTATCCACGGTCTTAAACATGACTTGGGGACCAAATTGATTTTCAAGTGCTCAGATCAAGTTGACTATTGAAAGATTCATGTGGTTGCTGCTTTATGGTTTTCGGTCAAATTGGATAAGTCAGAAGCAAAAGTCCTACTCTGATGTTTAAGGAGAAAAAGTGAATCTGTGGGTTGGTGAAGCTCAAGGCTCAAGGTGTTGACCTTGGAAGAAGAACCAAGGAACATGCAAGGAGATAAAAGAAGCTTGCTGTTCATTCAGAAGGCAAGGAGAGAAAACCAGAGCTTGAGAGTTGTGTTCTGAAAAGAAGTTCCTCTACTTGGATAATGCTTTATTTCAAATAAGCATTCGGCCAACACTGAAGAACTCAATATGAGGTTTGCGAATCTGGTTATGCACATAGTTAAGAGGCTGTTGATGAAGTCAATCTCCTTCATGTTTTACTGATTGTAATGTATTTTTTCATGTTTATCTTTCTGTAATTTCTTGTGAGAAAAGACATTGTGAGAAAGCTCAAGTAAAAGCCATGAGTTGAAAAAAGTTGAGTGATACACTTAAGAGAAAAGTCTAGAGTTATTTTCTGATTTCTTTAGGTTGGTTAAGTGTCTTGTATCTTGTACCTGTTAGGTATCCCTTTCTTAGTTGGGTTAGCACTAAGAGTGAATAGTTAGGTGTTAGCATAGCCAATGTCAAGTTATGATAGAACTTGAGTGTGAAATTAGTGTATGTAATACTTTTAATTATAGTGGAAATTCCTCCATTGTTGTGGAGGAGACTAGACGTAGGTTGCATAGCACAAGGCAATTGAACAAGGATATATGCTGGTGTTAGCTTTTCTCTTCTCTGCTGTGTTCTGTTTTCTGATATTCATGAGACAAAAATAAATTGTCTCATAAATTTCTGTTGCTGAGTACAAACAGAATCAGAATTAAAAATTTTGTTGTAAAAGGTCAAAACAGCAACTTAAAAAGAAGGCATAGATTCAACCCCCTTCTCTAAGCCTACCATAACCTTCAATTATCTATATAAACAATTTTTTTATAGACATGATACATAATAGAGTTTAATGATATCGTTTGATTTATGTAACAAATTCTATCTAGTAAGACAAAGTTTTGTTATTATTTATTATTGTTGATATGTATGAGTGTTTGACTGTGTTTATTGTCATCAATATATAAACACATATCAAAAAGTGGTTTAATTATTCTATTGGTTTTATAGTTTTATCAAATTTTTAATTAAATTTTTATATTTTTTTAATAGCTGGGTTCTTATATCTCTTTTAATTTTATAATTAAGTCATTTTCATGTCAAAAATATTAAAATTTTTAGGATATTTTTTTCAAATTGCATACGATCAAATATCTAATTAGGTTTTTAATTATGAATACTTTTAATTTATAAAAAAATATTTAGTTAACTATAATATTTTTTACAGTAGAAAAGATCTAATTATAAAAATAAAAACTATGCAGAGTCCTCAATTAAAAAAATATATAAAGACCTAATTATAAATTTAATAAAACTATAGACGCTAACATAATAATTAATCTTAAAAAAATTAATATTTTTCTTTTGTATTTACTGTATTTGAATCAACACTAATTACAATTTTTTTTTTACTTAAAATATTGGTCCCTTAATATTTCATAGAAGGAAGTATACCCACTTCTTCAATGGGAAGAAGACGTACGAGGAAATATTGATGATCGAAAAATAAAAATAATGATGACGTATGCTGCGAAATTAATTATATTACATTACCTCATCAAAATACCAGAAGACAAGAACATTATAAAATGTCACAATAAAGAAAACCGTGACACTTGTGCTGGCTAAGCTATTGGGATGTATACAAGTTTCTTTTTCTTTTTCGAGGAGATAGAATCCATGGGCGGATCCACGAAAATAAGGGTAATGCTACGGTGAGAAATTCAACTTTTTTTATAGATGAGGAACTTATGTGTCAAAATTCTGAGTTTGACGCATGTTTTAAAACCCGTGAATACATACATGTAGCAGGGTTTCTGATTCTCACTGCCTGCTATAGTAAATGCGTCAGTATTTGTTCCCTTTTTAACTGAAGTAATTAATTATAATTCTATTATTTAATTTGTATCTAAGTTTTGGGCTTTTTTGGATTAAAATAGAATGATTGGATTTCAAAAATCACTCTATTAACAACATTGTATTTGGACTATGAGATGATGGTAGTAGTAGTACTAATAAAAATAATAATTTTACCAATAATAATAATAATAATAATAATAATATTATTACTTTTAAGTTATGGGAGAGTTTGAACAAAAATTAGATAAGTGTTGCCTAAAAATTAAAATGTGTTTTATATATTTTTGTATATCCAAATGTGTTTGGAGCTAATAAATTTTTTTGTTGCAAATTAATCATGAATCATCAAAATGATATCTAATGTAACTAGCAATCTTTATGAAGTAACTTTTTCAATTTAGAAGCCTGAGCAATCTTTGTAAGTAAACAAAATTTGTATCTTCTTTATAGTGTTTGTTAAATTATGTGTAATTATGTACCTTTAATTGAAAGACATATAAATATGTAATTATATATATATATATATATATATATATATATATATATATATATATAAAGATTTACTTGAACTAGAGTTTATCTCACCTATTTCAAATTGATATAACAGCTAAAATTTGGATTATGTTATTATGAGACTAGTACCTAAGTAAAAAATATGTTCCTAAGAATTATGAATAGAAAGTTACAAAAAAATATTTAGAATTTAACAAATAATACAACATGGTTGAATCTTTAGGTTTAACTGTTTAAGTGTGAAAAAAGAAGGATCAAAGGCGTAGGTGTCCAAAATAAAAAAAAAAAAAGTTTAGGAATTTAATTGTCAAAATTGTTTTGGTGTGACATTAAGCGCTTAACAAGATTAAAGAAGAAAAGCATAGTTTTTAAATAATTTTTTTAGAGCTTCACTCAAATGAAACATTTGTTATATTTACAAGAGAAAAAGTTTTATAGTTATAAATAATATAAATTTAATATATTAGCGCTGATCGACATAATTGTTTAATGAAAGAATTTGGATTTGTAATATATTATGTATTATCATTATCTACTATATATGACACAGATAATATATAAATGTTCTTTACTAATATATTCTTTACTAATATGTTCTCTGAGAGTTGAATTTATATTATTATTATTATTTTTATGTTAGTGTAACACATGATATTTTGACTAATCTTAAATTTTATTATTAATTATATTTAGTGGATAATTATATCAATATTATTAATAAAATAAAAAATTCTTTTTAATTTTACAATAATAAAATTCTGTGGTTCATTTTTATATTGTATTATTATTTGAGATAAATAACGCAGAATTTAAGTACTACATGAGATAAAATCCAATTACTTTTGAAATAGAATGCAACTAAAAGGAGAGAAAGAATTTCTAAAAGAATTATTATTATTATTATTATTATTATTATTATTTTGATCCAGATATGTTATTGTCAAGTGCCAATTGATAATTTTTGACTCAATAATTCATTCAGATCCAAAAAAAAGCCCACAAATTAAATTAGACATTAAATAATGAAATTAATCAAATTATACTTAATTATTTTATGGAACAAATTCTGACGCATCTGTAGTAGCCAGAAAAAATCAGAAACCTGCTACATGTGTCCCACTTTTAGAAAACAGATGTCAAACTCAGATTTTAAACACATAAATTCCTCACATGTAGAAAAAATTTGTTTTCCTCACCGTAGCATTGGCCCGAAAATAAATGCTACATATATGCCAAATAATTTTTTCCTCATATAGAAGAATTTTAAATCAACTAGAACATGGATATTGTTCAATTTTTTAGAAACTTTTGAAAACCAACCTTCCACAATGAAAACTTAACGTAAGAGAAAAAAATCCAAAACTCTTAAGAATAAGAACATCTAAGATTTAATTAGTAGAAATATCTAAATTTGTACTCAACAAAAACTCATTTTTAATAGACTTTATATTAAACTTGCTTTAACAACTTGTTATAGCGTGTATTGACTAAAATTAGCTGCTATAGTTTTGTTTATGGGTATTCGCCGTGTAATTTAGTTTGATTATTTAAAAAAAAAATCTGATTCGATCGTTTATTAAAATTGTAGTTCGATTTGGTTCGATTTTTTTGTTGAGACCATTCGAATTAAACCAAACTAATTAAAATTGGTTTAATTTGGTTTAGTTTTTTAAATTAATTCAAATGGTTGAAGGTTCTTACCTTGCAAGCCCTTTTTCTTCACCACACTTTATATGCATGCTTTTCTCCAACTACAAGCTAGCTGGCGAAGTCACATAGTCATCAAAGTAGCGTCGTTTTTTAGGTACTGAACAGAGATTGTGAGATTGAGATATAGTATTATATTTGTTGGTTTAGAGACTGATATTAAAATTTTTGTATATGTTTCTAAAATTTTAGTATTTCAGTATCTCAAAAAAGTAGAGACATAAGGAACTGAAATTTTTAGAGATTGAGACTGAAATTTTAATAATATTTTATACTTAAAATACCCTCATTTCAATTAATTAATTCCAATTTTATTCTTTGTGCAAATTAAATTAGAGTTTTATTCTTGTTTCAATTTCTGTCTCTCACTTTGTACCAAACAGAATATTAAAATTTATTTCCGTCTCTGTCTCTCAATCTCAATCTTTCGGTCTCTATCTTTGTACCAAACTCTACCCAAGTATTGAATTGAAACGAATTATAAGAACGTACGGCATATGATATATAATTGAGTAAAATTATTTATGGTTAAGAAGTTTGATATTATATTATATATTGACTTGGAGCATAAAGACAAGACACAACTTGGTACTTGGAGAATCACATGGATCATGCATCATGCATGCAATAGCTTTAATTATAAGGTTCTTAACTTGTTATTGATTATTTCATCCATATATAGAATCTCTTGCCGTAGCTAGTTTATCCATCACGTTGAAAATACGAGACTAAGTAAAAAAAATAAAAATGTACGCGAATGATATGGCTAAAATTTCGATCTAATTCTTACTAAAATGATCAGACCATATCAAACTTAACATTTGTAATTTTTTTCGGATCGGATAAAAAAAATCTTTTTTCTCTTTTTTTTACACTTATTTACTTTTAAAACACTATTAAATAATATTTTTTTTAAAAAAAATTACTAAAAGTATTCATAAAATTTATAAACGTTAATAAAAGTATCCATAAACTAAAGAAATTAATACTATACTCATGGAAGATAGATTTCGTACAACAAAAATATCAAAATTCTAATTTTTTGTTAACTTTTTAATAAAATTTTCAAACTACCTTCGTCCTCAACCTCAACTCACTTTTCCAACTTTCCATATATAACCCAATCTACATCTTTAAAACCTTTGCTATGGAGTCCGAAACTACTCCAAGACGAGGCCGAAATCAATGGTAGTGGTGGAGGACCTTGACCAATTTCTAGTAGAAAAGACCACAATGATGAGCTCTTTTCTATTTTTTTTCACCACATCCCTTCACACAAAGAAAGCCCCCAAATTAAGAAAAAAAAGGAGAAAATATCTGAAACAATTAAAAATTATTTCTTTATGATTCTTTCTCTGATTGTTTATCAGTATTAATTAGTTGATTTTATTGTTAATCTTAGCACTGCAATTCTCCGTTGCGTTACTATTCAGAATTCCCACCATAAAAGTTCATCTCTTCAATCCCTAAAAACATAACATCGCCATTCAACTCGATGTTGACACCGCAGTCGTCGCCCAAAAGAAGTTGTGCCGCCTGTTGCACGTCTTTAGCTGCATCCTGGAGCTCTTGTTTCGGTTCGACGCTGATATTACAATTGAAGAGGCCTCTGATTGCTTTCGCTTTTTCATCGAGACCAAAGAAGAGGAAGAGGTTGGAGGCGGCAGAAACAGCGGCAACACAGGCAACGCGAGGCGGAAGAGGGTGCCAGCGAGGGAGGCTTGCATGAGAGGGTAAGTGATGCGCTGCGACGAGCTGGAGGTCTCCGAGGTAGCCGAGGAAAAGCATGGAGACGATGGAACGGGAGTAGTAAATGAAAACTGTAAATACAATAGAAAATGCTATGAAAATGAGGGATTTGAGTGCAATGAAAAAGGGAAATTTTGAGTGCGATGGAGAAAGTTAGAAGAAGGCCGATAGAGCTATGAGTAGAAAATAAGGAATTTGTAGTGGTGGAGTTGAGGTTGAGAGTTGGGGTAGTTTAAAAATTTTATCAAAAAATAAAAAAAAAAAGATTTAGATACTTTTATCATATAAAATCATCTTCCATAAACATAGCATTAATTTCTTTATTTTATAAGTATTTTTATCAACATTCGTAGATTTTATGGATATTTTTAATATATTTCCTTCCTTAGATAATAATAATAAAACAACTAAACATATATGAACAATAATAGATATATCTAATAAAATAACAATCAAATCTAATTATTCGACCTTCCAACAACAAGAACAAATTAAATAATTAATAATGCAAATTTTAATATCCCAATTGACAGAAGGAATGGTGATGAAGACACGTGAAAGTCCAGAAACTTCAGTTAGAACTTCAATCAGCAAGATTGGTAAAGTTTGTTATGCAGCACGTTTTTCTCTCTCTTTTTGTTATTTCTGTTATGCTGAGCTGTAAATTCTGTCAGCAACTAATTGACCACACTCCCCTGTACTTTCCTATATATAAACCAAATCCTGTATCATATTGAAGTAATACAAAAGAATCACAATCTTTTCTTGTTCTTATTCTCTCTGATCTCACTTACACTTACAGCACCAGTTCCTTCCTTGAATCACAAGCTTTTGATATCTTTCATGGTATCAGAACTTGGCTCCTTCAAAAACTATGGCTGCGCCACAGAATTCCACCATTGATTCACACTCAGCTCAAATGGCGAGTGTACCTAGTTTTACAGCAAATCTGATATACATGAAGCTTGACAATGACAACTTTCTCCAATGGAAAAATCAGGTAGAAGCCACAATAGAAGGAAATGATTTACTCGATCACATCACAGGAGCGAACCTTCCACTGAAGTTTCTCGAAACCGGAAAAGCCAATCCATAATTTCAAAGATGGAAGAAGCAAGATGCATTGCTGAAATCGTGGTTGCTGGTTTCAATGTCAAAACTGTATATAACTCGAGTGGTTGGATGTGTCTTCACCTATCAGATCTGGAATAGGTTGGAGAGTCACTTTGCATTGCAGGTCAAAGTAAAAGTAATTCAGTTGAGAAACAAGCTAAGCAGCACAAAAATTGGTGCCTCAGTGAGTGACTACGAGCTAACAATCAAAAGCACAATTGATGCACTAATCTCAGTAGGAGAAAAGGTAAGTAAAAGTGAGCATGTAAATGCAATTCTTCATGGTCTCACTGAAGAGTACGCACCAGTCCTCACCTCAATTCTCACAAGATCTCAAGGAATCATAGTTAGAGAGCTAGAAGCAGTTCTTTTGGCACATGAAAGCATGCTAGAGAGGTTCAGAAGGCCTGAATTAGATCACCTGGTACAAGTAAATGTGGCTCAATCAAGTTACTCAAGTCAGTATCCTCAAGAAAGCTATCAGGAAAATTTCATTCAAAGAGGTGGCTCAAGAAGCAATTTCAGAAGTAGAGGCAGATTCCAAAGCTTTTGGGGAGGAAGGCAGTCACATCAATTTTACTCAGACAGGTCCAGAAATCAAAATTACTCAGATAGATACCAAAGTCATGGAAGATCACCGCAAGGTCAAGAAAGGATGCAAGAACAGGCTAGGCCCCAATGTCAATTATGTAACAAGCTTGGCCACACTGCAAGAACCTGCTGGTATAGGTATGAAGATGATGATGCACAAATCAACTATTCTCAGCCTCAACACAGAGAAAGGTATGACAGCAGGCAACAGAAGAATGAGCAACCAGAAGCAAACATGAGCAGTGTCCTAGCAAACCCTGCAACAATTCAAGATGCAGTCTGGTATCCAGACTCTGGGGCTACTCACCATATAACTGCAGATTCAGAGAATGTGGCAGAGAAGCAAAGCTATGAGGGGCCAGATCAAGTTGTAGTTGGGAACAGTATAGGTTTGGCCATTCACTGTGTTGGAAAAGCACTTTTCGAAACTAACTTGAGCTCAAAGAAACTAATAATGCAAAAACTATTATTAGTACCAGATATTACAAAGAATCTACTCAGTGTCTATCAATTTTGTTGTGATAATGATGTATTCTTTGAATTTCACTCTCACGGTTGTTATGTCAAATCTCAGGATACTAAATAAGTAATCCTGCAAGGGGATGTTGCAAGAGGCATGTACAAGCTTCTCAATTTTCGTCCTGAACACTCACCCTCTACACTCACCAGCACACTCAATACAGACATTAACAAGTACATGCTCTGGCATGCCAGACTTGGACATGCCTCAATTGCTGTTGTTTCCAAAGTTCTAAAGTCTTGTAATCTTTCTTTTTCACCAAATAAGTCTCCCTGTAGCTCCTATTGCATTGGAAAGTCCCATGTCTTACATTTTCCTGATTCTGAATTTGTTTACAATAAGCCTTTAGAACTCGTGTACTATGATATTTGGGGCCCTGCCCCACTTTCTGATTCAAATGGCAATAACTACTTTGTCAATTTTATTGATGCTTACTCTAAATTTACCTGGATTTATCTTATTAGAAGTAGAGCTCAGTTAAAATCCATATTTTTACATTTCCAACACATGGCTGAACTGCAATTAAATGCTAAATTGAAAGTGTTTCAAAGTGACAATGCAGCAGAATACACCAGCCTCTCAAAGTTACTACAAGAACAAGGTATTATTCATCGATTTTTCTGTCCACATGTTCATAAACAAAACGGCACGGCTGAGAGAAAGCATAGACATGTGGTGGAAATGGGACTAACATTGCTTGCTGCATCATCAGTGCCTATCAAGTTTTGAGGGGATTCCTTTACAACAGCTGCACAAATCATAAATATCTTGCCCACACCAGTGCTGAATAGTGTGTCACCCACTGAGAGATTGCTTAACAAGAAACCACAGTATGACAGCCTAAAAGTGTTTGGCTGCACGTGCTTTCCACATCTCAGGCCCTATAACAAGAACAAGCTTCAGTTCAGGTCCTCACCTTGTGTGTTTTTTGGATACAGCACTAGACACAAAGGCTATAAGTGTCTCACAAGCTCAGGCAATATAGTGATTACCAAAAATGTAGTATTTGATGAAACCAACTTCCCTTTCAAGGACCCTCACTCAGAATTTAGCAAAGTAATGCATCAGCCTCAAGAACAATCATTCTATCCTATGCTCCCACCACTACAAGTCATACCCAAACCTCTTACAACACCTCAACCCCCACATATTCCAGCCTGGTCCAACAACACATCCCCACCTCGAGGCAGCACTGCTAGCCAGCATCAACAAAACACATGTCCTACTATACCCTCTAGCTCAAATGTTCCCTCTCCAGTTTCCAGTCAAGATCCTTGCTAACCCTCACCCACCACCACCTCCAACCCTCACATAGCTCCATCTGACACACCTGTCCCTGTCTCTATATCATACTTTGAAGTTGTGGTTCCTTGGGATTCAACCTCAACCTCTATTGAACCTTGTGATACAGTAACAAACTCTCACCCTATGATATCAAGAAGCAAAATTGGTTCACTGAAACCAAAGGTCTTTCATGCAAGTATGGAGCCCAAAAGTGTACAACAGGCACTGAATGATCCAAAGTGGAAAGAAACAATGGAGACAGAATTTGAAGCTTTGCAAAGGAACAACACCTGGGAACTGGTGTCACTGCCAATTGGTAGGAAAGCCATAGGTAGCAAGTGGGTCTATAGAGTCAAATATAATGCTGATGGGAGCTTGCAGAAATACAAGGCAAGACTTGTTGCTCAGGGATTCTCCCAGAGACTAGGCTGTGACTTCATTGAGACATACAGTCCAGTAGTCAAGCCAACATCCATTCGGATAATACTTTCCATTGCATTGGCAAGAGGCTGGTCAATAAGGCAAGTGGATGTTAATAATGCATTCTTACATGGTGAACTCACATAGGACGTTTATATAAGAGAGCCACCAAGTTATGTCTCAAGTGACAGTAACTTGGTGTGCAAGCTCATTAAGGCACTCTATGGCCTGAAACAGGCACCCAGGGCCTGGTACCATAAACTATCCTCAGCCCTTCAGAAGTTTGGCTTCTCTCCAACTAAATCTGATGTCTCAGTGTTTCTTCAACAAACAAACTCCTCAATTACCTATGCGCTAATCTATGTTGATGACATCATTGTAACTAGGAGTTTGAATGAGGTAATCACAGCTGTTACTCAAAGGCTAAACTCAGCCTTTGCTCTCAAAGACATGGGAGAGCTCCATTATTTCCAGGGAATTTAGGTGGTCAGGACTAATGATGGAGGACTGCTAATGACTCAAAGCAAGTATGTAAAAGATCTTCTTGCAAAAGCAGGCATGAGTGGTTGCAAGTCATGTTCAACACCACTCCCATCCTCTTTAAAAATTCAAGCCATTGAAGGAGCAGAATTTGAAAACCCCCACCTATATTGATCAGTGGTAGAAAGCCTGCAGTACTTGACAATAACAAGGCCTGACCTTGCATTCAGTGTAAACAAGCTGGCCCAGTTCATGCAAGCTCTACTGGAATCACACTGAAAATTGGTGAAAAGAATACTGCGTTATGTAAGTGGATCTGCAACTTTTGGCCTCTAACTTCACAAAGATCCGTCCATGAAACTAACAGCCTACTGTGACTCAGACTGGGCTGGTGACCCCAGTGACAGGAAATCAATTAGAGGCTTCTGTGTGTATATGGAAAGAAACCTAGTCTCCTGGCAATCAAAGAAACAAGGAGTCGCCAGATCAAGTACAAAAGCAGAGTATAGAGTTTTGGCAGATCTAGTAGCCGAGCTTATTTGGATCAAATGTCTAATAGGAGAGTTGAAATGGCCTGTTCATGAAGTCCCCATGCCTATTGCGACAACCAGAGTGTTGTCCTTCTAGCAGCGAATCCCATTTTGCACTCAAAGACAAAACACTTCACTTGCATTTTTTCCGTTACAAACAAAATAGTTCAAATGAGCCATGTTCCCAGCACAGTTCAAATCGCAGATACCCTCACAAAAGCTCTTCCCTCCTCAGCCTTCCTTCAACTCAGGAACAAACTCAAGGTGCAGCTTTGAGTTTGCGGGGACATGACTGAAGGAATGGTGATGAAGACATGTGAAAGTCCAGAAACTTCAGTTAAAACTTCAATCAGCAAGATTGGTGAAGTTTGTTATGCAGCACGTTTTTCTCTCGCCTTTTGTTATTTCTTTTATGCTGAACTGTAAATTCTGTCAGCAACTAATTGACCACACTCCCCTACACTTTCCTGTATATAAACCAAATCCTGTATCATATTGAAATAATACACAAGAATCACAGTCTGTCCTTGTTCTTCTTCTCTCTGATCTCGCTCACACTTACAGCACCAGTTCCTTCCTTGAATTACAAGCTTTTGATACCTTTCACCAATATTTAAAAAGTGCAACATAAATAAATAAAAACTAAACCAAATAAAAAAATGCTTAACATAATAATAACATTACATAATTGCAAAAACAAACATAAACAAAAATATATTTTATTTATTTATAACTTTGTTAATTTATTTTACAGATCAATATATATATATATATATATATTTTTTTTTTTTTTAAAAATTCACGATATTATTTTATTAATATACAGATTAGATCTAATAATAATCATGCAGATTAGATCCACAAATAAGTAATCAAATACGGATAATAATATTATGGATCTTGCGAATGATCAGATCCCCTCGAAAAAGGTTGAATATATGCATATGCTCTACCCCATAAGCGAATTCAATTTGTTATTTTAGGGTTGAATTAACTAGATACCGTCAATATTATTAGTTGGTATATATATAATCTTGGTCTGTCGGGCGAGGTAGCAATATATACACAAATATCCAATTAATTAATTAAGCATATGATAGGTCTCTTCCAAATTAAAGCAATTCGTGTAACTCAATGCCCTATCTTCAAGGTAAAATCAAGGTTGAGATCATCATCATCACCACTACTAATACTAATATATATACACGTCCTAATAACTAACTTGATTTCTTTTTAGTTTCTCAGATAATATATAATACTACTACTATTAATAATTTGATGGCATATATATTATTGCTTTAATTTCACCAATATATAATAATAATAATTAATTAAACCTCGCTCCCAATGCATGCATATTAAATTAAATCAGTTCCCAGAAACTGAACTTCGAACGATCACCAATCATAGTTGACTTTACTATTAAAATGTAGTTAGCTAAAGATAAATATTAAAATTGTTTCTATTAAAACAAAAATCTCATCAGCTATGCTGAAATTTATGAAACAATAGATGGTTTTAATTTGCTCGCATGTTTAGGTGTTGCGATGATGTATGTTATTGTGAGTTGTGCCTAAGCTGCTATTAAGAACATTTTTAATGGAATATTTTTAGAATATTATTTTTAATATTTTTAAAAAGTAAATTAATTTAAAATTAAAATTTATATTAAAATTAATTTTTAAAATGAATCTAATATTACCTTAAAGATAGGGTATTATCTTAACAGAAAATTAATAAAATTTTGTCATTTATATAATTATGTTGATAAAATAATTAAAAATAATGTAAAATTTTAAATTAAATAAATTAAGATTAAGCAATGAAAAAATAAATTTTATTTTTAATTTTAAATTACTATTTATAAAATATGATCTCACAAATGTTCTTATAAAACCCAAAATGAAATTGAAATTATAACGAGTATTGAAAATACTTTAATTAGCTAGTGTTTGAAAAATAAAAATAACAAAAGGAAATTAAATGGTATTTCATACATACATGGTTTAATGTCACCCTATTTTCACTTACATGGTTGAGGTGTAATACCTAAATAAGGAAAGAATTTCTATAAAAGGGATACCTATATTAATGTATAGTATGGTAATCCTTCCCACATATGACATATGAATAGAAGTGGTTGTATCATTTTTAATTACAAATTAAATTAAATCTAATTGAACACTTGTAATAAATTAGCAAGTACTAGCATTGTATATTGAATAGTTATACTAATTATTTGGAGCTTATTAGTAATTCAATTTCGTTTTCTCATAGGTTACGCTTGTTTTTAGGGACAAGACATTAAGATAAAGATATAAAGAATAAAATTCTGTTTGACAGATGATATATGGACAAGAATATTGTGTTCAGGGATATTGAATTAGTGTATTTTGTATCTATCCTAACAAAAATGACACAAAAATACTAACAAGAGATAACTTATTTTTTATTTTTCTATTATTATTCTTATTAGTTTTTTATAATTATATTTTTTATTATTATATTTTTCTTTTTAAACTTTTTAAATAAAAAAATAAAAATAAATTAAATTTTTATAATTTATTATAATTTATTGTCAAATAGAATATAAAAACATAAAATTTTAAATCTTTATCTTTTATATTTTATTCTCAGTGCCTTATCTTATTTTCTTCTCAGAAACAAACGCAACAATAAGTACCAAGTATGTGGTGTATAAACTGCTGTCTATAATAAATGAGTATTATTTGAAATTAAAATGCAGTTAAGAAAAAGTTGTTAGGACTTCCAATTTATGGAGGATATGGATACATATTTATTGCATATTAATAATAACTAACCACTCTTGAATCTTGCACGTATATGAATATATAGTTTTATGAAAAAAATCGACAAAGAAGGCTAATTATACATCCATATATCTCATTTATTATTACATACCCGTGAATCCGCAAAATGACAATAAAAAAGTAAGTGTAGTTTAGATGTACACTATTCGAACTCCCAACTTTAATTACTTTTAATTTATGATGTACGGATATAATTATATATATTATTTTTAACTCATTTTAAAAATATATATTAAGAATAATATTAAATATATTGATATGTGATAATATTTAGGAGTATCTAATCGTATTTAGAAAAAATATTTTATTCTTTATTAAGACATAATTAGACACAAAAAATATGTGTCGGACAAATATCAATAAATATCGTATTCAAAATGTATCCAACACGTAAATATGACAAATTAGGAAAGTATCTATTATTAGTAACTTTAAAAAAACAGACGATATTAGATTCAATTATGCTATGTGTACACTAAAATCAGTCATTAAAATCAATCATTAATATATTAGAATATAAATACGTATTGAAAATTAATTAAACTACACATGTATTTATACATAAATTTATTAATAATTAATTTTAATGACTGCTTTTGATGTATAAATAATATTTATTTTTGGATTTTAGTAGCCTCTTTTCACCGTTACATACTTATTGAGTATGGTACTATAATATATTTAAATAAAGATAGTATTACTACTAGTATTAAGTAACAAACCTATAATATGTAGTTGTGTAAAATTGTGTTACCATCTTCCGAAGTAAACTAGGCTAGGGCAACCAGATTAAGGAACCGTATATTGCCACCATGTAGTGTTGTAAATTTAAATTTCAAGTTTTTCACCAACTCAATCGTTGTCCATAACATGATTCCCCTTTGTTTCTTCTTCATTTTGGTCATCATGAACTTATTTGAACACGTTTTAACTTGTCTTGAAAAGTAGGTTGAATTTATTTTATAAATATAGATAATATGGTTACAACTTACTAACAATAAAATAATAAAGATAATTAAAATTTAAATTAACTATAAATTAAACAATATACCTAAAATCTTTACCATATAAATTTTAATTATGTTTAATTATTCTGTTGGTTCTTATAGTTTCGTAAAATTTTTAATTATGTCCCTATATTTTTTTTTCTTTTAATTGAGTCCTTATACTATTTTTTTTTTAAATTGGGTCCTTAAACTTTTTTTTTTCTTTTATTTGAATCTCTGCACCATTTTTTTTTAATTGGGTCTCTATACAATTAAACCAGATACTTAGGGATGAGCACGGGTAGCGGGTACCCGATTACCCATCCGAACCCAAACCGAACCAATAAATTGGTTCTGTAATCAACGGGTAATCGGGTTCATCCGAACCAAACCGATGGTCTTTGTTAGTGATTGGTTCAGATATCGGTTCTGGGGGTGCGGAACCCGAACCAATCCACGAACCCGATCACGTATTAATTAAATAAAAAAATAAAAAATATATATATGACTTTTTCATTAGACAAAAATTATTCACTATTAAAATGTTTAGATGTTAGAGTTTAGTTTTTAATGTATTTAGTGTTTAACATGTTTGAATTATTTTTATTGATGTTACATGTTTATTGTACTTGTTGAATTTTTAAGATAAAAATTTGATTTTTTTTTAATGAATTTCAAAGTCATTGGGTACCCAATTACTCGAATCGAACCAATCCATTCTTAATCGGTTTGATTTGGTTCGGATACATGTACAAAAAGACACAAATTCGAACCAAACCGAATCAATTATATTTTGATCGGTTCAATTCTATCCGAACCAAACCGACCCGTGCTCACCCCTACAAATACTGTCAAAATGATATAATTGAAAAAAAAAATTTGGTGCAAGGACCAAATTAAAAGAAAAAAAAAAGTATAGAGACCTAATTGAAAATTTTGCGAAACTATAAAGACCAACAGAATAATTAAACCTCTTAATTATAATAAATTTATTTATTTTTTTGTTTTTTCTCTTTCAAAAGGAGTAGTGGAGAGGAAGGAGACTTAGATCTGTGACTGAACTTGAAAAAAATTTTGCGGAGGCTAATTTTTTTAATACAAAGTAATATATATTAACAAAGTTAAATTACTACTATTGTGGAGGCCAATTAAATTTTAATATAAATAAAATCCTATTTTTACATATAAAATTTATATTGCCTGATTTTATTGGTTGGACGAAAAATCAAAAGTTGATACATTCATATATCATTTGGCAGAGAATAATACTTTAAGTATCTAATTAATTTTAATCATATCTACTAGTTGATATTCTATATTTAAAACAAAAAAGTGGTGAAATTCTTTATAAATCTCCGCGCTAAGTCATATATATATTATTAGGTTGGTTATTATGAGCTTTGAAAATATTGTATTTATTTATTTATTTTACATTTTAAGAAGACTTCGCTTCTACTCATAGTTGCTAGTTAGTGACTTATTCGTTTTGAAAAAAAAAAAAAGTAAATAACAAAATTTTGTTAAAGGTAAAAATATTTGTTCTATTTGAAAAGGTTGATATATATATATATATATATATATATATATATATATATATATATCTTTTATCGTATTTTACTCACGTGTTATACAAAATGTATTATATTGGTGCATTATGATGGTGCATGGTGTTATAATTTTCCGAATCTTTAGGATTTCAATTAAATTGTGTTCGAATTCAATCTTTTTTATTTTTATTTTTTAAGGTTCTCCACCCCACGTGGTCCACAAAACACTTTAGAGCTATCTTTAGTTCTTTACATTAGAATATTTTCCCTCGCTATTCACGAGCTGAGTTTGTTGCATTATTATTGTTTATTATTTACCATAATATTCATCCTCGTCACTCTTAACCCTACATTTTTTTTCTCCAATCTATTTTTTTTAAATATTTGAATTTGTAATCTTTTAAGTGAGTATAAAAAAATTTATGTCATTTGAGCTATAATTTATTAATCTTAACCCTAAATTACAATGTTCCAAAATCAAACTAATCACGAAATCAGTAAAAATCGGAATATATAGGAGATAATTTTTTGTTTGGCCTCCTATAATTTTTAATTTTGGCCCTTTTATTCCTTTGTAGAATTAAACTTTTTACCTCTATTCCAATTCATTGCAACCGATTTTTAACATCATACTAGACTGAATAGGTGATCCGTTTTTGATTAATCCAGTTGAATCAATTAATTTTATTTGATTTTAAGAATCATACTAAATTATGTGTGAAAAAAAAAAAAAAAATCCTCAACGTAATTAAAAAATATCTAAAACAATAAGGCGGTCTATAATCTACATTATTGTTAATAACTTATTATTACAATTTCATATGTATATGTATTCAAATTCATAATCTTAAATTAAGAACACAATGAAAATCATTTTACATGTTTATAGTTTGAGACACTAATCATGATTTTTTATTGATTGAAGGAAATTGAAGAAAGCCAAAGCACTTTTTATAGTTTTATACACAAGTCATACAGAAGGGATGGTTTGACAAAATAAATTAAATAATATAATAAACAACACGCTAGCCACAGCTACTGCAAAAACAAATGTTAATCGTGAGTTTTTAATTCATTATAAAAAATATTCTACGAGCTTCCTAATTATTAAACAATATATTAATAAAACAAAAGTAATGCAATTAAGGCACTGGAAACTTGATTAATATTAAAATTGTGTAACATACATATATATAGAGCCTTTGTTAGCATATTCTGTAGTTTTGATTTCTCGTAACCAAATAAATGTAGCCTTAGCTTTAACAAAAGTATATATTATTTTCATTCATATTTTGTTACATTGTCTAAGAATAATTTGAGACTCAATTTCTTATAGTGTGTGATGATGACAATATTCAAAGACTATATTATAAATTATTATTATTTTAATTTATATAAAAATATTAAAATAAAAATGATAATATATATATATGTTATCGAATAAGAAATGTTGATACGTTGAAACGTGCATGGCATTGGCAGCTTCCATAGAAGGACAGAGAGAAAATAGCCATATGATAAATGCAACGGTAACAAGAACAATATTTTAATGGGTAATAGAATAATAGTTAAATTTTAGTTTCATAAATGATAACACTATTAACACACAATTCTGAATTCTTTCTATGACGACAATATTGGCAGCGATGATTATTCCTAGCTAGAATGCGCGAACTTTTTAGCTCATCGTCATTGTTGAAATATTCATCCTATCTTATATAATATAATATGTAGGAAAGTTTTTAAATGTGTGTGGATTCCAATAATTTTAATCATTGTTTTAATTAATATTTTATAATATATATATATATATATATATATATATATATATATATATATATATAATACAATATATTATTTAATAATATTGTGTAAATATAAATATAATATGTTAATAAATTTATCACATAATTATTAGACATAATTATATTATAAAAAAATTTTAAGTGTACCAAATATACTGTTAATTTAATAATTTTAATTGTTAATTTAATATATATATATATATATATATATATATATATATATATATATATATATATATATCATTGCATTAGATATTCATTATAATTTATCGATAATAATAACTATTTATATATCTCTTTTTATTAGTTTAAATTTTTAAAAAAATAATTTGATAATATGATATTAGAATTTTTATTATCAAAAAATTTAAAATTCAATTTTTATTAGACTCTAAAAAAAGTTAACATAAGATTAAAAAGATTATACAAAAATTAAAATGAATTACCAAAGAGACTTTTAATTTGAGAGGACATGTTAGAGATATAATTATTCAAGTATTTTTTTTTATCAACTTAAAATTTTTTAAAAAAAATAATTTTATAATATAATATCAGCACTTAAGCTTAAACCATATTTTACTATTTTTTAATCCATCTTAATTTTCTTTTAAGTTTATTCGGAGTTTTCTTCATGTCGACTAATTAGTCAATTAAATTATTAAAAATTGAGAAAGGACAACTTTACAGCTAAGAACCTCGACTTCAAAGTCGAAAAAAGAAAGACTAACATCTAGCTTTGTAAAAAAAAAATATACATATAAATGAAATGACGCTCCGACTTGTTTAGTCAAGGAAAGGAAATCTTCTCATTAGGTATTAAATATATATTCTAAGAAAGATTTTAAAAATCAGATGAATAATCTATTTGCTAAATATAAAAATTTTTTTGTCACTCATAAAAATATTATTTGTTGATTATTTTTGTCACATTTTAAAATATTTAGAGATTGTTTTGTCGATAATATTTTTTAAAGATTTTTTTGTCGGCGCTTAAATCTTTTGGATACCAAATTAATAATTAACTCTATAAATAACGAAAAGGTTAAGATTTAAGTGAATAATTTAAAAGTGTAGTATATTTTTATTTTATTAGACTAATTTTAAAGCCTATTATTTATATTATTCATAAAAATCATTATCTACCTAACAAATTTCATAAATAATAATTATAAGATTTCGGTACTTAATATATTAAAACCCCTTTTTCAGTTGTAACCATTCTCATCATGTGAATTATTACTCAACTCCCACCAGAAATATCAAAGATTTTGGTTGAGAAAAATATAAAAATACGTACTACATACTATAGGTCAAAATGAAATAATTACAAGTTATTATGGAGGATTACTAATTCTTGAATTACATTCATGAATTTAGATATGTTTTTGCATTAAGATATGTTTTTTTTAATAATTAACATGAATGATTTAGACATAAATTAAAAGATCAATTTGTTCTGAATAAATACGTATTTTTATACACATGTTGATCAATTTTTTTTATACATATAGAATAATTATTTATTTAAAAAATTGATAATTTATTAACTGAGAATCAATGAATGAACGAACGAAATAATAAATAAGCACTTTTTCCTTAAATGAACTGATTAGTTTTTATAAAAAATAAATTCAA
The DNA here is from genome assembly GCF_014773155.1 of Arachis stenosperma. NCBI lineage: Eukaryota > Viridiplantae > Streptophyta > Magnoliopsida > Fabales > Fabaceae > Arachis > Arachis stenosperma. The sequence continues at coordinate 3,405,218 of NC_080381.1, read as the reverse complement.
AATAAATTGTTAATAAAGAGAATAAACAATAAAACCTCTTCACATATCATTATATTATTTCAATCAATTCGACCATCCACCATATTGATTATGGGGGCCGAAAGTGGAAGACCATACTTAGTCTTTGACTCTTTGGTGAGAATATTCAGATTCAATTCATCACATTTTTACAATTTTGATACACATTTACAACATTTTGACAACACTCGTACATATTCAATTCACCAATGTTTTTACAATTTTGATACATGTACTCTTTTCCAACATTTTAACACTCGTATTAAATATGTATGACTCGTTAGAATAGTAATTACAAAACAAATTTAACTATGGATTTAATTATTTGTGTTCTAAGAGCGCATTTTAAAATATAATAATAGAAAATTTTTAATGTTTTTTATGTATTTAGTACATTAAAAATATATAAAAAATAATAATTTTTACAATAACTTTTATAAAATATTTTTTTATAATATATTTAATTTATACTCTTAAGACACAAATTAACAAAAATTTTTAACTATTTTATATTCTAAAATATATTTTAAATTTTTTGATATATTTAATATATTACAAATATAAAAAGTTATAATTTTAATAATTCTTAATAAACTCATTCATATGTTTATACACCAACTGCACGCACTTCTCAAATATCTTTCAAGTCAAATTTCAAACAAAATTCCAACTAAATTTCTTGTGAACCCAATAAACTAACCTAGAAATCAAGCATTAATTAACTCACAAGTCAAACAGGCCAAAGTTAACAAAGTTTTATTTATTTATATTTTGGCCTCACCTTAATTTTATATTTTCGTCTCCTTTTTTAAAAAGATAATTTTAGAATTTATTTATGTTTAATTAAATTTTTAAAATAATAACAAATCATAATTAGAGATAAATAATCAAAAATACATTTAAATTATTTTGATGTTGATAAAAATGCTTTCATATTTTATTATTGACAAAAATATTTTCAAACACAAAATCTTAAAATCTTAAATTTTTTTTAACCTTTATAAGGCTGATACACACTTTGTAAAATTCAAAAGGTGACTATAAACATTTTTTCTTTCAGCAACCTTCAAAGTTTTTAACTTATGAAAGAGCTATTTATTTATTTATTTTTTTTGAAGCTCAATGAAGAAGGAGAAAACAAAGTGATCAAAAGAGAAGGATGTAATATTTTAGTTTTGTTGTGTAATACCTTACCATACTTAATTTTATGCTTAAGTCATAAGACTGAGATAGTAAGATATTACGACTTCTAAAAATAAAAAATATATATATATAATAATAATAAAGAAAAAGATACTTAACTAGGAGCCTTGAAAAACGGGTAAAACAATATCGCAAAATAAAAAGCGCGACGCTCAGGAAAAGATTACTTGCGTGCTAAGAAATTTAATAGGAACATGACGAAGATGAGCAAAAGAATACAGGAAACATCATAACTAGCCCCTGACTCAGCCTGCGAAGCTAAGGCTGGCCGGAGGATATATATATAATAATAACCCAAAAGAACATGTTCAAAATCCTAGTTCTCCATAAAACTTCTAAGAGGTACATAAACAAAGTATTCTTACATACAAGAGGAGAAACTATACATATATATACATCAAAATAACAAAAGAAGACCTCAAAGTAAACCACTTCGCCGCAAAACTTTTAGACGCCTATTGAGGAGCCACTCGACCTGCATCTGAAACAACAACACAGTATGGGGTGAGAACCGGAGGTTCTCAGCATGGTAAAGGTGCCACGCATGTAATATATAAGGCTTTGGGAATGCCAAAGGCAATCCTAGAACTCCAACATACAGTTATAAACCTTAATTTCTAAGCAGAAGCTATAAAAAGAGGTAGGTAATCTAAAACACTCCTAGACTTACTCACAACGCCAACCCATTTTACCCTTCCTCCGCTCCTCCGTCATCCATAAATCATGCAGAGACAAGCAACCAGACAAATTCACACACAAGAAGAAGCAGATAGAGCAAGTAGCAAATATAGCAGGTAGCAGGATATATATTCAGTTAGGCAATCTCAGATAATACATAGCAATCAAAACAAACAAATGTGCATGATGCATGCCTGTCCTATGGCTGTTGATATCAACTGTCGGTTACGTAGCCATCCCAACATGTTCTCAAGCTCAAAATACACCATAGGGAGGACCCCAAGCTGACATGGGGAAAAGAACGCCCCAAGCTCAATAATATCCATGGGACGAATCCCAAGCTGACATGGAGAGAAAAGACAACACCCCAAGCTGACATGGGGAAGGAATACCCCAAGCTGACATGGGGAAGATAGTACCCCAAGATCAATAATGTTCAATCATTAGCGTACGTATACAACTCCGGCATACTCGCGACATTACTGTACTTTCTCAATAAATACCACGGAAAAATTCCGACTGACATGGGGAAGACAACGCCCCAATCTCAGGTTATTCAATCATGTCTTACAATTTATCATTTTCAGTCTCAATACTAATTTATGTCTCAATCTTATCATTCTCCATTTCACTCAACTCATTGATCATACATTTTTATTATTCTTGACTAATTAATATCATCAAGTCTCAATTTCTTACATTTACTCTCTTCCTTCATCTTATAAAATCAAATACTATCTTCTAACACTTTAATATCCACCTCAATTCCTAAAACTCATGTATTATTCAACAATCCACCCCTTTCAACCATAATCTTCCATTTCAAAAATTCATTAACCCATTCCCTTCATTCATTCATAACCAATCATAAATCAACTTCAACCAATTAAACAAGCCATAACCACCAAATTCCATTAACATATATCAACCTCATCATCAACCCATCATTAATAAATTCAAGAACACATATTCAACAGTACCAATAAATCATGCTCATAAATTTCAACACAAACTCAATTTCAATAACACATATTCAATAACTTCAACTACTCATGCTCATAAATCCTAATTCAAACTCAGTCATAAATCTATTCAATATCACCATGAGGCTAATCATTTAATGCATCTAACCTTTTCAACTTAACATATTGTTCTCTAGCCTAAGTTTTCACAAAACCTTACATGTTAAATGCGTGAAACCTAAATCATACCTTGGCCGATTCTTCGCTCAACCTGGAACACTTTTAATTTTACTTTTTTTCAAGTCTTTGGGGCTCCAACACTACTAAGCTCAGATTTTCAGCCTCACAACTCCACTTCCAAGCTTCCAAAATCACCAACAAACTTCAACAAGCATCAACATTCACATACACACTACCTTTATCCAGTGATCCTTGAGCAATACCTACAAGAAATTAAGTCTAGTAGACCCTGTTTTGTTTGGATAGAATTGAAGAGCTCGACGAGTCTGACGCGTGGCCGCAAACGACTTGTCAATCAGAGTTTCGGATCAAAAGTTATCAAGGTTTGAAGATGATGTTAGGGTTTGCTTATTCTTCTCCCCTCCCATGGCTGCATTCAGCGTGTTTGATGATTTAGAGAGGAGAGAGGGGGTTCTTTTAAGTGTTTTATGCTGAGTTGGGTTGGGCCTTGGGCCCATTTTGGGTCCGGTTCGGTCCGTTTGATCTAATCTTGGGTTAAATTTTTCGAAATTTGTGTCAAAATTCTTGTTTCAACGAGCTCTATCATATTTTGATATTAGTTTTGCATTTTTAGCTTTCCTACTAAAAATTTAATTTATTAACTAATTATTTACCGGTTTTAGCGGGGTTTACATGTTGAAATCTTCAAACGATGTCTTTTAGGGCCAAAACGTGTACGACGTCGTTTTAATATGTCCAACATGATAAGAGTTGAGCCACGTCACTAATGACACTGAGTTTCGATAACGGAAAATACACAAAAGATTACATTGATGTACTTTTTTGAATCTAGAAGACCAAACTATAACAATTAAAAAGTAAGAGACTAAATCAATGCAACTTGCCAATTTCAAAAACTAAAATGAGACTTAATAACTTGTTAGAATTTCATTTGCTATATAAAAAGCTCTATTTACCATCTCGTTTTTTTTTTCAGTAAATATAGAACGTCTTTATTCATAGTTGTATATTTTTATTATGTTTTTAAATAATTTAAGGATATTTTTGTTCATAATAAAATTTAAAAATATTTTATTTAATGATAAAATAATTCGAATATATTTTTTATAGTTTATCCATATATTTAGTAATAATTTTAGATGTAATCTTACACACATTAAATTTATCTATATATATTTTCTTAAAGCAACCTTATCCTTATATTTATTAAACAAATATAAGATTCTAAAGTCAAAAAATGATGGGTATAATGATATACATAAAGCGCTTATATTAAATTTGAGCAATATACTATCTTTCATATAAACATTTTTCAACGCGTGATAAGAATAATATTCATGACATGCATCAAAATAATTTAAAATGTAATCAATAACAAATATCACTTTTATTTGTTATAAAATAATTTAAAATATTTAAAAATATTTTCTAAAATTATCAATCATCAATTTTTTGGCTTTTAAAAAAATTTTGCCCCCATTAATAGATGTCTAACTCTACCTCTGATCAATGGCGTAGATTTTTATTTTACTGACAGTTTGTTCGAAGTAAAAAAATTAGTAGCATAAAATTAGTCGCTAAAATAAATTTTATTTTGAGGTTCGCCAAACGTTGACACTATATTGGCATTGATGGACACTATATTTTTGTAAAAATATTGGAACATTTATGTATTATATTATTATTGGACGTATTAATGAAACGGTTATTTTTTAATTTTTTAATAAATTAAAATAAAATTAATTTTTTAATAATAATAACAATAAATTTAATTGTTATCAGATCTACTATATAACCAACTGAATCAATTTTTTTTTTAAATTAGGAATATATTTGTTTTTTTTATCAAAAATTTAAACATAATTCTGTTTAAATTGTGTAAATCAATCAGATCAAATCAGGTCTAATAATTATAATGCGGACAATTAAGTTTATTATTGTTGCTATAATAAACCCATTTTGTTATGATTTATTAAAAATAAATTATTAACCGATTTAATAAAAATATCAAATAATATGATGACGCATATAAATGTCTTTAAAAAAAAGATATTTTAAGTGTTTTTATGTCTCTAAATATTAAACAATTAAAATTAATTTTTAACTATGGAGATAAATTATCGATGTTAAGGCTGTCGGTACATTAATCTTCAACAAATATTAACAAATTTACTAATCAAACTCTTGAAAATCTTTTTACAAAACTCTCCAATTAAATCTCAATGCAACTAATTAAATCCTCATCAATTTTTTAATAAACCAAAAAATAACCCTTAAAACACTCAGAAATCAAACTTGATTTTACCATCAAACCGAGGAACCTATAAATATATATCAAAGGTTGCTACAAAAATAGGTGTTTGATTTGCGTCGTAGGACTAAATAAGAGTTGGTAATAGCTAAAATTAAGAAAGTTATATTAGTAAAACAAAAACGAGCACACACCTATTTCTTTACACTGAAAATTAATAAAAATTTTAAAATCATATATTAATGCTAGTGTTATATATTTGTTTGTGAGTAGAGTCAATGATAATTGATACTTTTATATTAAAATTTAGATTAAAATATATTTTTTATTTTTAAAATTTGGTAAAAGTTTAAAAAGTATTTTAAAATTTTATTTTGTTTTAATTTTATTCTAAAATTTTTTTATTTGTATCAAATATACTCCTGGCCACTTATTTTTCAAAAAATTTTGGACTAATTTAACAATAATTTCATAAGAACAACCTTCAATACAAACAAATCAAAATAATTTTTATGTATTTTTGTTGGATTGGTCTTAAAATTTTTGAAAATTTAGCTATTAAAAATATATTTGATGAAATTAAAAATTTTTGGGACAAAATTAAAATAAAATAAAATTTAATAATATTTTAAAATTTTTTATTAAATTTCAAAGACAAAACAAATATACTTTACTCTAAAATTTAATTAGAATAAGAAAAGTAAATATTGTCATTTATTAATTAATAATATCATATATATATATATATATATATATTATTTTCAATTTCTTAATAAAAAAATTATCATTATGAAAAATAAAATAATAAAAATAGAGAACAATTTAAAAAATTATACAAATAGTAACTTAAAAATAACAATATACCATTTTTTAAATAAGATGATAAAAAAAAAAGAGGTGAGAAGAAGTGAGTGCACGCCGTACGCGTGGGGAAAATACAGACCCCGGCAACGCCAACTGACCAGACAAATAATTGAAATAAACATTACTAACATTAACTCTAACTTTTACACACAGATATTAAAAAGATCCATATTTTAAAAAAAATTATAAAATAAATATAAAAAGATTTAACTAAGGTGTGTTTTAAGGACATATTTTACAATTATAATAATAAATTTTTTTTAACGTTTTTAAGATATTCAATATATTGAAAACTTAAAAAATGTTATTTTTATAATAATTTTTTTAATTTTTTTAAAAAATATATTTAACATATGTTATTAAGACACAAGTTAGTAAAATTTATATTAAAATATTGATTCTCTATTATTTTTTATTTTAGATATATGCTATAAAAATTGATTCTTCTTTTATGTCATTTATTATTATAAAATAAGAATATAATTTTAATATATGTAAAATAGTTTTATACTTATATTTAATCACATAATGACACATAAAAAAAATAAGTTTAATTATTTTGTCAGTTTTTATCATTTTATCGAATTTTTAATTAAGTCTTTATATTTTTTTTAATTGAATTCTTATATCATATCAGATTTTGTAATTAAGTCTCCACTGTGACAAAATCATTAAAATGAATAGAATATTTCATTAAAAAAATAAATATGCTTTATACTTGATTGAATATTTCATTTTATTTAATAGAATATTTCGTTAATTTTAATATTTTTATCACAGTAGAGACTTAATTATAAGATATAAAAATCCAGTTGAAAAAAAACATAAAAATCTAATAAAAAATTTAGTTAAATTATAGAGACTATAATTAAACCTAAAGATTAACTACTATTTTTATTGATAACATAGATGGTCATTCAAGAAGACAAATATAATTATATAATTATATATAAAGAGTAAAGTATCGTTTTTGTCTGTAACGTTTGGGATAAGTTTTCAAGTTGTCCTTAACGTTTTAATTGTCCTATTTAAGTCCATAACGTTTCAAAATTGATTCAATGTTGTCCTGCCATTAGGGACCCGTTAACATAATTTACGGCAGGACAAAGGTCCTTAAATAGGACGAAAACGTTAGGGACAAAAAACGATGCATTGAAATAAACTTGCGAATTTATTTTTATATATCGTTTTTGTCCCCAACGTTTTCGTCCTATTTAAGTCCCTAACGTTTTAAAATAGTCTCAATTTTGTCCCGCCGTCAATTCTATTAATGTATCCCTAACGGCAGGACAACATTGAGTCAATTTTGAAACGTTGGAGACTTAGGACGATTGAAACATTAGAGACAACTTTGGGACTTACCCAAACGTTAGGGACAAAAATGATACTTTATTTTATAATGTCAGTGTATCAAAATTAATCTCTATAAAATAATAAAAGAAGAAAGAGAAAGAAAGATAATTATCAAACAATTTAAAACAAAATATTAATTTATTAAAAATTATTCTAAAATATTTATTATTTTTTTTTAATTTTCACTATAATATTTCTAAATTTAATACCTACATATAAAAACATGTTTCATTAAATGATTTTAAATGTATATTTTTTTATAAATAACAAATGTGATTACCATTTGTTTTTTGTCTAGTTTAAGTAAATAATAGAATCCCTCACATTGATTAACATTAATCTCTCTCTCTCTTTCTCTGAATCTCTCTCTCCCCGTTTGTCCCGCGCGCCAATCTCTGTTGTGTTGTGTTCCCACTCGCCATTTTTTTACAATCTCTCCTTCTTTCTATAAAACCTTCTAAACCTCCTCATTCCATTCTCATTTTTCTCTCTCAATTTTTTTCTCTTCCCATTTTCCTTTCTCTCTCTCAATACCAAAAAAAAAAGAAAAAAAAGATAAAATGGACGTTCGCCGGCGACACCACTCTTCGGCCCCCGCCGGCGAACCTTTGAAAAAGAAGAACACCCCGCCACCTCCTCCAGCACCTCAGCTGGTGTCGACGGTGGTTCCTCTGTACGTAACAAACGGCGTCTTCTTCGGGGTGTTCTTCTCGGTGGCATACTTTCTCCTCCACCGGTGGCGCGAGAAGATCCGAAACTCGACCCCTCTCCACGTGGTCACGCTCTCGGAGATGGCAGCGTTCCTCTCCTTAATCGCTTCCCTCATCTACCTCCTTGGATTCTTCGGCATTGGCCTTGTCCAACCCATTATTGCAGCTTCCTCACGACCTTCCTCCGATGACGAAGCAGAAGAAGAAGAAATCATTAAAGACGACGCAAGAAACCCCGGCCCCTGCCCCGCCGGAATAATCGACTGCTCCGCCGTCGCCGCTATTTCCCCTGCTCCGCCATCGCAGAAACCTCAGCTTCCACTTCACGTTCCGCCTCAGATTCCTCCTCTATCTTCCGACGACGAGGAGCTCGTACAGCAGGTGGTGTCCGGCGAGGTTCCGTCGTACTCTCTGGAGTCCAGACTCGGTGACTGCCGGCGTGCGGCGGTGATACGGCGCGCGGCGGTGGAGAGAGTCACCGGAAGGTCCCTGGAGGGTCTTCCGGTGGAAGGTTTCGATTATGATTCGATCTTGGGACAGTGCTGCGAGATGCCGATAGGGTTTGTTCAGATTCCGGTGGGTGTTGCGGGTCCATTGTTGCTCGATGGGGTGGAGCACACGGTGCCAATGGCCACCACCGAGGGCTGTTTGGTTGCAAGCACAAACAGGGGTTGCAAGGCCATATCTATCTCCGGCGGCGCCTCCTCCGTCGTCCTCCGTGATGGCATGACCAGGGCTCCCGTCGTCAGGTTCGCCACCGCCGTCAGAGCCGCACAACTCAAGTCCTACCTTGAAGACCCAATCAACTTCGATTCCCTCGCTGTCGTTTTCAACAAGTAATTTTCATTTTCCATAATTTTAGTTCATTTTTTTCACTCACACCTTCAACACAAGTTTTGATTTTTTTGTAATGTTATTGGTTCTTTGCTCTTTTGGGTAAGTGAATATCGTGACAAGTTTGAATTTTTTCTTGGCTTTCTTTTGTGACGTGTGTTGGTGGAATTTGTCCCCTGTTTTTTCGAGTTTTACTAGGAGCTGATTAAGGCTGGCATGTTTTTCATGTCTTCATTTTTTTTGGTTGATTAATTGGACTTCTTGTTGTTTGTTTCTGCATACTCGCTTAACGTATAACACACGTGCAGGTCAAGCAGGTTTGCAAGGTTACAGAAGATCAAGCCTGCCCTTGCAGGGAAGAATTTGTACATTAGATTCAGTTGCAGCACCGGTGACGCCATGGGCATGAACATGGTCTCCAAAGGTGTCCAAAATGTTCTTGATTTTCTCCAAACTGATTTCTCAGACATGGAAGTTATTGGAATTTCAGGTGAATTTTCATATTTAGATAATTTTATATATTTGACTAAACTGCTTAACATAATAAAGCTTAATATTTTAGTTATAACTAAAAAGAGTTTCGGTTTGTGTTGGTTAGGAAATTATTGTTCGGACAAGAAAGCTGCCGGAGTTAACTGGATCGAAGGGAGGGGTAAATCGGTGGTGTGTGAGGCGATAATCAAGGAGGAGGTGGTGAAGAAAGTGCTCAAGACAAATGTAGAGTCTTTGGTTGAGCTGAACATGCTGAAGAACCTCACCGGATCCGCGGTGGCCGGGGCTCTCGGCGGATTCAATGCTCATGCGAGCAATATTGTATCCGCCGTGTACTTGGCCACCGGGCAGGACCCTGCTCAGAATGTAGAGAGCTCTCATTGCATCACCATGATGGAAGCCATCAACAATGGCAAGGACCTTCATATCTCTGTCACCATGCCTTCTATTGAGGTAACACTTTCATTATTGCTCTTACTCTCTTTGTTGGTTCTTAATTTAACTCCTTCTTATCTTGGATGTTGCTTCTAATTGTAGAAATATTTGTAGTATTCATTTAATAACGCCATATCTTGTAACCTATTTCAAATTGGTTGAGTGTTAAATCAAGATTTTTTTTTAGCTTGAGTTTTTTTCCCCCAAATCTTAGTTTATTAATCTAACTAATAAGTCTTTGGTATAATATATCGGTGAATTCTAGTATGTCTATACTCCAATGATTATACAAATGTTATTAAAATTAATGTCACACTTTTTTTTTTATATTTTGATAACATTTTTTTCTTAGCAACACTTTTTCAAAAATATTACTTTCAGTTTAACAATACTTTTTAAAATATCATATTCAGTGTTATATAATCATACTAAAATCACCACCCTAATATATACCACATTACATGATATGGCATTTCTGTCTAGACAAATTAGTTATCTTTTTAATAATCTAAATCTACAAGTCAAAAGAAATATATGTCATCCATAAAGATCAAAGAATATGTAACACCTAACAAAACCTTACAGCATGTATATGGTAGATTCTTCATTCTTGATTTGGGTTGTGGTAGATGTGAGGGTGTGGGGACTGACCAAGTAAGTAGTAGAGTCTAGATATGTCGTTTTGTACAGTGTTTGGCAACGGCACGTGTTCAAGGTAACAGGAAAGTGGTTGGTCCACACTTGTCCCTCATAGACACATGATATCATCATATAAGAGATTCTGTGCTTGCACTATTTATCTCATAAATTTTTAGCATAATTAATAGAAAAAAATATAATTTTACTCTTATTTTTTATAATACCATTTTATATATAATTTTTTTATTATATAAAAAAATTTATCAAAAAAAGTAATATTATTAAAATAGAAGTAGTAATATTCATTGTTTAAATAATATTTGAGACTAAGAATTCTAGAATAACAGTTTTATTGTCTCTCTGTGATCTCAAAATTATGGATTTAAGTTGTATTCAGATGCAGCCTTTTTCCAAACTTTGCGATAATACGTTAGGTTTGAATTAAAAAGAAAATTTACATTTTCAATAAATTGTGTTTGGAACTAAGTTTAACTAATTTTTTTTTCTTATTTTTATGTCTTTCTTTCTTCTTCAACTGAATTTTATTGTACAAATAAATTATTAGACCAATTTAGTTACACATGATTACGAAAATAACTTGGCCATGTGGTATTACCATAAAAAAATTCTTAATATTATTATGTATTGTTATTTATTTTCTTTGATAATAAAACGTGTAAGAAACATACATGACACTTCTTGATAGTTGGGTACAGACAATACTTCTCACTTTACAAAACATGTTTCTTCATCACATGTACACAGAACAAATTAGTGTCCCAGGCTGTCCTTTTCCTAAGGAATGAACTCAAACCAAACCGGTGTTTGGATTAATATAGTTTAGATTGGAGTGGAGTACAGGTAAATAAATAAAAACTTTGTTGTTCTGATAGATAATTTTGTGAAGGAGTGAAATAACTTAAAAGGGATTTGGAATATAAACAATAAAGTATAAACTAATTACTCTCTTTTGAACTCCATCTCATGTTATCATGTAGTTTCTTTCTATATGATGTGGTTAGATGTAGTTATTAAATTAAAATTTCTTAACCAAAACGGAGAAAGTTTATGTTTATAAAACTATGTATTTTTGGTAAGATTATATCAACTAAAATCTTAATCAAACATAAGTGTAAATGACATAACACCAACTTATTAAATTAAGTGATTTAGGACGAGTCTAAATGAAGTCAAACATACTAATAAATTAGCATATTAGATAAACTCCCTCTTAAATATCAACAAGGTGTTCCGTCCTGTCCACAGTTCTTAGTTACAACCACTATTTCAATTTCCAACTACCTAAATGTTGCTTCTCATATCAATTTTCTGATCTGTTGATGATGGAGATGTTAATGATATGATCTTTTCTCATTTAATTTAATTTCGTATATAATTATCTTTAGAGAACTGATTCATTATCCTAAATCATCTTTCTAATTATCTTCTTAATCTTTGTTGAGTACAAATTGTTAGTTTAGTTTTTTATTTTTTAAATACCAATTAAATCATAGCCATAATTTGAATGACTAGAAACAAACACTTACTTTATTTTTAACTTTTTTAAGATATTAAACATATTTGAATATTTTTATTATTTAACAATTAAGAGAATAAATGGTGCAGGTGGGAACAGTTGGAGGGGGAACACAACTGTCATCTCAATCAGCATGCCTTAACCTACTTGGAGTGAAGGGTGCATGCAAAGAGAGTCCAGGTGGAAACGCAAAACAATTGGCCACAATAGTAGCAGGTGCAGTTCTAGCAGGTGAGCTCTCTCTCATGTCTGCAATTGCAGCTGGTCAACTGGTCAAGAGTCACATGAAATACAACAGATCTAGCAGGGATGTTTCCAAGATGGTCTCATAAGCCTAACTAGCTCACTTCACCATGCCTTCTCAATTTAATCATAAAAAAAATGGGGTGTAACATATAGTTAAATTAAAAAACTTGTATCATCAATCAATTAATAATGTAAAAAAAAAAAGATGAAGGTTTAATTTTGTCTGTGAAGTTGTAAGTGCTATTCAATTGTTGATACTATATCTTGTGATTTAATTTAGTCCTACTGTAATCTCAATAAGAGATTAGATTAAATCATGAAGTGTAGTATTAGAGATTAAATTAAAATTTTTGAAAGTTAAAAACTCAATTGAATTTGAATTATGCTTACAATGTTCAAGATAAAATTTAAGCTCTATCCTTAAAAATATTAAGAAAAAGAAAGATATGCCAAACCAGTACATGTGTGAGTGAGGATCACAAATCACAGAGACAATTTTGTAAAAGTGGTGGGGGTGTGAGAATAACAAGTCCATGGTTGGCAATGGCATCTTTTGTAGAGTAATAAAAAAAACAAACAAAAAATGGGACCCCAGAGAGGCATGTGTGTGTGTTTTTGTTAGGAAGAAACAAACAGTGAAGACAGCCTGCAAATTAGAATTACTTATATATCTCAACTCCATGTGAATGTGATGAGTGTCATGAACATTTTTCCTTTTCTAAAGTTTGTACATAAAAGACTTGAGAATCAAATTTAGTTTTATTCTTTTTTCTTTTAAATTATAATGATCTGTGTTGTGTGTCATTAGTGTCCGTCATCTAATGCTATTTATTAATGCTTGTCTCTTGTGCTTGTAATCTCCCCCCATTATGTTAGTTTGTAATTTTAGGGAGAAGATAAACATCCCAAGTGGCGGATGATTTAATAAATATATGACATTCAATTAAGTTATGCATGCTCCTTGATCATTTTTGCAAGTTAGCTTATTATCTGTTTTATAAAGTAAGGTCTTAACTCTTAACTCCTAAGAAAATTTTACACTTTTTTATCTCTCCCTCCTCCCAAAAAAAAAATCTAGTAATGCCCTTTAAAATTCGTTTTTATTAATATTCAACTCATTTACTCAATTAAATAAATGTGGTGGTTCTAATTCTTAGTTATGTACAAGTTTTTTTTGTTAAGTTGGAGAAGTCTCAAACTAGCATTTAGTCGTAATTACGATCCAATCCCTCTATTGGGCCGCCGAACAAAAGTTTGACCCGTTGACTACTTTTTAGTTTTAGGAGAATGTTACAATATATTAAATTAATTTAAATAATTAAATTTCAATATGATTTGATATATAGTGGCTATTCTGAGAGCATGGTAGAGAATTAGAGATCTAGAGGTCAGAATTGGCACATGTATCAACATCATATCACGTGAAGGTTTTATCAATTATGATTTGCCTTTTTGGCATAAAAGGTATGTTTCTTGAACAGAACCATGATTAGGAATTAGGGAAAATGAAGTAAGAAACGTAACAATCATAGTTTGATCTACCATTGTTTTGTTTGTTTCATTGATTACAAGTTTGAGATCAGTATAAGAATTGTGATGTAGTAATGTTTGTCGTAAGAGCTTGAGTCTCCAACTTTAGATTTTGTTTTTATAAAAATTCTAATATTATGTTTATAAATTAATTTTTTTAAAGACTTAAATTGTTAAACATAAACCCATAAATAATTATATTTCTGATAGTATTATTTTTCACAATTTTTATCGATGGGGCCCAATCTTGATATTTAATTTCAAAGTAATACATGATCAATAATATTAGAATAATTGATATTTAATTTCAAATTAATACATGATCAAATAAAATTAAGAAATTGAAATTTATTAATCAAGAAAAAGTGGTGACACAATACAATTAAGGTAAACCTTTTACATTTGTCATTAAAGGACGCATATCATAAGTGCTTAATCTTAATCAGATAGGTTATGAAAATGATGAAAAACGCCGTCTGTGGGGATCGAACCCACGACCACGTGGTTAAAAGCCACGCGCTCTACCGCTGAGCTAAGACAGCTTATTGATTATTATGTGCAATTTATTTATAATTACTAGAAATACTAAAAATAAATGTCCTAGGAAGCGTAACACCTTTGAATTCTCACTTTTCTCATCCACATGTATTGTAATGAAATGGTTGTAAAATAAAATAAGATAATGGTTGAATTAGTACATTGTATGGGAAATGTAATAATGTAGACAATAAATTAAATTTTTAAATACTGTTGTGCTCCCAAAGTGAACCTACTTTAATAAATGTTGCACTCTCATTTAATAAATTGAGGATACAAACCATGTACTTGCGATGATAAAAAATCAATGTTCCTTTTACTATGAATTCGTCTTCGGAGTGTGCATTGTTCTGTTTCTCTCTTTAGATGGTTCTGAAAGGCAGATTATTTTCGATGTGCTACAATAATTTTGGTAACAACGAATATTCAGGTTTTGATGGTTAATAACAATCATTTTAACATGAAACCAAAAACAATTGATGCTTCATATACACATATTTGTGCAATAAAAATACACCTTTCAGGCTTCACCTCCACGTAAAACCATTCTTTTTCAAAAGCATCGGCAGGTGAAGTTGCATTTTGAAAATTGGTGACATATTTTTTGGGTAATTGTAAAATAATAAGGCAGTTAATTCTATAGCACATGTCATATGGTGATTTTGGGTAGTCATTAGTGAAAAAATTGAGCACGCGTATGGCAAAAAGAGTGATAAAGATAAAATAGAAAAATAGAATGTGAGTAAAGGACATTAAAGTGCCTAAACCCTTTTATAGTAGTAGTAGTAGTAGTAGTAGTAGAAGATTAATTCTATAGCTGCACATGAGCACATCAATTGCCAATAAAAATTAAGGTTCAAAGCTAGAGCATCAGAATAGCAGCATTTTCCTTGTAGCAGCACTAGGCACTAGCCAGGTATTGGCCGTTAGCAAGAAAACAGTACAAGGACCACCTAGGACAGTTTTCTACCAATATATATAATTTCAGAATTCTCGGAACAGGAAACATAACATAAACTCGCCCAAGTCAAAAAAGGGCCAGACACTTTTAGGTGGATGACATTATAATTCATAATTGATTGATAATTTGATATATCCAGCTTGTAACATGATGGGAAACTCCTACGGATAATATAATAAATTCATAACAGACCTAGCAAGTGTAGCCCACAATAATTTACTCAAATTTGACCTGATCGTTTCTTGGCATGTTACTGGGTTAAATACTTTAATACAAGGTGCAATCTAATATCTCTGCATTATCACAGTAACTAAACAGATAGAATACAACCCATAAATAACCCTGTATGTGAATGATCATTGCTTTTTCGAAAATAATGCAAATCTATCTCTAATCAAATTGTGTATAATTGAATACCAACTTAAATATAAGAATCATAGCAGCATATATTATGAGCTTTCCTCATTTTCACCCACAAATTAAACCTTGCTTCTAATTAAGCCTCTTGCCTTAGTTAGTCAATCGCTCTTATCCTGTTGTGAACCAATCTCTTGCAGATAGTGTTCTGCATCCAAGGCTGCCATACACCCTGCACATGTATCATGACTTATTCATTATTATGAATGCATTTATTGCTAAAATTTCAAGTTCAGTGGTAAATAATAAACATCAAAGCCAAAGACAACGCAGCACAATCAATTTCTCCTCCAAAGCTTAAATATCTTGGGTAGGCACAGCTTAACATATCATCTCTTTGGGCACACCATTTCATTTTGGTGCTTGGTGCATTTTTTAATGTGGACCAACAGCCTTTCACATGTTTTAATATTGAATCAAGGGCCTAGAGTAGGCAGTGCCAAACCAAGAATAACTCTTTACAACAAGGTCATACATCAGGTCCAAACAATGCATCCACACAACAAAACGAGGCAAATTGGCAATCTCTAATCCATACAACTTGAGCTCTTTAAATGAATGAATATTATATGTGCCGGCACCAATGCTAATTGTCAACTCAATAACAGAATAAATAGTTCTAAATTGTCCACATCTACAGTTAAACTACGATATAGTGCACATGTAGACATTAATGACATTGCCAATATTGAAACGGTATAACTGTCATCAAATGTGATGTAAACAGTAAGATTGTTTTCACATTTCACATAACAAATTAACAAGATTAAAGATAGTAGCTACAACCAAGACAAAAAAAATGATAAACAAGAAAGCGGATAAAGTTTTAAGGACCTATAAAGCATGCAGAATGTAAAATGATAAATATAAGACAAGTTTAGACAACTATTGTTGCTTAAGTTTAGCATGCTTGTGATCTCAACAAAACTAAGAATTAACAGATGAAATTTACTGGCATCTATTATGCATGTATCAAGGTGTTCTCATTCAAATTTCATAAGCATGCTCATGCAATAACTGGTGCATGATTGACTTGTTATACACAAAATAAAAGGCTTGATAGAACATCATCTTGATCAAGTGAACTTTAGTTCAATTAAACCTTTTGTGCTAAGGTCAGACCTCTAAAATAGAAGAAACAGAAACAAATGAAACCAACACTATTATCAGATTATCATTATGAACAAGAAAAAAAAAAAAGAATACAAGCTACCACTAGTAAGCTACAGACTACAGTAAAACTAGATATAAATCAGAACTCCAAAGAACATAGGAATCACATTCAGTTCCGGCAGTGACATTCATATCATTAAATGATTTATTAGATACTCCAAAACAGAGAATCTTGAAAACTATTCAAAATTCAGAATAACTACAAGAAGCAATTGAACATTCAGTTTCAAGTGAATGGCTAACCAAAGATAGAACAAGAGAGGTTGAATTTACTTAATGAGTTCTAATAGAACCAGTGGTTAATTGGAACATTTTTGTTAGTTTGCTACAATATTCTCATTTATTAAAAAGCCTTGCAATCTTGAATACTATTCAACTAACAGGATTCCAATAGACATTTTCTTTCATGTGCTTGCAATGCTTCATTTCCAGTTTACCAAAATCCGGAGGAATAAAACAACTAATAAGCATTTTCTCACTAGGTAGAGTCAGCTACACAATTCAAACCAAAACATAGAGCCCTATAATAGATCACATATGTATTTAATCCATTATATATTTAAATCCCTTTAAATAATTTTTTCTAAGATTTCAATCAGCTTTTGGAGGCAACTATGCCTAATGACAAAAGGCAAGATCTAGTTGTATACTAGAGATATGCACTACATACACTTCCAGGGACACATGAGACAAACCAAGGTTAAAACTGCTAGGAACAGACACAGCATATATATATAAGTCCATCCGCACTTCATTCCCTTTCTTAAGCATAAAAAATTGTTCCCAACTTTAAAACAAACTCAAATTTTATGTGTTATTTTCCTTTTCAAATTTCAGATTGCCTTATGTATTGGGGTCGAAACCAATGCTCTTTTGAACTGAACATGTAGGAATGCACATTGTTAGCAATTCGTACAGGAACTGATGCAACATCCAAATGGTGCATTCCTGCTTCATTTCTACTAAAACTCAGTCAAATAAAGTAAAACACAAATGAAAACATAGGGCCATGAACTCATGTTTGGTGCAGACACCTAAACTTACACACATGCACATACGACACGATACCTCAGATGAACCCGTAGTCACTACCATCACAGAAACCAGTTTAAAATAACCAAAACGAAGACACAGTGAGCCAGTAAGAGAAAATTACCAGAGCCAGCAGCAGTAATAGCTTGCCTATATTTCTTGTCCTGAACATCGCCGGCAGCAAAAACACCCTCAACACTGGTCTTCGTCGTCCCGGGCTTCGTCACAATGTAGCCATCAGCATCCAGGTCAAGCTGTCCACCAAGAAACTTAGTCGCAGGCTCGTGCCCAATCGCAAAAAACAACCCATTCACGCTCAAATCAGAAACCTCCCCAGTCACCACGTTCTTCACCTTCAAACCCCCAAGCTTCTTGTTCCCTTCGTCACCGTAAGCCTTCTCCACCACCGAGTTCCAAATCACCTTGATCTTCTTGTTGTTCAAGGCCTTGCTCTGCATAATCTTCGAAGCCCTAAACGTATCCCTACGGTGGATGATGTAAACCTCGGAACCGTACTTCGTGAGGAATGTCGCTTCCTCCATGGCGGAATCGCCGCCTCCGATAACGGCGAGCGGCTTGTTACGGAAGATCGGGGCGGCGCCATCGCACACAGCGCACGCGGAGATCCCGCGGTTCCAGAAACCGTTGGGGCCTTCACCGGAGCCCTCGAAGGGGAGGCGCTTGGCGACGGCGCCGGTGGCCACGATGACGGAATCGGCCACGACGGTTTTGGAATCAGTGAAAACGGTAAAAGGAAGCTTCGAGAAATCTACCTTCGTGACGGTCTCCGTGAAGATCTCGGTGCCGAATCGCTCCGACTGCTTGCGGCAGCGTTCCATGAGCTCACCGCCGAGGATGCCGTCGGGGAAGCCGGGGAAGTTCTCGACGTCGGTTGTCGTGGTGAGCTGGCCTCCGGGGGCGATGTCGTTGGCCATCCATCCTTCGAAGAGGATTGGCTTGAGCTCGGCGCGGGCGGCGTAGACGGCGGCAGTGTGAGCAGCAGGACCGCTTCCTATGATGCAGAGCTTGGTTTTGAGGGTGCTCATGGTGGAGGCAGAGTATGCTGCGGCGTTGGCAGTGGTGGTGGAGGCCCGGCGAAGAGCGGCGACGTGATTGCGGACCTTAGAAATGAGATTTTGGAGAGTGTAGTTAGGGCAAAATCTCATCACTTTAATCGCCACTCTCCTTCTCTTTCTTTGACTTTTTTTTTATTTTATTTTCTCTCTCTCTTATTTTATTTACTCTCTAATTATTGGAGGCAAAATCAATTCTTTTTATATTTTTTATTCACATTCATTGTGATTGTGGAAACTGGAACGTGAGATATTCATTTGAATAAGGCGCGAAATGGGTGTTTCCCTTTTGCTTCTGGGCGCCAAGTTAAGCAAATAACACTTAAATTTATTTTTTTTATTATACACTTTCTTAATTCATAAACATAAAAATATACACTAATTCTCATTATGAATGATAGCTTTTATTATGCTACGTACATATCTAGTAATAATTTTTTTATTTGATCACTATTTTTTAAACAACTATTAAATGGTATTCGATAGTTTATAAGATTTACAAAAATAATCATAAAGGATGGAAACAACAAATAAGCTCCTAAATTATTTAAGAATATGACAAAAAATATCATATAAGTGAAAAATAACTTATGCATTTAATTTAATTTGAGTTTTTATTGAGATATCTAGATAATTATTTAAAAAATGTATAAAAAAATCAAAACAAAATTCAAACTTTTAAACTTCTTTTTATTTGTATAAAATCATTTTATAATTTTTTTCAAAAATTCTGTATCATTAAAACTAACATTAGTTTTATTTGATAATTATTTAATAATTTCTTGTTTTACCTATTCAAACTTGAGTTAAAACCCAAAATAATCCCTAAAATTGGCGTTGTACACTAAAATCGTTTCTGAGATTCCAATTATACTAATACATTCCTGAGATTCATGAAAGTGCACTATATTAATCTCTGACCCATTTTTCATTAACGATGTGATGATATGACTTTATGACGTAGACTATAAGTGACACGTGTCACTCCATAATTTGGCCACATGTAATAATATGATAATGTGTTGACCAGTGACACGTGGCATGCTGATGTGGATGGTTGTGCCACGTGTCACAATGTTATTTGGTCACGTGTCTGTTTGTGTCACGTGTCGTAACTGTATTCGTCCACGTGTTGTCCATTATGTCATCATTGTAGATGCATCAAATTAGTCCTTCACTTTGTATTAAGTGACTCATTTTAATCCCTGAAATTAAATGCAGTGCATCAAACTAGTCCTTTCACCAATTTTTTTCTCAATTTTTCTATAAATTCAAAATTCTCAATATTTTTTAATGCATTAATTTCAATTCTATTTTTTCAGATGTTAATCAAATAAAAGTGTTTTTATAAAATATTTTTTCTCTTGCGAATGCCCTAATCGCCGACTTGGAGTTGACGTGAAGCCGTGAAAACATTTCAAGCACCTTCACTACCATCTCCGATCTTTTTTAGTGTTTTTATAAAATATTTTTTCTCTTACGAATACCCCTAACCACCGTTTTAGAGTTGACGTGAAGGCATTTCAAACTTTTTTCATTACCATCTTCAACCTCTTTCATCTAGACGGCAGAGGTTGGAGATGATAATGAGGGTGCTTGAAGTGCCTTCAATCTAGCTCATTTACACATAACGAAAACGTATATTTCATAGGAACAAAAAATGATGTTTATTTTAATTATTGATTTCTTGTAAAAAAACACATGTTTTTTTATAAAAAAAATGTGTCTAATCAATCATATAGTTATTTTTTTATAATAACATACTTATATATTATAAAATTTACCAATGTTAAATTATTAAAAAAATTATATAGTTAAAACTAAAATCTTAAATTTTTTTTATGAAAGCACTTGTATTTAAATGATATGTGAAAAAATAAAAATGAAATTAGTGCATCCAAGACATTGAAAATTTTAAATAAAAAAATGAGAAAAAATTGTTGAAGGGACTAGTTTGGTACACGATGTTCAATTTTATGGATTAAAATGAGTCACTTAATACAAAGTGAGGGACTAATTTGGTACATCTATAATGATAATATAATGGACAACACGTGAACGAATACTGTTGTGACATATGGCACAAACAGACACGTAGCCAAATAACAATGTGACACGTGGCACAACAATCCACATCAACATGCCACATGTCACTCGTCACCACATCATCATATCATTACACGTGGCCAAATCATGGAATGACATGTGTCACTTATAGTCAACGTCATCAAACCATGTCATCACGTAGTTAATGAAAAATGAGTTAAAATTAATATGGTGCACTTTTCTCAATCTCAAGAACGTAATTGATACAATTAAAATCTCATAAACGATTTTAGTGCACGACGCCAATCTCAGAAACCATTTTGGGTTTAACTCGCTCAAACTTACTAAATGATTTCATAGTGTTATTTTTTCTTAATTATAACTATATATATAAATATTTTTTTTTCAGTATTAAAGTTTTATAGCCCGTATAACTATAAACGTCAGATAATAAAGCCACGGTTATACATAGCCATGCATTGATAACTCCAATATTCCATAATAACTAATATGCATATCCCAAAATTCTATTTGTTTGGCGGATGGCACTTAATATGCTACCACAAAGATTCTAATATTCTATGATTCGTGAACTATTCCTTCAGAAGCAGCTTTACACTTATTTGTAGGTTGAATACGTATTTTGCCCTTTGATAAATTTTTTAAAGATTACGAGATCTTTAAAAAATATATATATATATTTAAGTTTTTAATATTAAATTTTGTAAAATTAATTAATTTTTTTGTTAATAATCTATTTTTAAAATATATTAATTATATGATATGTTAATCACTAATATATTTTTTATTTAATTCATATAAATAAAATTAATTTAAAAATTATTAATATATTTTAGTTTTACATAATAAATTTAGTTAATATATTTATAAAAAAAACTAAATTACTTTTATAATTATTCTTAAAAAATAATAAAATTCTTAATAACAAATTTTTTGTCAATCATATTTGATTCTTAATAGATAAATCAATAATTTAACATGTTATATAGATTTATTTTATTAATACATAACAAAAATATTTACAAAAAATATTAATCAATCTCATAAAAATAAATATAAAAAATTATTAAAAATTTCGTCGTTTAAAATAATTATCAGACCATTTAAACAATTTTTTTCTCCTTAATTATATATTTAGCTTCAAACCAACGGGTTCCATTGCAAATAGGTGGAAATTAGAAATCTTCTTTCTAGCTATTGACATCCTAAGAAGAATGATCATTTTCAGATACATGCATCAAAGCATATTCACAAGAGACAAATTTGATGGTTTCTTTGAATTTGTATCTTATTTGCCTCTTTTTTAAAAAATAATTACTAAATATTTAAAAATTATTTATTTTTATATTTTTAAATTAAATATTAATTTTTTTTAATAAATTAAGCAATTACATGCAAGTATCATAATAATCACCTTCAAAAAATATCTCTCGAATCTATAGCATTGTTCTAAAATGCGATATGTTATTGGAATTGAAATGAAATATAAAATTTCGCGTATATAAGTATATTACTTAATTTCTCATCACTAAGGGCTTGTTTGGGTGAGTTTTTTAAAAAAAAAGATCTTTTTTTGAGTTATCTTTTTTTAAAAGATCTTATAGATAAATAAAAATAATTTTATGTTTGGATATCTTATGTAAAAAGATCTTTTTATCTATTAATTATGTTTGGGCATAACAATATAAAAGTACTTTTTTGTTTATTTATTAAATGAAAAACATTTTTAAGGAAAAAATATTTTTTAAAAAAAGATGTAAATTACAACTTCTCAAAAAATATCTTTTTTTTTTTTATTTTACTAGTGCTTTTACTTTTACTACTAGAAATTTGCCAAACACGTTAAAAAATAAAAAAAATCTTTTTTCATTGAAAAAAGATATTTTTTTAACAAAATAATATCGCCCAAACATGCACTAAACAACTTTTAATAAATTAAGCGTAAACTTTTTTTATCAAATTACTTATTCAAAAAATTTAAATTAATAAAAAATACATAAATAATTATATATTTTAAATATCTTTTATGCAAAAATATTTTTTAAATTTATATGAGTTTGTTTTATATGCATCTCCGCTGACGAGTAACAGTGAAAGATCAAATCAGCTAGATTGTTGGGAATGTTGGCCTCCAACAGAGTATCTCTGATAAATTGCCATTTTAATCGATCGTATGCTTTTTCAAGATCGATTTTAATGGCCATGGATCCGCCCTCACCCTTTTTATTTTTCATAGTGTAGAGGACCTCTTGTGCCACCAAAATATTGTCTGCACTCTGTCTGCCTAGAACGAAATTACATTGAGCAGGGCTAATAAGCTTGGGCATGATTTCCTCTGATCGTTGAGACACAATCTTGGTAATGAGTTTGTATGATACATTGCACAAACCAATTAGCCTGAAATGCCTTATGGTCTCAGGATTATCAATCTCTGGGATAAGAAAAATATAAGTATTATTCACTACTTTAATTTGTTGATGATCTTGGAAGATCCTTTTAACCCAACTGATTAGAGAATCTCTAACAGAAGACCAATTATTTTGGTAAAACATTGGAGGAAAACCATCAGGACCTGGAGCTTTCCAGGCCCCCATTGCAAAGAGGGAAGTTCTTATTTCATCAACTGTCACCTCCTTAGTCAACATTGCTATATCCTCCTCAGAGATCGTTGGAAACAAACCCGGAGCTTCCAATCTCTCAAACCCGGAATCTTCCGTATAAAGGTTTTGAAAAAAATTTAAGGCTATGATCTTGCAACTGCTGATCCTGCTCAATCCAGACTCCTGCTTGTTCTTTCAGCATACTTACTCTATTTAGTCTCTTTCTTAAAGTGGCTACACCATGAAAATAGGAGGTGTTCCTGTCTCCATAATTTAACCATTTACATCGTGAACATTTCTTCCAGTATATTTCTTCTTGAATGAGCAAATATTTTAATTCCGTCCACAAACACGATTGAAGATCCTCAAGGAAAGGATTCGGCTCAAAAGAAATATTTGCAGAAATACAATTAAGCCTAGCTAAAATGCGAAATGTCCTCTTTGCGATATTACTAAATACTTCATTATTCCAAATTTTTGCAGCGGACATGAAAGATGAAATATTATCCTCTAGCAGGTTATCAGTACGCCAATTATTAATCAATAGCACATGAAAGTCCTTATGAACAAGCCAAGGAGCTAAGAAACGGAAAGGTCTAACAAAGGAATTACCATGATAATCCAAGTTAAGTAGGATGGGCACATGGTCGGATTTTAGCTTCGATAGGTGTTTCACCAGAGCCTGCGAGAACCACAGAGACCATGGGTTATTTGCCACATACCTATCCAGTCTCCTCTGGATAGTCCCCCGCTGCCAAGTAAAGGGTTGCCCCTGGAACCCAATATCGTGCAACCCGAAATCAAGAAGACAGGCGGTAAAACGGTGATGATCTCTGGATAAGTTGAAAACCCCCAGTGTCTGCACTCGTAAGCACACAATTAAAGTCGCCACCCACACACCAATTGCCCTGAATGAGACCTGCCAATCTTCGAATATTATACCAAAGATCAGCTCGCGGAGCAATATGGGAAGATCCATAGACAACAGTTAGAAAACAAGGAAGCTCATTTTGATAAGCTACCCTCAGGTGGACAAATTGCCTATGCGATTTCAGAACCTCAATACACCAAAACGTATCATTCCACAACGCCCAAGTACCTCCATAGAAGCCAACACCTTCCACAAGATGCCAAGAAGAGAAATCAAACTTTCGAGCAATGTTCATTGCCTTTGTTCTAGAGATATGAGTCTCCAGTAAACAGAGTATATTAGAGTGATAACGACCACATAAATCCTTAACCAACCCAGAAAAACCTTTACATCCTACACCTTTGCAGTTCCATGTTATTATATTCATAATAAACAACAACAACGGAAGAAGGCAGGAAACACAGTAAAAAAATACTGAAACCAGCTATTACACAGGAGTGGGACCATCCACCCCCATACCTGCTGAAGCTTGCTCCACCATGGGAGAAACCAAAACAGAAACCACAGGAGAGTGTGCATCAACCATTGCTCCGAGGTCCGGTGGATTTGATGCTGTACCCATGTCTCCCATATTGCGATTTACTTTATTTGCAGCGCTGATATCCTTCTTCGAAGGAAGATATGTTTGAACATAGGGAAGCCCTTCCAAGCCCAGCTTCTCACCTCCAGTCATGAATTGTGCGTGTTTAATCAAATTAATTGAGTGCTAGTAATCATCTTCCTTCTGATTTTTTGCCGCATGACTAGGAAGGAGTCTACTTCTTTCCCCTTATTCACCACTGCTTCAAAACTTCGACTCCCTGCTTCCTTCCCATCCATTCACGTTTTTGACACCCCATTGCTCTGGACAGCAAACAGATTAGACTTGAGAATGGAAGGAGTCTTCCCAGTTTGGATTTTCTTACTTCTTCCATCTTGAAACGGAAGTTTCAATTTTTCCTCATTTCCTTCAAAATGTTTGGGCGTGTGAGTTGAGGCTATGTTGCCCAAATAAGGAGTTATTGGGTATTTGGGTTCCTCATTGCCCAACAAGTTGAAACGTGGGCCCAGTTGAACTTGCACTTTGGGCCCTGGCCCACTTCCTTGCTTAGGGCAAGCTCCTCTACGTTGGTTCTTGTTCACAAGCATCCAAAGCCCAAAAGAAGTGGTTTGATTTTCAATATTCTCATCAACCCTTCCCGTAAACTTCGCTTGCACCTCTGTCACAATTCCCCTTTCTTCGGGAACCACTTCCGAATTATCCGGAGCCAGATTAGCTGCATCTAAACCTTCCCATTTGCTTTAACCATCGGAATGGTCTCAGTCGTTGCCGTTTGCGGCTGCATTTTGGTGTTCGTGACTCCTTCATTAGGACATTCCTCCCTTCTATGACCATAACTTCCACACCCAAAACATATCAAATGCAAGCCCTTATACTCTATCCTGAACTCTCGGCCTAATACTTCAATGGCCGGAACAAGTTTACGCCGTAAGTCAATCTCAATACATAGCCGCGCAAATTTTTCCCTCGAGTGAATTGGTGTGGTTTGGTCAATTTTGAGCATAGAACCTATGTTTACTCCTGCTCTCTTCAAGAACGATTGAGTGTACAATTCCACGGGTAAATTTGGAATCTGCACCCACACTGCAATTCTTTGAAAATTATTAGCACAAGGGTTAAAGAATGGCCTCCATCTCTGTACCAAGAGATAATGGCCAGCAGCCTGCCAAGGGCCTTCGAATAGAGCGTGTCGATAATCTTCCTTGTCTAGGAATCGAACTAGGAAAAAATTCCCAGTTAAGTCAATGATTTTGACTTCACCCTTCCTGTCCCATACACGTGGAATCCAGGCATCCATAGCGCGGAACCCAAAGTTTTTTTCCAGAAGTTTGACAATTAGGAAAAACTTCCAAGACTTGCACCATGTGTCGTATTCTTCCAGGGACACTTCGATTACTAGTTTTGGATTGAAGGGGACTGCTTACTCCTTGGTTAATTCCACAACCTCATCCAGAGAATAATCCTCAGCCACCAATTGAACAATCTCCGTCGAAGATAAATCCATCCCGACTCCCCATAACATCAGGATATCCTTATAGAACAACTTCTTGTCGTTCTTGATGCTACCTTACCCGTCGGTACAGAATCCGATTGACTCCTCAGTGCGGGAGGGGGTTGGCTCTGCCGGTCACCAACATTATCCATCACCATCGTAGTGACACCTTTTTTTGTTCCGTGGTACCTCCTCTGCATCTGGCAGGATTTCATCCTCGTTGGGTTTAACTTTCTTGACACTTCTCTGTATTTGGTCCTTTTCTTGAGAAGATTTTTTCTCCGCTGCCACCTTAGGGTTTAGAGTGATAGGAATAAAACACAATTCCCTACTTGCAAGAATCAGAGGAGCAACAATATCCACTCACAACAAGTATTAACACCAGCATAATAATACCCAATAGCAGCGGAAAAATCACATAAACCCAAAAAAAAATTATAAGCAAGCTAACACACCAAGATTTTTAACGTGGAAAACCTCCTCAATGAGAGAAGTAAAAACCATGAGTCACCAAGACCAGGATATAGCTTCACTATGATGAAAAATAGGGTACAAGAGAGTCACAAATTACTGCACAAAATGTGCATACAACAAGCCAAACAACCCAAGCTTCAAAACTTTCAAAACAAGAACAAGAAGATGAAAATACCACAAAAACAGAGCTACTGTGCGTGGCCAATATCTCCAGCTACAGATATCGAATTGAAGATCCGAACGGTGAAATCAAAGAACCTGATGTGTAGAACATACTGTCCAAATTTGAGCTCGATCCAACGGTTAACGAATCTGCAGTGACCAATTTACAGAGACAGCTTTGTTTATGTGCGAAAATGACTTTCTCTCCTCTCTTCTCTCTAGTGTTTGGTGTTCTCCTTGCAAATGACCTCTCTCTCTCTCAACCCTAACTCACCCCATCCACTTCAACTAATCATGGGCTTGGATACTAGCATTTGGGCTTTTTCTCCACATAGGAAGGGAGCCCAAAAACCCAACAAATCTCCCCCTCACGACTATGTGGAGGTAACCGCCAATCCGGCGATTAAGCAACAAACTTCAAACTTCCATCTTGGTAATGCCTTGGTCATCATATCAGAACCATTCTCATCAGTATGAACCTTTTCAAGTTCCAACAACTCAGCATCCAAAACATCACGTATCCAATGATACCTCACATCAATATGTTTGGACCGAGAATGAAAAGTAGAATTTTTACCAAGATGTATAGCACTTTGACTATCACAAAACAACACATACCTCTCTTGAGTAGACCCGAGTTCCTTCAAGAATTTCTTCATCCAAAGCATCTCCTTGCACGCTTTGGTAATGGCAATAAACTCGGCCTCGGTAGTAGACAAAGCAACACATTTTTGCAATCTTGATTGCCAAGACACAGATCCACCCGCAAAGTTGATCAAGAAGCCTGAAATGGACCTTCTAGAGTCAATATCTCCTGCCATGTCTGAGTCAGTGTAACCAACTAGAATAGGCTTATCACTTCCATAACACAACTTCATGTTAGAAGTACCACGAAGATATCTCATTATCCATTTTACAGCATTCCAATGCTCTCTTCCTGGGTTTGAAACAAAACGGCTAACACAACCAACAGCATGAGCTATATCCGGTCTTGTGCACACCATAGCATACATTAAACTACCCACGGCTGATGCATATGGAACTTTTTCCATGTCTTTCTTCTCTTCATCACTTGATGGACTTTGCTTGCAACTCAATTTGAAGTGTGTAGCAAGAGGAGTACTAACGACCTTTGCTTTCTCCATTTGGAACCTGTGCAACATTGTCTCTATATATTTCTCCTGTGACAACCAAAGTTTCTTCTCCTTTCTATCACGCTCAATTCTTATGCCAAGAATCTCCTTTGCTGGACCAAGGTCCTTCATTGCAAATGACATTGCAAGTTGCTTCTTCAACATATCAATCCTAGAAGCATTCTGACCAACAATAAGCATATCATCAACATATATCAAAAGGATATATAATAAAATCATTACTAGCAAACTGTTTAACAAATACACAATGATCAGAAGTAGTCTTCTTGTAGCCTTGTTCTGCCATAACAGACTCGAACTTCTTGTACCACTGTCTTGGAGCTTGCTTCAAGCCATACAAGCTCTTCTTCAGTTTGCAAACATGATCCTCTTTGCCTTTTACCATGAAACCTTCAGGTTGTTCCATGTAAATTTCATCCTTAAGATCACCATGAAGGAAAGCAGTTTTCACATCCATCTGCTCTATCTCTAAATCAAGACTTGCAGCCAAACTCAAAACAGTCCTAATAGAAGATCTTCTCACAACCGGTGAAAAGATTTCATTATAGTCAACTCCCTTTTTCTGCCTGTAGCCCTTGACCACCAATCTAGCCTTGTACCTTGGACACTGAGAATTTTCTTCATGCTTCAACCTATAAACCCACCTGTTCTGCAAAGATTTCTTTCCTTTTGGCAACTTCACAAGCTCAAATGTTTGATTATCATACAAGGATTTCATTTCATCTTGCATTGCATCAAACCATTTCTTATTGTCGTCACCTTCCATAGCTTCCGTATAACATTCAGGTTCTCTCCCATCAGTCAAGGTCACATATCCATCAGTAAATGTTACATACTCACTAGAAGGATACCTCGTTGAAGGTCGTCGCTCTCTAGTAGACCTCCTAGGATGGAAACCTGGTGGATCTTCAGGTAGCTCAGGTTGATTATCAGCATCATCATCAACTGGAGCATCAATTGGATCTCCCATCTCCTGGTCATCAGGAACCAAAGGCTCATTTTGTTGCATATGCTCCTGATATTGATTCTCTATTTGTTCTGACGAAGGAGGCGGCTGAACTGGATCTACATCAGTCAAGTCACTGCTCTCTTGTGATTGACTCTTCTTTGCCTTATCAATGTCCTCAATGGTCTGGTCTTCAATAAACTCTACATCACGGCTCCTTACAAGCTTCTTTTCAACTGGATCATAAAGCCTGTAACCAAACTCATCTTGACCATACCCAATAAAAATGCACTGCCTTGTCTTCACATCCAACTTGGACCTCTCATCCTTTGGAACATGAACAAATGCTTTGCATCCAAAGACTCTCAAGTGACCATACGAGACATTTTTACCCGACCAAACATGATCCGGAACATCATTGTCCAAAGCAATTGTAGGACTCAGATTAATCACATGAGCCGCTGTAAGTAGCGCTTCACCCCAAAAGACTTTAGGTAGCTTAGCTTCAGTAAGCATACACCTAACTCTTTCAATCAGTGTTCTATTCATCCTTTCTGCCAAACCGTTTAACTGAGGTGTTTTAGGAGGTGTCTTTTCATGCCTAATGCCTTGCTGCTTGCAATACACATCAAATGGTCCACAATACTCACCACCATTATCAGTGCGAATACATTTAAGCTTTTTACCTGTTTGCCTCTCAACCAAAGCTTGGAATTGTTTGAATTTTTCCAAAGCTTGGTTCTTTGTTTTTAAAGCATAAGTCCAAAGCTTTCTTGAATGATCATCAATAAAAGTAATAAAGTAAATAGCTCCACTAAAAGACCGTACCTTCAAAGGACCACAAATATCGGAGTGCACCAATTCCAAGAATTCTGATTTTCTTGAAGGTTGATGCTTCTTGAAGGATAATCTTCTTTGTTTGCCAGCCATGCAATGAGAACATTTCTCCAACTCTGCATTCTTCAAACCTGAAAGAGCATCCTTTCGAGCTAAATAGCTAAGTCCTTTTTCACTAATATGACCAAGTCGTCTGTGCCACAAGCTACAAACTTCTTTACTTTCAATCGCATTCACACTACCTTTTGCAAACATGGCATGCATCACATACAAACTTGAAGTACCTTTTTCTCGAGCCACCACTAAGTTGCCTTTAGTAAGCTTCCATTGTCCAAAGCCGAAAATGTTTACAAAGCCTTCATTATCAAGCCTTTTAACTGAAACCAAATTCAAGCGAACATCTGGAGCGTGTCTAACATCTTTAAGTAGTAGCTTCATTCCCATATTGGTCTCAAGACAAACATCTCCTACACCAATAACCTTGGCCAAACCATCATTACCCATCTTAAGCACTCCAAAATTACCTGGAGTATAAGAAGTGAAGAACTCCTTCTTCGGTGTAACATGTATTGAGGCGCCACTATCAATTACCCAGCTGAACTCATCATCAGAAACAATATTGACCTTGTACTCATAATCAGCAATATCAACAGTAAGAAGATCATCTGAAACAGAAGATACACGATCATTACCACCATCATCCTTCTTTTCTTGCTTACCTTTGTTCTCCTTTTTCCAAAGATAGCAATATTTTTTAACGTGACCCATTTTGTGACAGTAGTGACACTCAACATTCTTGTATCTTCCCTTGGATTTGCTCCTGCTTTTACCTCTATCCTTTTGAACTCTATTCTGATTTCTCCCCTGGTTTCAGTGACTAACATTTCAGAGTGTGACGAAGAATTCTGCGTCTTCCTTCTCATCTCTTCATTTAAAATGCCACCTTTAACAAGTTGCATGCTCACTTTACCATTCGGAGCAGAATTAGTAAGAGAGATACGAAATGTCTCCCAAGAATCTGGTAGAGTATTTAGCAACCACAATCCTTGAACCTCATCTTCAAACTTGATTCCCATGCTTGACAACTGATCCAGAACTCCTTGAAATTCATTCAAGTGATCTAATACTTGTGACCCCTCTTTGTATCTCAAATTCATCAACATATTCAACAAGTACAATTTATTGTTGCCAGACTTGGAAGCATACAAGGATTCAATTTGATTCCACAAAGCCCTAGCATGAGTCTCATTAGCAATGTGATTATAAACATTATCATCCACCCATTGCCTAATAAAACCACAAACTTGTTGGTGTTCAAACTCCCATTCTTCATCTGTTTTAGATTCTGGTTTTTGTGTAGAAAATACGGGTAAATGTAGATTTTTGACAAACAACAAATCTTTCATTTTGCCCTTCCATAGATGGTAATTAGTGCCATTCAAACTTATCATCCTAGTAGAATTATTTGCCTCCATCTTTCAAGCAAGTTATAACCAAATACCCAAAACTGAGCTCTGATGCCAATTGATAGGAATAAAACACAATTCCCTACTTGCAAGAATCAGAGGAGCAACAATATCCACTCACAACAAGTATTAACACCAGCATAATAATACCCAATAGCAGCGGAAATATCACATAAACCCAAAAAAAAAAATTATAAGCAAGCTAACACACCAAGATTTTTAACGTGGAAAACCTCCTCAATGAGAGAAGTAAAAACCACGAGTCACCAAGACCAGGATATAGCTTCACTATGATGAAAAATAGGGTACAAGAGAGTCACAAATTACTGCACAAAATGTGCATACAACAAGCCAAACAACCCAAGCTTCAAAGCTTTCAAAACAAGAACAAGAAGATGAAAATACCACAAAAATAGAGCTACTATGCGTGGCCAATATCTCCAGCTACAGATGTCGAATTGAAGATCCGAACGGTGAAATCAAAGAACCAGATGTGTAGAACATACTGTCTAAATTTGAGCTCGATCCAACGGTTAACGAATCTGCAGTGACCAATTTACAGAGACAGCTTTGTTTATGTGCGAAAATGACTTTCTCTCCTCTCTTCTCTCTAGTGTTTGGTGTTCTCCTTGCAAATGACCTCTCTCTCTCTCAACCCTAACTCATCTCAGCCACTTCAACTAATCATGGGCTTGGATACTAGCATTTGGGCTTTTTCTCCACATAGGAAGGGAGCCCAAAAATCCAACATAGAGAGCGTTCCATTTCCTTCGACCACGAATAACTTTTTCAAATAATTTTTCATACCGTTTTTCTTGTTATGTGTTTGAATATTATTTACTTATGCTCGTGAACTATTCCTTCAGAAGCAGCTTTAAACTTATTTGTTGGTTGAATACCTATTTTGGCTTCTGATAATTTTTTTAAGTTTTTGATATTTAATTTTGTGAGATTGATTAGTTTTTTTTTTTTTTATCAACAATTTATCTTTAAAATCATACCTATGTGATACGTTAATCACTAATATACCCTCTATTTAATTTATATAAGTAAAATTAATTTAAAAATTATTAATATTTCTTAGTTTTACATAATAAATTTAGCCAATATATTTGAAAAAAGTAAAAAAAAAAACTAATTTACTTTTACAATTATTCTTAAAAGACAATGAAATTTCCAACAAAAAATAATTTATCAATCCTAATTAACTCTTAATAAATAAATCAACAGTAGTTTAACATATTATATAGGTTTATTCTATTAATACAGAGCAAAAATATTAACAAAAATATTAATCAATCTCATAAAAATAAATATCGAAAACCAAACAAAATTTTTTTATTAAAAATATCGTCTGTTTGAAATAATTATCAGGCCATTTATTTATTTTTTTTCTCCTTAATTGTATATTTAGCTTCAAACCAACGGGTTCCATTTGCAAATAGGTGGAAATTAGAAATATTCTTTCTAGCTATTAACACCCTAAGAAGAATGATCAAGATACATGCATCAAAGCATATTCACAAAAGACAAATTTTATGGTTTCTTTGAATTTGGTATCTTATTTGCCTAATTTTTAAAAATAATTACTAAATATTTAAAAATTATTTATTTTATATTTTTTAATTAAATATTTATTTTTAAATTTTTAATAAATCAAGCAATTACATGCAAGTATCATAGTAATTACCTCCAAAAAAATATCTCTCGAATCTATAGCAGTATTCTAAAATACGATGTGTTATTAAAATTGAAATGAAATATAAAATTTCGTGTATATAAATATATTACTTAATTTCTCATCACTAAACAACTTTTAATAAGTTAAGAGTAAATTTTTTTTATCAGATTACTTATTCAAAAAATTTAAATTAATAAAAAATACATAACTAATTATATATTTTAAATATCTTTTGTGCAAAAATCTTTTTTAAATTTGTATGAGCTTGTTTTTATAGATTTTTTTCTACTTTTATCTGCTTTATGTTTAAATTCTTTTTTTTTTTGAATTAACAAAAATTAAACTCTATAGTTTAGGTTATAAAAATTTTGATATTATAGCATAAAATTCTTTTTTTTTTAAATCTTAAATTGATAATATTTTAACAGAAAAATATTCTAAAAAATTTAATAAGTTGCTAGTTTACCACAAGATATTAGAAGTAGAAACAAAAAATGAGAAAAAAAAAGAAATCAACAACCATTTTAAATATATACTAAAATCAATTATTAATATTAGTTATTAATATAAAATTACATTAAAATATAAAATATATATTAAAAATAAATTAAATTATTATATATATATTTATATACAAATACATACATGTACGCATAACGTTTTTAAAAAATAAATTTTTTTACCAAACTCTTAGTAGATTATTATTGTATCATATACTTATACGTGGGGGTAAAAATAAAGTAATATTGGTATATTTTCAAAAACAAGACAATATCAATACAAATGTTTATTGTAACTACCTATTATGAAATGAAATATAGTTATATCAATTTTCAAGTTCTTGCATTGATTTTGATGCAAAGTTACACTAATTAACAAGAAATGATGATATAATTGACATAATGGTCTTCATATTGGGACAAAGTATCCAATGCAAAATGTTTTTGTTGTTTTTTAGTAGTATTGGCACTAGATTTCAAAAGCTAGATTATTTTGGACAGAGAGTTGGTAAGAACAAGATTAGTAGAGCCAAGCTGTAAGCCAATTTAGCCACAACCTGGCCTTTGTCACAGACACCCCCTTAAATTAGTGCGGCCCACCAAACAAATCCCTAGATTATTTAGCTCTAAAGCTAAGCATTAGTGGATTCCTAATCACTATCAATACTCATTTTTTTTAATAATAAACTTTATTTTTCTCTCATTTTAATATGAATGACAATGGTGCTCATGTCTACTAAATTATAACCATGTAACCAAATTTAGGGGTATGATTATTGCTATCTCCAAGAAATAGATTATTTTAATTTTTTTTAATTGTTTAGTAAAGTATTTTTTTTATTTTACATTTTTTAAGTAGGACAAAAAAATCATATAAAAAAATATTAAATAATAAAAAATCACACTTTATCAAACAATTTAAAAAAAAATTAAAAAATTCTACTTCCCTTCTCTCTCTAATGTCAACAATAATCCCTCCCCTCTTTAAGACTAACTTTATGTTTAGATTAGTCAAAAACAGGATTGCTATGTTAGGTGGTAAAAACAACTTTCTTTTACTTTTTATTTTTTTATCTTTGTTTTTAATATTTATTATCTTATTATTATTTTGTCCTGTATATTGAGTCAATATATATTTCTTTATTGTTAGGTAAAATGTAAATTTCACATCTTATCTAATAATAAATAAAGTAACGTGTTTGCTAACAAGTTATAATTCAAATAATAATCTCTTCATACTCATCTAAAGATCGTAAATTCGAGTCTTATTTATATCTTTGGAATTTTAATATGGAAGAAAAATTTAAATAGTAATAACTGAATTATATAAAATTATCATATAACAAAATCAAAATTAAGATGGGGAAAAATATCTGCACCCCTCCACAAAATTTGTAGATAAAGAAAGGAACATGTTACATTACAAGTTGAGTCTGTGACACAATTTGACAATTTCCCAAGTCTGTTTACATACAGAGAATGATGCATTACCGATGCCAAAACTTCACCAAACTGATTTAATAATATACACAGAAAACAGGAATAACTAAATGTATTCCAAAAAATGCCAAAAAAAAAAGGAATATTAAAAATACACATGAAGATGATAAGCTAAAAAATACTGGCATATATTAATTATGTTTTGTCTCTAGTAAAAAAATATGAAAATAAGCAAAAAATATAATTATATATTTACTATGAGATTTTATCTTGATGATGATGATGGTGAATGGGGTCATGGATTTGGTCGTCCATGGAAGAAACTGAAGTTCTCTTAATAAACTCCAAGCAATCAGCAATGGCTTCTGCATAGAAAGAATTGTTCCTCACATAAGATGGTGCCACGTGTCCCTTCATAACCACCAAGCTATCTCTGCTGCTATTACTGTTGTTCCTCTTGAATCCACCACTCCTTCTTCTTTGGAACACTTTCTTGAGAATCTTTAGAGCCTCAGAATATGAGAGTTTTGTCAACTTATCAAATATTCTAAGGAAGAAGTTGAACCTCTTCCTTAGTCTTAGATAGTAAACTCTTCTTAGATTCAACCTAAACACTCTGCATTTTCCGTGGCATGATGACGTGGACGATGCTGACGACGAAGAAGAGGAAGATGAAGAGGAAGAGGAAGATCCTCCTCTACCACTACTAACTCTGTTGTAATAACTCATGTGATGATGATGATGATGATCCATATGTTTTGGACTAATAATTATTATTAAGCACCAAAACTTGATGAGTTTATGTACAAATATATAGGGTTGAAGGGTGACTTTTTTTGAAGGAAGAAGCTTGGAAAGTTTGTGAATTTTGGACGGTTTGGTATGGTGTGATTATTTATATATATTGATATATGTCACCGGGATTAAACTTGAGAAACTTAGGTTTGTTATTTAAATAAATATTTATAGAAGGCACTAATATGAACATCAAGGTGTTGAATCATTGATTGGTGTGGTAGGGCCATTGTATGGGGACAAGGGGGAAAAATTAAAATAAATAAAAATTAAAAAGACCAAAATGCCATCTATTCTTTTTCAAAGTAGGTGACTAAAGCAAAGCAACATACATGAATATCATAATCAGGATCAAATTGGTGAGATTCCGGAATTGAGCTGCTAATTAAAAGAATATGTTATAATAATAATAATATGAGACTATTTACTTTAGCTTTTGTTAGTCTAACAAAGTTTGACTTTGGAATTGGCTTTTTATGATTGAGGGGCTGGCTTTTTTACATTATAGGAAAGATAACTGGCAAAAATATTATTTTGTTATTTTATAGATTTTTTTTAATTTTCCTGTTAAATTTATGCGTTTAGATAATTTTTTAAATAAAATAATTTAAAATATATCAATAGATAATTAATTATTTGTGTATAAATTTTTTTATATTGATAATGCCATATATATATAAAGTTGTTAATGAACATGTATGTGTGCTTTTAAATTTATAAATATAAATAAATATTATGAGTACTTTAGAAAATGTATGTGAGACTTGTGATGAGTTTCATTCTCTCTCTTTCTTTCTGCTTTCCATGAAGAAAATTTGTCTGATTACGGCTCAACTTTAATGATAGTAACGAACTTTGAGGACTAATGCTCACTAGGATTTATGATCTCTTTAATTACTACAGTTGTCTGTCTAAAAAATCCACTAATCTGCCAAAGGAGTAGCTGATCCACACAGTTTTCATTGAAAATTAGTGTTATCTTTATCACCCACCTTATAAATTATTGATTATACTTTGGAGCCCATGATTTTTAAGACACTATGACAACCAAAAATAAATAAATTAAATTGTGTATTGGCACTAAAGATTAATAACATATGTACTTCTATTGTTAGATAAATTGTAAAATTTATTTATATATATCTCAAATTAATGTTGTATAGAGAGAGAATTAAATTTCTTTTATAATTATTTTTTTATTATTTTATTAATGTTCAAAATATGGGTCATAATATTTTAAATTTCTCTTTCATCATATAAAAAGAAAGATATATAAACTTACATTTTTATCATATAATTTACCATCTCAAATATGTATCATCACTAATTTCATAAATAAAAAATAATGGTATAAGTATAAATAATCCTTAATGAAAAAATATAATGGTCTATATATAGATTTTCCACAAGATGAGCTCGTCTAGTCTCTCTAATTCAGCGTTTTTAATTAGTTTAATTTTCTAGATGTAGCCAATTGTTGTCTTAACAAGTCAAACGGGTGACATAAACCAACATTATTGGTAAATGTTTCGACAAAATCATTAACATGTATCTTATCGCTCAGTCATATACATTGGTCGGATTTAAACTTTCGATATTTGATTAAGCAGATAAATATTGATTTTGACCAATTTAATTTAATTAGGTAAATATTCACATCCAGTTATTTTTACGTAAAATTAATACTTAAAAATCGTTAAATAGTGATTTAATTAAATTTATCAAATCATCTGATAATTTTTAAATATCAATTTCATACAAAAATAACTGTTCCTAAATTTTTATCATTTAATTATTGTTACTCCACTTTATCTGAACATCAACCAACCAATTATTAAACGGGAAACAAATAAGGAACCCTAATTAAAACTTGTACAAGTTCATGAAACAGGGAAAGTAAACTAACTAAACTAAAAACTATGGAGGAGAGGTAGATGAACCAAAGTTATTGTGTGAGCAATGGTCATCAAATTTATGCATAAAAAGTGCCACATGTTTCGGACAAAAAATATTTTTGGTTGATGAATG
This sequence comes from Arachis stenosperma, assembly GCF_014773155.1. NCBI lineage: Eukaryota > Viridiplantae > Streptophyta > Magnoliopsida > Fabales > Fabaceae > Arachis > Arachis stenosperma. Next base: position 3,366,958 of record NC_080381.1, on the reverse strand, counting down.
CATATGCCGTTTATGGCAATGAAGAATACTTGGGCTCTCACCTGTCCTAACAACCTTAGCTTTGTGTAAAGTTGAATTTATGAATGAAATCAAATACTTCCACTTTTAGCCGCCAAAAGAAGTTGTTTTAAGTTTGTGTTATAACGGTTACCCATTAAACATCACATATTTTAATTCAAATTGACATGCAAACGTTTCAATATAGTGCCGACTTTTGAACTACCACCGTAGAATTGGCCTTGTATTTAATTTGTAACTTCAAACAATTAAACCTTAGAAGGTAAGAAATTAAGAATCACATATGTTCCATTAATGTGACGTGTATGTTTGATAGTTGATAACACTTGTTTGACACATTCATTTCTTGGAGCAAGTTGTGTTTTAACTAACAAACTAAAAAAGATAAAGATTTGGTGAAAACTCAGGTGAAGTCGACTTCACGTGAAGTTGATATCTAATAGCCATTAGATGAAAATTTACTCAAATTAGTCAAATCATCTAACGGCTCTCAGATATCAACTTCACGTGAAGTTGACTGCACCTGAGCTTTTACCTAAAGATTTATCTATCATGAGTCTTAAAGGCACATGTTAAAATTATAAAATAAAAAAGTTTTTATTAAAAATATAAAAAATTTAAATTTTTAATATATTTTATTTTATTAAATAAAAATATTTAAAATTTTTCATTAATAATAAATTTATTATATACCCTTAAAACATATATTAGTTAAACTCGAAAAATAAAACCACGATTTAAACATATTAAAAGACAATTATCTAATAATGTTTTTTTAGAATTTGTAAAAAGAATCTAAATAAGAGTAATTAACCTATTATATATAGTTGATATTCAGATGCTATTATAATGGGCAACAATAAGTATCTATTTACAATTAAGTAAAAACTGTAATTTAATCATAATAATAAAATTAATTTAATATTAAACTAAATAAACATATAAGATTACAATTAAATATTATATATTAATCTATAATATCCTAAATATATTGTAACATATACTATATTGAATTTCAAATATTTTAACTTATATGTTTTTATAAATGGCTTAAAAATAGCTCGTATGTATCAACTATCAACTATTAACGTAAGAAATTATCTAAAATATTTGACATATTTTGAAACTAAAAAGGAAAATATGTTTTTGAGGATAATACACTTCATTTTCAGCTCTTCAGAATAGATATCATTTTCTTCGTCTTCTAAGTGACCATTAACGTCATCATCCTTGTCTTCTTCTTCATCTTTTTTATTTTTTTATATGTTTAAAAAATTAAAACATATAAATTTTAATTTACAATACAAAAATTTTGATACACAATATAAAAAAACTTTAAATAACTATATATTTAAAATATTAACACTCAACTAATAAAATATACATAACACATAAAATTTAGTATATAATACAAATTTAATGCACAATATAAAAATTTTTGTTAAGGACTATATATCCAAAATGACATCTAATCAACAATATATATATATATATATATATATATATATAAATTTTAGTATACATTCTGCAAAAAAAAAAAACCACATATTTAAAATATTGACTAACTCAATTAATAAATTATATTCACGATAAAAATTTATATGTTATGTGTAAAAATTTTTATATTATAAATAAAATTTCTATGCTTTGTGTAAAATTTATGTGCTATATAAATAAATTTTTATAATGTGTAAATTTTTTTATATTATGTGTAAATATTTATGTGTTATGTCAATAAATTTATTTACTTTTTGATAAAAATTGGTGTGTTGAAAAAATTCGAAAAAAAAAGAAGTAGTAATGCATGTACGCATTACTATTATTGGGTGTGCTTAGTTATGGATAATTATTATTATTGGGTCCAAAACACTAAAATGATTATTGTTGCATAGTTCCATTAAGTGCCAAAACACACGTATTTGTACTGTATGGAACACGAAAATAAACTACGTGAGTGCGGTGTTTTGACATTCTTAATAGCTAGTACTACTAACTCTCGTGAAAGGAAAAAAAAAACCAAGAGAATTTGTTTTTCTTTTAAATAAATATTGGAGGTTATCTTGCTGACTAATGTAATTGTACTAGGCTTGTCCTATTATCTTATAAAACACGAAAGTATCACCATTATAATAGTTTAAATCCATTTAATAACAATAAACTTTTATTTAAGTACTTGTAAGAAATCCAACATATGAGTTTATTTCACGCACCGACGTTATCCCTTGTGTTTTGTTCAAATTATTATCATATTACGGATAAATAATAAACAATAACGTGGTAATCAGTGTAGGCATTAATTTATTTCACACATTATGATTGTAATATTCTTAATGGATAACATCACCATCAGTGAAGCTTCAAGAAAATAAAAAATAAATAAATAAAAGAATACTAAAAAACTATTAGAATTTATTGTTTTAGTGATTAGTTAGTCATGAATATTTAAAAATATGTAATAAAATATATTGTTGAATTATTAAACTAAAAAAATTGAGTTGATAATTAAGTGATAGCTAAAAATAATAAATTTTGATAAAAATTATATATTGACCCCTAAATGAAAGTCAAGCAGGCATAAAAAAGTCAATAAATAATAAGTGGCCGATTATTAGATTTCTAAAAACAAAATGAAAAACTGAAATTTGATGAGATAGCACTGGCCACAGAGCAAGCTCCCTTCTTTTTCTTCTTTCGATCTCCCCCACGATACAAACTTTGACTAAACAACATTAAAACCTACTCTCATTTATCACAAGGTGACTGAAAAAGAAGAACCAGCATAATAACCATTTCAATATTTATATATGTGCGTGTGTAGCTTGATTTTAGTCATGTGTTCAACGATGATACTAAATGTTCAAGTCAAAAAGTAAACATAAATTCAAAATATGTACGCTTCAATGGTGACCATCAAAAGTACATTGATTTGTAAACATAATATATTTCTTTCATAAACAAAGTTCCTTTTGGGGAGGAAAATGGTATTTACATAGAACTATGGTATTAAATTTACTAGGAAAAAGCTAACTATGGTATTTAATTTACTAGGAAAAAGCTACTAAATTTCTCGTGAACTTTGATACAGTCAACAAGAAAATAGAAAACAAATAAAAAAGGAAAGTCAATGGGATAAAAGTGTGATTAATATAAACCTCTTAGATATAGAACCTTCCAATACATTTTAATGAAAATTTATTTTTATTTTAAAAAATGAAAACTAAAATCAAATTCTAAACTTTTTATGATTAAAAACCGGACACCATATCAAGATGTCATGAACTATTAGGTAAAGACACACTAAAGGCATCGTGTTTAAAACGAAAAAAGAAACGAACACAGACCCCAACCAAAAGTTGAACCAAACACACTGGTCTACTGATCTATGATTTTATTTCTATTACATTTCAGAAAAATTGCCAAATGATCAGTGCGGAAAGCAACTAAGCAAATGCAGTATATTCATCCCAAATGTTAAAATTAAATATCAACAGCTTAATTTACTCTCATCACCCAAGTTGCCAATATAATGACATGTTCTTCAGCAATTAGAGAATCCTAACTAACTAAACTCGTATTAACATGGTCGAACTGGAATTGCTAGAGAAGAATCATTAACAAGGACTTTTAAATATCCCAAACATAAATAAATATAAATATTATATGCTAAGCTAAGCTACAAATTGGGGTAAGTCTGAAGAGGCTGACCCTGAAGCCATTGCTCTAAATGGTTTCCCTGCAACTATCTAAGTAAATCAATGGTAAAGGAACCACTATTCTGATTGCTCAAATGGGACCCGAACAAACAACTGTCCATGCAGAGTTACCACCGCTGATGTCTGATGAGGATCAATTCTTGAGGGCAAACTTACAACCTGAATTCATTAAAATTCTTTAAACATGGATGACATAATGAAAAATTATTAAACCATAGAATCGCAAGACCCTCAGTAGGATGTATGTAGCAGAAAACTTTTTACTACAACAATTACAAAGCATCCAGTGGTACTTGTGTAAGAAATACTAAAAGGCATGGACCATTAATATAAATAATTTAATATTTTAAGCTTGAAAATATTAAACACCACCAGTAATAGATATCAATAAAATTACCAAGCCAAATACATCCTTATTGTTGAAAAAGGTGGAGAAATCTACCTTTTTGAAAGGTGTTACACCCCAAGGATTATTGAGATGCTCAGGCTCACCACTAATAACTAAGCGTCCTGCTGGGTCTGATTGAACACGCACCTGATAGCAGAATGTATATATGATTATCCTCACCATAGTTGGAGTAGTGTAATTTATCATTTTATTTTTAAAATTAAAATTCCTAGTATATGCTATTACCTCTTCTCGAAGTAGACCAGGAACTAAAGCATATACCTCAAAGCAATCCTTCTGCCCACAAAAGTTTCCATTGCAATGAGGAAATTGCATATAAAAATTATATTCTACTTGAACACAAGATAAGCAACTTACAGTTTTTTGCACATTGATTTTTACCCAATCAGCAGGAGGTCCAATATCAATCACAGCTGTATCCAATCTACCAGCCACATATATCAACACAGGCAGGCAAGTCAGCGAGTGAACTAAAGTGCCAAGCATAGGCTGGCAGCATATTTCAACCATTAACCATACAAACAGATAAGTAGCAAGCCTAACACAAAGGATAAACAGAGCTGTAGAAAATGAAGTAAATGTGTCTTACTGTGGTTTAGACAGTTTACTACGTGCAGCTTTGACTGCATTGTCCATATACGATGGTTTCTTACGTTTAAGTAAATCTGAGCCAAAGTGAAGGGAATCAAATACTAAGAGAATCATTTAACAACTACAATCCTGTTAGGAATGGTAGCAATAGGATGAAGGGCCATACTGATGCTTTTAAGCTGCTCCTTTTCACGTTTTTGCATAGACACAGAATTCCTATCCTAAGAAAAACAAAAGTATTAAACAATTATACGGTGTAAAAAGTAAAAACAAGGACAAAGAGAAAATGCCAATTAATCACAACTTCAGAATTGTACCAGACCTTAATAATGGGGTCACCGACTTCACCATTGCCTAGTAGACGTTGTGAGTGCCAACCCCGCATAGCGCGTGCTGCAGCATCTCTACGTGCTCTACCTGATGCTGAAGTCTGCATAGAATCATCATTGAAACATAGCACACAAATAACAACAGGGATAACAGATAATGATAGAGCGGCAGTTTAATTCCTCCCGCAAAGCAGCTTCTACATTACAATAAGGTAGAAATCAAACCATTTTAAACTATTGTTCAAACTTAATCACCATGACAGGGCACAATGGCATAGTTTGAACCATGTAGCCGACCCACCCTAGTGGGATAAGGCTTTGTTGTTGTTGTTGTTGTTCAAACTTAATCAAGTATTCACATTTAACAATGCTTGATGCCTTAAAATCCACGTGTAGGCATTACTTTCCTAGGGATGGGGAAGGGAGGTAAATATGTAGAAAACCATAGAGATGCAAAGTCGCACAGATGAAATATTCTTCTTGCTGGAAACATAATAGCCTTCTGAAATTGTGAGGAACCAGGGGGAGTTTAAGCTTGAACTGATAATTAGGTCAAACTTTCTCTTAGGAAAAGTAATTTTGAGAAAATCTAAATTAGAATTGCACCATGTTAAAGCCCCTAAAATTTCAGCAATATAATTTTCCAATAGTTCCCCCCCCCCCCCCATCTTATGACAGCAAACTTGATGAAAAAGGTGCCATCAATCATCTATTGAAGTCAACAAAGCAAAAATTTCCATCAATAAATGTTTCTTGTACTAGTGGTGGAGCAGGAACAGAGCTTTAACATTTTGGAAGTTACTTTTTGAAAGAAAAACTGCATAATTACTTGGTATGGGAGTTAAGGGTTAAATCGGGAAAAAAAGTGGACACTAACTTCCCCATTCCTTTTATATTATAGTAGATATTATTGCTTATGCTATTAAATCAAACACAGAAATTACATCTTACCTGATTTTCGATATTCATAGGCTCTGGTTGTGAAGGAATTGGAACACTCAGCTCACCACCTTTTATCTTATGTCTTTCATAATCAAGAAGTGCCTGCAGTAGTACATCAGAAATATTAAAAACGAATAACACATTTGAAAAAGAGCATGCCTACATTTATATGCACAATATCTGGTAAAATTTTCAGAAATCTTGAAAATGGAATAGCTAATAACAAAATAAGCATATATGTCTAAGGTATTAAATAGATTATATAGAAATTCGGACAATGCCACTACTTAAGAGCCAAAATTTTCTCTAATAAGGCCATAACTTGAACACTTATCATCTTGACATCTTACAGATCATAAGGTATGCTAACATGAAAATTTCCAGGTAAGTGACATTATCTAAAATAAACCAAATGTTAATAATAGTAATGTCCACACAAATAGCCTAAACAGAAGCTTCAAAGAAACACTAAGCATGCATAGATATTTCAACAATTTGAAAACTGAATTTATTTCATAAAAGAAATTTTTTTTTTCAAAAGATGAAGTCTAACATTAATCTAAAACCACCTTCTCATAAAACCCACGGAAAGTCCATGAAACTGTGGTACATGTCCTGCATGTGTTAAAAACAGAACATTATAATCAGTGATAAGCAATCAATTCATCCAAAAAGCTGTCAGAATTTGGCAGCCCTTCTCCCCACACATATCCTCCAACCCCCTAAAACAACCAAAAAGATACCACTTATTATATAATGAAAATAATAGCTTGAAAAGTATACTTTCCCATGCATAAGGAAATCAAGCAACCATTCATAATACATGGAAACACTTAATTGGTCTCATCATCATAACCAATACACACTACCATTACCATGGCATTACTTAGAAAATTAGAAAGAATGCATATCACAGATTTGAAATCTAATAACACAAAGAGATACAAAGTACTATAACGTGTTCATTTGAGGAGACTCTTCAATGAGCCATGAACACAATCAAGACAAGATAGGGGATGTTGGCTCTTACTTAGGAGGTTTGAAAGATTCTCCCACTTGCCGCCATAGCTTACACGAGGTTACCTATTCATAAATATAAGCCTGTTAGGGGTATGTCCTGGCAGCAATGAAAACAACTGATCCAAAACAAAACCTGTTAGCTAGAGTGTAATGAATTTGCCTCAAGGAACAACCACTTAACTCATACCAAAGCCTATTTTCAAATACACTCAATTTTCATAATGCACATATAACTTCATAGGTGAAATAGCAGCCATATTTGCACCATGGCCAATTGTTCATCCAGTTAATTAATTATTCGACAGCAGATTTCACAATCATTGATGGAGAATTCAGCAGGTTAGCAATTTCATTTGTCTTCAGTTTGCAACATGAACATCATAAGAATTAGCATATCTGTGGAATCATAGACATTTACAATCTTGCATGTTCCATGTATAATTTGAATTGTGTAAATTTTCATAGTACTCAAGCAATCTTAAACACCTAGGTATTTGATTACAGAGTATCTGAGAATAAACATATACCAGATTACTCATAGACGTTTAAATATCTAGATAGTCTCTCCCACTGGTTTGTATATGTACGAGTTTATATGCAATGAAACGTCTTCAACTTTTACCGGCAGTCTAACATTGGTCTTACCACTGATCACACATTACAGACAACAAAAGTGATCGGCAAAGTCAAACTACTATCCTACAAACACGGATCAGATGGAGTGTGCCAACATGTTTAACCAGAAGACCCTACTGTTAATGTGGATATCTAACATATGTTCATTCATCCAAAGTCAGCTACATAAAATTATATAAATCCTCTGCCATACCCCTCAAAAAAAAGGGAAAGACAGGAGGAGGGAGAAAAGGGGGGGGGGGGGGGGGGGTGAAGAATACCTTGTCATAACCACCCAATCTTGTTACAGCTCTCCACAACCTTATAAACCACCAAATATGGATCAGGCCAAAGTGATCATATTTCAGAATTTGGTCAATTCATAACATAACAGTGAAAAGCTAAACTGAACAGCTAAAACTTACTTAAGGCAATTAAGTCCTTCTCCATAAAACTTGGGAGGTTTGAATTCCATGCTCCTCTCCTTAAAGAAATTTTCAAGCTCCTTCATGAATGCTGATTGCTCTTCCTCCGTCCCTGACTCATTCCCATCATAACAATGGTCTGCGTCCAAGAAAAGCATGTGACTTGAGTTTTCATTCCCATTGTCTGCAGTTGCAGCAGCTTGATTTTCATCAGTCTTATTCTCAACTTCTAATATATTCTTGATTTCAACATTTGTATCAGCAGGAACAGCTTGCAGCATAGAAGGCTCATCATACCCGGATGGTATGGGTTCAACATGGTTGCAACTTTTACCATTAGCCACTTCACCATCTTCAGGCTTCACTTCTGCTGTTGTTTCAGCAACATTGGCATTATTTGTACAAACATTCACATCATCCTCTGTACCATTATTGCTCTGAGGAATTTCATTAGCTTCCTCCATCGGGTCAGAAGCTTCCTCACGATCAGTTCTATTTACATCAAGCTCTACTGTGACTGACTGAAGAGTATTTTCACTACTTTGAATATCTTGCTGTTGAATACCCTCAGGAACCACCTCTTGATCCTCACTTTTGTCCTCAAGTGGTGGCTCAGCCTTGTCCGCAGAATCTGGTGCTGACATAGCTTCAGCAGGTAGCACAGATTTAGTCTCAGAAGGTTGCTCAGACTTATCCTCAGAAGGAGGATCTGCCTCAGCTTCCGCAGGTGGTACTGCCGTAGCCTGGGCAGGTAACTTTGACTTAGCCTCAGCAGATGGCTCTGACACAGCTCTAAGAGGTTGCTCAGCCTTGACCTCAGGAGATGGCTCTGCCTTGGCCTCTGGAGGTGGTTCTGCCTTTGCCACAGGATGCAGCTCTGCCATAACCTCAGCAGGTGGCTCAGCCGTAGACTCAGCAGGTGGCTCTGTCTTAGACTCAGCAGATGCCTCCGCCTTAGACTCAACAGGCGGCTCCTTCGATATGTTTTTGACGTGATTTGGACTTTCCTCTACTGGAGCAGGAGTAGAAGAAGCATCAGGTTGAATTTGAAAATTGGCATCATCTAAGTGTTGGTTTTCTTCCATAGCCGAGGGCACACCCTGGCCAACTTCCTCATTTTCTTTCGCATCACTCATTTCCGAAATTCTAACCACGCATTAGAACAGGACAACCTCCTACACCAAACCACTACAGGAGTTCAACAGAAGAAAACAGAGATGAGGGAAAAAAAATTCATCCTTAAAACTAAACCGGATCAACACCGAGGATTTCTAAAGTTAGGAAGTTGGTATAAGGTGAGAATATGAGGGCAACTAAACCCTAACTTGACATCTATAATTTAGTCCCAAAAACCAAATCGTACCATGTGTTTGTGAAATTCACAAAGCACAAAAAGCTTTGAGTTCTTAGTCTTCTTTGCAGAGATTGAATAAATAAATCTAAATTGAACAATGAATGATAACCGTACTTTTTTAAAAAATAAAATAAAATAAAAAAGGAAGAAACAGCAGTGCCAATTTAGCATTACCTGTATGAAATCGAAGATGAACGAGAATTTGAAAAAACCCTAATTGGTTGTGATGCTCTATGCGGGTTTACTTGCAAGAAAATTTTTACCACCACAACGTTTTCAGCTTCAAGCGGCAGATCCAGAATTTGATGCGAGCTTGATATTGGAACACGCGCCACGCGCCGCGCTAGCCACGACCACCGAAACGTCAAAAGGTCAAGAACTGCAATCTTACTCATACGACGTCGTTTGAATTGGGCCCTGACTAGTAAATCCAGTAAGAATAGGAGCCCAAAATATTTGGGCCTAAACTGATGTTCAAAATAACTAGTCCAAAACATATAGTATTCCATCATTTCCATGTTAGGTATTCTGATACTAAACCAAAGCAGAAGTGATATTTACAGATTCGAACTTGAGTATGTCAATGACAAACAATATTGGTCCACATGCTTGTGGGCTAGAGAAAAATCCCATACATGTGAATTTACCAAATTTCTCCATTTCTCTATGAAATTTGTCATTTGAAAATCAGCGGTGCTGCTCCTCTTTAATTTTTAACGTACATGAATCATTTGAGAACAATTTTTGTTTTCATAATTTCAGGGTAGACCGAACATTCATTTTTCCTTATTATGCAATCACTGTATTAGCACAATATATATGCCTTATGGCCCCTTCTCCATGTGCCCAATTGCTGAGGTGTGCAGCAAGGATTTTTTTTGTTTCCCTAAATTTTCTTTACAATCTGTTTTTTAGCCATTAACACTTAACGGTCACTGTCACTGTTAGTTTATCTTCGTCAATTATAAGAACTTGTATATGTAAAGTTATATTGTTGGAAGAAAAATACTATAGAGTCATCGGAATTTATTAATTTTAATTATTAGTATTTAAAAGTATGTGTTAGAATATAAATTAAAAAAAATTAAATTGATGACTAAAAATGATGATAAAAAATAATAAATATAACGATTCTCAAAAAGACTGTCTAATTCTCTAAAAAGAATTAATTTAAACTCTCTAATTATTTTTGCTATACCTACATATTTTTCTGGCGAACCAATAAATATTTTTAATAGAAAAAAATTTGTGATAAGTATATATATATATATTTTTGTATACCCTTTTGAGAATTTTATTTGTACAAAAAGATTTCTTTCCTCACGCGAAAAAAAAGTCGTCAACCCCATTTGTTAGAACAACTTTCATCTACCGGTCTATTAAGATGCCTCAATTGCATACATTACTGCACTTTTACTTGACATCTATTGTTAACGAGAAACGGCTCGTCTCGCCATGACCTTCTCTTCAATTCTCAAAATTTCTTTCGTTCTATTTCTATAGAGATAGACTTATGAAATCGAAGAAATTCGAATATTTTTTTTAGAGCGTATTAATTTAATTTTATAAGCAGACATCGTGTATTATTTAAATCATTAATTTCAACTAAAAAAAATAATTTTTTGATCCTGTAAAATTATTGAGCAAATGATACAAAATAAATCAAATTAATTTTTCGAAATCTTCAATTTTTTCTTTTCACTTTTTCTAACATTTCTCTTGTTAGAATTATTGTCTCCTATAGCACTTGCATTTAATTATTCAAAATTACAATCATATCCTTGTGATTAGTGATCAGACCGACAAAGGCCAAAAAGAAAAAGTACAATGTTGTCGGAACCCTTCAGCAAAAATTTCAAGGAGTTGAGAGTGTACTTTGCAACTGTTGACACAGTAATTATGCAAACACTTATGTTAGATGTATTTTTTGTAAAGTATTGGCAGAGAATTACTAACAAATGTTAAGTCAATTGCATAAAGAGAATAAAATACTTGGAAGTTTTTTGGAAAAAAAAAAAACGTGAAGTAATAATAGACAGGTGTTATCTGTCCTTATCAACTCTGCTTGCTACCAACCTGTCCAAAAGGGGCCCTTAGTTGTTCAAAGCAAAAGAAAAAAAAAAAGTGGTTAATTTTATGGTTATTCATGCGTTTATTTTAAAATTAGTGGTTGCATGATTGAAATAAGGTAAATGAATCATGATTAGATATGTTCAAATTTAATTCTCTATATTTATTCATATGTAATTACAGTATTTATTCTTTGATTTTTTACTTATATTTTTTCTAAAAAAATCTTAGAATTTAATTCCAAAATAACTGACTACAAAATTAAAAGATTTGTTATCTTAACCAATCTTACATCAATTATTTTTTCACACAGTATACTTGTTATATATTTCTACTCTAGCAAACCTAGAATGGCATGAACGAATATATTTATTGTGAAATGATGAAAATACGTGTGCTAATAATTTAAGGAGTATAATTATTGAACATAAATATCTAACATCATGACATCAATAATGTTTGAATGTCTGCAACTCTTTGCAAATGTCAGTCTTTAAAACCCTTCAAGGCTTGTAAACGTAGCAAAGTCTCTTCTTTTATTTTTTTGAGAGGCTGAGACGACTTAAATTTTAATAACTTTTTATAAAAATATTTTATAATTAAGTGATTTATCCAATTAAATTTAATTAAGTTGTATAATTATTTTTATATTCATACGTTTTTTTTCCGTGTACACCATTACTGTTTGTTTGTTTTTTTTTCTTTCTATTTTGTTATCATCGTTATTATCACCACCATCAATATTATTGTTGTCGCTACTTTTTTTTTTCATTAAAATTTTTTTTCTTCCTTTCTTTTTCTTCTTTATCATCATCATTGTTATCGTAAAAAAATATAAAAAAATAAAAAAGGAAATCGCAGCAACAAAAAATAAAGAAGAGGAAGAGAAAGAAAACGAGTTTTGAATTATATATAATTTATTAAAAAAATAACACCAAAATTTTTTAATAATAACATATAGATATATTATTCTTGATACCGAACTTTCGGTGTCACCTTGAATAAAATTTGGTGTTATTTTTGTTTCTAGTAAAAATTTAACCTAATAAGTGTGAATACATTCATTCAACTAAATAAAATTGTAATATATATTCATTCAAATCTAATATGAGAAAAATACTCCTAAAAGAAGATGTAAGAGCAAAAGAAAAGAAAGAAAAAAATACAGTATTAAAAAAGAGATTTATACATTTTGTAACAAAATTTTGATGTTAAAATTATAAAATTTCGGTACTATTTTTGTTTATGGCAAGAATTCAATCCAATACGTGTAGCTCAAAAAATTTATGTGCCACGGTAAAAAGATTGCAGTGTTATTATCTGATAAATTCAGTATAATTCAAAATTTTTCATCTCCATCTTTTTCTTCGTTATCATCATCATCTTTTTTTTTGTTTCAACTTCTCGTAATTTTTTTATTTTACTCTCATAACAAGAATAAAAACAAGAAAACAAAGGAAGAGAAAAAGAACACAAAGAAAAAGAAAAACGCAAAAAAGTGTAACGTGTTTACATGCGCTAATGATAAAGTTAGTTTTTGTTGAATTTAAACTAATTTAATTAATTTTAGTTATAAAAAAAATTTGGATGTATAGCATCATTCAACTTTTTAATGGTTATTTTTTTCTTTGTGTGATATATTGTTTTTTTTAATGGTGTAATAGCTTTTTTTATGGGCATTTTAAAATTGATAGCCTAGTTTTTTATATTTGAAAAGAATATCTTGAAAAATATTTGATGTTTATGAATTTTTTTTTGTAAATTTTGAAAGAATTATATCTACTTAAAAAAGAAAATAAGATATCTCAATGTCTTGCAGTTTGTGTAATTTTAGAAGTAAAAAATTTGTCTTTATTTTTATTCTTTAAAATTTTCTATAATCAAATATTGCACATTTTTTTATTGTATAACATAAAAATATAAATTTATTTTTATAAAATTTGTTTTATGTAAGTATCGTTTAATTATTTTTATGAACGAAGTGTATTAGTTAGATGTTTTAAAAAAAACATCTAATTACAAAAAAATAATCTACAATTTTTTTGAAAATAAATTTAGTGTGATTTAATTTTTTTTATGTGATTTAAATATTTTTTTATATTCTGAATTTTTTTATGAACTATAGAGTATAACTTAAAAAAGATAGAATTGGGTAAAGTTAATTACACCCCTTATTATTACCTAGCGTAATTATATTTCCATCTATATACTTTGTAATTAATAAAGGAAGAGAACGTGTATACATTAACGTGGAAATCTTGGAATGGATATCTATGGAGTATGGACTATGATTAGCAAGTTGAGTGCCTAAACTAACAACGTAATCAAGTAATCATCCATTTCATCCGTTCCACAATTTAATTTTGAACAAACCCACAAGAACCTAAATATTAGGATACTAGGATAGTAATGTTTGTGGCTATTGTTGACTATTCAATTTTGTAAATATTCTGAATTTTAAACCTAATTTGTAACGTGTAATTGACCCTTTAATTGAAGATCTTGAATTCAAGTTGTAAAATAGAAGCCAAATTAAAGGATCTCCATCAATTAAGTTGTGGCAAATTGGTTCAATGTTTTTTTTTTCGTAATATTTTTTAATTCGATAAGTTTGTAACACTTATTTAATCAGATAAATAAATTGGCTATTCGACCAATTTAAATGAATTAATTGATTCAATATTTAGTAATAACATTTGAATACAACATCTCCCATTAAAGATAAAGATGAACTACTCTCTCTTTTTTTTCTACTATCTTTTTGTTTCTAATTTTCTATCTTCCTTTAATTTGTTCCTCAAAATCAGAATACACAATCATCTCATCTTACATACATATAAAAATAATGTAGCAACGATTGTTTTGTCTTTAAAGATTTTATTCATTAATTTTATATAAACCAACGAGAATAACTTTATATATTTTACCTACATATATAAACATATATCATCACTCGCTATAAGGCAGAATACTAATGGAGTATATATAATTATATATAGTCAAATCTAGTGTACCGACTTCATTATTCACGTATTATTAAAAACATTTTATTTAAAGCTTCTTATTGTTATCGATTATGTCACACCTAAAATTAAAAAAAAAACAAATAAGTTTCTATTTTTTATTACGAAAATAAATAAATTTTTTATTAAATTAAATTATAAATAAATTTTTTACTTTTATAAATAAAAAACATATGAATCTCTCTTACAATAGTTTGAATTTGATACAAAGAGATTTACGTGTGTCTCTAATTAGGACAAATCACATCAAGAAATAAATTATTAGAGGACAAAATTATATGGATCTCTTAAACCAAAATACATTACGTGCATGTTTTAATTCTATATAAATTGAAGTAAGATATTTCGATTTGCCTTTACTTTATATAAATCGAAACAATTTAATTCGATTTACTAGGATATTATGCAATTTGAATCAATACAATTCGATATATGTTAAAAAGGTTAATACAAGTAATTCGAATCAATATAATTCAATTTATATTGGAGGTTTAAGCATGTAATTTGAATTTATATGATTCAATTTACACAAGGACTAGATCGTGGTAAATCGAAACTATTAGTTTCGATTTACTAAAAAAGTAATGCATATGATTAAATCGAATTGATTTAACTCGATTTACTTAAGGTATGTGTGCTAATAAATAGGATCGGAATGTTGAATTGAGGTAAATTCACAATGGTTAGTGAAGAGAGTTTTCTAGTTCTTGTGTATTACAAAGGCACGATTAAGAAAAAATAAGATTGGGTATAAAATTTACTAACAAAAATTCGTTGAGTGTCTTTATTAGAACTTCTACGAGCCTTGTTAATTTTTAGAATACCGTTCTACAGAAATTGGGACGCAGGGAATGAAACGGATAGAGAAGTTACATTACAGAATTTTTATTTTTGTAGTTCGCAATGGGGTGAAGTACGACCCGTTTGTGATAGATAGTAACTAGGATCTGCAAGTTTTATTTTACTGTCATTGCCAATTTTCTGAGGTAAGAATCCCTGAACTATTAGTCAAGCTTGTGGATGTGGTCTCTACATCAGGAGGATCGAACCAGAATCATCAATCACTACTAATGGCAGTAGCCTCTAGTTCAACTCCTGTTGTTGCGTCTTCATCTCTGCTTGTAATTGTATTTGTGGGAGATTTGGTGGTATCTCCATCTTTCGCAACTAATCTACACTGCAACGAGATCGCGAAACTAGGTGCTAACATGAATATTCCTGTTATGATTCTGATTTCTGGGGTGGTTGGAGAACGGGATGCGGTGGAAGATGTCCTAGGGGATGACGATGATGTGGCTCGCCACAATTGATGATGACAACAATGATGATATAGGGAGGAGTCTTCCTGTTGGGGCTGGTGGAGCATCGAGCTCGGGAACTCAGCAGTACCCGTCATATTTTTTGACTCTAGATTTGGATGCGATGAGATCGGATGGGGTTACCGAATGTAGAATCTGGTTTTGGCGCGAGAGATTCACAAGACACCGCAAGTCTAGCTGAGTTCCAATTCGGTTAGTAGTTTTAGAATAAAGAGAAAATCATCTTATGTGTGAATACTTTTAGCATCTGCCATAGGGTTGAGTACAAAGTGATAAAATCGGACCATGACAAGTACTACAGCAAGTGTAAGGAATTCGAAAATAGTTACAGATGGTTGATTCGGATCACTCTACGTTGAAAAGGTATCTGGGAGGTCAGACGGTATAACAGACCTCATATATGTTTGGCCACCTTGATCTCTAGTGATCACAGAAAGCTTGACTATCATGTGATATCTGTTTTCATCCTTCCTATGATCAGAGATAATGCGGCTGTATCCATCAAGGTTTTGTAGAATGCGACGGAGGCACATTTTGGATTTAGACGTATGTACAGGAGAGTGTGGTTGGCTAAGTATAAGGCCGTCATGCAGATATATGAGAATTGGGAGGAGGCCTACCTATAATAAGCTGCCAAGATTGGTGCTCGGTGTGCAGATAACGATGT
Organism: Arachis stenosperma; assembly: GCF_014773155.1. Taxonomy (NCBI): domain Eukaryota; kingdom Viridiplantae; phylum Streptophyta; class Magnoliopsida; order Fabales; family Fabaceae; genus Arachis; species Arachis stenosperma. Next base: position 3,350,463 of record NC_080381.1, on the reverse strand, counting down.
CAAGCAGTATCTCAGTTATGAAGACGAGTTCTGTGCGAGTTGGAGGCTAGATTGATGAGGAATCAGTTTTTTTACCGACTTTTTTGGTCATTTCCACTGTGCATTGAGGCATTCAAATATTATAAGCTGTTGGTCAGTATTGATGGGACCCATTTGTACGACAAATATGGAAAAATTTTGCTGGTTGCAATAGCTCAAGATGGGAATTCTAATATCGTTCCTATTGCTTTTGTCCTAGTGGAGGGTGAAAATGTGGAGTCATGGTCTTTTTTCTTGTCTCGCTTATGACAATATGTGACTCCTCAGCCAGGCATTCTCGTGATCTCCAATAGGCACAATGGGATCAAGACCGCCTTAGAGGCACCTGACAATGGATAAGCTCCACCTGCTGCTTATCGTGCATTATGTATTAGGCACATTGCAGCGAATTTCACGTTGAGTTTTAAGGGAAAGGATGCCAAAAGGCTTCTAGTCAACGTTGCTTATGCAAAGACGAAGGTCAAGTTTAATTATTAGTTTGACATCCTCCGGACTGAAGACCGACAATGCGTGACTGGGCCAACAGGATGAAGTATGACAAGTGAACTCAGCACCAGGATGAGGGTCGTAGATTCGGCCATATGACAAATATTTTGAATGTGTTAATTCAGTGCTCAAGGGTGTCAGGAACCTTTTAGTTTGTTCCTTGGTGAAGTCCACTTATAAAAGATTGGCAGAGCTCTTTGTTCGCAAGGAAAGATAGGCTGATACACAGTTTGGGACATGTTAGCAATTTAATCAGTCACTTGTGAAGGCAATTAGGAGTGGCAAATGGGGAAGCCTGCCCCGCCCCGCCCTGCCAAAAGCATGCCATTTGGCGGGCTGGCCCGTCCTGCCTCTCCCAGTGAGGCGGTCCTAAATTCCTCCCCCGCCTCGTCTAATGGCGGGTTGGCGGGCCAAGCTTGCCAATTTTTTTTATATATAAACCATTAAATATTAAACAATATATATAATTTCACAACTATTTCAATAAATTTATAATTTTTAAAGACAAAAAAATTATAATTTCTAAAGTACAAATATTAAAATCTTTATAATTATAAATATGTAATAAACATAATCATAAACTAAGTTTTTTGAAACAAAATAATAAAACCAACATTGTCCAAAGTAAAACAAACATTATCCAAAACATATAATCAAATATCTTCAAGTTTATAATCAATCAAACATAAAACATAATTCAAAATATAACTTAGAACATCTTCAATTATCATCTACATCCTCTTGTAAATCAATAATATCATAGAAATTTATAAAAAAAAAATGGCCCTAAAAAAACAAAATGCTTGGTCCACCGGGAAAGCTCGCCTCGCCCTTCGAAGCCCGCTAAAGCCCACGGATTAGACGGTGCAGGTTAGACAGTCTTTTTAAGTTTGACGGTCTCAAATTTTCAACCCGTCCCACATTTTTTTTGCGGGTTACGCAGGCTGTCCTGGTGGGTTTCGACCCGTTTGCCACCCCTAAAGACATTGAGATGTTTCACGCTTATACTATATGATAGGGATAATTCAGAATTTATCGTGGCCAAGACTACTCCAACAGGTAATTTCTCACTTGGTACTTACAGAGTCTCGTTAAGAGATTGGACTTACGATTGCGGGTACTGTCAGACACTTCACTACCCATGTCGCCATGTAGTTGCTTCTTGCTATGCATATTTCTGCCTGAGTTGGGCAACTTATGTCCATGCGGTATATCGCATCTGGTATTTAATGTCTACAGGATGAGATTCAATCTTCCGATTTCAGAAAGTTTCTGCCCACCTTATGATGGTCCAACAGTCATCCCTAATTCTAGTAAGAGACGTGCATTTGAAGGTTGTCTTTCATTTTCGCAGTTTGAATTATGTGATTTTTTTCCTAATTTCTCTCTGAGACCAGCGTTTTGGGAGTGAGATTTGGTTAAATATAATTCGAAATAAGTGAATTCGAATTGTTTATATAGCCATATAAATACTAAATCGAAGCCATTAAATTCAAATTACTAGAGGCATAAACTATAGTATTAGATCGAAACAGCTTGTTTGAATTTATTATGGATAGAGAAAATTCAAATTCCAATCCATAGTAAATCAAATCCACCAATATCAATTTACAAAAACGCCTAATAATTTGAATTAATATAATTTGATTTATTACTACTATGAGTAAATCGATTTCAATTAATTCGATTATATATTAGTGTGATTAAAGACCTATAAGTAAACCTATTTTATTTTAAAAAAATTTATGTAATTTTGCCTTCCAATTCATTTATTTATGTGATTTGTCCAATTATATTTGATAAAAAAAATTTATTTATTTTTAAAATAAAAAATAAAAAATTATTTATTTTCTCTAAAATAAACTACTGCTAATCCTCCTCCAATTGCCATAACCATGTTGTCCATTCATACATCAAGTGTAATAATGTTAATAAAAAAAATAGTAATGTGGCGACAAATTTTATTTTTTTCTAAATAAAGCAAGCATTTTAATACGTTTGAGCCACCCATTATTATTATTATTATTATTATTATTATTATTATTATTATTATTAACATTGCTTGTTCATCAGCAGCCAGGTGCGTGGTTCGTATTCCTTTTAAGCTCTAATTTATTGCTTTATATCCTCATCGCATCATCAATCACGATCACTGAATTATGAACAATCCATTTGGAAAGGGAAAGAGCATTCAAGAGAGCTGAATTTAGTTTGTTTTCCAATCAAAAGCTATAAAATAAAGAAAATATGATCTAGTTAGTCTTGCAAAAATTAAAGGCCGAGAGTAAATCACCCTAATCTATATTGTTCTACGATATACTTATGAGAAATCTTTTGTTGGCAATTAGATTTGTTTATGTCTTATTTAAGCTAATATATATCTTATACATATTAAAATTGAGTTTAACTTTAATATGTTAATAGTATAAATAATTTTCCATGATTATACAATAATTAAATTCATATAAATTTAAAAATTAATTACTTTTAATGATATAATTAAATATTTATGCAAATTTTTTTATACATAAGTGTATGTAAATTAAACTTATTTATAACTAGTATAACATAGTTTTTCTTATACAAAATAAAAAATCAGAAAACAAATAAGCTTAGATAAGGATTTATGTTTTTAGTGTTAAAAATTATTTATTTTGATTATTTTGACTAATCTATTCTATTAAGTGATGCATTGCAGGTTAATATTTACTTAGCTTAACATATTTTACCACATCAATATTTAGTTATTAATTACTTTAGCATTTAATCTTTCATATCATTTAAGAAATCAAATAATCAAACTAAAATTAAAAAAAATCATTTAGCATATCTTATCTTCTGTACTTTTAATGTAACCTGATGTAATAGATTTAGAATTAGTTAGTTAATTGTTGCTGTTAGTATTAGTCAGTTAGAGTTGCCAACTAGCAAAATTAATTAGGCAGATTAAGTTAATTAGTTCTTGTGTAACTATATAAAGATAAGCATATAATGCAAAAGTAGATGATGAATGAACACAATTTTCATCTTTGCCAAAATTCCACTTTCTCATCTTCTCCAATTCTCTCCTTCTGCAGATTCCAATTCTCCAAATTCCAATTCACTAACAACTTCTTCTTCACTTGCACCTTCCTCCTCTGTTCATCTCTCTCTCTCTCATTCCCTTCTCCAAGTTCTTTACCCTTCACCTTTGGACTCACTTGACAGAGATTGATGAGAGCCCAAATCTCTCCAACCACGAAATTTCACATGGTGTGGTGAGCATGGAGGAGAGATCGCAGGTCTGATCAACGAGACCGAGGGTGAAAGATCTAAATTTGAAACCAAACTAGATTCATCGATTACCTTCCTCTTTTTCTTGCTTTTCGTTTTGAAGCTGTTAGACCTAATTCTTTTTAATTTCTCAATTTATTGAATCCACATCAATTCCTCAATCGACGATGACAACTAATCAATCGAATCCAGCCTTTCTTATGGACGCACAATCAATTGCAAATTTTCTGAGCAGATCTCTGCGATTCAAGCTCATGTGACAAGAACTACTGTGAATTCGATGCAAGATCCAGCGTGCCCCTATTTCATCCAACCAAGTGAAAGTCTGGGTAATCCTCTCATACCTATTAAATTGAGTGCAAGCAATTATGGTTCGTGGAGCCGAGGCATGCTTTTAGCTCTGAAATCAAAGAACAAGTTAAATTTTATCGATGGATCCATTGTGAAACCGAACAAACTCGATCCACTATTTGAAGCCTGGGAGAAGTGCAACACCTATCTGATGTCATGGATAACTATGTCCCTTAGCCCAGAAATATCAGGAAGTGTAATTTGGAACAACAACGCCTCAGACTTGTGAAAAGAATTGAAACGGAGGTACTATCAGGGTGACAAGTTTAGAGTTGCTGAATTACAAGAAGAGCTCTTCCAACTCAGGCAAGGAGATGCCACTATAACTGCTTACTACATGAAGCTACAATCAATTTGGGAAGACTTGAACAATTTCAGGCCAATTCCAGAGTGCAGTCAATATGAACAATTATGCACATGTGGACTGAATGTGATGCGAGAATTCAGAAGAGAGAATTACACAAAAAGATTTTTGAGATGTCTCAATGACCAGTATACTGCTGTCACATCGCAACTAATTTTGATGACTCTCATGCCTGATATAGACACTGCCTCTCCATGTTGACACAACAGAAAAGACAATTTAATGATTTCCACGATTCAAAGATCTTCTTTAACAAAGCAATATCTCCTTATCAACCAACTGATGACAGAAATAGAGAGAGAGGCAGAGGCAGAGGCAGAGGGAGATGCCAAGGCAATGGTAGAGGCAGAGGCACCAAAATGCAATGCACATTCTGTGACAAATCAGGACATACCATTAATACATGCTACAAAAAGCATGGCTTGCCACCCCATCTAAGGCAACGACAAACTCGCAGCATCAATTTCACCACTGCTGAAACACATGTTGAGAAGAGAAATGATTATCTCAACCAAGTTAGTATGGGCAATTGCCATAAGAAAGCTAGTGAGGAGCCAAGTTATGATCTCGATTCACTCCAAAAGAAAGCAATTATCAAATTTCTCAAAGGACAAGAAACTCAACAGCAACCTCAAGTCACAACCCATGTTCAACACCCTCCAAATGCTACTCCCATAAATCAAGGTAAAATTGTTATTTTAAAATACAGTAGCAATATTTCATCCTTTGTTACTGCAAAACCCTCCCCTCCGGGTCATAGACACAGGGGCCACTGATCATGTCACTTTTGACATAAATGATTATTATTTACACTACCAAGTAAAACCTATAATTGTTAGAATACTTGATGGCAGCCACACGACAAGTAGCATCATTAGCACCATTAGATTTTCTAATCAATTATTTCTTTCAAATGTGGTATTCATTCTAACTTTTGAATTCAATTTGATTTCTGTTTCAAAACTGACTAATGGATTGAAGTGTCAAATGTTAATTGATGATAAAATCTGTGAGATTCAGGACCAAGCTACTTCGAAGAGGATTGGAGTAGCTAAATATGCTAACGGTCTCTATACAATGGATAGCCAACCTTTTAATTATGTTTCTGAAACACATAATAATCATAGCCCGCATAATTCAGCAAAGCTGCCGCTCACTTTCACAGCAGCACTTTCCACCAATAATAGCACTGCAACTTGCATTGCATCATCAGTTCAAATAAATGCACTTTGGCATTCTAGATTAGGTCATATCCCTCAAAATAGATTGTATGTAATGCACAAAACTCATCCATTCATTGATTGTAATGAGCAAATAAACCCATGTAACTCATGTCATTTAGTAAAGCAAAAACGCTTACCTTTCTCTTATAGCAATTCTGAATCTAATGCTTGTTTTAATTTGCTACATTTTGATATCTAGAGACCAATTTTAGTCCCCTCCATTAATGCTTACAAATATTTTTTAACCATAGTTGATGACAAAAGTAGATACACTTGAATTTTTTTGTATGAAAGCAAAGTCAGAAACCTCAGATAGGTTGTTACCACATCCATTAAATGCATATGCAGTTTATGATATGCAGATAAACTGACCAAATAACGCAATGTTATTGCATCCACTACAGGAAAATACGTTTCTTCATAATCTATACCGGGCCTTTGTGAAAAACCTTGTGCCACAAGTCGGGCTTTATAGCGCACAACTTCATTTTTCTCATTTCGTTTTCTCACAAATACCCATCGGTATCCAATAGGTTTTACATCTTCTGGTGTACGAACTACAGGTCCAAAAACTTCACGTTTTGCAAGTGAGTCTAACTCAGCCTCCATGGCTTCTTTCTATTTTGGCCAATAATTCATTTGTCGACATTCTTCGACTGATTTTGGCTCAAGATCCTTACTTTCATGCATGATATTTAATGTCACATTATATGCAAATATTTCATTGACAATTGTCTTATTTCGGTCTCATTTTTCTTCTATAAAGACATAATTTATCGAGATATTGTCATTTTCACAATTTTCAGGTACCTGAACGTCTTTTGGCGTTAACACTATATCAAAATTTTGGATAACTGCAGATGTCTCTACTATGTCTTTTTCAACAGAAATATTATTTACCTCTTTTCTCTTTCGAGAATTTTTGTCTTTGGAACCGACAGGCCTGTCACGCTTCTGGCGTGAATTTGCTTCAGTGGCTACTTGTCCTACTGGGACATCAATTCGAATTGGGGCATTTTTTGCTGGTATATAAGATTTAGTTATCCTCTTTGTATCGAAAAATGTATCAGGCAATTCATTTGCTATTCTTTGCAAATGTATAATCTTTTGAACTTCCAGTTCACATTGCCCTGATCGAGGATCTAAATGCATCAATGATGATGCATTCCAGTTAAGTTCCTTTTCAAGAAGCTTATTCTCTCCCCCTAATGTTGGAAATTTTGATTCATCAAAATGATAATCCGCAAACCGAGCTTTAAATACATCTCCAGTTTGTATTTCAAGATACCTCACTATAGAGGGAGAATCATATCCAACATATATCCCCAAGTTTCTTTGGGGTCCTATTTTGGTGCGATTAGGTGGTGCAATGGAAACATATATCACACACCAAATATTCTTAAATGAGAGATATTTGGCTGATGGCCAAAAACTAATTGCATAGGAGAGAACTGATGGTAACTCGTTGGCCTTAAACGAATAAGTGCTGCAGCATGTAAAATAGCATGCCCCCAAATCGATGTTGGGAGATTTGTTCTCATAAGTAAGGGTCTAGCAATTAATTGGAGGCGTTTAATAAGTGATTCTGCTAACCCATTTTGTGTATGAACATGAGCTACTGGATGTTCAATACTTATACCATTAGCCATACAATAAGCATAAAAAATTTGGGAAGTAAATTCACCAGCATTATCAAGACGAATTGCTTTGATTGGATTTTCTGGAAATTGTGCTTTTAATCGAATAATTTGAGCCAATAATCTCGCAAACGGTAAGTTGCGAGAAGATATAAGCACACATATGACCATATCGAAGATGTGTCTATTAGGACCATAAAATATATAAAAGATCCATATGGTGGATGAATAGGTCCACATATATCACCTTGAATCCTTTCTAGGAATTCAGGAGACTCAAATCCAATCTTTACTGGTGATGGCCTTAAAATTAACTTTCCCTTAGAACATGCAGCACAACAAAATTCACGAGTTTTAAGAATCTTCTGGTTCTTTAGTGAATGTCCATGAGAGTTTTCAATAATTCTCCTCATCATGGTTGTTCCCGGATGACCCAATCGGTCGTGCCAAGTTATGAAATCATTTGGGCAAGTAAACTTCTGGTTTACAATGGCATATGATTCAATTGCACTAATCTTGGTATAATATAACCCAGATGAAAGTGAGGGAAATTTTTCTAATATAACTTTCTTATTTGAATCATGAGTTGTGATACATAAATACTCATGATTTCCCTCATTCATAGTCTCAATATGATATCCATTTCGGCGAATATCTTTAAAGCTCAACAAGTTTCTTCGAGACTTGGTAGACAACAGTGCATTATTTATTATGAATTTTGTTCCTCCGAGAAACAAAATTATAGCTCTTCCGAAGCCTTCAATCACATTGTCTGAGCCAATAATAGTATTAACACATTCTTCTTTTGGTACAAGATGGGTAAAATATATATCACTTTTGAGAATAGTGTGCGAACTTGCACTATCCGCAAGGCATACATCTTCATTACATATCCTTACCATTCTCTTCAAAGATAAATAATAATAAAATGAGTAGTATGCACAGTTAAATTGAATACTTGATCGAAATTATTTTTCTAAAAAATACTGTACATAAAAATAATGTCATATACTAAAATTTTATTTTAAAACATGACATATTTAATGATTTCAAAATTCATAAACATTAATATTTCATTATTTATATACATCATATTTGAAACTTAAATAAATAGAAAATAAAACTTAACAATATTATTTATTTACATGAATGCTTAACAATCTCACACATTAAACTATTTCATCATTGATCAAATGACCAATATTTTCTTCAAGATCCTCAAAGAAATCAGATACATCATAATGAGTGGTGGAATTTTCAGCATCATTTGAAACGAAATTCGACTCTTTTCCCTTGTCCTCCTTTTTCAAAGATACCTGGTAAAGATCGACTAGGTGCCTTGGGGTACGACAGGTACGTGACCAATGGCCCTTTCCACCACAACGGAAACACTTATCCTCTGTTGATTTATTCTGCCCGATATTTCTTTCTTTATCCCACTTTTGGTGAGATCCTTTCTTTTGAATATAATTTCTTTTCCTTCCATAATTTTTCTTGTTATTAAAACCTTGCCATTTACCTCTTTTGGGGTAATTTGCCGCATTTACTTCAGAAAATGGGACGGCGCCAGTTGGGCGCGCTTCATGATTTTTCAAGAGCAACTCATTATTGCGTTCAGCAACAAGAAGGCAAGAAATTAACTCAGAATATTTTTTAAACCCTTTTTCTCGATATTGCTGCTGCAGGAGCACATTCGAGGCATGGAAGGTTGAAAAAGTTTTCTCCAACATATCATGGTCAGTTATCTTTTTCCCACATAATTTCATTCGTGAGGTGATTCGAAACATTGCAGAATTATATTCATTTATAGATTTAAAATATTGTAGACGCAAGTGCGTCCATTCATATCGAGCTTAAGGAAGTATCACCATTTTTTTATGATTGTACATTTCTTCAAGGTATTTCCAAAGATCTGCAGGATCTTTTAATGTGAGATATTCATTTTTCAATCCCTCATCAAGATGACGACGAAGAAAAATCATGGCTTTAGCTTTATCCTTCTGGGATGCATTATTTTCAGCTTTAATGGTATCTCCAAGATCCATTAAACCAAGATGAATTTCAGCATATAGTATCCATGATAAATAATTATTTCCAGATATATCAAGAGCATTGAATTCAAGATAAGAGAGTTTCGACATAATGAAAATTTGTTACCCGAGTCTTCCTAAAATTTTGTTCAGAGTCTGGTGCTGATAACGTGTTGTAAAACAACTAAATAAATAAGGAAGATGTAATTATAAAATAATATAATATAATTAGATAGCTTTAATAATAATATTTATAATGATTACTATCTCAATATAATAAGGATGATTAAAATATTACTAATATTATATGTTGTAGTATATATATATATATATGGTTTAATTATTCTGTTGGTCCCTATAGTTTTACGAATTTTTCAATTAGGTCCCAACACTTTTTTTCCTTTTAATTGGGTCCCTGCACCTAATTTTTTTTTTTTAATTAGGTCCCTACTGACAGAAAACGTTACAAAAACATTAAAAATGTGTGATTTGACCATTATGACCCTCACTTAAAGAAATCCAAGAACTCAAGGTTTGAACACCTTTCACATATCAAACTAAGGCCTTTAGCTGATAATTTAGAGAACCTAATCTCCAGAAACTCTAAATGAGGCATAGAATTCGCAATGGCGGCAGCTTCTGATTCTCCATCTTGTGGACAAGCATTTAGATACTCATTCGGAACGATCCCAATGTGCTGAGAGGGATCAAGCTAATTCATGAGATTCCTCTTGAGAACCTTAAGATTGGGGCAATTTTTTTCAACCAATGCCAATGAAACATGGGATATTTCATAACAGTAGCTGACATCAAGCTCCCTAAGATTTGGACACCTCAAAGCTATTCTAGAGATAGAGTCATCAGTAACATGAGGACAGCTCCTGATCGACAACACCTCAAGATTTGGGCAACTGAAATGCAGTTCAATTATATTCAAAGCAGGCAAGCAGCAAGAACCAAGGTAAGGCTTCACATGTTGAACTAGAAACTTGAAACCACCATATAAAAAACTATTGAAAATAGTAAATTACAGCATGCCCAATTTCAAGTTTCCAACAATCAAATCATAAATCCACACGGAACAATTAAAAGCACAAAAATTTGAACCTCCAAATACAAAATAACGAGAAAGAGAAAAAGGGGGTGGAAAACAGAAGTATGTATACGGTTACCATTATCCATGACTCTCCAAACGAAAAAACAATTGAAGGAAATGGAAATCCAAATTGAGAGGCAAGTTCGCACCTTTCGGCGACCAAAGCGAGAGAGTGATCGGAGCAGTGACGAACACGGATCTCGGTGAGAGATCCATGGCTCCATCGGACGATGGAAGAAAGCATGGAATCGATCTTACGCTCGAAATCAGGGGCCCACCAGGTGGGAAGCTCGGGGGGAGGGTCGAATTGGGGGTCGAGGTTGAAGATGGTGTGAAGAGAAGGGTCCTTGAAGGCGCGGAGCCATGACTTACAGACAAGCATGGTGCCTCGCCATCGGTCCTGGATGGTGAGTCGGGAGAAGATGTTGGTGAGGCACTCGTGAGTCAACTCGGCCCAGTCTGGTCCTCCTGACTCGCTGCTTTGTTCTTCTGCAGTGAATGTGAACGGGTTTCTTCTCTAAGTTTGGGAGAAGAGAGAGAACGAACAATTGCTAAGTGTGGGAGGATAAAATGGTAAATGTGAGTGAAAGAGAATTAGGATTTCACAGAAAGTTATAGAATCTTTAAATTAGGAACGGAATATTCCGTTAAATTTAACTGTTTGGTCACGGTAGGGACCTAATTGAAAAAAAAAATAGGTGCAGGGATCCAATTAAAAGGAAAAAAAGTGTAGGGACCTAATTGAAAAATTCGCAAAACTATAGGGACCAACAGAGTAATTAAACCTATATATATATATATATATATATATATATATATATATATAGTGGCGGAGCTTGAAACGAAATTTTGGGGGGGCCAGATAGAAGATATTTGTCAAGATACTTTTGATATGGATCCCATTTAAGATAAGCTCGTCTAACCTCATCTCTCTGATTTGGGTAATATTGCCAAATTTGAAGCCATTAGTATCGTTCTAAAGAATTAAGGTCAAACTCAACAGATGTAATTCTTTAAACTTTTGAAGGTTGTATCTTATTTTTTTTGTGATTCATTAAAGTAGAAGAACTATCTACAGGTGTTGATATTGTAAAAGTTATATGTTTTCCTTCTTGAATATTAGCCTTTTTCTTAAAAACATGCATCATCAACTCTTTGATTTTTTATGACTATTTTATATAAAAATTTAAATATATATCCGGTAAAATATGTAAAAAAGAAATTAGAAGGACAACTATTAAAATTTATAATATTTATTGAATTTTTTTATCAATTTATACAAATACAATAATATCAATACTTATTGAATATTATAATATTTTTTATCATATAAAAAATTAAATTAAATAAACAGTAAAATATAAAATAATATTAAATTACATAAATAAAAAATACCTAATTTTTAATATTTGAACTCAAAGGTAGAGGGAGTGTTGCTTATTGAATAGAGAGCTACGAAATGCGAATACAGTCAATTCAGTCCAAATCCAATATGTTTTGAATGTTTAAAACTAAAAATTATTGTGCAATAAAAGCAAGAGATGAAGATTAAACTTTGGTATTTTAAGTCATAATAAAATATTTGAGCCAATTGGACTATTTTTTTATTTTTTGAAAAAGTATTACTAATTTTTGTAATAAAAGTTTGGGGGGCCATGGCTACCCCTTGTCTGAACTAAGCTCCGCCACTGTATATATATTTTATATAAAAGAAAGAGAGAAGTATTCGTAAAGAGAGAGAGTATTGATTTGTTTATTGTTTTTAACTGTATGTATTACTTTATATCAAGTTCTTATTTATAGACATACACATGGACATCATTTTCAAATATTATTTAATATGATTCCTCTTAAAAACCTAAGACTTGTGGAAAATGGACATTCACCTCAAGTAATGTTATCACAACAGAATTTATAATTTTTTTCGCGTTTGAATTTTATTATCTTTTTTAAAGATGGTTGAATTCTTATTTTTATTTTATCAAATTGTTCAATATAAAAAAATTAAAATAAAAAAATCGGTCTTAAATTAAAATTAGTTTAGGAAAAAAAAGGGCCAGGTTTATAAAATTACTCAAAAAAAAAAGGCGAAATAGCGGTGGTTTTAACCCGCCGCGAATAAAATATGTAAAAAACGAAAACTCAAAATAGCGGCAGTTTCAAAACCTCCGCAAATCAATTTCCTTAAATACGATCCTTGAAACTGCGGCGGTTATAAACCACATCTAAGGCTCTCGCCGTAAAACCGCTGATTTGCGGCGGTTATGCCAGCGGTTGCTGGTAACCGCCGCCAAATGTAACTCCCGCGCCCTTCTGCAATGTGATTGCTGTTTCGCTGGCAATCTGTTTAGCGGCGGTTCAAAACCGCCGCAATTTGGCTCTTAAACCGCCGCCAAACACCGCTTGTCCTGTAGTGTCAACAAGCTGCCTGTCACGTGCAATTCGAAAACAATCTCCAAGCCCCAGCAGTGGCATTAAATTTTATTTATACTAATTGAAAGATCCATACTATTAATTATTATCAATTCAATCAATCATTAAATTCTAACATTTCTATATATATTAATATAATAAAAATTATTAAAATCTAAAATTAATTTAATATATATATTATAATTTTAAAAATATAAATAATATGACCATTAGATTACATAGATATATTATAATAATGTTATGTATTGATATCCAATTTTTTAAAACTTGATAAATTTGATTATCAAGATAATATAAAATGACTCAACGATGAATTAATGAAATGCGCACCAGATATAAAAAAATTATTCGAATCTAAGTTAATAAAATTTGTATCTGTCATAATCAGATTCTTCTATTAAGCCTTTAATATAACATTAAAGAAATGAAAATATTATCCCCCAACACATGATCCTGCCTGGATATGTGTGGTTGATATGAAAAAAAAATCGGAAATACTATTTTATTGATGTAATGCAAAATAAATAATCAACATAAATTATTTAATTTATTTCCTTCAAATATATATATATATAAACATGTATTCCAAAATATAGATTTGAATGCAATTTTTTCTAATTTATTAATTGGTCTTGAATATTAGCAAACTACAAATCAATCGCATTCGAATTACTGAAAAAAAAAAAAGAACTAGTAAGGCTACAAATAAATAGGATTACATGCATGTATCAAAATTATTGCAAGCGATGATGACGACTTGGTTGTGTCTTATTACTAAACCCTATAATAATAATAATAATAATAATAATAATAATAATAAAGAAAAGTAACTATATCTAGATAATAAAAATACTAAATAATATGAATAATAGATATATTAGATATTTAATTTATTAAATGTGTAAATGATTATCTTAATATTAAAATTTAGGTCTCAAATTTGGGAACGAAATATATTTTTATTTTATTAGACCAATTTTAAAATTTATTATTTACATTATTATTCAAAAAAATTATTGTCTGCCTAGCAAAATCCTAATAATAATATATCTATCAAATATCATCTATTAAATTCATATATATTTAAAAATTAATTACTTTTAATGATATAATTAAATATTTATGTAAAATTTTTTATACATAAGTGTATATATGCTCTTTTAATTTATAACTAGTATAACATAGTTTTTTTATACAAAATAAAAAATCAGAAAACAAATAATCTTAGATAAATTTTTTATCCTATAAGGAATTTATGTTTTTAGTGCTATTCTTATATATATATATATATATATATATATATATATATAAAGTTAAAAATTATTTATTTTGATTATTTTGACTAATCTATTCTATTAAGTGATACATTGCAGGTTAATATTAACTTGACATATTTTACCACATCAATATTTAATTATTAATTACTTTAGCATTTAATCTATCATATCATTTAAGAAATCAAATAGTCAAACTAAAATTAAAAAAAATCATTTAGCATATCTTATCTTCTGTACTTTTAACAAAATAATTATGATTTTTTAGCAACTACTAATATTTAGTCTACTAAAATAAGAAATTTTAAAATAAAAAGTTGATAAAGTAATGAAATGAAATATTAGTTAATGTGCCAAGAATTTAAGGGGGTCTCAATTTCAAGGTCTTGAAAGTTTTTAATCTTGCGATGTTAGTCAAGCAAAGATGGCGACTCCTAACTCGACCAAATTCACTGATATATAAGGTGTATAGAAGCAAATATTTCAGGTTTACAAATTTTCTCAGAGTTGAGGTTGGGAATAGTCCTTCTTGGGGCTGGCGAAGTGTTTTAGAAAGAAAAAAAATACTGGAAAAAGGCATTCTATGAAAAGTCGGAAAGGAAACTTCTGTCAGAATACGAGAAGATTCTTAGGTCTCCAAGTTTACAACAATAACCCCTATCTCGAACCCTAACTCAACAGGCCTCCCTCTACGGGTTTCAGATTTAATTCTCTCAAATAAACAGTAGAACCACAATAAAATGGCAGAATTTTTCAGTGCAGAAGTATCAGAAGCTATCATCAACACTACCATTAATGATGGAGAAGATAAAATTACCTGGACGAAGGAGAAGTCTGGCAATTACTCAGTTGCAACTGGCTACCAGACGACATTCCAATTTAACCACCCACCAGTTGAATACCTTCCTGAACGCTTTCGACATAAACAGATGTGGTCAAATATCTGAAAATTGAAGTGCCAACCAAAAATAAAGAATTTTATTTGGAAGATACTACATGAAAGCATACATGTTAAACAAAAATTTCAAGAACGAATTCCGAGTGTTAACCCACTCTGTCCCAGATGCAACTTGACAGAAAAAATAGTGGTTCACTGCATTTAGATGTGTGCAGAATCTGTGGAAGCTTAGCAGACTTCTGGAATTACTGTGCTACCTTGCGAGGAAGAAGCATGGAAATGGTGGTTAGCAATTCAGAACGAAATTGGTCAAGCAAGAAATCAGAAGGAAGGAGAGAATTAGTTGCGAATTTGTGCTGGCAACTGTGGAAAGCAAGAAACGAGTTAGTATTTGAACAGAAGCGCATATCTCCATTGTTGAGCTTGGAAAAAGTTCGAAGAGCAGTGAGAGAGAGAGAGCGTACAAGATGAAATTTTCCCCTTTTTTGTGTGCAACTCTGTCCGAGAGATATATTCCTTTAGTTGGATCTTTTTCTTTTCTGTACCCGGTGTAAGTTAGCCCAATTGGGCTCAATGCAATAAAATTCTACTGTCTTGGTTAAAAGAAAAAGTTATAGTTCAAATGACATAACATTTCCATACTCATCTATAAGTTATGGGTTTGAGTCTCGCTCCTAATTTTGGAGAAAAAAATATTACTTAATGTTAAATTTATAATTTTTGTAGGGTTTGAATTTATTATCTTTCTTTAAGATGGTTAAATTCTTATTTTTATTTTATCAAATTGTTCATTATAAAAAAAATTAAAATAAAAAAATTAAACCAACTATTAAAATGGGTTGAAGAAACAAACTGACTCAACTTAACCAGCTGCCTGTCACGTGCAATTCGAATACAATCTCCAAGCCCCAATGGCATTAAATTTTATTTATACTAAGTGAAAGATCCATACTATTAATTATTATCAATTCAATCAATCATTAAATTCTAACATTTCTATATAGATTAATCTAATAAAATTTATTAAATTTTAAAATTAATTTAATATATATGTTATAATTTTAAAAATATAAATAATATGACCATTAGATTACATAGATATATTATAATAATATTATGTATTGATATCCAATTTTTTAAAAAACTTGATAAATTTGATTATCAAGATAATATAAAATGACTCAACGCTGAATTAACGAAATGCGCACCAGGTATAAAAAAATTATTCGAATCTAAGTTAATAAAATTTGTAACATAACATTAAAAAATGAAAATATTATCCCCCAAGGCCCCAAGACATGATCCTGCCTGGATTGGAAGATGTACATTTGTGTGGT
Organism: Arachis stenosperma; assembly: GCF_014773155.1. Lineage (NCBI taxonomy): Eukaryota > Viridiplantae > Streptophyta > Magnoliopsida > Fabales > Fabaceae > Arachis > Arachis stenosperma. Next base: position 3,334,022 of record NC_080381.1, on the reverse strand, counting down.
TGATATGAAAAAATTTGGTTGATATGAAAAAATCAGAAATACTATTTTATTAATGTAATACAAAATAAATAATCAACATAAATAATTTAATTTATTTCCTTCATATATATATATATATATATATATATATATATATATATATAACATGTAGTCCAAAATATAGATTTGAATGCAATTTTTTTCTAATTTATTAATTGGTCTTGAATATTAGCAAAATACAAATCAATCACGATCGAATTACTGAAAAAAAAAAAAAAACTAGTAAGGCTACAAATAAATAGGATTACATGCATGTATCAAAATTATTGCAAGCGATGATGACGACTTGGTTGTGTCTTATTACTAACCCTATAATAATAAGTAGATATCTCTCAAATATCAATTACTGTCGTGTTTCAAAGGACTTTTGCATCCATTTAATTTGTCGTTTAATTATATATCTTCTCATTCATAATTATCCAACTAGGCTTTACCTGGTCCGGTTTCTTCTCCCTCTCATCATAAATATAAAAGTTTGAATTCAAGTTTATTTATTTAGTGTGATATCTATATTTGCACCATTCGCAACTTTACTTTCTGAAATTATTAAAGGTATTCATTTATAGTAACTCTTAACACACTACAACAAACGCATCAAATAGCGACATTTTATTTTGCCAATAGCGACAGTTTTAAATCGCTACAAAATTACATTTCATGCGTAATTTAAGATGTAGGAATTAGTTTTTACGGCAAATTTCAATAATCGCTAGTATAACTGCCGTTAATCTAATATATTGTCCATATACAGAATTTACCTGTTCTTTTTTAAACGAGCATAAATTGCCATAATTTAAAACCGTTAAATTATTTTTTAAATTTTTTGCGACAGTTTAAAATCACATAATTTTTTAATTTAATTTTTATTGTTTATAACTGTCGCTAAATTCAGTTTAAACTGCCACAATTTTTTATTGTGCAATCTTAAGGACCCAAATAATTAAAGAATAATGTTTAATTTGCAATTTTAGAAATCAAGATGAACATGTACTCAAAAACATGCCTAGCCTTTTTTTTCTCTTGACATGTGTGGCTCTAGATTTTCCACATTTTACTTTTTGAAGCTCATTTTTTTATGGATTTATTCATTAATATTTAATGCACATATAATATATAAATAGTAATAAATTGATTTATGTTTAATTAATTCAATTTTTTAAGTGTGTATTTCTTCTAGTCCTGTCCCGATTGAGAGGAATTTCTCAACGGCTGTCTCTTTCAATACGTAATCCTATTTGACATAACTTTATTATTATTAGATTAGATAATTAGAATAAGAGTTTTGCTTTTTCTGGCAATATATATAGCACTATAATCATGATAACAAATATGAAAATTCACTAATAATTAACAATAAACTTAATATAGATATACCAATAATTATTTCAAGTCATAAGAATGCATAAACCCTAAACCGGACTATGTGTACACTAACTAATTGGGTTTAATTGGAAGCTTAGATGAAAGAGGTGTTCGTGTTCATATTATTTAATTTTTGACTAATTCTTAAAAGAAAAAAAACTAATTAAGGTTTAACCGTTTAACCCTATTATAAAAGCCAAAATCCTCTTAGTATTAAACAACTAATTAAGGTGCTAATACTATTTATTACTTTATTTTATTATATGAAACACAACTATATTTCATTTCACCATTTAAAAGATAATCTGAAACAATGAATAAATAATACTCTGTTAGTTTTTCTCTCTTCTAAAGTTACAATAAAGTTCCCCTAATAATGGCTTTATTTTCAATATACACAGTTAAAAACGTGTTTAACGATCCAATGCAAAACATAAACAAACAAATAAATAAATAAATAGTCTCTAAGACTTTAACTAGAAAAAAAACTTAAATATCATATAATTTATTGTTTTAGTCAATACTGTTAATTATTAGTCTAAATTTTTTAGTTTAATAATTTAACAATATATTTTTAGTTTACACTTTTAAATTTTACTATCTTTCAAACATTCTTCGTTTAATAATAAATAAAATGTAAATTTCAATCACCACTTAATTTATCGTTTTATCGTCGTAGAGTATGATTTTATTTTTTAATAGAATGATAATTACTATAATATCTAAAACTGTTTATCTAACTTACTAAAAAAAAATAAAAAAAAAATTATTTTAAAAATATAAAAATAAATGATTATTAAATATTTAAAAAAAATTAGACACCAAATTATAACTGCTATAAAATTTACCTAATAGAAATTTCAAATTTGACTGAGCAGCAATGATTGCTTCATTCACCAGTTCCTTTCTTGTTTGCCATAAACAATAATAATGGCAACAAGACACACAATGATCCTGTTCTGTCTCAATTTCTTTTTTTATTTTCTTTTTTTCCCTTCTTGGGTAGATACAACCAAACAAAAGTGAGAATAGACACCAAGAAACAGTGAGAATTATCAATTATATATGTCTTGTGTACATTAATTTCATCATGTTATGTATGTGTGTACCACTTGGGGCCAACATCATAGTTAGCATCAACCAAAGTAAGTTGAGAATTTTAATGCGACCTAACTTTGATCTTTAAAGAGAACAACATTACTCTCCCTTATTATTACCATTGCTTAATTGGAAAAAGTAACATTAAACAACTTCTTTATGGTCCCTTCAAATCAATCATTCACAATATTCGCCATGTGCTTTACTAGTACAATTGCCACCACACTCTCATTCAAATTATTGCCACTCCAATGCTACGTTCTTCTAAAAAAGTCAATCACTAATTAGTTATCGTATATATATTTAATTATTTTAATTATTAATCTATTATAAATTTAATTATTTTAATAATTAATTATTTAATTAAAATAACATATATAAATATATAACAATTAATTTAATAGTTAATTTTTACTATATATATATTTTTTCGAATTACTAAAATATATATCCATTTATAGTGATTATATGCAAATTAATTAATAGTTAATTTAGGACTATTAAAATAGACTAAATTTATCGGATTAAATCATTTATCAGTTTAAAAAGATAGGTTTTGTCTTTTAAATTAAGTGTTAGTTTGAATTGATTTTTTGAGTAAAAAAATATCTTTTTTAAAAAACAAAGTATTTTTATTTGATTTAAATTTATTTAGATACGTCTTTTTAAAAAATATTTTTATTAAATTTTTTTTAAAAGCTAATAATATCTTGTTTTAAAAAAATAGAAACAAAAAACGTTTTTAATATTTAAAAATTCTTTTTAAAAAGTCTATTCAAATATAAAATAATTTTTGCCGATTAAAATTTTTTTAAAAAAAAAATAAAAAATAAATACTTTTTTTAAAAATCAATTTAAACTGATTTTAAATTTTTTTAAATTTTAAATTAAACAAATTAATTTTTAATTCTTTTAAGAAGAATTAGCTTTTTGTTAATATTTTTTATTTGATTAAAAAATTTGATCTATTTAACTAAAAAATATTTATTTAATGTTTTTACTTAAAAGTAATATTGGAAGGGTAGAGATCTTGTGATATTAACTAAGAGAGCATGAATGCCCCACAGGAAAGTATTACAAGAACCATTGAGTGCTAATAACAATAAAACAGTATAAAGAAGACAAGAAAAAGTATAATCAATACTATAAGGGTAATCTCGTAGGTAGTGTTGAGGAAAGATAGAATTATTGTTACTCATCCATGGTCACAACAACACCTGAATGATGGAAAAGAAGAGGAATAAGGAAGCAATATTCAAAGAGAAAAGAAGTCAAGAAGAATTTTAGAAGGAGAGAGCAATACCACTCAATGCTGCCACACATAACCTTCCAATCTTCTATTTAAGGTTCTCTCTCTCATGCCTTTCCCACTATCCTTTTGTTGCAAATCAATTGCCATCTGTCCTGCCTCAGTAACTAACTCTTTCCCTGGTGATAACGGCTTGATATTTTGGACACAACTATCATCTTTACTTGCCTCAGTCCTCCTTCTACTATTTTTCTTCGTTACATTACCTCCCTCTCTAAGCATAACCTTGCCCTCAAGGTTAAATTGAGGAAAAACACTAGCAATATCTGCAGCAGATTCCCAAGTTACCTCTGCTGCCTGACTTGGACCCCAGCGGATCTTCACTTGGGGTTCCTCGTGCCCATTTTTTATAACCGTTCTTCTATCTAAGATCTCAAAAGGCTGGAGAACTGGCCCAATTTCCAATGTCTGTAGTGGAAAAGGAAGATACTGGTCCTGTTTTTCACCCCTAAATGGTTTAAGAGCTGAAACATGGAATACATCATGTATCCTGGCCTCTGGTGGTAAGTTTAGCTTATAAGCAACTTCATTAATTTTCCTGCCAATTTGAAACGGACCGAAGTAGCGCATACCAAGCTTCTGAGTCTTCCGTAGAGCGACCGAATGTTGCCGATACGGTTGTAGCTTAACTAACACCCAATCTCCCTCCTTGAAAGTAACATGGCGGCGTCTTCGGTCAGCGAAAGCCTTTATGAATTGTTGTGAGCGGGCCAAGTTGCGCTTTAGCTGTTCGATAGTGCGATCGCGTTCCAATAAAATATCTTGCAAGGATTGATCATCCTGAGAAGACACTTCATACCGAATCAGTGAAGGGGGATCCCGACCATAAAGGGCCTTATACGGTGACATCTTAATGCTACTGTGGCACGATGTGTTGTACCAAAATTGAGCCCAAGGAAGTAAATCCTTCCACTTGCTTGGGTTGTCGAAACAAAAGCATCTAAGGTACATTTCCAGAGTTTTGTTGACAACTTCGCTTTGGCCATCGGTTTGCGGGTGATACGCAGAGCTCATAGCTAACTCAGTGCCCTGCAACTTGAATAGATGTTGCCAAAATTTGCTGATGAAAATGCGATCTCGGTCTGAAACTATGGAGTTAGGAAACCCATGCAATTTAACCACGTTCCCTATGAAAGCTTTAGCCACTGTCCTACTATCAAAATCACGTTTCAGCGCAATAAAATGGGCAAACTTAGAGAGTCTATCCACCACTACCATGATAACCGAATGCCCGTGAGATTGAGGCAAGGCAGTGATAAAATCCATACAAATTTGGTCCCAAACTTGAGCGGGAATGGGCAATGGCTGCAATAAACCAGCCGGCCGCTTCGCTTCGGTTTTGGCTTGTTGACAAATGGCACATTCTAGCACATAACGCCGGATGTCCCGCTGCATATTAGGCCAATAAAAATTGGAGGCGATTCGCTCAGTTGTTTTGGCAATGCCTGAATGACCGCCGATCACACTATCATGGTATTCCTTCAAAATAAGCTTGATCAAGCTGCTGCCTAAAGGAATAACAACCCTGTTCCTCCAAAGAAGAAGGCCATTCTTTGAAGAGTAATTACCCTCACCTTGATGATTCTGCCTGCATTGAAGCAATATAGCCTTCAGTGAATCATCGGCTTGAAGATCCTCCTTTAAAGTCGTGACCCAATCTAGTTAAGGTGTAGAAAATGCAGCAAGGAAGCACCGCGAAAGAGCATCAGCTGCGACGTTCTCCCGGCCTGGTTTATATTGAATTTCAAAGTCAAACCCCAATAACTTGTGGAGCCACTTCTGTTGTTCTGGTGTATGCAATGTTTGGTCAACCAATGCTTTCAAACTTTGCTGATCCGAGAGGATAATGAAGTGCCTCCCTAATAAATAGTGTCGAAATTTAGCCATTGCCTCTGTAATTGCATAAAACTCCCTGACATAAGCTGATTGTTGCTGCATAGTGGCGGACAATTTTTTTGAAAAATAAGCAATTGGGTGCTTCCCTTGCTTCAGAACCGCACCAATGCCTATCCCCGAAGCATCCGTCTCTAACTCGAAAGGTAGCTCAAAATTGGGTAGTGCTAGCACAGGTTGGGAAGTAATAGCATCCTTGAGACGTTGAAAAGCCGCTGATGCCTGAGTGCTCCATAGAAAAGCATCTTTCTTTAATAGGTCAGTAAGGGGTGCTGCCAAAGTCGCATAACCCTTGATAAATCTGCGGTAATAACCTATGAGGCCTAGAAATCCCCTAAGCTGCTTGAGATTCTGGGGCTGTTGCCATTCGCAAACAGCTTTCACTTTGGCTTGCTCCATGTGCACGCCATTTCCGGAAATGGTATGCCCCAGATAATCGATTTCTGCCATGCCAAAGAGGCATTTAGAGAGCTTGGCAAATAAACACTCCCGTTGCAGAATTTGTAAGACCATCTCAAGGTGTTGTAGGTGCAATGCCCAAGAGGAACTATAAACCAAAATATCATCAAAGAATACAAGTACAAACTTCCGTAAGTGAGGCCGAAAAATATCATTCATCAAATGTTGGAAGGTCGCTGGGGCATTGGTAAGTCCAAACGGCATTACAAGCCACTCGTAAAGGCCTTGGTGGGTGCGAAAGGCTGTCTTGTGCCTATCCTCAGGTGTCACCAAGATTTGATGATACCCGGACCGTAAATCAAGTTTAGAAAAAACAGTAGCACCAAATAGTTCATCAAGCAACTCATCCACAGTTGGGATTGGGAAGCTATCTTTGATAGTAATTTTATTCAAGGCTCTATAGTCAGTACAAAAACGCCATGTTCCATCTTTCTTTTTGACTAATAGAATTGGAGAAGAAAATGGGCTCTTACTGGGTTGGATGATTCCATCCTCCAACATTTGTTTCACCATCATTTCAATTTGATTCTTTTGGCTATGAGGATACCGGTATGGCCGCACCTTGACCGGTTCGGCACCCTTTGTTAGAGGAATCGAATGATCATGCGCCCGTTGTGGTGGCAGTCCCTTGGGTTGAGCAAAAACTGAGCCATAAGTGCGGAGAAGGATAGTTAATTCTGGGTTCAACCCTTCTGGAAGCTGTAAAAGTGTTTCTGCTATCTCATCACTTTGTTGGAGTTGAACAGTGAATGCCTCCGCTATGGCGTCGGTGTTGACCAATCGCCTAATATGGTGAAATTGAGCTTGAGACAGGGCTGAAGAAGTCTCACCCTGCACTGTCACAAACTGTCCCTCGTGCCAAAAACGAAGAAAAGCAGCGTCGTAATCCACAATATGAGCTCGCAAGGTCCTCAACCACGGGGTGCCTATCACCAAATCTCCTCCTGCGACATGGAGAACAAAGACCTCCGGAATGGTAATCTTGCAGCCTTGTAATGTCACTTCCAGGGAGGGAATTCGCCCCTCGACATCCATAATCGCGAAATTACCCACCATAACACGAACACCCGGAGCTGGTTCGACGGGAAGGTTTAAAAACTTGGCAATGCGTGGCTGGATGAAGCTATCGGAGCTACCCCCATCAATGAGAGCTTGAACGTCTAAACCTCCAATCTGAGCCTTGATTCGAATGGATGCAGGTCCAGAAGTGCCGTGCATCGCATTATAAGACAGATGATGTTCAATTACTTGTTGATCAAGTTGTTGCAACAATTCGCCATCACTGGGAACCTCCTCAATTGAAATCCCTGGGGAAACATCTGGCTCTGGCTCAACCTGATAGAGCATAAAATGTTTATTTGGGCATTTGTGTGTGGCAGAGAACCTCTCATCACACCAGTAACATAATCCCTTTTCACGACGGCTCTGGATTTCAGCAGGTGTCAAACGCTTGATAGGACTCTTGGTAGAGATCTGCTGCTGCGGTGGTGTAGGTAGTAACGGAGGCAGAGTGCTGCGGGGTGGTGGTCGCGACGGTGTCGTGTGTTGGGGCGAAGCAGGAGGGGGCCTATAGTTAGAAGGGCCATGCGTGTTCCTTGGGGTGGATGAGAATTTGTCCTCATACAAGCGCGCAAGACTGACCGCTCGCATCAAGGAAGGGGGGCACTGTGCCTTTACTTCGCGGCGAATATCTACCCGCAATCCACTGATAAAACAATCACGTAGTGCATCCTGAGGTTCGATGCTGGATCGATTCGCCAATGAAACAAATTCGGCATAATAGTCGTACACGGAGCCGTGTTATTGAAGCTTGAATAAGAGCTCTCGCGGGGACTCGAAGAGAGAGGGTCCAAATTCGATCTCAATGTCGCGCTTGAGCTGGGCCCATGATCGGAAAGGAGCTGAGCGTTGAGCCATTTGAAACCACGGCACTGCCATGCCGGTCATGTGCATTGCGGCGAGACCAACTTGCTCTTCCACCGGAACTCGAAAGAAATCGAAGTATTGGTCGACAGAAAATATCCAGTTTAGCGCATCCGTTCCATCAAATTTCGGGAGATCAAAGCTCACCCTTCTGTACGGTTGTAGGTGTCGTTGGTGATGATCGGCGCCGGAGTACGAGCCTTGCGGGAAGTCACACACGACGGAATGGCCGCGAGTTGGATCAGAGAGGAGCTGGGTGAGAGAGGACTGGATCGCTTCTAGCTTCAGATCTGCAGCCTCTGTGGCACGCGCGCGTTCAGCTCTGCCCTCCTCAGTGGCCGCTTCGATCAACTGATACAAACGCTTGATGTCAGCCTCCATAGTCTTCATCCGAGTATTATCGGCCATGATCAACGAGAGCACCAAATGGAAGGGTAGAGATCTTGTGATATTAACTAAGAGAGCATGAATGCCCCACAGGAAAGTATTACAAGAACCATTGAGTGCTAATAACAATGAAACAGTATAAAAAAGACAAGAAAAAGTATAATCAATACTATAAGGGTAATCTCGTAGGTAGTGTTGAGGAAAGATAGAATTATTGTTACTCATCCATGGTCACAACAACACCTGAATGATGGAAAAGAAGAGGAATAAGGAAGCAATATTCAAAGGGAAAAGAAGTCAAGAAGAATTTCAGAAGGAGAGAGCAATACCACTCAATGCTGCCACACATAACCTTCCAATCTTCTATTTAAGGTTCTCTCTCTCATGCCTTTCCCACTATCCTTTTGTTGCAAATCAATTGCCATCTGTCCTGTCTCAGTAACTAACTCTTTCCCTGGTGATAACGGCTTGATATTTTGGACACAATTATCATCTTTACTTGCCTCAGTCCTCCTTCTACTATTTTTCTTCGTTACAAATATTTTTATTAAAATGTTTTAAAAAGTAAAATAAAATAATAAATGAGTCGACCATTTAATCTATTAGCGTGATAATAAATAATCTGGACTAAAATATTATGGCTCATAAATAAATAGAACTTAAATAAATTAACTCATTGAATTTATGAATTTAAGCAAGTTGAATCTAAATAGATCGGATTGATCCATTTGGAAGTGCTGAGGATTATTCTTATAGCGTTTGTGCTTATCTAATACCTTCAAAGATTATGACACTTGTACAAAAAAAAAAAAAAAAAAGATTATAGCACTAATAAATTGAGCGTACATATGTATGGTATATATTTTAGGGAAGTTTTTAAATATGTTAGTATCGATATTTCGGTAAATTTTAATTATATATATCTTTTATTAAAATTAATAATTAGAAATTATTTAAATATTAGTATATTAATACACTTTAAATTTTTTTTTTATATTTTATCAAGCGTTCATTTCTAGAAAGCTACACCTGTTTTTTTTTTTTTAATTTTAATTAAATTTCCAACGTCATATATAATTTTTAGTGATAAATTAGTAATTTTCTTTTTTTGTTTTATCTGTTTCTTTTCCCATTTCTCTATCACAGCATAGTATTGGATGCGGAGAAGTGTACAGTTTCAAGCTTTTATTTTTCCTCTTTTTTATTTTACTTTATACCCAATAATCATTGTTCGTATAAATGTTGGTTGGTGCAGTTGCCAATTAAGCCTCATCATCATATATGGGAAACTATTCAGTTACGTTTTTTCAATTTTTTTTTCTTTTCTTAAATTAAGCTTTGTCTATGTTCAAACGACAGAGGTAGTAATCCATATTCTATTGTTTTCTTTTTTTCGTCTTCTTCTTTGTTTCTTCTTCTCTTTCACGTTGTGAACGTGTTCTTTGCTGCCAAAGTTCTAGTAATAAAATGAATCACTTCATTCTATTTGTATATATGTTTGTTTATTGAAGATTCGTGTTTTGTATGCAGGATTTAGTAGTGTATAGCTGAATCATCAGGATGGGGCTTCTGGATCTTTTCTATGTTGCTTCTTTGCCAGTCATCAAAGTTTTGTTAATCACTGCAGTTGGATTGTTTCTTGCTCTTGAAAATGTCAACTTGTTAGGAAAAGATGCAAGGATTCAAGTCAATCATGTAAGTCACTTAACTTGTTACATATGTGTGTGTATATATATATATATATATGTGTGTGTGTGTATGTATATGTTACTGATGTGAAGAGTGTTTATTAATTGGTAACAGCTTGTGCATTATGTGTTCAATCCTGCACTGGTTGGAGGAAATTTGGCAGATACTATAACATTTGAGAATTTTGTTACACTGTGAGTAGTAGTAGTTATGTTTATGTTGCTTTAATTTTGTTTCTTCTGATTCATGTGTTCTAACTTTGTTTCTTTTGTTAAAGGTGGTTTATGCCAGTGAACATTCTCATTACATTTATAATAGGGTCAATTTTGGGATGGATCCTAGTCAAAATCACAAGGGCTCCCAAAAACCTAGAAGGTTTGATAATTGGTGTCTGTTCTGCAGGTATAGTGATTACTAACCCTCTAAATTCTCTTAATTTGTATACTAATAAGTATTAGCACTAATGGATCTGAGAAAGCTTAAATTTTTCATTAATGTTTGAACAGGAAACTTAGGAAACTTGCCTATAATCATTATCCCTGCTATATGCAAAGATAAAGGTAGCCCTTTTGGAGATCCTGATGTCTGCTACAAATATGGGATGGCATATGCTTCACTATCTATGGCTGTATGTAGCTTCTTTATCTCTTCTTATTATGATGTTAATTTGGGGCTAATTCTTGTTTTGTTTTGTTTGTAATCTCTAGATTGGAGCAGTTATATGGAGTTATGTTTATAACATAATGAGGGTTTCAGCAAGTAAATTCCACAGAGAAAGTACTGCAAGCATTCATTCCATTCATTCTATCCATGCTTCAGGGGAGTTATTAGGGCCGTTCCCTGACGAATGCTCGCCAGAGTCGCCGTCCAAGTATCCGGCGAAAGAGGATGATTCATACAACCAACTACTTTCTTCCACAGAAGCTGGAGAAAAATCTAAGGTTGTGACATAAACTTTCCCTCTTGAAAGAGACTTATTTCACAAGGTTCAAAAAGAAAGATTATGATCTTAAGAAAGATTATAAAGGTATTGGAAATGTTTCTGTATCAGCATTACATTAACTGTATACATGGACATTGGAGATTGGAAAGTGAATTCAAATCTGGAGTTCTGGACATAGATATAGGCTTTTGGTGATTTGAATGAATCTATGGTTTTCAATGAAACCTCTACAAACTGCATAACCCTTTAGCATAGTACTACTAATCACTGATTACATTATCTAAAACTTTCTGCTTTGCAGAACTCATGTTTTTAAAAGTCACAGAATTTCATTATGACAAGAATTGTACTAATTCCAAACATTTTTGGGTGCTATATTGCAGGTATCAATGACAGATAAAATAAAGCAAAAATTCAAAGCAATTTTCTTCAACTCAAATATCAAAGCCGTATTTTCGCCAGCAACTCTTGGAGCGGTATGATACAGTGTTCATCTATCATCTGAGATCAATGGTCATGTCTCTAAAATCATTTCCATGATACATGGTTGATAATAAGAAGGAAAATCCTGCCTTTTGGTGAAATGATTTTAGAGACAAAGTATGACAATTGTAAGGGTATTATGATATCGTTTGATCCATATAACTGACACTTTCAAGTTCCATAGATTGTTGGATTCATTGTTGGTGTAATTTCCCCGCTACGTAATCTCCTGATTGGAAGCAATGCTCCACTTCATGTGGTTGAAGATTCTGTTACTATGGTGGGGTATGCATCACAAACCTTCATCTTTTAAATTTTCAAGTTACTAAAAAACCAAAACTGTGTAGAGGACACTTATTCTAGCTACTTAGCTTTTCTCACTGCATGATTTTATCTAATAAGTCTGCAGTCCTTCAAAACTTCATTGCTCAAAACAAACAGAATCAAAATCATCATATTACTCATTTACATGGCTACAAGTACAAAAGAAACATTTTTCTTAGGAAAGTTTTTATTTGCTTATGATACCTTATTATTATATGCAGTGAAGCAGCAATTCCAACCATCACCCTTATTATGGGTGCAAACCTCCTTAAAGGTAAAACTACATTGTATCACTCTTCTTAATTTGTAATCTCTTTTTATCTGTCACTGTCACATCCTTACCAAATACGTCAATTCAAAGATGTACTAAAACGTGACAGTAACAGATAAAAAGAAAGAACGTAAAGATGATTTTTTCTTTCGACTTTTCTCTTTGCGGATTATAAATGAATCTTTGTTTCTATTGATGATTGGCACAGGGTTGAAGGGAGCAAGAACTCCATTTTGGACAGTCATAGGAATTTTGGTAGTGAGATACATTTTGCTGCCAATTTTGGGTGTTCTGATTGTTAAATGGGCTACACAATTGGGTTTGGTGCCTGCAGATCCCTTATATCAGTTTATGCTGCTTCTTCAATATGCACTTCCACCAGCTATGGCTATAGGTATGTATAACCAATGTTCTAATCTCATACTTGATGTCTGTATAAATGTACAATAATGCTACGTGTACATAAAAAATAGCCATCAAGTAAGCTATCTGTATAGAATATACGTTGAAATACAAAATACACATTAAAATGAGTTAAACAATACATATATTTATATACAAATATATAATGACTGATTTTTCGTATAAACATAGTATTTTCCATTCATATTGATTTATGATGTTGGTGTCTATTTATCTGAACAATGCAAATTTACTTGTAACCTCATTTTTTGTGCCAAAACTAGGAATTGTGCATATAAATAATTTGACTACATATGACTTAATTTTAATTAGTTACCTTATTTTGGAATTTACTTTCATTATTTTTCAGCAACCATAGCACAGTTGTTCGGAGCTGGTGAAAGTGAATGTTCAATTATCATGTTATGGACATATATTTTGGCTTCAGTTGCAGTGACACTTTGGTCAACCTATTTCATGTGGCTTGTCGCTTAATTTTTGTGTTCATTGCTATGCCTCTTATTTAATTTTTTTACATGATTGGATTGGAGCTACTTCTATTATTATTTGTAATTTTTTATAAGCAAGGTTTGTTCAAATAGATAAAATATGTATCTTATTTTTTCCCCTTCAAAATGATACTATAGGTATGTTTGTAAGTGTGTTTGTAACAAACTATTATGTATCATTTCCGTTATGCACAATTATAGATTATAGATGAGGTTTAGTTTTTGTATATATTAATAAATCTTTCGAGAGTCACTTAGATAAAGATGTCAAAAACGACTTTTTTTAAAGATGTTTTATAAAAATTAAAATTTAACACATATAATCAATTAAATTATATTATTTTTATTAAAATTACCACAAATCAGTTTAGCAAAAAAAATTAATAAATTAAATTTTGAACGAGTATAAATTAATATTTTTTATAAAAAATTATTACAATATCCTTAATATAAACCACAACTAAATTATTCTTATTATATATATTATATATATATATATATATATATATATATATATTTGAAAAGTTTAAATTCTAACCCTATAACAACAGAGAAGAAAATGACTAGAATTTAAGATTTTCAAAATTAATATATATAATATGAGTATTTTAGTCATTTTATATAATAGGAGTAGTGTAGTAATTTTTTATAAAAAATAATATTAATTTAGACCAATTCAAAATTTGATTTATTATTTTTCGATCAAATTAATTTGTCTGACTTAATTTTGACAAAAATAACACAATTTAAGTGATTATAAATATTAAATTTTGGTACATACTTTTTATATATATATATATATTATATATATATATATATATATATATATATATATATATATGTATGTATTATGTCTTGTTCTGTCCGTGCCTAAGCGTTTTAGTTTTCATGTGTGAACGCTTCGCGTATTGTAATTCTGTTTTATGCGACTTTGAGCTTTATTCCTTCATCGGGTTTCTAGTATTACTATTTCTTTCTATATGTATATATAATATTATATGAGCCTTAGAATTGTCGTGACACATTATTATCCTTCGCTTTACGGTGCGAGGTAAGGCTTAAACTAAATGGAATGTTTTAAAATGACACAAAATCTACCTTCCAATTTGTGAATTAACACAAAATTTACCTTTCAATTTGTGAAATTTAATTTTTAAACATTTTTAAAACAAAAAACCTATTCTCTAATTTATGTTTCAAGATTAAATTTTTTTTAAATGTACAAATTAGACTCTTCAATTTATGGTTATCTCTATACTAAATTAAAACACACCACTTTTTTTTGTAAGCGAGAATAACACAACAATAATTTTCATATAAAAAAAGCCCCCATAACTTAAATATTATAATAAAAACTGCATATACTTTTATGTTATTAAAAATATTAGCTTTTAAAGATAATTATATCAAATCATATGAATGGTATAATATATCCAAACAATTATATCTTATGTTTAGTGGAAAAAATTGAAAATAAATAATTTCATTTTTCTAAAAAATATATTAGGAAATATAATTTGTTAAATTGAATTATTTGAAAATAATTATTCTTATATTTTTCAGAAATTAGAGAAAAAATTATTTTTTATTTATTATTTAAGTTTAATTATAAACATATTTAATATGTGAAATATATCTTTTATATATTTTATTTAAATATAGAGTATTATATTTAAATTAAATTTTAGATAATTAATTTATCATATTATTTTATTTTCATTGAATTATAAAGTATTAATTAATTTATCATATTATTTTAAGACTTAGTTTTATTCAAATATTAAATCGATTAAACATATAATTATTTCATGTAATTAAAACTTAGGAAACAAATTTTGTTATACAATAATTTATAGAAAAATAATTTATTCTCTAAATTTTAGGAGTTACGAAACAATTGTCATAGAAAAAAAATTTATAAATTAAAAATTATTAAATAATTTAATATATTTAACTAAATTATTATCTAACCATTTTGAACCATTAGCTTTACGTATGAGAATTTTCAGTTGGCCATATTCGAATTAGCAACAACATTATCATGAATATCAAAACCACCCATAAATGTTAAAATTAAAAATTTTATATATATGTACCCCACCCACCTCTTAATGAGGCTTCTGCTTCCGTACGCTTCTTCCTGAGAGAAACTGCAAATTAAAAACGAAGTCGTCATCTTTTATCGAACACAGTTTTCCATTCTTCTTCTTACTCCATTCACTAATCATCCTCACTCACTCTCTGTTGGCCCCCTTTTCACCATTTTCCAACTCTTCTATTACTTCGAACCGAAAAGCTTCGTTCTACTAATTACTAATTGCTTATCACTCTCCTACCCAAAAAGAAAAAAAAAAAAACCCAACTTTGCTTCCACCCATTATTAATTCCTCTCTTGGCATTCATCTTACTTCAACTACGCATCTCCTTTTTCTATTTCACAATCCGGGTTTGTTCGTTTCATCTTTTTCACCATTCAAATGTTCAATCTTCAGCATACTTCATTTGTAGCTATTCTAATAGTATATTTGATGGTATCTTAGAGCTGAAACTGCATCATCCATGCACATGAGTTATTGTAATTATTATTATTGTAGTCTTAATGATGATGGTGACCCTGATTTGAATTGCTGAATTTTTTGTGTTATCCGTTGCATTTGAGCATTTGAGCATTTAGGCCCTTTTGCTTTTTTCCCCTTGTAATTGGTAATGTTTCAATAAAGTAGTTGTCTTTATGAGGCTTTGATGTTATTTGGGTTATTGGGGATTTCTAATGGAGTTTGAATCTCTGAGTCTGGCCAATGAGGTCATTGAATTTGATATGATTGGTTTGGGTGATGATGGTGCCATTGATATTGAACATCATGTTGAAGATGATGATGACTATATCAGTGTTGACAATGTTTTTGCTGCTACTGCCGCCACCAATATAGCTGCCACTGTTGGACCTCAAATTCCTATAGGGGACACAAATCTTGAACCTTATCAGGGTATGGAATTTGAATCAGAAGAGGCTGCTAAGGCGTTTTATAATTCCTATGCTCGCCGCATTGGATTTAGTACGAGGGTGAGCATGTCCCGTCGCTCCAGACGTGATGGTGCTATAATTCAGAGGTCTTTTGTGTGTGCCAAGGAAGGTTTCCGTATGGAGAAGGAGAAGAATTCTCTTGATGGCAGAGTCAAACGACCTCGTGCTGAAACTCGTGTTGGTTGCAAGGCCATGTTGGTTGTGAAAATTCAAGTGTCTGGCAGATGGGTTGTTTCTTCATTTGTCAAGGAGCACAACCATGAATTGGTTCCACCTGATAAGGTGCATTGCCTTCGGTCTCACCGCCATGTTTCGGGTCCAGCTAAATCATTGATTGATACCTTGCAGGGTGCTGGTATAGGGCCTAGTGGAATTATGTCTGCACTTATCAAAGAATATGGTGGAATTAGCAACATTGGGTTCACTGAGCGTGACTGTAGGAACTACATGAGGAGCAGCCGGCAAAGGACCCTTGGTGGTGACACTCAAATCCTCTTGGATTACTTGAAGAGTAAACAAGCTAAGAATCCTTTGTTTTTCTATGCCGTACAAGGTGATGGGGATCGCTACATGAGTAATATCTTCTGGGCTGATCCTAAGGCCAGGACTAACTACACTTATTTTGGTGACACTGTCACATTTGACACAACATATAGGTCAAACCGCTATAGATTGCCTTTTGCACCTTTCACTGGAGTAAATCATCACGGACAGCCTGTATTATTTGGTTGTGCTCTCTTGATAAATGAATCCGAAGCATCGTTTGTCTGGCTCTTCAAAATGTGGCTTGAAGCGATGTCAGGGCAATCTCCAGTCTCAATCACTACTGATCATGATCGGGTGATTCGTGTAGCCATTAACCGTGTCTTTCCTAATACCCGTCATCGGTTTTGCAAGTGGCACATTTTTAAAGAGTGCCAAGAGAAGTTGTCTCATGTGCTTTCTGAACATGTTAATTTTGAAGCTGACCTTCATAAATGTGTTAATCTGCCAGAGTCCATTGATGAGTTTGAGTCTTGTTGGTCCTCCCTAATAGATAGTTATAATCTCAGAGAACATGAATGGCTCCAAGCAATTTATGGTGATAGGCGGCAGTGGGTTCCCGTGTACTTGAGAGACACATTTTTTGCAGAAATGTCGATAACACAGCGAAGTGATAGCATAAACTCTTACTTTGATGGGTATATTAATGCATCAACAACACTTCAGCATTTTGTTAAGCAGTATGAGAAGGCCCTAGAAAGTCGTCTTGAGAAAGAAATTAAAGCTGATTATGACACAATAAACACCACTCCAGTTTTGAACACACCATCACCTATGGAGAAACAAGCAGCTGGGATTTACACAAAGAGATTGTTTATCAAATTTCAAGAAGAGTTGGTTGAGACATTAACTTATTTGGCAAACAAAGTAGGTGAAGAAGAAATAACTTCTGTGTATAGAGTAGCCAAATATGGGGATATTCATAGGGCTTACTTTGTCAGATTTAACTCTTTTGAGATGAAGGTTAGTTGTAGTTGCCAGATGTTTGAGTTTTTGGGTCTGGTTTGTAGACATATACTGACTGTTTTTAGGGTCACAAATATTCTCACTTTACCTTCTCATTATATTCTAAAAAGATGGACCAGGAATGCTAAAAGTGGTATCATCTTGGATGAACACACCCCTGATTTGCTAACTGGTGCACGAGAATCTCTAACTATACGATATAACGGAATAAGGTCTCCAAGAGTTTACGATGTTGCTATGAGTGCGCTACAGGAGGCTGCAAATAAAGTGGCACAAGCGACTAAGAATGATGGAAGACTGGTCATTTCAAATGGAACTTATAAAGAAGATTTACGGTGGAACAATGAAGCTACTACAAGTTACAGGGATCCTCAAACCAGTTTGCAACAATCTTCATCCAAGGTCTGTTGTTGACAGTATTAGCAGTTTATTCCCTTGCAACAATTCTGCTATTCATACTTTAGTATTCATAAAGATTGTAGATATTTCTCTATGATAAAATATCTCAACAATTAGCAAATGTAGCCTAAAGAAATTGCTTTAATATATGCAGTCACAATGAAATATTTGATTCAGCTTTTTGGTGTCCTATATATTCCAGTGACTCTTGTTCAAACCTATCATCCATTCTCGTTAACGTCCGCTGTTACTGATGATGCATGCAATTTGGTTGTAGGATGACCATGACAGAACAATTGAGAAGTTGACAAGACAACTTGACCGAGCTCAAAGGAAGTGTGAAGTTTATAGGTCAAACTTGCTGTCAATTCTAAAAGACATGGAAGAGCAGAAGCTAGAATTATCAGTAAAAGTCCAAAATATCAAGTTAGGGATGAAAGATTGATATCTGATTGCCATTGATGGAGTTGATGCTCTTGTTACTTTCCCTTGTGTAAGTAAACCCTCTCCCGAATCATTATTGTCAAGTGTCTCTGTAGATGGAGTTGGGGACTCAGAAGCTACCAAGAAAGAATGTCTAACCAGTTTTTGACAAGTGATTAATCTAGTTGATAGTCTTACCATCTACTCAACTAGTTGCTTTAAGAATCATACTACTTCTGGCATAAGAATAACCAGGTCTAGAAAAATAATATTGACAAGTTTGGTGAAAGATTTTGAATTGTATAGTATGCAGACCGAACATGCAATGTAGCGCAAGTTGGTGGATGATTTAAGTACAAAATATGTATAGGTAGGAGGACAAACAACTATCTTAGATGTTGGCATTAGGTTGAAATATTGGAGCAGGGCTTGAACAGACTACAGAAAAAGGTTCTGAGATAAGATAATTAGATAAATAAGTTCACTTCACAATTCAGATCTTTCAGAAAGAATCATGTAAAATATGTCCAGAAGTAAATGATTTATTGTTTCATGTCTATTTTTCAATTGAAAAGTTTCAAATCATAATTTGAATTGTATTTCGTATTTTAACATGTATTTTGTACTAATAGCTGATTTGGTGGTTAATTTTTTATATGCACATTGCATTGTTAAATATACAAATATATAGACTATTTTAAGTGGGAAATGATAATTCCTCTCCCATTTTTATGATGACACTCCACTTATGATTTTTTTTTTTCATTATGTATATGTATGAATTTGTAGAAAAAAGAAGTGACATTATCAAAGTAGAAATGACAATATCCATTTTTTTTAGTGTTCATAAAAGTATTTTTAAAATAAAAACCCAACAAGAAAGAAAATTTACCATGTCATCACTTCTCATTCTTATTCTTTCTCTTTCCCAGGTGGGATTGATAAAATACAGCATTTGTCACGGCTACATTGAAAATTTCAAATTATTTGATTTCTCAATAAATTTTTTCTATATTACACCTCTTAACAAGTATCCTTAACAAAATTACTAAAAAAATTTCCTACCAAAAACAATAAAAAGAGAGAAAATAAATAAATAAACCAATGAATCGTGAGAAGATATTACGGCCTTATCATAGGATTCTTAACTCAAGCTTTGGATATCCAGCCCGAGCTTTGTGTCTTTCGAATAGATCTTGTAGTGCATCCACAAACTGAATAAGCACTTTGTCAACCTATAAAAAGGTTCGAATAATTAAACCGCTCAGAAACTTCCTAATTCATTACACAGTAAAAGAATTTCCATCTAAAAACGATTTTGCGATCAGTCAAAGTATGCTAATATTGGTCATCAAGTTACTAGATCCTTGGAATCATATGCAGCATAAAGCGTCTAACTAATCACATACCTCCTCCTGGGTTGGTTCTGGATTTTTGGGAGGTTCAATTGGTCTGCCCACTGCTATATACATTGGACGTCTGAACGGTATTGGTGTTCTGAAAAGGAGTGGCTTTCAAATATCAGTTTCCGAAATTGCTCCATACAAGTATACAACAGCATCTTACATGCTTAACTATACTAGTGCAGTAGCTATTCTACTCAAATCAATTATTCAAGGCTTTTATAAGTATTTTCAATACATATATGGAGTTGCCTATGTGAATCAGGCAATGCAATGCTATTTCGTTATAAGAATCATCAATGTTGATAGAAAAAAAATGTTTGTTAACACAGGCTATTCTTAACCATAAATAATATTCAGCTTCAACTGTTGCTGAATTACCCTTGGCAACTTGGCCAGTGAAAACAGTTCACATATATGCATAAAAGAAACACACACCCGAAAATCCCCCAGTAAAATATTGGGGCGAACTTTATAGCTCTTGAAAGTTTCATAACCAACGTCCCACTTGGTTTCCACCACTTGTAGACATCTGACTATGGCAAAGTTACACCAAAAGGGGGTTAACTTGATTGCATGAGCAAAGAAAATTGAGTGAAATTAACAGATAAGGAAACTATACACAAATAAATTTTGGAGTAATATATAGTTTTATAAAGCCAAAAGTACCTGACCAAAGCAAAAAGTTGGAACTAAGGGATGACCACGCTCCATTGCTATACGAACAAATCCTCTTCTTGTTTTAAGGAAAGCAATCTACAACATAAAAAATCCATTCTTAGATTATTAATCTTTATAAAAATAAATGTATAAAAGCGAGTTTCAGCTTGGAAGAACCGTTTTACAGAGGGTCTGTTCTTTGTGCCTATTTAAACAGTCTAAGAAGATTTTCCAACTCTTAAACAACTATTCTCCAACAGTAACAGTTTAATACATAAAGTATAATTCAAGGAGTGCCATCACAAAATTTTTAGTTTACTTTGTGTATTGATACTTATTGTGCATCAGTCACAATTTTCGCTCCTCTCCTGCTCTACAAGAATTTAGAATTTACATGAACTCAAAACACAAAATTAGCAGCGATTGGTACTTCAGCATACAGGAAATACAATATAGAAAGTAGTCTGAAAATTTGTTCTGGTAATTGATCCCTCAGACAATACAAATGGAGTACACAAATAGTTTCTCTCTTTACCCACTCTAAATCTGAAGAGAGGTTATGGATTGTAATAGGATACAAAAACTAGTAGACTGTTGAAATTTGAAACAAGAAGTTCCTAGGTTAATTGTCCCTATGTGCTGGTATAGTTATGGAATTTACCTACCCATATACATTATTAAACTTGTCATCAGTCACAACTCAAAATCTTATAGTTTATATACCCAGTCTAGGTGAAAATGTATATTTCCTTTGATTATTCAAAGGATAAAAATATGATAAACTACTGAGTCAGGAAAGAGAGACAATAAACGTACCTCGGAGCCATGCTTCATAAAAAATGTTTCTTGCACTCCACCAGGTATTAAAACGCAAGAGTATCCAGCTGATAACTGGGAGATAAAGTTTTTCTTTGCTGCGCGTGTGACGCCAAACCATGTCCATAAGTGTCTCAACACCGGTATGTAAAAAATCTGTTCATTATTAAGTGCCAAGTCAAAAGCTTGGAGTGGAATCTTAACATCATTAATCATTAGTTCATTACAGAGTCTCATGTAAAAGAGCCTTACTGCACTGCTAGCAAGAACTTTTAATTTTGGAAGTGGCATCCAACCAATGCTTTCAGCTAGTGCAATGACACCAATTGGCAAAACCGAGTGTGGTTCATAACCAAAAACTGCATTTTGTGCATACTCTTGTCACTACTAACAAACAGAAAGGGCCAAGTAACTTGGCAAACTGAAGTTAAACCATTTTGACTTTCTAATCGAGCAATTTAAAGAAAAACTAAACTTTAATTGACAAGAGAATAATTCAAACTCTCAAATCAATTGACACAAACCATAAGCGCGATTAGGATCAAATGCATTCATATCCTCTACATGAAGCGTGACCGGGAAGTAACTACAAGCATACTTGCTTAAGGACCTAGAAATGAATAATGGTACGTCAATCAAAATGTATAGATTTTTTAATACAGCTGAAAATGGAAAAATGTTCCAATCACAAATTTCGAAAACCGTAAGAACATTAAATAACAATAATATAATTAAATAAATAAGGAAGCGAAAGCGACGAACGAAACGCGCTACCTCGCCAACCTTCTTCCCAATCTGCTCTTATCGTCCACCGGAATCACCACCAACACAACCAGCAAAGCAAAAAGCCTGAAACACGGAAAAGAAAAGGTTATTTAAAAAAAAATACAAATCAAAGTGCATGCAGAAGAAAATGGAAGGGAAGAAGGAACTAACAAGAGTGATTTGGAGAGAGGAAGGAATATCAACAGGAGAGTAAAGAGGAAATTGAGGTGAATAGCTCCGAGCCAAATCAACAATGCCAGAATCATTATGAAGATGTTGGACGAATCGGCGGCGAAGATCTCTTTCGCACAGAATACTTTCTCCGCCATGCTGCGACGTACCGAGAGTGTGGTCGAACGGCGTCGTTTTGAGAACAACTGCGATAGAACGCAGAATGACGCTAAAGTGATAGAGAGGTTGTTAGAGTGTTAACTGTAAGTTTGTTATGGTCATGGAAACAGGGACGAGGACTCGTTGTGTAAATTGGGGATCCAACGAGGGTAAAAGCGTCACTTAAAGCCTTAAAGGTGGGCCAGGTCACGTGTTCCAAAAAGGCATAAATGGAAGCGGACTGAAAGTTCACTTCGTCTTGTTGAGTTTTATTTCGTAAGACAAGCATGATGACCATCGGTACTGCGGTACATGCGGTAGAGATCTTATTATATGGCAGGATTGGATCGAACCGAACCAGTGGATTCGACCCAACAGAACCGGAACGATTAGTTCAACTGATTTGGATCGATCAAACTGGTGAATATGACTGAATTGAATCGGGTGGTATGATTAGACCGGCAGATTCCACCGGACGGGGGAATATCACCAAAAGATATGAGATTGAAAATGATAGCAGGGCTTATATTTTAGCGTTAAGGGCTCTGGGAAGTTTTAAAAGTTATTTTTTTTAGTTTTAAATTTATGAAAAGTAATAGTATTAATGTTTGATATAATTTTTAAAATAAATTATAATTTTTTAAAAAATTATTTAAGTATTTATAAAGAAATTAAAAAATAATTTTTTTAATAAATTTTTTTATCATATTTCTTTTAAAATAAATACTTTTAAAACTAAAAAATCAAACATAAATATAATTTGTTTATAAGCTGCTTTTTAATGTATGCATTTATTGTTTAAATTTTTTTTTAAAAGAATTTAATTAAATTATTTATCTAAACTGAAACTAAATTTTATCTATTCTTGAGTTTAGTCTAATTTAAAACTTGTTAAAATACTTGATTTTTTTACAAAAATAAAAATTAAAAAATATTATTTAAAAAAATTTTAACAAAAATTACTTAGGTGTAATATATCAAATTTAATATTTACAAGAATATGTAAGCATTTTAAATATTTAAAATATGGAAAAGTATTTATAATAAAATATAATACAACAACAACAAAGTCTTGTCTCACTAGGTAGGGTCGGCTATGTCATGTATTATGTCTATAGAAACTGTTTACATGTAGATCTCGTTTGATCACCTCATGGATGGTCCTCTTAATTAGGTCTTCCTCTGCCTTTCACCCCTTGTCCATCTTCCATCTCATCCACCCTCGTGACTGGGTGTTCTGTCGGTCTTCTTTTCACATGTCCAAACCACCTGAAACGCGATTCAACCATCTTTTCCACAATGGGTGTTACTCCAACTCTCTCCCTTATATCTTTGTTCCTTATTTTATCCAATCGCATATGACCACTCATCCATCTCAACATCTTCATCTCTGCCACACTCAGCTTATGTTCGTGCTCCCTTTTGGCCGCCCAACACTCCGTACCATAAAGCATAGCCAACCTTATAGCAGTACGATAGAATTTACCTTTAAGTTTTAAAGGCACTTTTTTATCGCATATAAAACCATATGCACTCCGCCATTTTGACCAACCTGTTTGGATCCTATAATTTACATCATTTTCAATCTCTCTATTATCTTGTATGATGCACCCAAGATACTTAAAATTTGTAACTTTTGGTAGGATGTTTTCTCCAATCTTCACCTCTATATTAAGGTTTTCCTTTTCAAACTGAACTTACATTCCATATATTCCGTCTTGCTACGGCTTATGCGCAGACCATACACTTCTAAAGCTTATCTCCATAAGTCTAACTTCTTATTTAGATCTTCCCTTGACTCTCCCATAAAGACGATATCATCAGCAAACGGCATGCACCATGGCACAGGCTCTTAGATGTGCTCTGTGAGTACTTCCAAGACTAATGTGAAAAGATATGGGCTTAAGGATGATCCTAGTGTAATCTTATACCAATAGAAAATTTCTCTGTCACACCACCTTGAGTATTCACACTAGTTGTGACCCCATCATACATGTCTTTAATTGCACGAATATATGTGATCATTACTCTCATCTTTTCTAAAACATTCCATAAGGCCTCCTTGGCACCTTATCGGACGCTTTTTCCAAATCAATAAACACCATATGTAGATCCCTTTTATTACTACGATAACTCTCCGTCATCCTTCTTAACAGGTATATCGCTTCAGTGGTGGATCTGCCTGGCATAAATCCAAATTAGTTCTCTGTTACATGTGTCTCTTTTCTCAACCTCCGTTTTATCACCATTTTCCATAACTTCATGGTATGACTCATGAGCTTGATCCCTCTATAGTTTTCACAACTTTATATATCCCCCTTATTCTTGTAGATAGGTACCAAGGTGCTTTTTCTCCACTCATCAGGCATCTTCTTTGACCTTAAAATCTCATTAAAAAGCTTGGTTAACTAGTTGATGCCTTTCCTTTCAAGGCCCTTCCAAACCTCAATCAGGATATTATCAGGTCCTACTGTCCTGCCATTTTTCATCTGCTTTCAAATCTCTTTTACCTTGAAGTCTCGAATCCTTCGATAGTAGTCAAAGTTTTGATCTTCTTCTCTTGCGCATAACCGACCAAGGCTCGAAAGAGTCTTCTGTCCTTTATTAAATAACTCGTAGAAGTAGCTCTTCCACCTTTCATTAATCTTCTTCTCTTGAGCCAACACCTCTTCATCCTTATCCTTTATGCACTTAACTTGATCTAAATCTCTCGTTCTTCTTTCACGGCTTTTTGTGATTCTATATATACATTTTTCTCTTTCTTTCGTGTCCAAAGACTAGTAGAGACCCTAATATATTTTTGTTCTTGCTTCACTTACAGTCACTTTTGTCTCTTTTTTAGCCGCCTTATATTTTTCTCAATTATCTGTATTGCAGCATAAAGACCAATCTTTAAAACACTTTCTTTTAATAAAATATAATAAATTAAAAATATTTAATAAATTTTTAATCATGAAAAATTATTTATGTTTTAACATGTTGAAGCAGACCTAATAAGTTTATAAGACTAACTTGTAAGCTTACATCTTACCTATTAACAAATTTAGGTTCTTAAAATAATTTGTCTTAACTAATTTTATAACATGTCAGAATAGGTTAATTACAGGCAGGCCAAGTTATAGACCGCTGAACTAAAAGAAGTAGTCGCATGTTTGGGCAGTGGCGAAACTTTTTTTAGATTGTTCCTATTAATTAACTCGATCCTAAAGCTAAAGAAATAACAAAAGACTCAAAATTAATAAAAGTCACATGAATTTATAAGTCACAATAATTACAACTCAAAAATACACCAAAAGTATCACATCAAAATAACCCACACTTATCATGCATAACACATCAAAGAACAACTCATAAGAAGGCATTGTAAACTATTATAAAAGAAAACTAAAGAAGATATGGATCACTACCACCATAATTATATCACATCTAGTGTCACTCTCTAGTGTACAAAATCAAGTTTAATATAGTTCTCAAACAATTTGAATCAAAAATATAGGAAACCTCTTAGTTCAAACAGAATGAAAATAAATGAGTATTTAAATACAAATTAAAGGAGAGGGAGAAGGGGTTGGGCAGATGTGCAACCAAGGTGGAGTCATCAGTTTCAGACTTTTGGAGTAGTGGTCCAAATGATAATATTTACCCTCTTTTTTTTTTATATCTTAGTTTTTTAAAAAAAATGTTTAAATGGGACGTAAAGATATCAAGTTGCACCTCTCTAAATTGGCTTATGAATAGTTGTCCCTATTCTACATGAATGTGAATGAGAAGTTTGTTAAAACAAATTGAATTTGTATTTAAATACATACTTACAAGGAGAGGAGGAAGGTGTTGGACAATCATGCCTCCCATAAGGAAGATGGTAGGATGAAGTTTAAAGGGAGAGTGGATGGACAAGCAGCATGATATTGGTGATAATCTATTTCCAAACCAGATTTACACTATTAGAAATTAGTATTTTTTAGACGATTTTTGAGATAAATTTTGAACAAATTAGAGATAAATTTTTTGTTTCTAATAAAATTGGGACGAATTTTTTTTGTTTCAAAAACCTTTATTGTTAATTTATATTTTGTCTAAAATTTAGTCTGAACTTTTTTTCAGACGATTATGTGACGGATTTCGAATAGACATTTATGTGTTAGATTTTTAACTATTATGATGTAGTTTAGATAAATTTTAGACCGATTAGCCAATCTAGAGACAATATATTTCAGATAAATTTCAAATGTAAAAATATTTTATTTTAGACAAATTTCAAACAAAAATATACTTCATTTCAGACAAAATTCTAACAAATTTAGTCAACTATAATAGATTTTTTCGAACAAATTTTAGACAAATATAATATTTCTTTTTGATTAAATTTCAAACAAATTTAATTTAATATAATTTACGTATTTAAAATAAATCTCATACAAAACAAAAAATTATTTTTGCACAAATTTTTTACAAATTTAATATAATATTTAAAATAATTTTTATACAAAATAATTTGCTATTTAATATATAAATATTTTAGAAAATAAGTTGTCTACGATCTGCTTTCTATATTAATACCATTCTAATAAAAATTTTTTTTTTTTATATTACATCATTAAAATTATAAATATATAATAAAGTCATAAAAAAGTTAATTACAATAAAATATTTAAAAATATTTATTATTAAAATATTTTTGTCTATAAATATAATTAAACTAAAATAAAAAAATTAATTAAACTAAAACAAAAAAACTTTTAAAAAGATCACAAATTATGAATAAATTAAAAAGTTGCCTCTCATCTCTAATCTAGCAGGTATTTAGTATGAGAAATATTATTTGTACACTAAAATTAGTTATTAAAATTAGTCAATAATATATTTATATATATATATATAAATATATGTAGTGTTTAATTTATTTTCATAATGTATTTGTATTTCAACATATATTTTATACTGATGACTGACTTTAGTGATTAATTTTAGTATACACGTAGTATAACCCAATTAGTATCACAATAATTATTAATAAAAGTCATTTTAAATTCTAGTTAAACACAGAAGAGTCAACTCCACTTAACAACAAGCTCCCCCTCAAAATTTTAATTTTTGTTAAAAAAAAAAAGTTTTATGGAGATAACCTCTTTTTTTTTCTATTATTATTCAGCCTCCCCCTTTACACAAAAAAAAAACTTTTTTTTCAAATCATAATAAATAAATATAATTCATTAATAATTTAGAACAAATTTAGATATTTTTATATATAGTTAATAAGATATAATAGTTTTAGTCCAATTTATTTAAAAAATAAAATATAAATCTCTATTCTCTTTTTAATATTCTCATATACTCAAAAAATTCTTTATTTTTATTTTTTTTATTTTTTTTATTTTTTTATCTTTTACTCTTTGACTTTTTTTTACAAATTAAAAAAATTATTATAGTTTAACAAGTGATCTTTCATTCTTCTTTAAAAAAAAAATTATTTTTACTCTCTTTTTTATTACAAGAGAATCATTGAATCAACAATCAAGACACATAATCATATATAATACATTATATATAGGAAAATAATAGAATAAACAAAATATTTTTTATTTAAATATATTAATTTTTTTCTATTAATCTTGCTTAATTTTTTATATTTTTATATAATTAGTTATTTACTTAATTTATTATTATTTGTTAAGTTTATATGTGATTATAAGTTAGTTTAAATACATATATGTATATCTTCTTATAAATATTTGATTGAGGTTATATATTTAATTTATTTAGATTTTATCGTTAGAAATGATAATATAAAATATTTTTAGTAAATTATTAAATATGGCCGGCTCTTAAATAATTAGTCTAGTTCTGTCTTTATTAGAGGTATAAAAATATTATAACAATTATATATAGTCTTTAATTAATTAGGTTGGTCTAGTAATTATATTATTAGTTCTTAAAGTTTAAATTTTATGTAGTAATCTATTAATCAACGATGAATTTTTAAATAGAATTCAGTTGTTTGATGGTAAAATTATTATTTTTTAATACAAAATAAAGATAAATTATTTTTTATAATAATTTTTTAAATAAAAACATCAGCTACAATGAAATATTATCTGCATACTTAAAAAGAAGACATGGACAAATGATCATACTGCATGTATCATTCTGTCTCAACTATATCCATGTTTTATCTACTTTTAAGCTTACTTTTTTGTTTGACAACAATATTAATTGCATTAAGAGTGTGAGATTTATTTTAATTTGTTAAATCTTTTTAACTTTAAATCTCGTTGTGATTTACTATTAAAATAAAAAACAGGACATGAATGTAAATATAATTGAAACGGGTGTATTTTTTATTTAAAAAAGTAGTAATATTAAAGAAATAAAAAATAATTAAAATTTATTTTATTTATTATTTATTAATTGTTACAACAATTAATATATACATATATTAAATAAGACCGTAACAATTAATAAATATTAAATAAAATAAATTATGACTATTTTTTAATACTAATTTATTTTGGTTACAAATATTTTAGTAAAAAATTGAAAAACTCCTGTTTTAATCTTTAAGTCAAAGCATTGCCAACCCAATCAATTTTTAACTAAATAATCAATAGTAGCAAATACTACAGAAGGCTTACCTACAAGAAACAAGATATCACTAAATTATGTTAATATAAGTCAAAACATTCCCATGCTTTTATTAATGTTTCCATGACTTTAATCGCCAACTTTGATTACAATTAGGGGTGTGCATAGTTCGATCTGACTCGAAGATTCGATTCGATTTCGAACATTTTAAAGACTAATTTGGTATGATTTTATCGGATCTAGGGTTAGGTATGGGTCTCAAAAATAGACTTAGTCATTATTACAAGTCGGGTCCGGACCATGGTTCGGGTCACCCGAACTCAACCCGGTAGCCCGGTCATCATACACAATTAATATTTTGTGTTATTAGTGATGAATAATGACTATTCTTACGTGAAATTTAAGTATTGTAAACCTTAATATTTTGTGTTATTAGTTATTATAAGACTATAAGTTAATGTTTTATGTTTAAAATGTATAAGATTTTAGACTACTGCATAATATTGTGTTATTTATTATATTAATTTAAATATTTAGTATTATTAGACAATATTAGTATTGGTTATGGTTATACTTTAATTTTAGAGAAGAGTTGGTTCTTGTTATATTTTTTCTAAATGAATTTTATCATGTCAAACAATGGTTGGATTCTTTAAAATTGGATATTTTCACATGCTAGCTTATAAGAAGGTATTAAGGTAATGTAATATTAACGACCCAATTTTCATCCGGTTTTTATTCGGTATAATCGTAACCCGAAAGCGTATAAATTTTATCGGGTCTAGAGCCGGATTTGGATCTAATAAATAAGCTCGATATATATTTCGGATCGGGTCTGAGTCACATCAAACCCGATTTCACCCGACCCATACACACCCCTAGTTACAACTTTTTGAAACACAACAACAGCCTCAAATATATGAAATAACTTTATTGCCATCAACAATGCAATTTTATATATACATATATATTAAAATTAATTAAAAATATAAAAATATAAAATTTAAATTGTTAATATATTATATTTATTTATTAATTAAATTACAAATTTAAAAACTCTAACTAATAATAACCTTAATACGTGTCTTTAACTATACCCTTAAATTAAAAAAACACACACACACAAAAGTATGCATCTATATAGATTACAATCTTTCATTGTGTTTTCAATCTAAATAGAATTTAACATAGAAAATCATTATTCTTGCTTTAATTTTCTTATCAAGCTAACGAATGAATTAAAAATATTCCTAATTTCTGAACACTCCTTAAAAAAATGATGGATTCTATATTCCTTCTACAAATTTTACGTTACCAGTTTAAGTCTTTATTATTATTTAAATTAAATTTGTATACATTATCAACATGAAATTATTTTATAATTAAGAATTTCAATTGTTGTTATATTTAAAAAAAAACTAGTCTAAAAATAATATATATATTAATTACATCAACATAAAACTCTTTTTTTTCTTCAACAATGAACTCACAAAATGGTTTAAATTGATGAGTGTTACTGTGTTAGTTCCAGGCTAAAAGGTAGTTAGTTTGTTATGTATATGTATGACATGGAATCAAAGATTGTGATGTGAATTAATTAAAGTCATGCAGATTATAGATGCATACACATCCCATCATTATTAATTCATTATACACGTATAGGCATCAACCCCTGCATTATTGTTCTAACAATTATTAGGTTCTGTTGCTTAAAAAATATTGTTTTTATATGTTCATTTCATCATGTGTACAGTGAAACCACGATTTATATATTAATGTATGCTATGTCCACATATAGCTATCAATCAACATCATTACTTCTAATATATCGGTTACTTTCTCACATCTCAGTAATGACAAAGATTATTAGATATGCATGTGTCGTGATCATCATACACATTATTAGAGTTCTTTCATCTATATATATATATATATATATATATATATATATATATATATAAGGCCTCCCCTTTTAATTCTTTATGGTTATCTTTCAGTTTCAACTGCGGATTAATAAGAATAGTGTTAGGTAGTCAAAATATATATATATTATAGATAATAAATAAAGATATATAATTAATAATTATTTATATTTATAAAAGAGTGTGAATTGTTTTTTTAATTTAATTGATATAATTAATTTTTTTATAATTATTTTTTATTTAATTATATTAAAAATTAATTCTAAATTTAATGTGAATCAAATTCTAAAAATTTTTCTCTCATTATTATTACATGTATTTATAATTTTATACTTTTTTTTCAAATAAAAAATTTTAAATTCTTAATTATATTTTTAATTCTAAAAAAATATTAAAATACCTCAACACATTTTATAAAAAATAAAAATATCTTAAATTTAATTGGTATCTATTTATTGAAAATTAAAAATAACTAAAATTATTGATTTATGACCTACAAAATAAAATAATAAATAATAATAAATTAATACAAATTCATTAATTATAAATATTATGTGTATAAAAGTATAAATATTATACGTATAAAAATATGTATGTTAAATTAGAGAATTTAACAACTTCTATTATACAATTCATATTTTATATATAGACTATTATAAAATATAAAATAAAAAATAAAATATAAAAAAATTAGGAAATTTTTTTAAAGTAATTATTAATACAAGCATACATATGAATAGTAAATAAAAATATTAAAATTATGACTCTACATAATTTGAAATATATAACAAGACACGGTTTAAAATTTAGTAGTGTTAATTATAAAATTTATTAATTATATATATTATTTGTATAAAATAATAAATATTATGAATATGAAATTATAGACGTTATTAATATAAAATTTTAGATGTTATGTGTATTTTACTTAATTATGGATGTTATGTGTATGAAGCTATGAATGTTATGAGTAAATTTGCTAATTAAATAAATTAATTTAAGTATTTAACATTTTTTTCAAATCTAATTATAGTAAAATTTGAAAATATATGTGATTAGCTAGAATAAATTATTTTTCTTTGAAAAACATGAAACAAAATTTCAAATTATCAAAGACGATGATTTAAAAAATTATACGTTGATTTGAATGTATGATGCCTTTAAAAAAAATATTAAAACAATTTAAATCATGATTTAATTTATTAGTGTATATGTGAAATAATTTAAAATATGTAATAAAATATAATTTAAAATTAAATAATATTAATTATAAAAATATGTGCATGAATATGTAGATATTACATAATAAATAAAAAATGTGTTTTCGTTATTATAATGTAAATTAAATACCATAAATATAATTATTATATGTATATTTATTTAATAAGAATATAAATTGATAAACGTATATGTGTATAATATATTATTTAATATATGTAATCAATATTTTTATACACAATAGAAAGTAAAAAATGAGGCGCGTGAAAGGATAATAATAATTAGACTCATCTCATTAAATAAAGTTAGAAATAGAAAGTTTTGGATAGTTTTAATTTCTTAAATTTGGTTCCCAAACTTTTTCTGATTGATAATGATGTGTAAATAATAAAAAAATGTTTTATACAGAAGATTCGTTTGGTTTATAATTAGATTTTGCTACAATTATTTAGAATATATTAAAAGTAAGTTTAAGAAAATATTTTGTGTTTGATTAATTAAATTAATTTTTTTAGAGGTAGGTGTAATTACAAAACTTAATAGGATTTAAGAGAAAATAAATGGTTGATTGAGAATGTAAAAGTTAATTTTGGACTGGCTATGGAACTGTGTTTATTATTAATGTAAAGTTGTAAACAAAACATATGTATTATCTAAATTATTTGACTAATTTAATAATCAAGCCGTTCTTTGAGATTCTGCGGTTAACGCATACTTATACACTAGGCTATCATTAGGAAGAGAGAAATTTGAGTTTAATGTACAATTTTTTGTTCGGAAAAGTTCTGATGGCTTGTATGCTCTACAAGTTCATTAAATAAATACGTGCTGTTCCACGTACGTTGATTACACGCGCTATATAACATCCAGTGTATATCTAACTACCAAATTTAAAATATTTGTTTCCTTCTTCGTTTTCGATATTTTGAGATTTGGTTGTTCTTCTTCTCGCGCGTCTTCCCTCCTTCTTCTCCATCGTTCTTTTCCTGTCCTTTTCTTACTGGTATGTTCTTCGTTTACGTTACCTTTTTCTCTCTCTGTAATTCGACCTTCGTTTTCTATTTTGATTTGTTGTTTTCTGAAATCAAAGTTTGAACTCGTTTTAAAGATAATGGATCATTCAACCTCTGATTGTCAGCTGAATCCAGGCGAAGTGGATTATGAGTTTGAATTTAACGAATTTCTTGAGGTTTGATTTACATAAGATTAGTATGATTTTTCTTTCAGTAATTTGTATAGCATTGTGTATTTGAAAAATTGTTGAACATTGACTGTGAAAGTAACACGTTAACATGAATCTGTCCATTCAATGTATTAGTTGTGATTAATTACACGAAATTTATAGCAGACGCTCGGGTGTAGATCAATTCTTATTTGGGTGTATCTACACTTTACTGGTTTTTTGTTATTTTAATTGAGTTGTTGTTGTTCAGGTGTATTATATCAGACATGATTGGGTGTGTTTTTAGTTTTTGACATGGTGTATTCTGCAGCCTGAGTATTTACAATTTATGGCTTTAAAGGTCATTCTGTAGTTGAGTTGTTGCGGCTAGACATAATTGGGTGTATTTGAATCATATCTATGGGTGTATTTACAGTCTGACACGGTGTATTGTGCAGCCTCTCTCGGTTGTTGATGACGAGCTTGTTCCGAAGGTCGGAATGACCTTTACCACCCTTGAAGATGCTGGAAAATTTTACAGGGACTACGCCAAGGCTGCAGGTTTCTCTACAAGAGTTCGGTGCACAAATAGGAAGGGAAACGAGATTAAGAATCAACTGATTACATGTAGCAGAGAGGGAAAATGGAAATCTAAAATATCTCCGACCGAGAAGACCAATTCGACAGCCGGTCTAAACTGTCCTGCAAGAATTTATACACACATTGAAGGTGTCGGTGCTTGGATCATTTCAAAGGTTGTGCTGGATCATTCACACCCTGCTGTGCAAGCAAAGCAGAGATGCTCAAACAGCACAGGGAACTAAGCATGTCCATTCGTCGTACGATAGAGAATAACGAGGAGGCCGGTATCAGACCAAGCAAAACCTACCAATCATTTGTTGCGGCTGCCGGGGGTCACCGCGAGTTAACTTTATCGAAAGGAAGTGAGGAATTACATTACCAGGGAAGTGAGGAATGTTTCCGAACAAGAAGATGCAAAGGAATTCGGGAAATATTTCTTAAGAATGAAAGAGAAGAATCCGAATTT
Source organism: Arachis stenosperma (assembly GCF_014773155.1). NCBI lineage: Eukaryota > Viridiplantae > Streptophyta > Magnoliopsida > Fabales > Fabaceae > Arachis > Arachis stenosperma. Next base: position 3,299,669 of record NC_080381.1, on the reverse strand, counting down.
CTTTTTTGAGCTCGAACTCAAGGAGGATCAATCGATTAAGCTGACTTTTTGGGCCGATGCAAGAAGCAGAGCCGCCTTTGAGTATTTTGGAGACGTCATTTCATTTGACACCACCTACAATACAAACAGGTAACAAACTGTCCCTGTTTATGATGCTAAATTAATTTATTTTTACGAATCCCAGCAGAGGCGTATATTGGGTTTCTTGGGTGTATTCGAAGCATTTGTTGGGGTGTACCTAATGATTTTGCATTCTGGACCATGGTAATTTGTTTCAGGTATAATTTGGTCTGTGGTTCTTTGTCGGGGTGAATCACCACGGTCAGTCAACACTTCTCGGATGCTCTTTTGATGAAGAACGAAGAAATTGAATCATTCAAATGGTTATTCAATGCTGGCTTCGTTGCATGGGAGGAAACGCTCCGAAAGGGTTTCTCACCGATCAGTGCGCATCAATGAAAAGGGCTTTAGAGGCCTGTATGCCAACAACAGTTCACGCTGGTGTATTTGGCACATCATGAGAAGATTCCAAGCAATTAAACGGGTACAAGGGACATGCGGATATCGAACAAGAAATGAGCCATGTTGTTTGGAACTCTCATAGCAAGACTCATTCGATAGGAATTGGAACGATTTTCTGCTAAATTTTGGTCTTGCGGACAACAAGTGGCTTTCAGGTAATGTGTTTTAAAATCTGCAGCAGAGGTGTAAATTGTATGTTCTCTCGGGTGTATTTTACAGTCTGTGTTTGGGTGTATTATGCAGATCTGTACGAAGACCGTCACATATGGGTTCCTATCTATCTGGATCACCACTTCTGAGCATGGATGAGAAGCACACAAAGGAGCGAGAGCATGCATTCATTTTTTAACAAGTACATCACCGGAACAGCTCGCTTCGGAACAGCTCGCTTATTCAGTTCGTCAAACAATACGATAATTGCCTCGGAAGCAGGGAGCAAGCAGAGAGAGAATCAGACGCTGCAGATTTTCATACGGTCATACCGTGTGCAACCAAATCCTCCATTGAAGCTCAGTTTCAAGATGCGTACACTCATGCAAAGTTTAGGGAAGTCCAAGCGCAATGCAAAGTTTAGGGAAGTCCAAGCGCAATTCAGAGAAAGGCGAATTGCATCACCAGATTAAAGAATTCCGCTCTAGGCTATTCAATATACGAAGTCGGAGAACAAGTTTCCAGCTCAATATTCAACAAGTTCGCTGTTACCTACGACTCAGTCGCAGCCGAGGTAAAATGCCAATGCTTATATTCGAGTCGAGAGGGATACTGTGCCGTCACGCACTAAGCGTGTTAAGCTTCGAACAAGTAAGCCAAGTGTCCCCTAGATATATACTGGAACGATGGAGCAAGAAGGTAAAGAGGCGACACACACATCAAGAGCAGCCACGACGAGCCACTAATGGAGCCAAGAAGCAAGAGGTTCGACCAATTGGTTTTTCGTTCGCAAAATATTTGCGAATTTGCCTCCGAATCGGAGGAGCTGACTGCAATTCTACACTGTACGTACGATAACGTCATGGCCGAGATGAAGCATTAAAAGCCAAAAGGAAGGGGAGATCTTCTTTATCCCACGAAGACGCCAACTTGGAATCCGTTAACGAGCTTCAAAGCCCGCCAAGGATTCGAACAAGAGGACGTCCAAAAAACAGGCTAGGTTCAAAACTAGAGAAACAGATTGCAAATGCCACAAAGAAGAAGAAGACGAAAGTTTTAAAGGTACAAGGAAATGTTCTTTAAATTTGTGGCAATTGAGTTATTTTTGTCGTTAATAGTTTAGCTAATGTGAGTGTTATATTCAGATAAACGTGTTGATGCTGCATCAGCGGCGCATTCAAATTCCAACCAATATCAAGGAACGTTATGAATTATCAGCTCAGGTACCAGCAGCAGGGATAACTCTTTGGGTGTATAGTTTTATAGAAATGGGTGTAAAAGCTCTGTTTCTTTGGGTGTATTTTTGTTAATTCACAATTTACATATAGACATATATAGATACATATAGAACAAGCTGTAAAAATTCGCGGGTTATGGTGTATATCATTTGATGTTTTTCTTCATATTTTAGTACATGTAATTCATACATTTTGAGTACAGCGCAGACAGTTGGGTGTATAGTTATGCAATCTTGGGTGTATTATTAGACTTGCGTTGGGTGTAACAGTTTATAATTTGCGTTTACCACCTGTAATACAGTTTTTAAATACATCACAGACAGTTTACCAGCATAGATAGTTAACTATGGGAAAAAATATACATGGAATAGAAGTTGTTGATAATTGGCAAATATTACATCATTTGTTTAATTTACAAACTACGCAGCAGTTGGATTACCCAGTTTCTATATCAGCAAAAAATCTGACAAAACGGACTCAATAATACAGAGGATGGCTCGACAGCCTTATAGCACTACTCTCTCTAATTGCCCGATCTCTCTGTTTATTCATCTCACTGAATAGTATCCGGGAAGCATACTCCACTATAGTGGTCCACTCCTCCTACAATTAAAAATATTCTATTTAAACAGCAATATTAATTCAGTAAAGTAATACAGAGTTATATAATTCTAAAGACAGTTACCTGTGGCCAATTATCCCATTCATACTTCCCCTTTTTGATGTTTTCCGGCTCAATTAACTCAGCCACTTCATAACGTAGATAGCGCAGTCATAGCTGAAAACGAAGAAAAAATACAAATCTCATTTAGGAAAGTTTAAGTTCAGAGTCACAAATTATACCTTGTTTTTTGGCCTGATATTTTAACATATGATGCTTTAATTTCCTTTCCTTCTCGCCTTTCTCCAGAGGTTTCCCACCGGCATATGTTATCAATCTTGAAAATACATATCCCTTAAATACCAAAACAAATCAGTAATACCCGAATGATGCACAGGATACACCCAACTGAATATAAAATATACACCCAACACAACCTTCGAAATAGACCTATCTATTAAAGTAAATAAGACAGAGGCAACTTACAGTGAATTTATTAATGTCCTTCTCTCATCGCTGGAGCTTTTTTGTAGCGGGTCAAGTATTTGACATTTCCGCTTTGTTGTATTTATTAGCCATAACCACCAATGTCCCGAGTGGCAAACAGAGCAAAAATCTGAAGGATTGCCACATTTCAACAGTGTGTTATTTTATTTGGCATATAAGAATAAATAGTAGGCTTCCACCCTGAATTCCTTTTCCGTTTTCGGGGATATGAATTCCCCCTTTGGGTGATCCGAAAGTGCCATGCTCTGCAAGAATTGCGAAACAAGAAATGAAATACTGAAAATACACAACTTACACCCAATCGAACCCAAAAAATACACCCAAATCAATGCAGAAAATACACCCAAAATTCGTAGAAGTAACACTTACCACAATATCGGGGGGGAGACAGTATATTTGTTCCTGAAACCTCTTTTCATTTTTCTGGTTTAGGATGAGGCAGATGGCAGATACAATCTAGAAATATATGCCGAAATCAATTTTACATTAATAAACATTGTAGTTTACTTTGGTGTAAAAAACATTAATGTTAGTCTAATATTACCTGAGATTCTATATCACTTTTGCCTGGAGGGATGCAAGGTGATCTGATCAAAATGTATTCTCCTTTGCCAATCAGAGTGCAAATCTCCTCATACTCGTCAGTATTGCCATTTGCGTCTTCCTTCAGTCTCGTCCCCCAGATGTAGCACTTTTGTTTCATATCATCTGTAATTTGATTTATTCCCCCTGTAGTTTCAAACTTTGCAGAACTTCTCCCCCGTCTCCCTCTGAATTTGTGGACTTTCGTTTGTTCCCTTCGCCGCATTGCTTACTAATTTTTGGACCAAAGTGTCTAATTGTTCTAGCATACTTGCAGTTTTGGAGATTTTTCCCTTTCTGTCTCCTGCGTTGACGCCCCCTCCTGGCTTGAATCAATCAGTCCAAGGAATGATGGCATCCCTGAATCTGTTTTAGGAACATAGGTTGCTGTCCGTGCCATCATCAACAGCGCAGCAGCGTCTTCTGCGGCTGGATGACTGCGTCATGATGTATAAGAATAAGAGTAAGAATAATAATATACGGATGATAAGCAAAGATTGATTTTAGTCTGATGAACTTACATTTTAGTTGGAGCTGGGGAAGCGTGGGGGTGTGGTTTCTTAAAGTTGCTTGGGGGATTCAGGAGTGCTGCACAGTACACAAAATAATCATGGCGTAAAGAAAAATTGATCAGGAACAATATACACCCAAACTGTATGCAAATATACACCCAAACCCTAAACAAATATACACCCAATACTATTTCTTACTTTTCTGTAGTCCTTTCAATCCGTAGCATAGGGGTTGGTTCGAAATCTGTCTCAGGGGTTGTTTGGGATGCTGGCACAAAAACCTGGATCGGGACTCTAAACAAGAAGAAAAATGAAAGGTTAACAACGCCTTTGAAATAATAAGGTATAAGGTTGAAATATTCTTGGAAAACTCACATTGCAAGCGCTTCCGACGGTGTTTGTTCCCTCACAACCATCATATTCGAGTCAGTCGGACTCAACCTAAAATAACCCAAAAAAGGTCAAAAATACACCCGAACAATTCAAAAAGAAGACAGGCTTTGTTTTTTGAGAACTTACATAGTTGCAGTTTTTGCCTTTTTTTTGCTGCCTTTTTTTTCTTGAATAAAATAATAAAGGGCTTTTTTTTTCTAAAAAAAATATATACAGAATTAGAAGTAGAAGGTAATAGAAGAACAAAAGTAACGGTTATTTGAAAGAGAAATTACATGCTCTGTGATGGCTGGTTTACGCTACTCTGTTCTGTGCGTCCTTGAGAGGAATGATCATCACTTCCCAAGTTCACAGCCGGTAGTCTAAACAGATTTCATGTTATTCAGACCAAATAAGATACAGGTATAAAATACACCCAAATGAATGCACAAGATACAACCAACCGAATGGACAATATACACCCAATAAAACAAACGAAATATCCCTAGTAAACATACACCCACTGATCCACAAAATAAACCCAAATGGTTCCACAAATACATCAAATCATGATAACAAGATTTTATTAAATAATAAAGGTTCTTACGTTTCAGAGGACACATAGCGACCTTCTGTCGATCGCAGATCAGCTTGGTTCTCCCTGCGAACAAGATACAATTATTAGCAAACAAAACCACCAAATCTCAATACACCCCGCAAGACATACCCCTCTGCAGCAGATTTATCAACGTTTCTCCTTAGCCATTCATCGATTTCGTCACTTGATATTTCATATCTCTCACTACATTCATAAAATAAGATGTTAACAAAATAATTACGATGATAGACCGTAATATGCTTACGAGGTACTGTACCCGTCAAAGTATTGATCTTCTTCAGGAGGTGAATCCTCCACAACAACTTTTTTCTTTTCTTGTTGTGTTCTGGTGGAAAAAAAAAGAATACCAATCAGAAATAAAAAATTAATTTTATCACAGAATATTAATGAAGAAGTGCTAACTCTTTTGTGTTGTTTTTGTTTTTTTCTTTTTCTTCTCCTTCTCGCAGTGATGATTCTTCGCTCCTATAAGTTAATAAGACACTTCAATTAATACACGAAATCTTTATAATGAAGCCAAAGAAAGGAGTAATAATTCAGGACATTACTCATCACTTGGTTCAGATTCAGATTCTGAAACAGAATCTGACTCCTCTTGCCTCTGCTTTCTTTTTCTGGAGTCCATTCTGGAAGGCAAACAATCATCATTTAGAACATACTAAAAATACACCCAAATGAATTCACGAGATACACCCAACTGAATATTAAATATACACCCAACGCAGCAAACGAAACACACGCTGCTTAATAAACTACATACACCCAACGTGATCAAACAAAATACACCCACTCGAAAAGAAATTACACCCAAGTATGGTTCTTACTTTTTCCCCTTTTTGCTGGGGGTGTTTTTCTTCCTGAATCCTCTGAGTCTTCTTGAGCCTCAGACTCAGAGGTAGAAGTGTCACTGTCAGTAGTTTCTGTCTCCGAAGACGAAGTTGGACTCGCCTTCCTTTTTTTTTTTGATTTCTTGTTTTTTTTTCTTTTTTTTTTCATTTTTTCTCTTGTCTCTGTGATCTTCAGAATCCCCTGAAACATGAGATATTTTAGTTAGCAGCATTCAGGTAAATAAAATACACCCAACTTATTATGTTTACTTACCAAAATTTCCTGTCTTTCTGCAGACATTCTTTCCACCAACTGCTCCTTAGTCCAGTTGGCAATCCAGGGCTTTGTGGTCTTTGAGTCCTGTTCTTGCCTTTGTTTTTTGAAAAGATGAAAGTAGATTATCATGAGGGCGAAGAGGCAGCCATTAATTGATTTCTTCTTCTTCTCCTGGTAGTCTGTGATGCCCTTGACCATGAAGGTCAATATCCTCTTGAACATCAGGCGTTCCTCTTCGTTGCCAACGTCGATTTCCATCATTTCATCAGTAAGACTTTTGAGGGTCTTACCCTGGAATCTTCTATAAATTATTTTGTCATCATCAGAAAGTTTTATACTCAACTTTCTCAGGAAATAGATCTCCTACAAAAAGGAAGACAACAAAGTATCCAAGTCGGTTCAAAACACCCAAGCAGCAACTTATAGACCCAAGCAACAACTTAATAACACCTATAATTTTAAGCTAGTTACCTGTTGCATTGATGCCAAGTGCATGACCTATTTTTTGGGGTTATTTGGAAAGAACCATATCCTGTCTTTAGTCTGTTCTCCCCAAGTTTGAAGTTGTTTGCCAGCTCCCTTAAGAGTTGGTGATCCACCCTTAGTGGTGGGATGTGCATCAACCCACCGAATCCAAGATCCCTCACAATTGCCTTCTTTCCTCAGTCATGTTTCTGAACTTATCACTCAGGAGATGTGGCACACTTAAGGTCTTTTGTTTGGTTCTTGCTGCCATTTCTCTGAAACGAACAATACACCCAAAGATATCAGTAAGATACACCCATATATATGAGTCAGATACACCCATTAATAACAATAAGATACACCCATTGATAACAGTAAGATACACGCATATATATGATTCAGATACACCCAAAGATATCAGCAAGATACACCATTGATAACAGTGAGATACACCTATAGATATTATTCAGATACATGCGTATAGATTTAGTCAGATATCACTCAACCATGCTTCAATATCAAGCCACATTACAAGGTTAGCAGTATACCCCCGAATCTACGGAATAAACCCCAAAAATCAACAACAATAACAGGAGAACTTAGAACAACAACGTAGAACGACGTAGAACTTAGAACGAGTAGAACTTAGAACATTGTAAAAGAAGCAAGAATAATAGTAAACCCTAGAAGAACGACGTAGAAGAAAAGTAAAATATACAGGAATCTTAATGAACTTACGTTGAGTATTGTTGCTTTGTTTTCTCTCAGATTCTTCACGGAGAGTTTGATGGTGTTTGATGGAGGTTCGAAGAACGATTTGTATATTTTGAACTTTGATTTTCGCTCGAAAATGGGAGGGTTTCCTTGTTTTCGAAGTGCCTTGAGAAATGGAAGAAGTGGAAGAAGTGGAAGAGTCTGCCATACGTAACCGTTTGAGTGTTGAGCGCGTAATTTTGACGCGCCATGTTATCTCTTTTTGTGCGCGTGATTTCTCTTTGGGCTGGGCCAACCTGTATGCTTGTAGACTTGTATGTGTAGCAGGCCCGTTTTTTGTTTAAAAAAAATACTCTTCATTCTGTATATTGTTGAAAAAATATTTTTATCATTTAATGTATAGGATTCAAACTCAAAACTACTTCTTTTAGTTAAAGTATAAGATATTTATTATTATGACTAATATTATATTTATTATAATTTTACATATTTAATAAATAAAAATATGAATTAATAAGTCCTAATTAATACATTAGTTTTTTTATTTAATAACAGATGATATATAAATTAACATTATTTCTCACATCATAGGTATAAATAAGAGTGAATATTTCATCTGGCCCTTGATAATTATCTCGAAAGGACAACGAGGCCCTCAAGAAAAAAAAAACATCTAATCCGGCCTTTGATAATTTTTTTTGGGACTGATTAGCCTCTGTGTCAAAAAAATAACATTGATTTTTTTTGGCACAGGAGTCTCGTTGTCCTTTCGAAGTAATTGTCAGGGGTCGGGTTGGGTTTTTTTTTTTGTCAAGAGCTGGATTGAGATTTTTTTTGTTAGGAGCCTCGTTGTCTTTCAAGATAATTGTCAGAGACTGATTTGGGTTTTTCTCTGTAAATAAACACAATCTATATGGAAAATGAATAATAATGATGATATGATGATAAGGGTGTTCTATGATAAGATGGAAAATACATATAAAAATGAATAAGATATGATGAGATGACACAAGGGTTAAATTAAAGTTGGAAGAGAAAGAAGAAGAAAAAAAGCATGGATAAATATGAGTTTAATTTTAATGTTTATACAGTTATATAATTACTATTATTCTGCTTTTTTGGAGCCATCACCGTTGATGTAATCAGTGTAAAAAAATAGTTAATTTTATTAATACGATCTTATGTGATTGAATATACGTGTAAAATAAATTTATACTAATAGTACATTAAAATTAAATTCGAATAAATATTACATAGAAAAATTCTTGGAAGTTGGAAGTCGGCTATTGTTTGGATAAGTTTGTAAGTAACTTTTTTTAATTTTTAACTTATGAAAATGTGTAGTATTAATGTTGTATAATTTTTAAAATAAAATTACAACTTTTTGAAAAACTATTTTAGTGCTTAAGAAGAAGTTAAAAAAATGATTTCTCTCATAATAAAAAATTTTTTATCATTTTTTTTCTTAAAATAAATATTTTTAGAACTAAAAACCAAATACAAAGTAACTTATTTATAAGTTATTTTTAATATAAGCATTTGTTGTTTAAACTATTTCTTCATCAAAAATAACTTAATTAAGTTATTTATTCAAACTGGACTTTAGTATTTTTTATCATCATTTAACTAGTATAAATATTAAATTATCTTTAACAAATAAATTTTATTAATATATATTTTTATATATAAAATATCTATAAATATATATACAAATTATTATTAATTAAATACTAATAAAAAATAATAATATTTATTAGTCATATTACATTGCTGTTATTGCATATTCAAGAGTTGGGTAGTGTCAATGTATACGCAATTGATTTTGAACCTAATTTATGATGATTCACACTCCTTAACTTGTGCTTTGGATTGGATGCCTTCTAAGTATTTTTGACGTGAAGAAACATATACATAGCAAACAAAGGCATTTAATTATGATTTCTCATTTGAAAAAAAAAAAGAAATTAAAAAGAAAAAGAAAAAAGAAGCTTCTTTTCCATTCACATTCAGATCAAAAAAAGGAGATCTATCGAATATGAATAATAATCGTATTCCACATTTAATTTGAGTATTGTGTTATTCTGTAAATAAAAAGTGAATAGAATGTTAGGTATGTAAAGATTTGGGGTTGTCCTTTAAGAAAAGATGATGTGATTTAAGATTCCAATAAATGAATATATAGAATTCGATTTTATGGCATCCATCGTACATTATGCTAAATACTTTTGCTAATGAATGTAATTATATTTTCTGTTGTTAAATAATATAGTATCTAATCCTATATAATTTGATTAAGTAGGTACGTTGTGTGTACGTTATTTTCATGCGGTGTTAATAATTAAAAATTGTTAGATAATAATTTACTTAAATATATTAAATTATTTAATAATTTTTAACTAATAATTTTATATAAAAATAACTGCATATAAATTTTTATGGTATCATATATGCTTGGTAAATTTAATTGAAAGTAGTGTACATAGTGGAATAATTGATTAATTAGAATCATGTGGATTTGATATGATATATACACAATGGCTAATGTGTAGATGGTATGAATTTTTTTTTTTTTTCAAGAAGAAGAAATATTTACACAGTTAGTTTGCAGCATCTATACAAGTTCTATCCCTTCCTTTTTTCACACCTTGTTAGTCGTTTGTTCAAATCAATTATTGGTGAAATTGGTCAAAATAAAGGATAAATTTAAAAACGTTTAATTTTGGGTCAAATCAATTATAAGGAAGCAAAATTTTGGAATTCAAATTAAATTTGATAGTTTTAAATAACTTAGCAAAAATATACACATGTCAATTTGATAATAAATAATAATAATAATAATAATAATAATAATAATAATAATAATAATAATAATAATAATAATAATAATAATAATGCCAACTTATAAGAATAAAATCTAAAATTATGGAAGAAACTACTTGATAAATATATATGCGATTATTACACTAAATACAAGAGAAATGTATATTATGAGTTTATTATGTAAAAGCAAAACTTAGATATGCGCCTCTCTATTTTTGTATAATTATAAAAATTTATTAATTATTTACACAACATTAAATATTTAATTTAACTAGAAGAAAAAAAAAAAATATATATATATATATATATATATATATATATATATATATATATATATATATATATATTTCACTAGCAATCGTGTAAAGGAGAACGGAGTTGCCTTGATTGTTTATAAAGCATCAATACATGGCGGTGATTGGTGTATTTTTGTTCTTCACCAAAGAACTTCAAAAACCCATTATTAAATGTGTAGACTAAAATAATTAAATCAATAATCTAAATGAAGACTACGATTAATGATGCACTCAATACGCCAAAATAATATTTGAGTGATTGAGTCAAGTCAAAGCAACAGCATCTCAAAATTTCAGAACACCAAGCAACCATTATTATTACTTAGAAAACAACATCTCTTTCCTCTTCTTTTTTTTTTTTTTTTACACAAATTAAAAACAATGATAAAAACAAAGAGTGGTTAATCACTTAATTAAAACATGCTTGTTTCTAAACCACACATTGCATTATTGCACTAGGCAAGACCTAGGTGTTTCTTAACATTGGTATTTGAATATTTAAAAATTGATATTTTCAATATAAAAAATACAAGATTCAGCTAACATATATTTTAAGGACACATGATAAGTTTATAGTAAAAAAATTTTAAATATTTTTATTTAATAAATACAAAATAAATAGATAAAAAATTTAAATTTTTTATATTTTTAATAATTTTTTTTAATTTATAAATTTAACATGTGTTCTAAAAATACATATTAACTAAAACAAAAAATATAATTATACTAAATATACACTAAAATTATTAATTAAAATTAGTCACTAATATATAATATATTTTGAAATATAAAATATCCATTAAAAATAAACCATTTTTAACGTAATGAGATTCCATTCAAAACCCAGCCATATGCTAATTACTAATTTTCTATATTAACGGTTTGAGAGGAAAATAACTAATTTTCTTGGTTAGTTCAAAGAACACAAGTCACTATCTCTCTATCTCTATCTCTATCTCTGTGTATCATAATCTAAACCTTTTTAACCCACTACTACTCCACGTTTTCACATTCTTTGTTTTCTCTCTTAATTCTTGTTCTTATATATAAACCTCTCTCATTGAATTCTCACACATGACACACCCCACAACTTTGCACCTAAACACATGATTCTTGTTCTGCCTTCTCCTATTTCTCCATCTTGATTTCCCTTTTTCTCTGAATTGGCATTCAGTTTCTGCAACCCTTTATCGTTTCATGACCAATCATTAGCCAAAGCTTGGAACTTGTGACCAATGTCATCTTCAAGTCTCTTCTTTTATCTGTTTCTTGCAGTTCTTGCTGCAGAAACTACCTTTTGCTTTTCTTCTAAGGTACTTACATAGCTTCTTATTGTTATGTTTTCTTCTGTATTAATTTGTTAATTAATTAACCAATCAATCAAACTATATGGAATTTGAATTGTACGGCAATGGCAGGTTTATGTAGTGTACATGGGAAGCAAAACTGGGCAAGAACCAGAGGATGTTCTAAAGCAACACCATCAAATGCTTGCTGCTGTTCATGAAGGAAGGTTAGAATAATTGATGCCAGTTTTTTTCTTTACAAAAATTCTCCCTCTCTTTCTTGTTTCTGATATGTGATTTTTCTTTAACAGTATTGAGAAAGCACAAGCTTCTCATATTTATAGCTACAAACATGGTTTCAGAGGCTTTGCAGCCAAGTTGACTCAAGAACAAGCTTCACAACTTTCAAGTATGCCACTGAATTTCTTCTTTCTTTTTGAAACTATAAGAATTTCTAACATACAAATCAATGGCTTCTTGCTGTTAACAACTCTCTTATGTTCAAAATTATGGCCAGGAATGTCTGGAGTTGTTTCAGTTTTTCCCAATTATAAGAGAAAACTTCACACCACCCATTCATGGGACTTTATGGGACTTGAGAAGGATGAAACCATGGAGATTCTAGGACAATCCACAAAGAACCAAGCCAATATCATCGTTGGTTTCATTGATACCGGTGAGTTTGTACTATGTAGTCTTTACTCATAGTTACCAGATTCTTTTTAAATGAATAATAATTGTAACTTTAAGAAAAGTAACAACTAACAACCATTCAAACTTTCTAGTAACTCTGGTTTGCTGCTACAGCCTCCTATGATAGAACCTTTTTGGTTACTTTTCCTTCATCACTTACGTACACATGTGTACCTTTACTTCAATGTCCCATAAACACATTTATTATCCTGTTCACAAGAACTTCTACACTTCATTTATTTCTTTAGTAGCCCAAATTATGTACCTTTTATCCCTCTACTTTTAGGAATAGCAACTAAAAGGAAACTATGACTCATAACACTGGACCTTCACATGGTATCATTGTGTAGTCAAATTCCTACTTATGAACTACTTTAATTAGATCAGCATTCTATTAAAAGTTCGCATTTTGATACATTACACCTAATCTGTTGAAAACAAATATCATCACTGTTATGAAAATTATTTTGGTACATCATCAGTGTGAAAAGGTGTAGGTACTAAATAGTCAGTGCAATGGTGGGGTTTTTGACTTTGTCATGGTGTGCATTTAATTTTTTTGCTTATTGGTTATGACTATTCATGAAGGAATTTGGCCTGAATCACCAAGCTTTAGAGACACCGACATGCCAGCAGTGCCACCAAGTTGGAGGGGCCATTGTCAATTAGGAGAAACATTCAATGCATCTTCTTGTAACAGGTTTTGTTTTGTGGTTGGAGTTGAATCACACCCTCAAAAGTTTTTCACCATGTTGACTTCATTGGTTAATTATTATGGTGCAGGAAAGTGATAGGAGCAAGATATTATTTGAGTGGATTTGAAGCAGAAGAAGGGTCAGACAAGAAGGTCTCTTTCAGGTCCCCAAGGGATAGCACTGGACATGGGAGCCATACGGCCTCCACGGCGGCCGGCCGCTACGTGTCGAACATGAGTTACAAGGGGCTGGCAGCTGGAGGAGCCAGGGGAGGTGCACCTATGGCTAGAATTGCTGTTTACAAAACTTGCTGGGATTCAGGTTGCTATGATGTGGACTTGCTAGCTGCCTTTGATGATGCCATAAGAGATGGTGTTCACATTATATCATTGTCTCTGGGTCCTGAAGCCCCTCAAGGAGAGTATTTCAATGATGCCATATCAGTGGGGTCCTTTCATGCTGCTAGGCATGGAGTTCTAGTGGTGGCATCAGCTGGGAATGAAGGAACTCCTGGTTCTGCTACTAACCTTGCACCTTGGATTTTCACTGTTGCTGCTAGCTCCACTGATAGGGACTTCACCTCTGATGTTGTACTAGGAAATGGTGTCAACATCTCGGTAATGTTTAGATTCTATTTTCATTCATTGTTTCCATTTCTAGTGTTTTCTGCATTCATGTTGGACTGAGCTATTGTTTCTCCAATGAATGGAACAGGGTGAAAGTCTCAGCATCTTAGAAATGAATGCCTCCAAAAGAATAATATCTGCAGCAGATGCCTTTGATGGATATTTTACTCCTTATCAATCCAGGTGAAGCACAAGGTAGTTGATAGAGAGAACAGTCTAAATCAATGTGCATGGATGGCTTTTCTAAGTTTGGTATTGTTTCGATTCTGTTTTTTGCAGTTACTGTGTAGATAGCTCCCTGAATAAGACCAAGGCCAGAGGGAAGGTTCTGGTGTGTAGACATATAGAGAGTTCATCAGAATCAAAGTTGGCCAAAAGTAGGGTAGTGAAAGAGGCAGGTGGTGTTGGAATGATACTCATTGATGAGACAGATAAAGATGTTGCCATACCATTTGTGATTCCTTCAGCTATTGTTGGAAGGAGAACGGGCGAACATATTCTATCATACATCAATAGAACAAGGTTTGTTTTACACCTGAGAAAATAGACACTGATGTTAAGTATGTTGCTTGTTTTGCCATTATCTGACCCTGCATTCTGTTGTGCCGAACAGAAAGCCTATGGCGAGGATATTTGCAGCCAAGACAGTTCTAGGAACTCGACCTGCACCCCGAACAGCGGCATTCTCTTCTAAAGGCCCCAATTCCTTAAACCCAGAAATCTTGAAGGTGATATTCTCATAAGTTCATAAACATGCCCCTCTCAATTATGAAAGATTTCTCACTGTACTGCTATGTAGCCTGATATTACAGCTCCCGGATTAAACATTCTCGCAGCATGGTCTCCGGCAGCCGTTGGAAAAATGAAGTTCAATATTATATCTGGAACTTCTATGTCTTGTCCACATGTATCGGGAATTGCAGCATTAGTCAAAGCTGTTCATCCTTCATGGTCGCCCTCTGCTATCAAATCTGCCATCATGACAACTGGTATCAAATTTTAGTCAAACATTACTGTTTGTAATCAATCAACTGGTTTTTCCAAGAACATAACTAGATTAACACAAAGTTTGGAATTATTCTTAATCAAACATTAAATCATAACTCCTTACCAGATCAAAGTTTATTGGTCATCATATGATGCCTCAAAATGTAGAAAAGTTAAATATATCACACATAACACAGTGAAAAAGTAGATCATTGAATATACAGTCCATACAGTCCACAAGTTTCAGTGATTATATTCAAGAAACTAATCATAAATTCAATGTGCAGCTACTATTCTGGATAAGCAGCACAAACCCATTAGAAGGGACCCTGATGGAAGAAGAGCTAATGCATTTGACTATGGATCAGGGTTTGTGAACCCCACAAGAGTTCTAGATCCTGGCCTTGTCTATGATTCACAGCCAGAAGATTATATTGACTTCCTCTGTTCAATTGGTTATGATAAGAGGTCACTCCATCTTGTTACAGGAGACAACAGCACATGTGATGGGGCATTCAAGAAACCATCCAGCCTCAACTATCCATCTATTGCAGTGCCTAATCTTGAAGACAACTTTTCAGTAACACGTGTTGTCACCAATGTTGGAGAAGCAAGAAGTGTATATAAATCTGTAGTGGTGTCTCCTGCTGGAGTTAATGTCACTGTTGTGCCAGACAGGTTAATCTTCGGAAGAATTGGACAGAAAATCAAGTTCAGATTGAATTTCAAAGTGGCTGCTCCTTCAAAGGGCTACACATTTGGGTTCTTGTCATGGAAGAATAGCAGGTCTCAGGTCACAACTCCTATAGTTGTTCGGGCTTCATCATCAGGCTTTGGATTGGTCAGATAACAGTGTGTTTGTAAATAGTTACATTAGCATAGGAGCTGTGAGAATATTGCAGTCACTATATGCCTATCATAACCAATTCTTCTAAAAATCCCTGATGCAGTCTAGAAGATCACTGCCAAACATATGTTATAGTTATATGCTCAGTGTAGCAAATATTACCAAAACACAGAATTTGAAGAAATTATAGCCAGAAGTCCTGAAATTTCTCAGATTTATTTTCAATGTGTGATGTGTTTTTCACTTTTTCCTTCCCCACCAAAGTGGTTAGTTAAGAAGGTGTATTAATTATTTTTAATCTTTTATAATAATAATTTTCGAAAAAATAATATGCTAGAAAAGAGTATGGAGTTGTTTTATTTTCCTAAATAATTGGCAATATTTTTTTCTTCCTCTTTCATAAAGGATAAATATGATTGGCAATCATGTTTTATTTCCTGATGATCAACATGTTCACTTTTGTAAGGCTCAATTTAGGGTTGCAGAATACTCAAATGGGAAAACTCTATGATGTCAGGAACAACAATATAGAACAACACTTATTCTGTAATTAATCCTGAAGTAAATTGTCTAAAGTTAAAAGTTTGCTGCTTCTTAAAACATTAAATCATATTTGCATAAGAAACCATAGAATTACAATGGGTAACCTACCACAATGAACTAGAAACAATACCTTACTATGACAAAAAAACATTAGATGATCAAAGTATTCTAGAAACATTCTAGACAAAGAACAGAAAGGTTGAATTTTGACTTATATAATTTCTACAAATGTGTTTTTAATCCATCCAAGTTCCAAAGAGCTACCTAAAGGACTCAAACCTTAAACTTTGATTTTAGAGATTATATAACAACATATAGATGTCATCGTCAGAAGATGAAATGACATACAAGTCTAGGAATCGCAGACACTAGGAGTGTATCTCTGACGGGTCAACAAGACCTTCCATTACAACAAGTTGATCCAGCAGTGCAATTTTCTCATCTTCAAGAGTCTTTACTTCATCTTCAATCTCTCTTAGCTCTTTCCCTAATAAAAAGCTCTCATCTTCCAGCAACAGATACTTCCGCCTCAATGCCCGGTACTCGTTTCCAGCTGCAGAGGAATCTGGAAAAGAATCTGAGTTGGAACCCTCTTGTTTTGCAAAAGGTGGTGAGACTTCAGTCATCAAATGTCTTTTAGAACCCTTCTGTCCTGGTTTTGATGATATAGGAGCATGTACCTCTTCCTTGGTATTATTCCCTTGCAATTGAAACAAAGATGCCTTTTGGTTTGAAAATTTTTTCTTCTTTGGTTTATTTTTCAAGAACTCCTCTGACAAAGGAATCCTTGGATCTTGCATTTTTCACCAGCCACTACAGAATAGGAAAGAACAAAGAAAACATAGCAGGGATTACTTTCAGTTTCAGGTAAAAGAATTTACCATTACTCCTAAAACTAAGAGAAAGAAGTTCATGGTTCATCAACATAAGTGCTCAACAAAACAAAAATCACCAGATCAATGCAACAAATAAGAAATTCACTTCTAATCACAAGTGCTTTAGGTGCTCTTCAAACACACAGAAGCATATGAATTGATCGATGGCATAACGAAGTAACAATCCAAAACTTATTTGGTATTATTCATTACTCAATTATTGACCACCAGAATCAAACTTCCTTCTTGACCAAGAAATTCGAAATAAATCATGAATTGGCAGCACCGACAGTTAAATTAGCTGTATGAGAAAAAGGATTTGGAAAAAAGAACAATCCTGATATTGGGGGGGAAAAAAAGCAAGTAATGGTCCCAAATAATCCCTAAGAACTGGAAAATACACAAAATATTCTAAAACTGAGAAATATACACAGTCGCCCATTATCAAAAGCGAAATCCAAAAGTACAACCCTTTCGAAACAGAAAAGGTTACATGAATTCACCCACACACAGAAAGTCCCAAAAATTGGTAAAATTTTACATGAACGACGAAAATAGTTGGAGATGGATGAGAGGCGGAAACAGAGGGACAAACCAGAAGAAGTCAAATTGAGGAAGGTCTTGTCCTTTTCTCTTGAATTCCACAGCCGAATGAAGAATGGAGATTGAAATTTGAAAAGGAAAGCAAAATTTAGGGTTCAATGTGTGAAATCGTTGCTGTAGTTACAGAGAAGCATTGGGTTGTAGTGGTGAACTGGTAACCTTGTACAGTACCGACCTTTTTTTTGTTTGACGTGGCGACTTATGATTGGATGCCAACAAAGAAATCATATTCAGTTATCTTCTTCGAACTCAAAAAAGATTAGCTCCTTTCAAAAAAAAAAAAAAAAAAAAAAGATTAGCACTAGTGATAGTCTATATATCCGCAATTAAATTCTAAGCATCAACAAATACAACTGAAATTTGAAATTAAAAGCAATTATAAAGAAAAATTTTGTACAATAAATTATTTAGAAAAATTTATCTTTCTTATTTTAAATTGATCTTTTGGTTGTTCTTTTTTATCTTTACTTGTCTGCTATTTTGTTGGTTAGTTATTAGTTTAAAAAATTGACTATTTGACAAATTGATCATTTAAATTATATAAATATATAAAAAATAAATTATTAAATCAAATATTTATATAAAATATACATTAAAATATTATTAAACTATTTTTTTATTTTAATCCATAATAACATTAAAGAAGTTTCATGATTCACGAATTCATCCTAACAGAATACATAAATTTAGTTATAATTTTAATGTTTATTATTTTATCTTATCTTATCTTTAGTTGTTCTTATCTTATCTTTATTTGTTTTTATTTTTCTTAGGTCAATACTCTATATATATTTAGTTTTACCTTCATAATTCAATCAATTAACAATCAATACAATTTCTTCATCTTTTCTTTTTCTATTTTTTCACAATTTTATCGTAACTAACAATTCAATTCCACATTCGAAGATGAAGAAGTTCATCACCAAATTAAAATCGTGCTACTGTCCATGTCCAACTACTAATAAGAAGAAACTATCGAAGTCTCTGCCGTCCAGTGGCTGCATCACAAAGGATCGTCGTGACAGCAATGTCAACCACAACGAGATTGTTGTTACCAAACCAAAAAAGAAACCCAACGTGATCTTACCCTCTGACGATTACAAGAACAACAGGGAATGGTGGAAGTCAATGCCGATAGTGGCTTTAGGGTTCGCTTTTTCCATGTCTTGAACTTCAGATTTGTATAATGTTTAACTATTGTGATGTGTTCAGATCTGTGGTGATAACTAATAGATAAAAATTTTTATACTATTGGAATTGCAATTGTATATAATGGAATAATTAGTTCGACTTCTATGTGAATTTTTTTTTTTAAATATAATATTTTTTATCTTTTCTTATCTTATTTTTTTATAGTTTTATCATGGTATTAGAGTCTTGATATCCTCCTTAAAAAGGATACATGAACTATTATCTTTTCGGTGAGAAATTATTCTACTTCTTTTTGAACTTCCTCCCACGATGAATAATCAATATTTTAATTTAACTCATAATCCAACCAATCTCTATTAAATCCATTAAAGCAAAAATCAAATATAGTCTTGGTCACCCCATTTTAACAGAAAACAAGTATCTTTCATGGAATAGTCATTATGGCCTGTCTGCGGCTTTTTCTGTCTGCGGCTTTTTCTGTCAGTTTCATCTGCACCTTTGTCCGGCAGTTTCATCTGCATTGTGTTTCAAGAATTCAATCTGCATTTTGTTTTACTGCACTATGTTACACGCGCCCTCCTCTTTTTTATCGCGCTCTATGTGTCCTCTTTCTAACCGTGTTCTATAATTTAATTTTTTAATTAAATTGGGTTTAATAGTACATTAGTATTTATTAATATAATAATAAAAAAAGCTATGAATCGTGCATTTTAATTTGTAAATGGAAAGAGTTCAATAATAATAATTATAAGCAAGACCTTAACTTTTGTTGAGTCTTTTTTTTTTTAACTACAAACTTTCAATCTTTCATACGCTACTAGTCAACCTTAATTATCTTGTATTATTCTTCTCATCTTAACCATTTTTGTCTGTCTCGATCAAATTATAGTTATAATTGCTTTAAAAATAATAAAATAAGAAACGTGTTGTTTAGGTCAGACATACATAGTTTCTTTAAGTATACTAGAAGTTTAATTAATTGTCATAGCTAGTAACATTATTCTTATATGCCAACTAATAATGATAACAGTGAAAGACAAAAAACAAGGGAGGTAGCTACTTACTCTTGATGTGGAGGCAATAAGCCAATAATCCATGGTCAGATATATCAGTTTATATTAAATTATTAATTATAAGACCATGTTTCGATTGACTTTAGCTAGCCAGAATCATGGTGCTTAATTTATGTCCTAAAAAGCATACTATTTTATAATTTGTAAATTATTAGATAATTTAATATATTTAATTAAATTATTTAATAATTTATAATATTATTTTTAATAAAAATATTTTTATAAAAATATCTAGCTACTAAATAAATAGGGTGTCATTTTAGAATAAAAGATATTGGTCAACACTTACATATATATGTTTCATTCAATATTATGCATGAGAAAATTATGTTGTTTCGTTGGGAAACAAACGTATAGTACCAATGATCACTAAAATTATATTTGTAGTACATGCCAAATTGCCAACCATTAATAAATAAATAATTAAGAGATTAGTTAAATCATGTGGGCCTTATCTTATCATTTTACTGTATAAGTTAAAATTCAGATAAAAATTTTAAAATTATCTATATGTAAATATTCAAATTCATATATTAATTCACATTATCTAGCCGATTCAATCGAAAAGCACTGGATTTTTTTTAATGTTATACGATTAAACATTTTAGTAATCAAATTCAATTAAATTGGTTTAATAATTTTAAAATTATTAATAAAAAATTTTAGTTAAAAAAAGGAAACACATGAAAAGAAAAAAATAATTAGATTTAGTTAATATTAAACTACTCTTCTATATTAGCCCATGACAATAATAAAGAAGTCTTGTGGCCCACAAATTCAGCCCAACAGAATACATAAATTCAGTTCTAATTTTAGTCTTTATTAGTTTATCTTATCTTATCTTAATGTTATCTTCTCTTCTTATCTTATCTTTACTTTTATCTTTTATAGGACAATGCTCTATATATATTTAGTTTTACCCAAATAGTTTACAACACATGTTCAATTCAATCAATCAATAATCAATAAAAATTCTTTCTTTGCTTTCTTTATTTATTTAAAAGTGATTGTTATGATATTTAAAAAATTGGTGTTTAATTACTAAAAAATTAAAAATTAATATTTAATTAAAATATAAAAATAAATAATTTTTTAAAATTTATTATAAAAAATAGATTAGATAAAAATTAGGTACTAATTCAAAGAAACTAATGCACTATTAAAATTCACCTCGTTTAAAATATATTTTACAAAACCATTATAATATATATTTTTTAATTTTAGTTTAACTGAACCAAACATCTTCAGCCTTGACTTTATATATAATTGACTTTTTAACGCTCTTAAGTCTTAATTTCCTGATTCCATTTATCAATCTAGTCCCTAGACGGCGAGAAAATTATAATTTTATAATTTATTTATAAATTATAAATAATACATATAATTAATTATAATTACATTAGTTATTTTATATTTGATATATATAAGTAAAGTTATGAAAATCGAACCGATTAATAAATTAATAAAGTAACTGATTTAATTATTTAATAATCAAACTAAAATTAAATTATAATTAAATTGATTTAATTAAATATAAAATAAAATTATTAAAAATTTAATATATAATTTTAAATATTTAATTAAATAATTTTTAAATTAATAAAATTTAGAATTTTATAAATTTATATAATAATTTTTTTATAATTTATTATTAAAAATTTATAAATAAATTTAAACATTAAAATTAATAACTAAAAAAATTAAAATATATATAAATAATAAATAAATAATATTTTATTATAAAAAATAATAAATTATTTTAATTAAATAAAAAATACTATTCATTACAAATTATAATCCTCGTTAAATATTTCAAATTACATCCGACTAACAATAACATAAATTATACTTTAATCAAATTTTGGATATACTCTAACTGCATACAAAAATTTTGGGATAACGATTAGCATCGTTAGTTGACATGCAACTCATTTTTTCTTAATAATAATAATAATAATAATAATAATAATAATAATATAATAATAATAATTATTATTATTATTATTATTATTATTATTATTATTTGTTGTTGTGGTCGTCGTGGTCCAAATTGTCCTTTCTAACAAGTTAAAGGAGTCAGTTCAAAGCTCATTTGCATCTCCTATTTATGAGTTATAATATATTAAAAATGCGAAGTCAATTAGATCATTTACTCAAAAATTTAATAATGCATATAGTTTTAAACAATTATTATTGTTATGTGGAATAAGATTAGTATTAATTAATATGTTCCTTTTTTTTAATTTGGCTTTTTATCTTTATTTCAATATTTATAATGTCAGACTCGTTATACATTTAAATTTTTTTATAATAAAATTTAATTAAATTAATCTAAAATCAATAAAAATCATTCTCATTATACAGAGGATGTAGACACACGCTTCACTAACATAAACAAAATATTCGCTCCGCACTCAGAATATAAAAAACGATTTTTATCTTCATGCATCTTCTCATCTTTCTTCTATTGGTACTATTACTTTGTTTTGTTTTTTTCTTTCTCTTTCACTTTTTTATATTATTACAATTATTTATTATTTTTTCTTTTTTTAGTTTTATTTCTTTCAAAAAAAATAAAACATGAAAAATTATAATAAAAAAATAAAAGAAGAAGAAGAAAAATTTTAAATTATGCAAAATTTATCAAAAAATAACATCAAAATTTTAATAATAACACATAAATATCTTAATTTTTATAAAAATACAAAAATATCTTTTTTAATGTTGTATTTATTCTTTTTTTTCTTTTTTTTCTGTTGCTCTTACTTTTTTTTTGATAATATTGCTTCTCATTAGATTTGAATGAATATATTTATACTGTATTGTAATCTTATTTAGTTGAATAAATGTAAATCACACTTATTAGATTGAATTCTTAGCAAAAATGAACCAAAATTTATTCTTTTTTTTTTATTCCTCTAAAAAAATAAAATAAAAATAATTATGAGAAAATAAAACAAGAAGGAGAAGATAAATAAAGAAAAGAAAAGAAAAAGACGAAGCAAAAAATGAGAAAGAGGAGGAAGAAGAATTTTAAATTGTGTACACCTTATTTAAATTTAGAATGTACCGAAATCCCTTAATTATGACGACACACAAACAAACTCAGTTTAAAGTAAGCTCAAACCATAATACATCAAATTAAACTTAGAATGTACCTAAATTAAGAACAAAAACATATTTAACAAAAAATTAAAAAATCTTACATTACATTCAAATTTAAATCTTTAACCGTGAAACCAATTTTCACAAATAAAAACGAAATTATACAACTACAGAAACATCAAATATTAATGAACTATATTAACGAAGTTCCAACCAAACCTCATCCATTTGATTCTTTTAAAACAATAATTCAATTCGTCTTGGTTCAATTCACAGTTTAAACTTTCATCATTCATTGTCTTTGAAAATAAAATATTTGTTTAAACCTGATTTTACAATTTGATTTTTTTTAAAAAAATTGATCCAAATCTTTAAATCAGATCAAAGAGTATTGATTGTGAACGAAAAAACGCAAAGAATAAAGAGAACACAGAACAAAAGAGAACGTAGAAAAGGAAGAAAACACAGAAAAGAAAGAGAATGCAAAAAAACGCTAAAGAAATTTGAAAAAAAAAGAAAACCGTATAAAAAAGTAGTTATACATAGTTGCGCGTTAAGTTAAAATTTAAAAGGTTGTTAGAGATAATACGCCTAGAATTAAATTAGGTTATAACAATTTAATTAGACTTAGTTGGCTAAATAATTTATTTAGATATAAATCTTTATTGTTATAATATAGGTTTAATTACTTTGTTGGTCCCTATAGCTTCGCGAAATTTTCAATTAGGTCCCTATATTTTTTTTTCTTTTAATTGGATCCCTGCACTAAATTTTTTTTCAATTAGGTCCTTCTTAGTAATAATTGATTTAATTATATAAAGACCCAACTAAAAAAATTTGGTGCAAGAACTCAAATAAAAGAAAAATATATATATAGGGACTCAATTAAAAAAAAAGGTACAGCGACCCAATTAAAAGAAAAAACTATAGAAATCTAATTAAAAATTTTGCAAAACTATAAAGATCAATAGAGTAATTAAATCTATAATATATATCGATTATGCTAGCTTTTATTATATATATTCCGGAAACTTTGATTAAAGTAATATGAAATTTATGTTAAACAAAAATATATAAAATAAAACTACGATATATAATATGCATGGGAATAAGTTAAAGTTATATGATCATAAACTATTGTCAAGTTGCTCTAAAGCGATAAAGATAAAAAAGTGTAGGTCTAATAATAAAGATAAATAATGATTAATAATGACCACCAGCTGTATATATTAGACCATATGCTAAAAGTTAAAACATCATATGCAAATATAATACATCAACGTTGGCACAAAGGCTGTCATATTCACCAATTTTAAGTTTATGTTTATCTGTTGAATGTGTCTTTACACATACAAGATACTGAAATAAAAATATAAAATTATATTTAATAAATAAAATATAAATAAAAATAATATATTTAAAAATATTAAATTAATATATTTTATATTTATTTTAATAAAAAATATAAAAATATTAATAAAAAATATATTTTATTTTTTAATATTTTTAATTTTTAATTTTTATTAATTTTTTATAATTATAATTTATTATTATTATATTTTTTTTAAAATTTTTTGAATAAAAATAAATTAGATAACTTTCATAATTTATTAAAGATTAGTCACACAAAAAAAAATTGTTGTAATTTATACTTAAACAAAATATAAAAATATAAATTTTTATATTTTTATTTTTTATATTTTATTTTTAGTGTTTTATCTTTATCCTGTACTTAGAACCAAATCTAACCTAAAACATCTCTTTTTAATTTCTTTGCTAAAGGGCATCTATCCTTTTTAATTTTTTTTCTCTCTCTTCCCCCTCTCAAAATTTATTTTAACATTACTTCGATGACAAAAAAAAGCCTAGCAATATAAAGCTAAAAGCATCCGAACAGAATAATAATCAGTGACGATGGATCACGGATGAGATCTTAATTAAAATCTAATTAATAGTATAGTTTAATTTATCATCGTAAATAAATATAACGAAATCGAAAAACCATATATCTTTTATTGTTAGATTTTTTTTGATAAGTTATTGTTGTTAAATGAGAACGCGAAAGAAAAACTTTGAATTATGAGTAGTTATCCTTTATGGAAAAAGGAAAACAAAGGGTATTTAGAACATAGTGCTTTGCACATTCCTTTAACAATATTTAGATTCGTACAATGTGCAGAAGTTTAATATTATAATTTTTTTATACATAATTTTGTAGATAATTAAAATAATAATAAAAGTATTTTTTTATTTTATAATTAATTCTAGAATAATTTATATAATTTTTAAAATAAAAAATTCATATCATAAAAATTTAGTGAAAACTCAGTGCAGTCGACTTTACGTAAAATTGATAGTCGAGAGTCGTTAGATAAAAATTTAGTCAAATCAATCAAATCATCTAACGACTTTCAATTATTAACTTTACCTAAAGTCGACTGCACCTGAATTTTTATCTAAAAATTTATACTACAACAACAACAACAATAATAATGACGAAATTAATAATAAATTTATTAGTTAAAACACAAATAAATAAAATAAAAATAAATAAATTTATTTATCATAAAAAAATACTTTTCTATTGAAAATGATTCATATATTCAATAATATGTTTTTTAAATAAGATAAAATTACGAATATTTTTTTTCTCTCTAACTCTAGACCTTCTTTTATTCTTCTTTCTCCCACACTTACCCTAAACCCTTGCACCCCTTAATGCACAATCCTCTGCAATGTTTCACTCTAACACACTCTCATTGTAGGTGAAACTCTTGCTTGTTCCTAGCATGCGTTTTATATTTTAAAGACCCGCTTTAGCACTCTCTTCTAACGCGTCATTTATATCATTAGAAAGTCTGTTAATCGTAATCTGTGATTTGTCACTGTTATCTGCTTACGTTTGGAGAGTTCTAAAATATTTAACATAACTGGTCATGTCTACATGCAGAAAATATAAAACACGTTTTGAGATATTATTTTTCCTTTCTGCCAAACATAATTTGTGTTTTGTAACTGCATGCTGATTTTTTGTCTTTTGTTTCATTCAAAATATTACCTACATTTTACAGATATCTAAACATGATAAATCCACATATGTGAATAACACATCATACACCAATATACTTTTTATCTATTATTAAATTAATTTTTGACCGTTTTTATTTGAATAAAATTTTTTGATGAAATATAAGAAAAGAATCGATTTTATTGCCCTATTTGATTTTGATAAATTAGTTCAATTTTAAAAAAAATTAACATATGAATACAAAAATAATATATCGTACTTAAACAAAGTCTATCTGGCTCATATAATTTCTACTCCACTAAAAATATCTTTTATTATCGAATAAAATTCTATAATAATTTATATAAACAAAAAAATATAAAAAATTCAAATAAATTCAAATATTTTTTGTAATAATTTTTTTTAAATATCATTAATATCAATTGACTTCATAATTTATCAGTCATTCCTAAACTTTAAAAATATATTAAAAAATATAATATATAATTTATTTGATTTATAACATAATATATATATATATATATATATATATATATATATATATATATAAAGATAATAACAAAGAAATGAGAGGTTAGTCTTTCATAGAAAATAACTTAGTAATGATATTAAATTCATTAATTAAAAAATAATACTAATGAAAGTTGTTGATTAACTTTATTATCAATATTAATTAGAAGATAATATTAGTACAGATTATTAAATGAAGAAAAACAATTAAAAAAATAAATTCAAAATTTTATAAAAATTATAATTTAAAAAAGACTTATATAACAATAGAATAATAAATAAGATGTCAATCTTTAGCTATGGTAAAATTTATGTTTTTTTTATATATATAAAATTGATTGATTTTCGAGACTATTGCAATCCGTGTTATAAAATAACTAAATAAATAAATAAGGAAGAGGTAACAAACATAAAATATAAAGAAGTATAAAGAGAGTGAGAGAAGTATTGCAACATAAAAGAGAGAAAGAATTATTTTATTGCTTTTGTGTGTACAAAGGCCTTAGCCTATGCTCCTATTTATACATGTGCAAGGCTTCTCTTTTTCAAACTACATTAAATTCATTCATCCTTGGGAAACTCTATCTTATGGAAAATGAGCATCCACATAAGATGTGATAACTCATTCTTATCACAACACTCCCCCTTGGATGACCATTTAGGATTATTGCCTCGTTAAAACCTTACTAAAGAAAAACCCTGTGGAAAAAAACCTTAGTGAAGGAAAAAGAGTACAATATCCTTTGTGATGGGGACTGCCTCATTAAAAACCTTGTCAAGAAAAACCCAATGGGAAAAAAACCTGACCAAGAAAAAAAGAGTACAGTCTCCCCTTCTTGCCGACATTATTTTATATCTCGAAATCGGCGCATCCCAATCTGATGTACCAATCTTTCAAAAGAAGATTTTGGGAGTGACTTTGTGAATAAATCTGTCAGATTATCACTTGAGCGGATCTGTTGGACATCAATTGTCCCTTGATTTTGAAGATCATGAGTGAAGAAGAATTTGGGAGAAATATGCTTTGTTCTATCACCTTTGATATATCCGCCTTTAAGTTGAGCAATACATGCTGTATTATCTTCAAACAGGACAGTTGGAGCTATCTTCTGATCAATCAGTCCACATGATGACATGATATATTGGATCAAACTCCTTAGCCAAAAACACTCGCGACTTGCTTCATGTATCGCTAGTATTTCAGCATGATTAGAGGAGGTTGCTGCTATCGTCTGTTTCGTGGACCTCCATGATATAGCTGTTCCACCATATGTAAATAGGTATCCTGTTTGAGATCTCCCTTTATGTGGATCAGACAAGTATCCAGCATCTGCATAGCCAACTAGTTGTGACTTGGATCCATAGGGATAAAACAATCCCATATCAACCGTTCCATGAAGATATCGAAAGATCTGCTTGATTCCACTCCAATGTCTTCTGGTTGGAGAGGAACTATACCTTGCTAGTAAGTTCACAGCAAATGATATATCGGGTCGTGTATTATTAGCAAGATACATTAGCGCTCCAATGGCACTAAGATATGGTACTTCAGGACCAAGGATATCCTCATTCTCTTCTTTAGGACAGAATTGATCCTTCTCCACATCCAAAGATCTTACGATCATTGGGGTACTTAATGGATGTGACTTATCCATATAAAATCTCTTTAAGATCTTCTCTGTGTATGTTGTTTGATGAATAAAGATCCCATTTTTTATATGATCGATCTGCAAGCCAAGACAAAATTTAGTTCTTCCAAGATCTTTCATCTCAAACTCTTCTTTTAGAGTTTTTATAATTGTTGGAATCTCTTCAGGAGTTCCAATGATATTTAAATCATCAACGTACACAGCAATTATAATGAATCCAGATGCGGATTTCTTTATGAAAACACATGGACAAATATCATCATTTTTGAATCCATTTTTGGCCAGATACTCAGTAAGACGATTATACCACATTCGTCCAGATTGCTTTAGACCATATAAAGATCTTTGCAATTTGACTGAGTATAACCCTTGCGAATATTCATTGGATGGTTTAGATATCTTTAGTCTTTCAGGGACTTTCATATAGATATCCCGATCTAATGAGCCGTATAAATAGGCTGTTACCACATCCATTAAATGCATATGCAGTTCATGATATGCAGATAAACTGACCAAATAACGCAATGTTATCGCATCCACTACAAGGGAATACGTTTCTTCATAATCTATACCGGGCCTTTGTGAAAAACCTTGTGCCACAAGTTGGGCTTTATAGCGCACAACTTCATTTTTCTCATTTCGTTTTCTCACAAATACCCACCGGTATCCAACAGATTTTACATCTTCTGGTGTACGGACTACAAGTCCAAAGACTTCACGTTTTGCAAGTGAGTCTAATTCAGCCTTCATGGCTTCTTTCCATTTTGGCCAATCATTCCTTTGTCGACATTCTTCGACTGATCTTGGCTCAAGATCCTTACTTTCATGCATGATATTCAATGCCACATTATATGCAAATATTTCATTGACAATTGTCTTATTTCGGTCCCATTTCTCTCCTGTAAAGACATAATTTATCGAGATCTCGTCATTTTCACAATTTTCAGGTACCTGAACGTCTTCTGGCGTTATATTAGAATTTTGGACAACTGCAGGTGTCTTTACAATGTCTTTTTCAACAGGAATATTTACCTCTTTTCTCTTTCGAGGATTTTTATCTTTGGAACCGACAGGCCTGCCATGCTTCTGGCGTGTATTTGCTTCAGTGGCTATTTGTCCTACTCGGACATCAATTCGAATTGGGGCATTTTCCTCCCTGCTACGCTTCTGGCGTGAATTTGCTTCAGTGGCTACTTGTCCTACTGGGACATCAATTCGAATTGGGGCATTTTCCGCTGGTATATAAGATTTGGTTATCCTATTTGTATCGGAAAATGCATCAGGCAATTCATTTGCTATTCTTTGCAAATGTATAATCTTTTGAACTTCTAGTTCACATTGCCCTGATCGAGGATCTAAATGCATCAACGATGATGCCTTCCAATTAAGTTCCTTTTCAGGAAGCTTATTCTCTCCCCCTAATGTTGAAAAATTTGATTCATCAAAATGACAATCTGCAAACCGGGCTTTAAATACATCTCCCGTTTGTATCTCAAGATACCTCACTATAGAGGGAGAATCATATCCAACATATATCCCCAATTTTCTTTGGGGTCCCATTTTGGTACGATTAGGTGGTGCAATGGGAACATATATCGCACACCCAAATATTCTTAAATGGGAGACATTTGGCTGCTGGCCAAAAGCTAATTGCATAGGAGAGAACCGATGGTAACTCGTTGGCCTCAAACGAATAAGTGCTGCGGCATGTAAAATAGCATGCCCCCAAACCGAAGTTGGGAGATTTGTTCTCATAAGTAAGGGTCTAGCAATCAATTGGAGGCGTTTAATAAGTGATTCTGTTAATCCATTTTGTGTGTGAACATAAGCTACTGGATGTTCAACACTTATTCCATTAGCCATACAATAAGCATCAAATGCTTGGGAAGTAAATTCACCAGCATTATCAAGACGAATTGTTTTGATTGGATTTTCTGGAAATTGTGCTTTTAATCGAATAATTTGAGCCAATAATCTCGCAAACGCCAGGTTGCGAGAAGATAATAAGCACACATGTGACCATCTCGAAGATGCGTCTATTAGGACCATAAAATATCTAAAAGATCCACATGGTGGATGAATAGGTCCACATAGATCACTTTGAATCCTTTCTAGGAATTCAGGGGACTCAAATCCAATCTTTACTGGTGATGGCCTTAAAATTAACTTTTCTTGAGAACATGCAGCACAACAAAATTCACTAGATTTAAGAATCTTCTGGTTCTTTAGTGAATGTCCATGAGAGTTTTCAATAATTCTCCTCATCATGGTTGTTCCCAGATGACCCAATCTATTATGCCAAGTTATAAATTCATTTGGGCTAGTAAACTTCTGGTTTACAATGGCATGTGATTCAATTGCACTAATCTTGGTATAATACAATCCAGATGAAAGTGAGGGTAACTTTTCTAATATAACTTTCTTATTTGAATCATGAGTTGTGATACATAAATACTCATGATTTCCCTCATTCATTGTCTCAACATGATATCCATTTCGGCGAATATCTTTGAAACTCAACAAGTTCCTCAGAGACTTGGTAGATAATAGTGCATTATTTATTATAAATTTTGTTCCTCCAGGAAACAAAATTATAGCTCTTCCGGAGCCTTCAATCACATTGCCTGAGCCAATAATAGTATTAACATACTCTTCTTTTGGCACAAGATGGGTAAAATATATATCACTTTTAAGAATAGTGTGCGAACTTGCACTATCCGCAAGGCAAATATCTTCAGAATATATCCTTGCCATTTTTCTTCAAAAACAAATAATAATAATAATAAAATGAGTAAAAGTACATGCACAGTAAAATTATTCACATGAATACTTAACAAACACATACATATATCAAATTATTCCATCATTAATCAAATAGCCAATATCTCCTTCAGAATCCTTAAAGAAATTAGATACATCATAATGAGTGGTGGAATTTTCATCATTTGAAACAAAACTTGTTTCCTTTTCTTTGTCATCCCTTTTCAAAGATGCTTGATAAAGATCAACTAGGTGCCTTGGGGTACGACAGGTACGTGACCAATGGCCCTTTCTACCACAACGGAAGCATTAATCCTCAATTGATATACTTTGCCCATTATTTCTTTCTTTATCCCACTTCTGGTGAGATCCTTTCTTGTGAACATAATTCATTTTCCTTCCATAATTTTTCTTGTCATCAAAATCTTGCCATTTACCTCTTCTGAGGTTATAATTTGCCACATTTACTTCAGGAAATGGGACGGCGCCAACTGGACGCGCTTCATGATTTATCAAAAGTAACTCATTGTTGCATTCATCAACAAGAAAGTAAGAAATTAATTCAAAATACTTTTTAATTTCTTTTTCTCGATACTGCTGTTGCAGGAGCACATTCGAGACATGGAAGGTCGAAAAAATTTTCTCTAACATATCGGGCTTGAGGAAGTATCACATGATTGTACCTTTCTTCAAGGTCTTTCCACAGATCTGCAAGATCTTTTAATGTGGGATATTCATTTTTCAATCATACTTCAAGATGACGACGAAAGAGAATTATGGCTTTGGCTATATCCTTCTGGGATGTATTATTTTCAGCCTTAATGGTATCTCCAAGATCCATTGAATCAAAATAGATTTTAACATCTAGTATCTATGATAAATAATTATTTACAGATATATCAAAAGTATTATATTCAAGATGAAAGAGATTCGCATAATAAAAATTTGTTACCTGAAGTCTTCCTAAAATTTCGTTAGAGATTCGTGCTGATAACGTGTTATAAAATAACTAAATAAATAAACAAGGAAGAGGTAACAAACATAAAATATAAAGAAGTATAAAGAGAGTGAGAGAAGTATTGCAACATAAAAGAGAGAAAGAATTATTTTATTGCTTTTGTGTGTACAAAAGCCTTAGCCTATGCTCCTATTTATACATGTGCAAGGCTTCTCTTTTTCAAACTACATTAAATTCATTCATCCTTGGGAAACTCTATCTTATGGAAAATGGGCATCCACATAAGATGTGATAACTCATTCTTATCACAACAATCCGCAATTAATCATCTTAAATTATTTTGGTTTTCTAAAGGTATATATTAAAACAAGTTACAAATGAAATTTAAGAGGCTAAATTAAATTGTTATTTGACTCTTGTCATTACATTTTTTTTTCAAGTGAGATTCCAATTTATTTTAATTTTTTACGTGAGGTTGCCATTAGTTTATACAAGAACTGAAACTAAAAAAAGAACAAAACTAATAAATTTATTTTATAATAAGTCCGTACATGCCATTAAATATGGCCATATTTGTTTGGACGTGCAACGCATATGATAATGATAATTAGTCCTTTGTCAATTTGCCAATATAGTTTTAGTTTGGTTGTTTTTGTTTTTTGGCCAATAGATTTAATTCTTTTTCACGATGTATTGTTTCTTGAATATTAATTTCCAATTTCATATTTTGTTTGTATTACATGTTTATTATTTTTAAAATATTTAATTAATAATAATTACTTCCAACTATTTTCTCTACCACTAAATAAATTGAGGATATTTTAAACAGTAGCATTTAGAAGAGCGATAAAGACTAAAAAACTGATACTGAGAGACAGAAATTGAGAAACAGTCTCAGTATTATATTTGGTATAAAGTGAGAGACAGATATTGAAATAAAAATGAAACTTTAATTTAATCTGCACAAAGAGTAAAATTAAAATTAATTAATTAAAATTGAGGTATTTTAGGTATAAATGTTATTAAAATTTTAATTTTCGTTTTCAAAAATTTCAGTCTCCTGTGTCTTTATTTTTTTTAGAGGTACTAAAATACTGAAATTTTGGAGATACAGTCTGAAAGTTTAATACTAGTATTAAGATTAACAAACATGATATTGAATCCTAATCTCCCAATTTCTATCTCAATACCTTAAAACAAACGCTATCTTAAAACATCTTAGTAACTAAATCTATTTAACTAACTCAAATTCAGTTAAAATTACTTACATAATCTGTATGTGAATGACACATTTTTTTTGTACGTTTCTTTTTTTTGTTCTTCTTCTGTTATTGCTATTGTTGCAATGTTGTTTTATAAAAGTAGTTACACAAATCACTTCTTAAAAATTTTAAAATTAGACGCTTTAGTTCCTCAAATTTTAAAATATATAAAAATAATTTTTAATATTTATCTTCGTTAGATAATACAATTTTCATCTACTTTAATTCAAATAGTAAAATACAAATAATCCTTAAAAAATTAAAAAAAAAAATCAAAACAGTCCCGACAAAATCTTAAAATTAAAGTTTTAAAGCAATCATTTCGATTAAATGAATCAAATTAAAAAGAGACTAAAATAAATATTAGGGACTATTTTGTGTATTTTAAAATTTGAGAGACTAAAATATTTAATATTAAAATTCTCAAAATTTAATTTGAGTAATTATTCTATTATAAAAAATTTTTCCATTCTCCTCTTGGTGTTATTGTAGATTTTTTTATTTCTTCTTTTTATTTATTTTTTTTCTTTTCTTGTTTGTATTCTTTTGAAGTGGACAAAACAAGAAAAATTACAAAAAATAAAATAAAATAAAATAAAAGATAAAAAAAGAAAAAACGATGAAAAATAAAAAGTCCATAAATTTTTGTTAAAAAAATACAAAAATTTATCCGTATAACTTTTAAATTTGTGCACATAGCACAAAAATAAAAGTAAAAAAAAAAAAACTAAATGCCAGTACTTCATACTAAGTAATTAGAATGATGAAAAAAAAAAATCAAAACTCCTCTTAAAGAATTCAAAAATTAATAAAACTTGATAGTAATTCACGCACACAAAAATTTATAAAAAACAAAATTCTTAAACTGATATATAAAAATTTGTATATTATCCACTAAAATTTGTGTGTTCAATAAATTTGTTACATAGCAAGAAATTACTTCTATTATCTTTTTTGTCAATACTAATTTTTTTTATCTAATAATTTTTTGTTGAGTTTTGATAATATTTGATACTTTAAATATATTTTGTTAGTTAAATAAGTCATTGTTCTTATTTTGTAATCCTTTAAAATTTTTAGTGTTAATTACTACAAAATTTTTATATTATGTACCAAAATTTTTGTACTTAATAATTTTGTTGAACATATATAAAAGAAAGAAGAAAAAAAAAGACAAAAAAAATTAAATAAGAGATGAAAAAAACTATAAAAAAGCACATATATATAAATATGTGAACTTAGTTAAAAAAATGCTAAGTACTTCTATATTTTAAAAGAAAACTGCTGGATAACACAATTTTTTTTGAATTTGTTTTATATCAATTCTAATTAATTTTTTTCTCAAATTATTAGTCATTTGACCTTTTTTTTAAATAATTAGATTTTGATAGTATTTAGAAATAAATTTGGATTCTTTAAATTTTAAATTTATATTTTAAAAAATAAAATGTGATCTTTTATCTTTAAATAATTTTTCTCTCATATTTATTTTTAATCTCACTTATAAAATAAATAATAAAAAATTATATTTTATTCTGTAAAGTATAATTCAAATTTTAAAAAATTCAAATTCTTCATAAATGATAGAGGACAATCCTTTATATATGTGTTGAGTCAACATAGTGGAGGACTGACTTTACTTTGTTAATTAGTAAATTAAAGAAAATTAACGGTTCAATAACTTTATATATGTTCGTTGTCAACTACTGTGGAAGGCCAATGCCCTCGTTTAATCAAATAATATGGATGGTTGCATTTGTTCATAGGATCAGGATACGGAGATAGAAATATAAATTGCATTTGTTTATAGAGATAAAATATTAAGATAAAAATAAAAGACGTAAAATTGTATTTAATAAATAAAATAAGAATAAAAATAATATGTATAAAAATATTAAATTAGTGTATTTATGTTAATTTTGATAAAAAATATAAAAATATTAATAAATAATACAATTTTTTAATTATTTTTGTTAATTTTTATAATTATATTTTTATTATTATATATTTTTTTTTTAAATTTTTTAAATAAAAATAAATAAAATTTTTATAATTTATTTTATTTTATTACTAAACAAAATATAAAAATACTAAATTTTATATCTCTGTCGTTTATGTTTTATTCTTAGTATCATGTCTTATCCCGTTCTCAAAAATAAACGCAATCATAAAGACACAAAATTATGTTTGAGATATATATAAAAGTATTGAGTTAGTAGATTTTATATCCATTTTGACAAACAAAACATAAAAATACTAATAAATAACACAACTTATTTTTTATTATTTTTTATAATTATATTTTTTATTATTATATATTTTTTTAAAATTTTTTAAATAAAAAAATAAAAATAAATAAAATATTCATAATTTATTTTAATTTATCATTAAACAAAATACACAAATACAAATTTTATATTTCTTATTTTTTATATCTTATCTTATTCTATTATCTCAAATAAACAATTTTTTTTTTGAGCTTATAAAAAGTAAAAACAGAAAATTCTTAGCATTTAGCATCAACCAAAAGGTTTCACGTCAATGACATCACAACACACCATCACACCTTAGACATTTTCTCTCCTCAGTAATAACTTGATTCGCTTTCTTATTCATTTATTCAAAACTTATCCATTATTCATCTTATTTTATAATGATGATAAGATTATCAAAATTACAAATATACATTAGATAAATAATTAGTTTACATGGATTTTATAGTTTTGGAATTGTGAATGTACAAAAATCTTTTAGTTAATATATTAACTGATTTTCATTATTTCTAATGTTATATAACAACTATCTTCTATTAATTCAATACATAAAGATGCAAGATGTTCAAATCATATAAATTTCAAATTTTGATGATAGAAAAGAAAATCAGCACTTCTCATTTTATTTTATCCTTCTCATGCAATAGCCATAAACTGGAGGAAACTAGCAAGAAACAGAGTGAAACAGAGTCAAATTTGTCATAAATAATAAAATAATATAATAATTAACGTATAAAAAAGACCCTCCATCGCTTCCTTCTTTTTAATTTGCATCAAAATTTCACACTAATAATGCACCACCAGCACCACCGCTAGCCGCCATTAAAAACTTTAACAGCACTGACATGTCTCCACCACACTCGCCACTCTCCGCCGCCGCCATCATCTTCATCCTCCTGGTCATCCCGGCGGCCACAACCACCATCTCAGCCGCCACCAACTTCAAAACCGAAAAATACACCTGGGGCCCCTTTGACGCCTCCTACTACGACAACTTCTCCGTCCTCCACGGCAACATCAACTTCGGCGCCCTCCAGGTCACGCCGGAGAGCGCCGGTGACGTCAGCCTCAACAACATCTCCGGCAGAGTCTTCAACGACGAACCCTTCACTCTCTGGACCGACGATTCCACACTCTTCTCCTTCAACACCTCCTTCCTCGTCAACGTTTTCCGCGTCAACAACACCATCCCCGGCGAAGGCATCGCGTTCCTCATTGCACCGAATCTCACCATCCCTAACAACAGCTACGGAGGTTTTCTCGGCCTTACAAACGCCACCACCGACGGCAGCTCCGACAACAAGATCGTCGCCGTTGAGCTCGACACCGTGAAGCAGGTCTACGATCCAGACAACAACCACATCGGTCTGAACATCAACTCCGTCAATTCCACCGTCACCGTTCCACTGTCCAAATTCGGTTACGAGATCTCACCAAACGGTACAGCGTTCTACGTGATCTGGATCGACTACGACGGTTCACGCAGGGTCATAAACGTCTTTATGGCTCCCCAGCCCGATAAAGACAGTCCAACAGTGGCAAAACCGTCAAAACCGGTGTTGAATTCGACACTAGATCTTCGAGATTTGGTTAACCAGAAATCCTTTTTCGGATTCTCAGCTTCAACAGGGAAAACCATTGAATTGAACTGCGTCTTGAGATGGAATGTATCAATAGAAACCCTTCCCCAAAAAAGTAGCGGTAATGGGAAGAACAAAGGGATCTCGATTGGGCTTGGTGTGGGCGTTCCTATAGTGGTTATCGGTGTTGGTGGTGTAGGTGTGTTCCTGTGGTGCTGCGTGTTGAGGAAAAAGAGTGATAATGGTTCGAATTCTGAAATTATGGGCGCGCTTAAGAGCTTGCCTGGAACACCGAGGGAGTTTAAGTTTCAAGAATTGAAGAAGGCTACGAATAATTTTGATGAGAAGAACAATAAACTTGGACAGGGTGGGTTTGGTGTGGTTTATAGAGGGACTCTTCCAATGGAGAAGCTTCAAGTGGCCGTTAAGATGTTCTCTAGGGACAAGATGAAGAGCACTGATGATTTCTTGGCTGAACTTACAATCATCAATAGGCTCCGCCACAAGCACCTTGTCAAGTTACTTGGTATGTTTCTAATTTAATTTCTTACTTACTTGTTTATTAATCTAGCAATCACTGTCAGGAATAAGAACAAGTTAGATCGAATTTGACAGTGTTAGGATCTAGATTCGTTATTGTTTTGATTTTGACGATGGTGATGATTATCAAAGGGATCGGACTAGGAATATTTGAGACCTAGAGAGTGATCCATGGTGTCGTGTCGAATTAATTAGCGGCCATGATTGATGTAGTTGCATTTAGTGCAAGTACATATATTCGCTGACAATTTTGACCATCTAATAATAGAATGGTTGGTGATGCTGTCATAATTAAAATTACGAGTTTTCTCCTTCCTTGTGCCTTCTTTTCCAGTTTTCCTTTGATTAGAGATATAATTGGAAAAAATTGGTTTAAATGGTAGATGCTTTATTCTTTAAGCAAGGTGTAAGCTATATTTTTTTAAGTAAAAAATGAAAAAACATTGTTGAGAGAACTAGTCTTACTATTTTTTACATGAATATTTTCCCTCAAGTAGGTCGTGTAAAGAATAACTAAAAAAGAGAAAATGATGAAACATAGTTGCACATGGCCAAAATCTGATCAGTTCTAAAATGTTCATCCATCCCCTTTAGTTAGAATTGACCTTCTTGCCGTTCTTGGAGGCTTGATCAACATATATCTTCAGATTTGGTATCCTTATTTTGTCTTTTTTTTTCCCTTCCCTTTTCATTGGTTCCACTAAGGCACTAATTGTCTTTTGAAAATGACCTTGTATTCCTTATGTACTTGGTCAATATCAACCCTTACCATAGAGCCAAAAAAAAATTTGTTACCAAATTTCATTATTATAATGACAAATGACCTCTCTTTTGCGCGTATACGTAGAATTTATCTAATTATTATATGAATTTAATTTTAATACACTATCAGTGTAAAGTAATTTTATACGTGCATCTAATTACGTAACATCACATCAATAAAAATGACTACCTTTTATATTGACTGCGTAAAATGATCATTCAAAAGAACAAATGTGATTGTACGACGGTGTAAAACACTTAATACTCTCAGTGGATCAAAATTAAACTCTTATTATATTATAAAATTAAAATGTGACTTTCACTTTGATTAATATAATGATATTTATACTTCATTCGTCAATAAGAAATAATAGGGAATTTTGAATAAACATATATAAAATAACTCACCAACATTTTTGGTCAAATTATATTGTCAATACGAGTTTATGACTTTCTAATTCATGACAATGTCAAAACTTCCTTCAGGCTAGCTAGCTTCCCATAAGGCCATAAGCCATTATTTTATTGGAAAAACTCCTCAAGTCTTATTATAG
This sequence comes from Arachis stenosperma, assembly GCF_014773155.1. NCBI lineage: Eukaryota > Viridiplantae > Streptophyta > Magnoliopsida > Fabales > Fabaceae > Arachis > Arachis stenosperma. The sequence goes on along the minus strand of NC_080381.1, from coordinate 3,260,806 downwards.
CAAGAGCAAAGGTCGTTAAGTCACCAAAAAAAAAAAAAAAAAATTTCTAAGGTCGTTATCTTCTTATCGTAATACATATCAATTTTGCTTATCTTGACTTACAAGCAATTACCAATTAATTAGGTGTAGTAGTAGTAATATATAACTATATATAATACTAAGCATATCTGTCTATATATGTGGTCAACGGCATTAGTTTATCAGCAGTTAGCACCATATTAATGTTTCTACTTAGATGATTGACTTTGTTAATCTAAAATTTAATTATTCAGGATGGTGCCACAAGAACGGGGTGTTACTCTTAGTGTACGAATACATGCCTAATGGAAGCTTAGACAACCACATTTTCTTTGAAGAAGGAACAAGCAAAACCCCATTAAGTTGGCATCTAAGATATAAGATCATATCAGGGGTAGCTTCTGCATTGAACTATCTACACAACGAGTATGATCAAAAAGTAATTCACAGAGATCTTAAAGCAAGTAATATAATGCTAGACTCCGACTTCAATGCACGGTTAGGCGACTTTGGTTTGGCCCGCGCAATTGAAAACGAAAAAACATCATACGCGGAGCTAGAAGGAGTGCCAGGAACAATGGGCTACATTGCCCCAGAGTGCTTCCACACGGGCAAGGCCACGCGCGAATCCGATGTGTATGGATTTGGCGCGGTCTTGCTGGAGGTGGTGTGTGGACAGAGGCCATGGACAAAGAATTTGGACTATCAGTTTCTTGTGGATTGGGTTTGGCACTTGCACCGGGAGAGACGGATACTAGAGGCAGTGGATCCAAGGCTAGAGAATGAGTTTGAGGCTGAAGAAGCAGAGAGGGTGTTGAAATTGGGGTTAGCATGCTCTCATCCCATTGCAAGTGAGAGGCCTAAGATGCAGACAATTGTTCAGATCATATCAGGGTCAGTTCCTGTTCCTCATGTCCCACCCTTCAAGCCATCTTTTGTGTGGCCTGCTGTGGATCTTGGAAGCTTTACAAGTGATCTCACATCACTAGCAAACACTGAGTACACTCCAATTAACACACAATCCTCTATGAATCTTGAGTTCTCAAGTAACAGTTCCTTGGTCTAATAATGTGGCCTGTTTTTTCTAAAATAGATTTTGTTTCAGTCCTGTTTGTTCACACATCCAAATCAATTTTCGCCCCTTGAAAATGTGGAAGAAGTTCAATTCAGACTTTTTCCACTTCTTTGTTTTGATTTGACTTGATTGATCAGTAATTAAGTATATATTCTTTAATACATAGTCCTTTTTTTTCTCTTTTCCCTCTAATTTTTATTTGAAAGGAAAGAAATTGGGGAACTCTGTGTATGTATGTATGTATGTATGTATGTAAATTTTGATGAAATATGTTGATTCAGCTTTTGATTTTTGTACTCTTTAAAAGGATAAACTAGTATTATCTCAAAATCCCCACAAATTAATCATAAGAACATTCACTTCCGTGCACAAATATAGAATTGATGATTATAGAAGTATCAATGCTAATACAAACCAGGGCTTCCCCCTATTGATAAAAAAGTTGCTTAATTATTTGGCAAACAATGGCCTTAATAACTCAAGGGCTTCATTAGTGCGCATCTTGTTGGACATTCTTAGCTTTCTCTAATCTTCATGAAAAAAAAAAAAGGATGATAAATGCATTTGTGATCATGGTCTACCAATTCTTTTGGGGTCTCAACATTTCCATTCCTAGATGCTAACACACATGTGGCAATTGACCAACGAGTTTTTGCTTCCTTGCATTGTACCCTGTGCTTCACATTGCAAAACCTTCCATTGCTGTCACTATTCCTTTTGTTACATGCTGTCAGTGAAAAAAAAAAAAATTAATACAATCGTATACATTGATTTATGAATAGTCTAAATTCCCATGGTCACCACTATTAACTAACACAGAACAGTTCATAAATATCTATTTTATAAACTGAAGTCCAATTAGAGAAGTGGTTGACTATACTACTACTCCTTCTCATAACAGTTTTGATTTAGTTGTACTAATTAATACCTTAATAGTGACTAATTCAAAGATAATTTTATACATTATTACATGAAAATAATTTTGGGCATCATCACTATAATAAACAATTCCTCTCTCAAATCTCAAAAAATTGTTTAACTATAAATATGCATGTAAATTTTTTTTTAAAAAAATTATTCGAATCCAACTTTTTACTGATATACTAGGAAGAAATAATTAAGAGTCTGTTTGGAAACTGATAAAAGCTACTTTTTTTTTGTTTTTAAATTTTGAAAAGTTACATTAATATTATTTAATATAATTTTTAAAAAATACTTTTAACTTTTCAAAAAATTATTTAAAAAACTTTTTAAAAATAAAAAATATAATTTGTCTCTTTTTTAAAAATTATTTTATTACTCTTATTTATTAAAAATTCAAATATAAAATAATTTATTTATAAATTATTTTTAATATAAATTTTTATGTTTTATTTTTTTTAAAAGAGCCTAATTAAATTGTTTTGTCAATCTGTGTCTTAGTTGATCTCATTACATAGGGCTGAGTTTGGTTCATATATAATACGGGTGAAGATATAGACACAAATACATAAATATTGAAGGCATATACATAAGAAGACACAAAATATTCATTTTGTTTAATAACTATACACAAGACAAAACATAAATTACAAATATTAATATTATTCATATCTCCAAAAAAAAAATCACCACCATTAAGAATAGAAGTGAAAAAATTTATATCTTAATCTTTGTGTCTTAATGTCTCAATAAAATAAAATAATAGTACACAAATTTTATATATTTATATACTACTATCGTATCTCTTTTTATTTTAAATATTTAAAAACTAAACATAAAACATAGGTGTAAGTGTGTCTCTGTATCTTAAAGACCACACACCATAGGGACCCTGAATCTGTGTGCAATTTGCACATTGCACACAGCTTGTAGGGGTGAAGTTATATGTGTTGATCCTCAACTGACATAGCCAGTTTTTGTTGAAATCAGTCCCCACTACTTCTACTGCATGCTTCTATGCATAGAGATTCCACCATCTTTTGTCCTATTCTTACTGCCATCCCATGAATCGCTTTCCCCCATATGCCTATGCAAGGCTAGACGAGTGTCTTAAATATGTCTCCAACATTTTTATATTGCTCCATTTTTCATTCCATTATTCACGGATATTTTAAAAATTATATCTTAAAAATATGGTAAAAAAGATTAATTTATATTATGAAATAAAAAAGAATTTTCTTGCCATTATTTGCCTACAAAAGGAAACAAAATCAACCAATTCCATTTAAAATATTTTAAGAGTATTTCTATTGTTAATAATTTTAGAGGATATTTTTATAATAATTTGATAATTTAATTTTTTTAATAATTTAGTAATTTACTCTAAAAAAAATAGAAAAAACCTCTCTTTATACGAATATAAACTCTTTTGCTAATTTTCTTTCAACATATCAATACACAATTTTAAGGGTAAATTACATTAATAAAATGATAATAGAAAAATATTAAAAATAAAATAATAAAAAATAATAAGAATTATTTAATGGCGGCTAGATTTTATTTTTAATTTTGAAATAAAATTTTAAATATCTATGACTAGGTAAATTTTATATGCTAAGTTGCTAGATTTAGTTTATTATTATTATTATTATTATTATTATTATTATTATTATTATTATGGTATTGTTAAGTTGTTTTGCTGGCTGGCTACGGATATCATAGAGACCATGCGTTGCATGCTAAGTAATATTCATTTTGATAATTATGGTCATGAAAGAAAAAAGTTGCTATATATTGTTAATTATAAAGATAATGCATCCCCATAAATTTTGGCAGGATTACTTTGTCAATATTCAGGGTTGGATTGTACTTGTATCACTTTAAAACTACATGATTAAATTATAGAATTAGCCATTAATAATTACAATTATTGAATAAAGCTACTTAGTATGTTGCATTCTTTAAATACGATTTTTTTTTATTCTATCTATCTGAGGCAAAAAAATATTTTTCATAATAGTAGAGAAACAATAATTAAAATTATTTAATTTAATATTTATAATTTTATGTATATAATATATATAATTATTTATTTATTACATCTAATATTATTTATTTATTTAAAAAACAATTAATTAGTTAAATTATACTAAAATACTAAGTGTATATTAAAATAAGCTATTAAAATTTATTATCAAAATAAAATATATATTAAAAAATAAATTAAATTTTATATATATTTATATATAAATACATAATAATTAATTTTAATGTATAAATAACATTTTTTAATACAATAACGGTCTTTTAGTTCAATAATGTGGAATGGAAGTATTTAACAAGTCGAATATTTTAGTATGACTATTTTATAGTAATTATAATAACTATAATAATTTAGAAAATATTGTTAAAGAATAAATTTTTTATTATTTTTAAACATATTTTTTAAAAAATATTACCAAAACATAAAAAAACTCCTTTAATTTTAGGGGATCCTTCGTAAAGACGCAAAAAACGTCTTTTTTTAAAGATATTTTTTAATAATTAAAATTTAACACATATAATAACTTAAATTATGTTATTTTTATTAAAATTAGGTCAGACAAAATAATTTGATCGAAAAATAGTGAATCAAATTTTAAATCCGTCTAAATTAATATTATTTTTTATAAAAAATGACTACAATACTCCTATTATATAAAATTACTAAAATATTTTTATTATATATATTAATTTTGAGAATTCTAAATTCTAACCCTTTTCTTTTCTATAGTTATAGGATTAAAATTTAAAGTTTTTAAAATATATATATATATATATATATATATATATATATATATATATAATAGGGATATTTTAGTTGTGTTTTATAATAGGGATATTGTAGTAATTTTTTATAAAAAATATTAATTTATACCGATTTAAAATTTAATTTATTAATTTTTTTTGTTAAACTGATTTATCCAGTATAATTTTAATAAAAATAATATAATTTAATTAATTATATGTGTTAAATTTTAATTTTTAAAAATCATCTTTAAAAAAAGACGTTTTTGACCTCTTTATCTAATTGACTCCCTTAATTTTAACCAACCAAGTCCATCTCTATCTACATATAAGAAATCAGCAACGTGCAAAGAAGTGTGTATAGAAGGTTCACATTGCATAGTAATCCCTATATATATACCAGTGCAGCCACTGGATGGACATGAGGCATAGGAAGATAGGGTATAGAATTAATATTCTAAATATATAGAAGAGACATCAACGTGCAAAAAAGGCTGTGTTAATAGGTGTGTAATCGATAGTGGGAGGTGTGAGTGTATTATTATTCAACACTGGCCACACAAACGGTGGCTTGAAGGGAGGGACATGAGGAACAGGCATTAACCCAGATATAATCTGAAGTATTTCTTGCATCTTAGGCCTCTCATTCGCAATGGGATGAGAGCATGCCAGCCCTAATTTCAGCATCATCTCTACTTCTTCACCCACGTAATTATTCCCAAGTCTGGGATCCACTGCATCTAGTAACCTTCCTTCACGATACAGGTACCAAACCCAATCCACCAACAAGTTGTATCCCTCAATCCTTGCCCATGCTCGCTCACCACACACCACTTCAAGCAACACAGCCCCCAATCCGTACACATCGGAGTCGCGCGTGGCCTTGCCTGTATGCAAGCACTCCGGTGCAATGTATCCCCTTGTGCCCGCCACTCCTTCCAACTCTGCGTACGAGGTTCTCTCATTCTCAATTGCGCGTGCCAAACCAAAGTCACCTAGGCGTGCATTGAAATCAGAGTCGAGCATTATGTTACTCGCTTTCAGATCTCTATGAACCACTATTTGATCGTACTCGTTGTGGAGATAATGCAATGCCGAAACTACCCCTAAGATTATCTTGTATCTCAGTTGCCAACTCAGAGGTGTTTGGTTGCTCCCATCATTATAGAAAATGTGCCTGTCGAGGCTACCGTTAGGCATGTAATCGTACACTAAGAGCAATACCCCCTTCTTGTGACACCATCCTGAAATGTATATAATTAGATTAGATTAGGCCGAAAGTATTGAAGGATAATGTTGAAGCTTCATTCACCAATCATCTGCCAACACGTACAAGGCATAAAAAAAAGGAAAAATTTAAGGACAACAATTTTATCAAATTCTAATCAGGATGTAACCAGTAAAAAAGAATGAGTCATTGGATGAAATCTCACACTAATCTCATATCATTAAAAGTCTCATTAATAACTATTTAATAGTTATAAATCCCAAAAGTTGCTGGCCCGTAACATTCCTCAATTAAAGACTTTGTCACACTTATTAATAATGTATGATACACCTGCATTTGCTTACATAACCTTGATTATTATAGATATAGACTAACGATTAATATAATTTAACATACAAGTTTGCGTGTTGACAAATGAAATAATTAAAGAGCAAATGATGACCTTTGGATCACATAAAATTTTGGTATCTACTTATGCATGTATGTAACCGTGGAAAAAACTCAAAAAGCATGTGGAACTGAGTGTAAACTTGAGTCATTTAAAATCCCTATTATTAGTAAAATACTACGGTTAACTCTCTTGATAAAGATATTTAAAATGTTTTTTATTAATTAAAATGCCAAATAAATTAATTTGGACTAAAAAAAATAATGAATTAAATCTTAAATTGATCTAAATTAATATTATTTTTTATAAAAAATATCTATAATATTCTTATTATAAAAAATAATTAAAATACTACTATTATATATATTAATTTTGAGAATCCTAGATTTTAATCTTTTATTTCTCTACCGTAATAAGATTAGAATTTAGAGTTTTCAAAAAATATATATATATATATATATATATATATATATATATATATATATATATATATATAAAAGAGTATTTTAGTTATTTTTTATATAGGGATATCGTAGTTATTTGTTATAAAAAATATTAATTTAGACCGATTCAAAATTTAATTTATTAGTTTTTTGATTAAACTGATTGTTACGGTGGGTAACCAGAGATTGATGGGCTAAATGGCGTTGGTAAGCCCAAATGTGTGAAGGAGGAGGATTCCGAATGGATCTGCAATTCGGGGGGTCTCCGTCCGACTTGTTCGTGTGAGGAGAAGGGGGTGGTACCTGCAAAGACACTCCGATACCTAAGTTAGCAAGAGTGTGAGCAGGTCTAGAGAGTATTGGACTTAGAGATACCTGAGGGGTGTCAGTGTATTTATAGTGGTGAACCAATAACCACCGTTGGAGTAGTGCCATATTTTTAGGGTGTTAACCGTCCCATTATCTTAGGGAGGTTAGGATATGGCTCGTGGAAGTGGTTAGAGAGATTCTAGGGGTAGTTACTTATTTGAATGAGTGTTTGTCTGCCAGCTAACGCTCGTGCCCGACTTCTTTAGAACAAGTCGTAGTGAGTACCGACTTCGTAGGATGAAGATTGGTACTGGTGAGGCCCAACCCTTTGGATTAGGTCTTTTGCTTGATCTTGGGCCTTTATTATTGGGCCAGGGTATGAATAGTGCCCCTACTCGAGCCCAATTTTTCCAAGATTTGGGTTCGAGTATTCTACTCGGGGCCATAGCCGACTTGTTGGAGGACCGACGTGATGGTCTGAAACCGACGTGACTTTCCGTGTCCTTTTGGTTCTGACAGTTACGTCTAATCAAGCGTCGTGTCCGTTAGGGACGTGCGTAGGTCTTGGTAACGGTGCATTCTCATTAATGACTGCCCCGTTTTTACCATTATGCCCTTTAGCATGTTTATAAATACTTTCCCTCTCTTTCATTTTTTCGTTTCTGCGATTTTTCAAATTTTCTCTTCCTTCGTTCGTGCTGCACTCTTGTGTTTCGGAGACTTCTGCTTCTTCCAACCTTCATTTTTTGATAAAGGTTAGCTTTTCTTCTTTCGTAACATGCCTTATGTTTGCATGCTTTTATTTTGTAGATAGATAGGTTGTTTTGTAGACTTTAGTTCTGTATTCCCTCCCTTTAGAGACCGTGTTTTTTATTTTCCTTTTCTTTTTCTTTTGTAGGTTTTTGTCATCCTTTATAAGAAAAGAAATGGCTTCCGTAGATGTTCTTTCTCAATGGGTTGATGTCACGGTCCTAGGGGAGGAACCCTTGGTCGATGCTGAGTTTATCACCCACCTTCGTACTCACCACAGAATTTGTACTTCTGAGGAGGACGAGCCAAAGTATGAGTTGGTAGTCCCGGGTCCAGAAGACCGGGTTTGTTTTGGGAGGGCCAATGAGGCTGCCCCTCATTTTTTCTTTATGTATGAATGTATGATCACCCGTTTGGATATTTTTCTTCCTTTTTCGAATTTTAAGATGTCTGTTCTGCACCACTGTCGAGTTGCCCCTACCCAACTTCACCCCAATTCTTGGGGTTTTCTGAAAATTTACTAATTTATTAGTCACGCTTTGGACTTTCCGACCTCTTTGAGAATTTTCTTCTATCTTTTCCACATGACTAAGCCCTTCAGTGGGCTAAATAACAAGCAGCAATGGGTGTCTTTCCGAGCCATTCAAGGTCGGAGGATTTTCACCCTCTTCGACGAATCCTTCCACGATTTCAAAAATTATTTTTTCAAAGTACAAGATGTAGAGGGCCACCACCCCTTTTTCTTGGATGAGAATTCTTTCCCTCGCTTTCCCCTCTATTGGTTGAAGGCCTCTCCTTGTGAGAAGTACGGTCTGGACGACCTAGATGAGGTGGAGACGGCCATTGTGGGGTTTTTTCGAGAAGTGTGGGGGAGGGCCCCATACTTGGATACTAGAAAATTCTTTCAGGGATCGCCGACTTTTGTTCGGCCGCAACTAGGTAGCTTATATATATGTAAATATATATTTCTTATTTCCGACTTGTATCTGCCGTTTTTGAGGTAATGACGACTTGTTGTTTTTGCTAATTGTTTCTTTTGCAGATATGGCAAGGAAGAATGCTCAGGAATCTTACCAGAGAGTCCAGGAGGCTAAAGCAAGGTCCCGGGCTAGGACTGGTGGCACCAGGGCAATCATCTCTCCTCCTCCTCCTCCTCCTCCTCCTCAGAACGTGGGGACTCCTTCCCAGCCCATTGTGATTTCTTCTTCAGCTTTGTCTCGGCCGCTTCCCTCCGCTCGACTTCTTTCTGAGCCAGAGAAGAAGAAGCGCAAGACTTTAGAGTCTGGCTCTTCTTTTGATGGTGGGGTTAAGGCGGATGCTCTTGCATTCGTCCGAAAGAACATCTATCCTCATATAAGTATGGATGATGTCTCTGTTCGGAACCACCTTACCACTCTGGCTGAGGAGAGTTTCAGGGCGGCAGGTGTTTGTGGCAAGCTTTTGGATATTTTTGAGAAGACTCCTCTCAGCTCTTTGGGGTTAACCTCGAAGGTTGAGGAGCTGGAAGGAAGGCTTATTTCCTATCAAGAGCATGAGAAGGAGTTGAAGGAGGAGGTCACCAAGCTGAGGGCGGAGAGAGATAGCCTTCGGGAGAAGGAGAGTAAGTTGCAAGCCCAATGCAACATGGAGGCGGGTTTGAGGAAAACAGCACAGGAGAGTTACCAGAGTTTATTTCAAGATCTTGTGTCTGTGAGGAAGGATTTGCTGAAATCTCGAAATGTGTATGCCGAGTTGGAGGACTCTATTGCTGATGGCGCCGAAGAGGCTTGGAGGATTTTCAAGGAGCAGGTCGGAGTTATTGCTCTTGACTTGGATCTTTCTCCTTTAGATCCGGACAAAGTCGTTATTGATGGTGCTATTGTGGATCCTCCTGCCCCTGTAATCGTTTCCGAGTCAGAATTGAAGACTCGGGGGCAGAGGATTATTGAGTCCCCTCCTCGTTCTAAGGACGCTTCGAGCTCTTCTGTTGTTCCTCCGACTTCCTCTTCATCTCCTGTGGTTGCCTCTCTTCCCGGTCCTGGTGGCGCTCTTCCTGACTCTGGTGGTGGTGATCCGTCTACTCCTCTGCAGAAATAACTTTATATGGCTATATGGGGGCTCGGCCTGTGAGTTCCCCCTTTTTTAAACTCTTTATATCTTGTTTGTTGGTGGTGTTTGAACAATTTCTTTTGGCCTTTTAAGGCCGTAAACAAAATATTTAAAAATACCCTTTTTTAATAAGGGTTTTCAATTAACAAAATAAATACCCTTTTTTGGATAAGGGTTTAAGTTACCTTATGCGTGCATGCTTTTCTGATTTTGATTTTTCAAAATTCCCTTGATCTTTTTCTGAAAACCTTTTCCTTTGGCTTGTCTGTTTTTCTGAGCCTTTTTGTTTAAGGACTTTAGGACAGCCTTTAAACTTTTTCCTAGGTTTTTTCAATCTCTTTTTTGTTATTCCTTATACTCAACTTTGCTTTATTGAGTTCTTATGACTTAGGTTATTTTTGCGATGCGTTTTTCTTCTACTCGGTTCTTCATTCCGATTTACGGGTCGAAGTGTTTCCGAGCTTCTCTACTCGGGTTTTCATTTCGCCTTATGAGTCGGATGGTTTCCGAGTTTTTACTATCAACTTATATAACCTCTTTACACCGACTTCTACCTCGTCGTTTTATCCTGACGACCATCTAGGTCGGTTCATGGGATTTTCACGTTTTGTCGAGCTTAAGTCGGCGCGTTTCGTAGAAAGACTTAGAAAATAGAAGGAGTTTATAAGAGATATTGTAAATGAAAAAAGATCTTTATTGATTGGGGAGGTACCTTCTTGCTACTAAGGGTTTTTAATAGCCTATTTTCCCTTAGCATCTACTATGATGCCTCGTTAAAAACCCTTCTCCAGAAAAAACCCTTTGATTTTGGGAAAAAATCATGAAGTTGGGAAAAGAGTACATCAGGGAGTAGAGTTTGCTTTTTAACTGTAGTACCTTTTCATATTACAAGCATGCCACGACCTTGGGAACTCAGTGCCGTTCAGGTCGGTCACTTTATAATAACCTTTTTCCTAAGACTTCATTGACTTTGTATGGTCCCTTCCAATTAGCAGTGAGTTTTCCTTCCCCTGATTTGTTGACTCCAATGTCGTTTCTGATTAAGACCAAGTCATTCGAGGCAAATGTTCTTCGAATGAATTTTTTGTTGTACCTTGTAGTCATCCTTTGCTTCAATGCTGCTTCTCTTATCTGGGCATCTTTTCGGACTTCGGGGAGCAAGTCGAGCTCCTCTTTGTGCCCCTGTATGTTCCCGATCTCGTCGTGGAGAATTACCCTTGGGCTTTGTTCATTGATTTCTATTGGTATCATTGCTTCTATGCCATAGACTAGTCGGAAGGGCGTTTCCCCAGTGGCAGATTGGGGCGTTGTCCTGTAAACCCATAGCACTTGGGGGAGCTCTTCAGCCCAGGCTCCTTTTGCCTCTTGTAATCTTCTTTTTAGCCCTGCCAGTATGACTTTGTTGGCTGCCTCGGCCTGCCCATTAGCTTGTGGGTGCTCCACCGAGGTGAACTGGTGTTTTATTTTCATACTGGCTACTAGGCTTCTGAAGGTAGAATCCGTGAATTGGGTTCCATTGTCTGTAGTAATAGAATAAGGTATCCCATATCTTGTGATGATATTTTTGTAGAGGAACCTCCGACTTCTTTGAGCAGTGATGGTGGCCAATGGTTCTGCTTCTATCCATTTTGTGAAGTAATCTATTCCCACGATCAGGTATTTGACTTGTCCTGGTACTTGGAAAAAAGGACCTAACAAATCCATTCCCCATTTTGCAAAGGGCCATGGAGAAGTGATACTGATGAGCTCCTCTGGGGGAGCCACGTGGAAATTTGCATGCATCTAATATGGTTGGCACTTTTTCACAAATTCTGTGGCATCTTTCTGCAAGGTCGGCCAGTAGAATCCAGCTCTGATTACTTTCTTGGCTAGTGACCTTGCTCCGAGATGATTTCCGCAGATTCCACTGTGGATTTCCTCTAACACCTCGGTAGTTTTTGAGGTCGGTACGCACTTTAACAGTGGTGTTGATATCCCCCTTCTGTAGAGAATATTTCTCACAAAAGTGTAATGTTGTGCTTCCCTCCAGATTTTCCTGGCCTCTTTTTCCTCTTTTGGAAGGATGTCAAATTTTATGTATTCGACCAAGGGGTTTATCCATCCGAGGTTTAAACCGACTACCTCAAGGACTTCTTGTTTACCTTCTATTTTTACCACTGAGGGTTCCTAGAGGGTTTCTTGGATCAGGCTTCTGTTATTCCCTCCTGGCTTGGTACTTGCTAACTTGGATAGGGCGTCCGCTCTGCTGTTTAGATCCCGGGTTATATGTTTAACCTCGGTTTCTGCAAAGCGCCCAAGATGCTCCAGAGTTTTCTCCAAGTACCTCTTCATATTTGGGTCCTTTGCCTGATACTCTCCGCTTATCTGGGAGGTCACCACTTGTGAGTCGCTGTATATCATCACTTTTGTAGCACCGACTTCTTCTGCCAGCTTCAATCCAGCAATCAAGGCTTCATACTCTGCCTGATTATTTGAAGCTGGGAATTCAAATTTTAGTGAAAACTCTATCTGGGTTCCTCTTTCATCTACCAATATTATGCCTGCACCGCTTCCTGTTTTGTTGAAGGATCCATCTACATAGAGTTCCCATGTAGTTGGTTTTTCCTCCTGGTCCCCTGCGTATTCTGTAACAAAGTCGGCGAGGCATTGGGCTTTAATCGCCGTCCGAGTTTCATATCTTAAGTCGAACTCGGAGAGCTCTATTGCCCATTGAACCATTCTCCCTGCAACATCCGTCTTTTGGAGGATTTGCTTCATGGGTTGGTTCGTACGAACTCTTATTGTGTGAGCTTGAAAGTAAGGCCGTAGCCTTCGTGAGGCTACTACTAAGGAGTAGGCAAACTTCTCTAGTTTGTGGTACCTTAGCTCAAGGCCTTGTAGAACTTTACTGATGAAGTATACTGGATGTTGGCCGACCTCGTCTTCTTTTATCAGGGATGATGAGATAGCCTTGTTTGCTACGGATAAGTACAGGACGAGGTCTTTTTCAGATACTGGTCGGGTCAGAATAGGAGGTTGGCTTAAGAACTTTTTGAACTCCTGGAACGCCTCCTCGCATTCAGGAGTCCATTCAAACTGACATCCCTTTTTCAATAAGGAGAACAGTGGAAGGGATTTTAGTGCTGATCCTGCCAAAAATCTGGAGAGGGCTGCAAGTCGGCCATTCAGCTGCTGGACTTCTCTCAAACAAGTTGGGCTTTTCATCTCTAGGATGGCTCTACACTTATCGGGATTGGCTTCGATCCCTCTTTGTGTTAGCATAAATCCTAGAAATTTCCATGCCTCCACCGCGAAGGCGCACTTTGCGGGGTTTAGTCTCATCCCGTGCAGCCTTATGGTGTCAAAAATTTGTGAGAGGTCTGACAAGAGGTCGACTTCTTTCTTGGTCTTTACCAGCATGTCGTTGACGTATACTTCCATTAGGCTCCCAAGGTGAGAGGCAAACACCTTATTCATCAACCTTTGATATGTGGCTCCTGCATTTTTTAATCCGAATGGCATGACCACGTAGCAGAAATTAGCTCTGGGTGTGATGAATGATGTCTTCTCCTGGTCTGGCTCATACATTGGGATTTGATTATATCCCGAGTAGGCGTCCATGAATGATAAGTACTGATACCCCGAGCTGGAGTCCACTAGGGTATCAATACTTGGCAGTGGATAAGGGTCCTTGGGACATGCCTTATTTAAGTCGGTATAGTCGACACACATTCTCCATTTGCCATTTTGTTTTTTGACTAGCACTACATTGGCTAGCCATGTTGGGTACTTGACTTCTCTGATAAAGCCAGCTTCCAAGAGCGCCTGTACTTGTTCTTCTACTATTAGGGCTCGTTCTGGGCCGAGCTTGCGTCTTCTTTGTTGTACAGGTCGGGATCCTGGATAAACCGAGAGTTTGTGGGACATGAGCTCGGGGTCTATCCCAGGCATGTCAGAGGCCTTCCAGGCGAAGAGGTCGGAGTTATCTCTTAGGAGTTTAGTCAACCCTTGTTTTAGGGTTTCCCCTAGGTTGGCTCCTATATGAGTATTTTTCCCTTCCTCTTTACCGACCTGTATCTCCTCGGTTTTTCTTCCCGGTTGTGGTCGCAGCTCTTCTCTGGCCCTTGCTCTGCCGAGCTCTATTGTGTGAACTTCTCTGCCCTTTCCTCTCAGATTTAGGCTTTCATTGTAGCATTTCCTTGCCAACTTTTGGTCTCCCCTTACCGTTGCTATCCCCGCTGAAGTCGGGAATTTCATGCAAAGGTGGGGAGTGGATACCACCGCTCCGAGTCGATTAAGGGTAGCTCTGCCGATTAAAGCGTTATATGCTGACCCCACATCAATGACTATGAAGTCTATACTCAGAGTCTTTGATTTTTCCCCTTTTCCAAAAGTGGTGTGGAGGGGCAAAAATCTCAGTGGTTTTATTGGCGTATCCCCTAATCCGTATAGAGTGTCGGGGTAGGCTCTTAATTCTTTCTCATCCAACCCTAGTTTGTCAAAAGCGGGCTTAAAAAGGATGTCCGCTGAGCTTCCTTGGTCTACTAGGGTTCTGTGGAGGTGGGCATTTGCCAGGATCATAGTTATTACTACTGGATCATCGTGTCCAGGGATTATTCCTTGCCCATCTTCTTTTGTGAATGAAATGGTTGGGAGGTCGGATGACTCCTCTCCGACCTGGTAGACTCTTTTGAGATGTCTTTTGCGAGAGGATTTGGTGAGTCCCCCTCCCGCGAACCCTCCTGAGATCATATGGATATGTCTCTCCGGAGTCTGCGGCGGTGGGTCTCTTCTATCCATATCATCTCGCTTTCTCTTTCCATGACTGTCCGACCTTTCTATGAGATATTTATCAAGCCGACCTTCTCTAGCCAGCTTTTCTATCACATTTTTAAGGTCGTAACAGTCGTTTGTGGAGTGACCATATATTTTATGGTACTCACAGTAGTCGCTGCGGCTCCCCCCTTTTTTATTTTTAATGGGTCTAGGGGGTGGCAGCCTTTCAGTGTTACAAATCTCTCTGTATACATCCACTATAGAAACTTTCAGAGGAGTATAAGAGTGGTATTTTCTTGGTCTCTCGAGACCGAGTTCCTCCTTTTTCTTGGTTTCCCTCTCCCTCTCTTTTATTGAGGGAGGATGCCCGGGTCGCCAACTCAAGTCTCTCAGCTTAGCGTTTTCCTCCATATTGATGTACTTTTCAGCTCTTTCCTGTACATCACTTAGAAAAACGGGGTGTCTTTTAGATATGGACTGTGAGAAGGGACCTTCTCTAAGTCCATTGACTAACCCCATTATGACTGCCTCTGTGGGCAGGTCTTGAATCTCTAAACATGCTTTGTTGAACCTTTCCATATAGGCTCGTAAGGATTCTCCGACCTCCTGTTTTATTCCCAGGAGGCTCGGTGCATGTTTCACTTTATCTTTCTGGATAGAGAACCTCATCAAAAACTTCCTTGAGAGGTCTTCAAAACTGGTAACCGACCTCGGGGGGAGGCTGTCGAACCACTTCATCGCTGCTTTCGATAGAGTGGTTGGGAAAGCTTTGCATCGCGTAGCGTCGGAAGCATCAGCTAGGTACATCCGACTTTTGAAATTGCTCAAGTGATGCTTTGGATCCGTGGTTCCGTCATAGAGGTCCATATCGGGGCTTTTGAAGTTTCTCGGAACTTTTGCCCTCATTATGTCCTCGCTGAAAGGATCCTCCCCTCCTAAGGGCGGCTCTTCTCGTTCGTCACGGGAGTTGTGACCTTTGAGGGAGGATTCTAACTTTAAGAGTTTTCTTTCTAACTCTTTTCGTTGTTCCATCTCCTCTTTTAGGTTCTTTTCAGTTTTCTTTTGTCGCTCCCATTCTTGTTCTAACTGTTCCAAGCAACTGTGGACTAATCCCATGAGTTCAGTTACATGGGATGGTCCCTCTTTCTCTGATTCGCGCCCTTCTGAAGAGTTTACCTTCAGATTTTTTACTCCGGAGGTACCTTCCCTGTGTTGATCATTAATTCCCTGGTGGAGGGTGAAGTCTGCATCATTATTGCCTGTGTTCAGATTCTCTTGTTCAGAATCTGTCTCCATATGACCCTCCTCGGGGGATCTATCCGCCATCAGTGGTTGATCTCTCGGGTCCCCGGCAATGGCGCCAATGTTACGGTGGGTAACTGGAGATTGATGGGCTAAATGGCGTTGGTAAGCCCAAATGTGTGAAGGAGGAGGATTCCGAATGGGTCTGCAACTCGGGGGTCTCCGTCCGACTTGTTCGTGTGAGGAGAAGGGGGTGGTACCTGCAAAGACACTCCGATGCCTAAGTTAGCAAGAGTGTGAGCAGGTCTAGAGAGTATTGGACTTAGAGATACCTGAGGGGTGTCAGTGTATTTATAGTAGTGAACCAATAACCACCGTTGGAGTAGCGCCATATTTTTAGGGTGTTAACCGTCCCATTATCTTAGGGAGGTTAGGATATGGCTCGTGGAAGTGGTTAGAGAGATTCTAGGGGTAGTTACTCATTTGAATGAGTGTTTGTCTGCCAGCTAACCCTCGTGCCCGACTTCTTTAGAACAAGTCGTAGTGAGTACCGACTTCGTAGGATGAAGATTAGTACTGGTGAGGCCCAACCCTTTGGATTAGGTCTTTTGCTTGATCTTGGGCCTTTATTATTGGGCCAGGGTATGAACACTAATTTAGTCTAATTTTAATAAAAATAACACAGTTTAATCGGTTATATGTATTGAATTTTAATTATTCAAAAACATATAAAAAAAGACGTTTTTAACGTATTTATCTAAGTAGCTCCCAATATAAAAAAAACAACTCATTTACAAGTTAACATAAGTCAATTTTATTAATTTTATATCTTTTAAAAAATAAAATTTAAATAATTACTAATTAATAGTAATTAATTAATATAAAGTGTAGTTCAAAAATACTTGTTGGCTTCTCTCTTAATTTCTTATCAGAATTAAATAATAAATCAACAAATATTTTTAAATTTTATTTCATATTAATTATTAATTGTATTAAAATTGACTGTTTACGAATTGTATACCTATGCTTTTCGTTTATTGGTAAGTGGCATAAATAGATTGGAAAGAAAATTTTACCAAGTAACTGGACTAGGTTTCTGTGACGGAGACGGTTGATGATGGTGAGCTCAGCCAAGAAATCGTCAATTTCTTTAACGCTGTCCCTGGAGAACTTCTTGACGGCGAGTTCTGTGTTCTCTCGGGGCAGTGTTCCTTTGTACACAACGCCATAGCCACCTTTGCCTAGCTTCAGCTTCTCGTCAAAGTTGTCGGTAGCCTCCTTAAGTTCACGAAAGCTAAACTCTCTGGGAGTCCCCGGGAGTCTCCTCAGTACCCTCAACAAAATCAGCTCCGACTCGCTTATCCTAATCTTCTTGCGCACGTAACCAACTGATAAAACAACACACACCACAAGCAGAATAAATAGCACTGACTCCAGACCAAGAAGGGTTCCGATCATCGCCAAGTGAGTTTCTCCTCCGGCAGAAAGAGAAGAAGAACCAAAATCCTCCACCGATAAGTTCCATCTCAGTATAGCATTCTCCTCATAGAAGAAGCTCCCACTGGAAGCAGAGAATCCAAAATAAGAATTCTGATTCACCAAACCCGCTAGGTCAAGATTTGAACTCAACACTGCCTTCAGTGGCTTCTCCACCAAGGGCCCGTCCTTATGAGGTTGTTTCGCCATGTACACGTCGATTACCTTCTTTACCCCGTCGTACTCCACCCACACCACGTACAAACTCCCTGAATCATTGTTGTTACTCGGTGCAATCTGAAATCCGAATTGCGAAAGCGAAACGGTAAGGTTGGACCTAACACTGTTGATGTCAAGCCCTACGTGGTTGTCGTCGGGGTCGAAATCCTGCTTCACGGTATCGAATTCTATTGCTACGATCTGGTTGGAGGGGTCGCCGTCGGTGAGGTTGTTAGTGAGACCTAAGTACTGG
Organism: Arachis stenosperma; assembly: GCF_014773155.1. Taxonomy (NCBI): domain Eukaryota; kingdom Viridiplantae; phylum Streptophyta; class Magnoliopsida; order Fabales; family Fabaceae; genus Arachis; species Arachis stenosperma. The sequence goes on along the minus strand of NC_080381.1, from coordinate 3,242,854 downwards.
CCATAGCTGTTCGGTGGAATTGGAACTGAGTAAGAAGGGGCAATAACAAAGGCCATGCCTTCGCCGGCGGGAGTGACGTTGTTAACACGAACCATGCTGAAGAGAAAGGAAGTATTGAAGGAAGCTACTCTTCCCTTTGAAGCGTTTCGCCATAGGTTGAAGGATCTGGCGAAGAAGATCCCACCGGATTTGTTGGCGAGTTGGCCGACGGGGATGTTGCCGGAGCTGTATGGAGTGAGTTGAAGGGACAGGGAACCACCCGATGAATAATTAATCCATGCCACGGGTATGGGGTATATGATGTTACTGATTTCTTTTGTGGAATTGGAAGGTCCAAAAATGAGTTGGTCTTGAGAAGTCACCGCCTTCAACATGATGAATAGAGGTAAGATAGGAATGGCAGTGGTGGCGCCGCTAAGGGAGAGCCACGGTGGTGGAGCCATGTGATCTCCCAGATTAAACAAACGCGTATGTTGGGTTTAGACTTTGAGTATTTTTTTGGTTATTTTTCTAACAACTTTCTTCAAAATTAAATGAGAGAATGTAATATATAATGAGCGATCATATAATTTGAATCAATATTTTATCTGAATATGTTAGATAAATATTTTATTATTAACGTTCGGCTAGGCAAGCTAAGTTTAATTAACGATGAAGCATGCCACTTCAATACACAATTTTAAAAAATGTTTAGGAGTAGACAACAAAAATACCTACTTTTGAATTTACACCCATTAACACTCACTACTTTCCGCGTTGAGTTCATCTATTATTATTTATTAATTATATGCGACAATGAATGAACAACCTTGTTTCTTAACTTCTTGTTATATATCTACATACATTAATTTGTACTGGCTAGTATCAAATTCGTCAAACAATTTGTTATATGTAAGTCATGCAGGAATGAAGTATGTATAGTGTAAATGTTCACGTTTATCTTAAAATTTGGAAACTAACGATTTATTAATCGGTTTGTTTAGTTAAACAATTACTTTTGTGAATAATGTGAACAATTAAGAATTGACTTAATAAAATAAAAAAAATACTTTACTTCAAATTATTTTTTAAATTCTAACATTAGAATAACTATCCATACACTTATTATTAATTGTGCATGAATAAACCGAATAAAAAAGTACAATCATCTAATTAAAAAAAAATAATCATCCAATTAAAAATCAATAAAACCATATATATACCTATTAAATTGAACATTCTACATATATTACTAGTAACTACTTAATCAAATCAGCTGCATAAGTATACTTAATGAACTCAACATCTGGTTTATTATCTATTGGTGACTAAGTGTGAATGCGAAAAATTGTTGTTGGTAAATGATGATGGAGCATCACAAAGTAATTCATCCAAGTAGGACTCCATCAACTTGCATGTGACGTTTATGCACATATGAAAATATCATATAGCAACATATGACGTTGAACATCGGCAATACTACCGTGCATGGTGAGACTGTGGTGGGACTTGCACGGCCACCGGCGGGTGGGCAACGAGTAGGGGTGGAAATAGGTCAGGCTAGGCCAGGTTTTACTTTTAATGGGCCTGACCTGTCATGTGGTCAATTGGCCTACAACTTGTTATAGGTTTTTTTTAAGTACTAAGTCTGACCTGTTAAAAGGCCTGATAATTTTTTTTATAAAAATAAAAATATTATTTAAAAATTAATCATATCTTTATCTTTATCTTTATAGTAATACAAATGGGGAGCCAATTTGCTGACGTGGCGCTCATACGTTAAGTCTGGGAGTTTATTTGCTTACGTGTCGTGACTAGAAATTTTTAGATTTATATTTATAAATTATAAATTATTATTTGCTCGGGTTGTTATTTTCAAATTTTAAGTTTGGGTTGTTTTACATAGGTTGTTATTTTTTAAATTTTAAATTATTTTATTTGTTTGGGTTGTTTTAGTTAGGTTGTTATTTTTTAAATTTCAAATTATTTTATTTAAATTGTTATTTTTTTAATTTTATTTAGATTTTACTTAGGTTGTTCTTTTTTATATTATAACACTATTTTTTAAATATCTGTTAATTCTTTTTAGCATAATTTTTTAAAATTTTGTTGATTTTTTTTAAATTGCAGCTACATAAATTCTTTTAAAGAAATTTAGAATTTTAAAAAAATTTACGTTAATTATTCTTCGGTTGTTACATACTAATATTACAATAAATAAATATTTATGTTAGTTTAGAATTTTTAAATTATTATTTATTTAAGTTGTTATTTTTAAATTTTAAATTTGGGTTGTTTTACTTAATTTGTTATTTTTTAAATTTTAAATTAAAGTCAACCAAACTTTATAAAATTTAGTTATGATGCAACTATAAAAGGATAAGTTATGAGAGATGTAAAGTACCACAATTTAAAGTACATCAATCCCTTTTTTACATATATCCAAAATCTCCCTACTTATTCCAATGACTGATATCCACAAAATTGCTGACATCAATCCTACAATCGACAATTTGTGTGTACGTATATGAGTGATATGGTTATGGACACTATTAAGTTACGGAAATTCTCCATTGCCATACTCAATTGAAATGGTTTGACTCGACGAAGACGCGAGTTTTCTACTAATATCCTTTTATCCATGACTCTAAGGTTATTTATTTATTTATTTAAATTAAAGTCTATGTACATTGGATTAGATATTAAATAAGTCTATATTTAACTTTTTCTTATGTTATTTTCTTTTTTAAGCATGTATCGAATAAAGCTTGGTGTCATTGACGATTCTGACTGTGCATGTTATGTAGTCTTTGACAAGGAGGCAAAACAAGTTTTAGAAGAGAGCTGTGTAGAAATATTTGATCCACTCCTATTGGTAAGATCTAACCAATATTTATTTCTAAAAGCATTAGTGAAGATATTTTTATTGGTACTTTTTATATTATTTATTATTAATATATTATGTAATATTCTGCAGAAAGGAGATCTATCAGATACACCTACACTTTTACTCAACCTAATTGATAAGATCTTTCTCTTCATCGTTGAAGTTCAAATATATGATATTTCATATTTTTCACCTTCTTATAAAGTTAAGAAGATGACTAATAATGTGGATCTCATAAATAAATTCAAAGAGGCTCATCCTATTCAAATTGTGAGTATATATAAGTGTACTTCTATTAAAAATTAATTTATTTTTTGCTTTCTTGATCATTAGTAGTATCTAATTTATAAATAATAATTAATTCTAATTTTAGGATGTTGACTACACCGGTGGTTTGTTTTCAATTTCAAAGACATTCTTAATCATTGAAAGGTAGAAAGTAGAAGGTACTAAGGTATTTGTTCAAAAAATATTTTTTTTTGTTTGTTCTCTCAAAATTAGATCTTAATTTTATTTAAAAAATATTAGTGAGATAAAATCAAAGGTTAGAAAGAAGTCTTTAATTTAACGTGGTTTTTTGTACAGAATTTGTTGCTTGAATTCTCCATTGAAGTTGCGGCCAATGATGAATCTGAATTGTTGGAAAGTGCTATTACACCAACTAAGTGACTATTTTCGGAGTCGAAAGATTCGAAGGTGAAAGGAGATACCTCAACTTACAAGAAGATCAAGATTGATAAAGAAACTTGAGAATTTGGATGCACATGTTTTGGAATCTCTTTAGAGTCTATCTAATAGAATAATGCCAAGCATATATTTGTTTTGGTGGAAACATTATCTTTTCTGAGTTGTTATTTTTCTTTTGGTTCTTTTCGATTTTTATGTTTGGAATTTAGAATTTTTTTAAATATAAATTGAAGTTATTTTGGTTATTACTTGTGGTTTTATTTTTAATTTGATTCTCACCGTTGATATTCTGATAATTTTTAATTTAATATTTAATGTCATAAAATTATAAATTTCTTCTTTGAATTATTGTTGATACAATTAAGTTAGTTATTAATTTTAATGTGTACTTATTTAAAAAAATCTAATTATAATTTTTAATTAAAGTATTATGTTTATAATTTTAAATTTAAATTCAAATATACTTTTTTTTTGAATTTTTACATAAGCAATTGGGTTTGAGAACATTTTTTAAAAATTTATATAATTTATAAGTTACTATGCTAATTACAAAGGATTATAATAAAATAAATAGAATTATCAGTCTTATTAAGATGTGAAATTATTTATACAATTTAAAAAAAATGTAATACTGTTTAAATTTTAGAAAAAGTATAATAAAATTAATACTGTTTATGATGAAACTAAAAAAATTATTTTTAAATTAACAAATTTCTATATTCCTAATGGACAACGGACGTTTGATTAGAAAATTTTATTTAAAAATTTAAAATTTATACTAGCTAATTAGAAAATTCTATTTTAAAAATTTTAAATTTGAATTTCTAATACTAATTTCTAATTAAGTAAGTTTTTAACCATTTCAATTTTTAAATTTAAAGTTTTTTACTTGCCACATTTATAAATTTTTATTATTATCTTTTTAGATTGTCTCTCCACAGTAGAAATACTTTCATCTTTTTTTCTCTCTTTAAGTATTTTTTCTAAATTTACGTAATTTATAAGATTATTAATTTTTAGATTGTATTTAATTTTATTTATTTTTATCGATAAATAATAGGATTGATACTATTTATGACGAAACTAATAAAAATTATTTTTAAATTAACAATTTCTATATTCTTAATGAATAACAAACGTTTAATTAAAAAAATTTATTTAAAAATTTTAAATTTGCACTAGCTAATTAGAAAATTCTATTTAAAAATTTGAAATTTAAAACTCTAATACTAATTCCTAATTAAGTGGCTTCTTAACTGTTTTGATTTTTAAATTTAAATTTTTTTATTTGTCACATTTATAACTTTTTTTTCTATTTACTTCGTTTACATTGTTATTTTTTATATTATAACAATAGAGGTATTTTTATCTTTTTCTCTCTTTTTACTTATAAGTTGTTCATTTTCAATCTCTTTAACTATAAGTTAAATTTATTGATCGTGAGATTAAACTTATATTTATTTGAGAAAAGATACTTTTGTAAAAAAAATATATATTATTTTCTGTAAAATATGTTTACGTAACTAAATAAATGAGAATAAAAAAAATTAAAGCAGCCATTCAAAATAAAATCTGTGCGATTTTACATAGACATAAGAAGACACTAATTTCATATTCTATTTGGTAAGTTATACATGAGAAAAAATTGTAAAAAAATTAGTGTCTCAAGTTAAAAATTAGTGTTTCAGCATTTTAAAGAGACACAAAATACATATTTTTAATAGGTGTTTGTGTATGAATATGACTATGTCTTTTATCATTTTTGTCTCAGTAAACAAACACCATACATGTACTATGCTGTCATATGTGTACTACTTTATTTTTTTAATAATATATAAAATTTGATAATAAAAATGTATTATGTATAATGTATATATATTTTTAATTGGTTAAAAAATTTATTTATTTGATATTTTTAGGTATATATTGAAAGATGCAAAAAGTCCAAAGAGAAGTAAGATTATATTGTAGAGAAAATTAATATTAAAAAACAAAGAAAATACAAAGCAAAGCACAATTTAACGTAGATTTTATATAAAAAAATAAATTAATTATTTTATCATTTTTGTTTTTAGGTTAGAATAATATATTTTTTTATTTGGTATTTTTAAGTATGTCAGTTCTATATATTTAGTTTTTATTTGGTATACAAAATAACTAACATGTCATGAGTATTTTGGCCGAATGAAAACTCATAAAATACAATATTTTCTATATATTTAGCTATTGACAAGTAATAAATTATTAATTTACATTGTCTTCGTAATATGTTACTAAATTTGTTTATGAAAAAATTACAGAAAATTCGAGTGATAGTTCCAATGGTGTACATTTTCAATCGGTGTTGTCGAACATTACAAATAGCATTAATACAGATTTATTTTTGGATTATTTTTTTTGGAACTTACTTATGGGAATGTACATGCACTTTATGTATTTTGATTTTCCTACTATTTATTCAATTATAAACTTTAACAAAAAATATGTTCAAAACTAATATCTCGAGTTATCTTATTAGGTAATAACCCAACACCATATTGATCAAGGTCTCCAACTACTAATCTACACTCTGTAGATGAAAAAAATTATGTTCCAATATTAGTGATATTAGTAATTCGGGTATCACACATGAAGCATATGATAGTCCATGTCATCAGATAAGTCAACAACATCTTCAACAAACATCAAATAATATCTACCGGTTACTATGTTAATATGTTTTTATTACTTAAAGACCAAACATTTAACTTTTTAATTGGTCTATTAAAAACAATCATTGGTATATGCTAAATAATTATTATAGATTCATTGGTGTACACAAATGGAATTAGATTGCAAAGGGATGTAAGACTGAATAGGAAGACTATGCTACTTCAAAAGAGACATGGTAAGATAAGCATGATAGATTGTAATTATCACAAAGCTAAAATTTTACTTCTTTTATCTTTAATACTACCTTCATAATATATATTCATAATTCAGCTGATTCAAACATTTAACATATATTTTTTTCTTTTTTATAATATAAAGTACTTGATATATATCTCTAATGATTACAGGAGTAAGTACATTTAATTCAAATTTAGATAATTCAAATTAGATACTACAAAATTATAAGAAGTGTGCATAGCTGAAAAAAAAGACACCTAATACAAAGAGAAACATTTTTAAAGGAATTGACTACAAATCTTTCAAAAAATTTTCAAGAAGTTGAGGATATTACTAAAATACGACTATTTTAGATGATTATGTGCAAATTTAATACCCAACCATATTCGATGTTGCTGAGAATACAAGTAATTTAAGAAGTAGCAATATCAGCACTTTATTATTTACTATTGTTATGCTTTTTATAAACAAAAAATTATCGTTTAGTGTTCAAGTTTTAAAATTTAAACTAAGATATGGTTATATATTATAATTTTTGTATTTGAACATTGATTGATTGTAAAACTTAAATCTTGAAGTTGGCACAATAAAATTGTATTATATGATCTCATCTTTTTAATCCATAAATTATATTTTTCGGTAATCTTTTATGAATTATTTTTATACTTAACATGGTGAAAGAAGGTATATTTTTATATAAAGTATTTGTTGCAGATATAACTAAAACAATTTATTATCTTGGTGATTATTAGATGTGATAGATATTGGTGACCCAGAATTTTTTGTCGGCATTGCGACGCCATGATGTGGTATGAGGAGAGATAAGAGAAGTCCAAAACAGGATCCAATTTTGAGTTCTCAATATGTTGTATGCGAGGGAAGGTACAACTGCCGTTTTAAAGCACTTGATCGGACACTTAGGAATCTTATGTCAGTTACCGATCAACATAAGACACATCAACCATTTGGTGGTAAGATTGTTGTTCTAGGAGCTGATTTCAGACAGATACTTTCGGTGATTTCGAAAGGAAGTAGACACGATATATTAGCATCCGCTATTAACTCATCCCATCTGTGGTCATTTTGTAAGGTTCTGAAACTGCATACGAATATGAGGCTTCTAATGTCTTCTTCGGATCAAGATGAAGGTGAAATGAAGATATTTGCTAATTGGATACTTGATGTTGGAAATGGAAATATTGGCTCTGTTGTTGGTGATGAATCAGAAGTTGAAATTCCAGATGATCTATTGATTACAACTACTGATGATCTTCTCTCTCATTTGGTAGACTTTGCATATCTAAATTTGTTGCAAAACATGTCAGATTACAAGTATTTTCAGAGTAGAGCAATTCTTGCACCCACACTTAAGAGTGTCGAGAAGGTAAACATTTTGTCTTGACAATCTTTCCAGGGATGGAAAAGGAGTATTTGAGCTCTGACACAACATGTCAAACTGATGAGAATGAAGATGTAAAACAAGAGTGGTTCACACCAGAGTTTCTAAATGACATCAAATGTTCGGACTACTCAATCACAAGTTGACTTTGAAGTCAGGAGTCGCTATAATGCTACTGCGAAACATAGACCAGACTTTAGGTTTATGCAACGGGACAAGATTAATAGTTAACAAACTTGGCAGCAACGTAATTGGAGCGACGGTAGTGACCGGTAGAAATATTGGAGATAAAGTGTACATTCCAAGAATGAACTTGATCCCTTCAGATTCAGGATTGCCATTTAAGTTCCAACAGAGACAATTTTCATTAACAGTATGCTTTGCAATGACCATTAACATGAGTCAGGGTCAATCATTATCACATGTACGGCTTTATTTGCCAAAATCAGTGTTCACCCATGGACAACAAATGTCGTGGCCTTTTTAATTCTAAAGAGGCATTTTTAATTTTTAATAATTTTAGGTAAGAATATATTATTTTCATTTTAATAGATGTTATGATTTACACTTTTGTACAAATCTTTACTATAGATATAACTAATTTATCTATAATTCTTTTTTCAAATTTGAAATGAAATGTGTAACAAGGAGCACAACATCCAATGATTTTCTAATGAAGTTAGTAAGATACTAGGTTGTCGATAAATTTTTATTAGCTTTTTGATATAAAATTTAGAGTAAAATTAACATGTTATTATTACAGTTATATATGTTCTTATTTTTTTATCTCCCTCCTTATGGTTCAAGAATATTATAAACTTTGAACTCTTCTATTCATATTTTACTTTGAATAAAGATAAAACAACATATTTAACACGTTTATTATATAACGATGATGATAGTGTTATACTAAATTTAAAAAATATATGATTATAAAATATTATTTTTAATTTAACTTATCAAATTTAAATATAAGCCCGTGCATCGCACGGGTTTAACACTAGTTTATATATAATATGTCATATTTAATATTAATAAGAATTTTTAAATTTTAAAGTATTTAAAATATTTTATAATTTTGTTAATAATAAAAAATTATTTATATATGTAATTATGTATTAATAGGTCCAAACAGGTCTAACAGACCATTAAAATTTATTAGTAAGCTTGAGTCTGGTCTATTAATATAATAAACTTTTTATAAGAGTCTAAATCTGTGTCTATAACAAGTCGGGCCATACCAAACCAAACACAGGTTAGACTGCAGCTTCTGACAGGCCGCTTGACTTTTTGCACCCCTAGCAATGAGAAAGAGGATGCACGAGACTGCTACGGCGCGATCTCACATCACAACAGAGCACAAATAGAACGAGGAGAGGTTGGGCGGCGTCGGCGGGGCGACGTCAGACTGAACAACGAGAAAGTGCAACGGCACCGGAATGACTTTACAGACGGAAAATCATAAATAAAAAATAAGAGATTAACATTCTATTAAAAGTAACCGTACTCATTATGATTTTATTTAATTACAAATTCTTATTTTTTAAAATTTAAAATTAATAATCTGATTTATTATTTTAATTTTATTTTTCCTTTGTTAATTTCTTCTCAACTCACAAGTCACAAGTTATGAGTCTTATCCACATGGGACTTCTATGACAGTATTAGTATTCGACTCAAATGAATATTATTCAATATTCATCACTAACATTATTGTTTGTCGACGACTCCTTGTTGACGATATAAAGTGAGACATATACATTCTTTATCTTTTAATTTCGGCAGGGCAATATTTTAATACATTAATTTCAACTTTAATACAAATTAAAACAATAAAATTAAGGTTATTTTGGTTTCAACTTTCAACACCCCAACGCCATTTAGTGGCTGTTCTAATACTTGTAACCATAGGTATTATCAGCATCATTCGAAGATTTGTGTATTGCCTCAAATGCATAAGCAAAATGATAAGGCAGAGTGGGTCAGACAAGACGCTAGTGAACACACTCAGGAACCTCCCGGGAACCCCCAAAGAGTACATCTTTGAGGATCTGAAGAAGGCAACCAACAACTTCGATGATGTCAAGAACAAGCTAGGACAAGGTGGTTTTGGTGCTGTTTACAGAGGAACACTCCCTAAGGACAAGACCCAGGTGGCTGTGTCAAGAAGTTCTTGAGGGACAAGATCTCTAGCACTCATGATTTCTTGGCTGAGCTCACCATCATCAATTCTCTTCGCCACAAGAACCTTGTCCGCTTACTTGGTCTCTATATTGACGTTGGTGGAAACTTACACAGTTGTCTTGATGTGAAGTTGATAGTGAAACATTATTAGATGACAATTTAATCAAACATGTCTAATCATTTATTGGTTATCAGCTATCAACTTCTCAGGAGAACTGCATGTGAGTCTCTACTATTAAAGTTTCATTTAGTAATAATTAGCTGAATATATATTATATTGCATTGCTTTTTTTTTTTTACTAATTTGATGATAAATATGCAGGATGGTGCCACAAGAATGGGATACTACTTTTAGTATATGAATACATGCCTAATGGAAGCTTAGATCATCATCACCTTTTCTTCAAGGAAGAGACCAACAAAACCCCATTAAATTAGCATCTAAGATACAAGATCATATCAGGGTTGGTTGCTGCTTTGAACTACCTACACAACGAATGCGATAAGAAAGTGATCCACAGAGATCTCAAGGCAAGTAACATCATGCTAGACTCTGACTTCAATGCACGCTTAGGCGATTTTGGTTTGGCTCGTGCAATTGAGAACGAGAAGACATCTTATGCAAATTTGCAAGGTGTTCCTGGAACTATAGGCTACATTGCACCAGAGTGCTTATACATCGGAAAGGCCACGCGTGAATCCGACGTGTATGGATTCGGCGCAGTCTTGCTGGAGGTGGTGTGTGGACAGAGGCCATGGACAAAGAATTTGGACTATCAGTTTCTTGTGGATTGGGTTTGGCACTTGCACCGTGAGGGAAGGATACTAGAAGCAGTAGATCCAAGGCTAGAGAATGAGTTTGAGGCTGAAGAAGCAGAGAGGGTATTGAAATTGGGGTTAGCATGCTCTCACCCCATTGCAAGTGAGAGGCCTAAGATGCAGACAATTGTTCAGATCATATCAGGGTCAGTTCCTGTGCCTTATGTTCCACCCTTCAAGCCACCTTTTGTGTGGCCTGCCGCGGATCAAAGCGGCGCTTCCTCAGGTGATCCTTCTTCAAGTGAGCCTACAGCTGCAACTTTTGAGTGCTCTCCCATTAACACAACCTTCTTTGCTCGTTAAATGTTACTGATAGCCTTATAATTATAAGTCTTGGGGAGTTATAATCATTTTCCAAAGTAAGTTCATAAAAAAAGATGTTCTAGATTTAAGATGTTATCCACACCTTATCTCTGAAGTGTATAATTGTATACTTTTGAGTACCATATTTAGGAAGAATAATGTATACATTAATATTGAATGAGTTAAAGATTAACAACATATATACAAGATTCAACTATACAGAGTTACATCCCTCAAAAAAAAATTATACCTTGCAACCTATTTATAAGCACATGCAATCTTGAAAATTGAACAGATGACATTCCAATGAAGCAAAACCAAAAATACAACAAATGACAGTTCCTATTTTCTTAGAATTGAATAATAAATAGTTACTCTACATAGAATGGCGGCCATCAATTCTATCTCTAGAAGGTCTTACATCTTGAATTTCTTCTAAGTCTTCATCCTCCCCTTTTCTACCTGCTTGCTCCTTCCAATAAGCAACTAATTTTTTCAACCTAGCTATCTCTTTTGAACTAACATTTTTGCTTGGATCATTCACAATTGACCTCACCCTTGATGCATACCTAAATTATCATTAAAACATAATGCAATTTTGTTAGGCAATTCTTTTTTTATATATGAAAAAAAAGGATAAAAAAAAACAAATAGTTGACATACATAAGAGAGTTATGAGTCTCATCCAAGCTAGACTGTGCTGGAGACACATTCACAAACATGAGAGTTTTAGCATTTCCCCCCAATGAATCACTCATCAACATAGTTAACTTGTGATTCCTATAAGGTATGTGTTGTCCACCAGAGGATAAAGCACTAATAACATCTCCAAGTGCTGATAATGATTTATTGATACTTTGTGCTTCTTTAAGTTGACTACCTTCAGAACCTGATTTTTTCACTCTCTCTGAACCAGCAAGGTCCACAAAACTCAGCTGTATTTCAAATCAACATAAAAATAGGTTAACATCCACAGAACAGCACAACTATATTTCAAAATAACCTTAAAGAATAGTACTACCTTTCCCCTTGCAGCTGATTGACTTTGAAGATTAGTACTTTCAATTACTATTGATAGAATAAGATGAGATCTTGAGCTTTCTTCATTCATTTGCGTTTCCGAAGTATGTCGCCTTTCAGATCCTTTTTGTATTATGCTGTTCAGTTCGTCCATGGTAGAAATTGACACGGTCGTTACATTTTCCACAGCTACCATTCCCTAGCATCAATTGAATAATTCTAAATACTTTGGATTCTTAAAAATGATCTGAGATTGGAAATTTACAATCAATACAAATGTTTACCTTTGAGTCCTTCTTAATATCCAATCTTAAACGCTTGGCATTCTTTGGTAACAAAAGATCAACAAGTGTATCTTGGTATAGTTCCACCATGTATGCCTGCATCATTGATGCACAAGAAGTATTATGATATTATTACACTCACATGACAAAGGAAAAACCTTAATCACCTACTTCAGCAAGATCATTGTACATATATTCAGGAGATAATGACATAATTTTTTAAAAAAATGCAAAACAGTTATTAATCTGAAATTTAAAATTGTTACCTTCAAGGAAAATGAAAACTTGTTACTGTCTCTCCTTAAAATTCTAAAAAGTTCTGCAGTGGCACGTGGGGTAAGGCCAGGGTTGCTTTCAGATCCATAAATTGTAAATGTCTTTCCGGAACCAGTTTGACCATAAGCAAAAATGCAGACATTATAACCATCTACAGCCGATTGCACCAAGTACTGCAATGTAATGGCCAAGATAATGACAATGTTAAAGAGTGATGATGTAAGAAAATTTTAATGTTCATATATATCTAAAGCAAGAATTTGCCATGATTTTACTTACCCTTGTATCCTCAAATACATCTTCTTGAGTGGCATTGCCATCAAACACACGATCATATATGTGTTGTTTTGGTTTATCATCTTTCCATTGATGTTCAACAGTAAACTCATCTACAGTAGTAAGAGAATCTCCATCTTTCTCAGCAATCTCTTTGTTACTTAGAGGCCTTAACCGACAGTACACTCTTATCTTGCCTTTCATATCTGAAATAGAGGCCAAAATTCCAATGTTCATATTATGTTGATTAAATATGTAAATTCACAACTCAAAGACATAATTCTTGTAATTAAAACTTTATCCTTGCCACCTTCTATTGTATTAAAATATCGCTTCCTCAAAACTTGTTCTTCTTTATAAAGCAACTCCATGTCAGCTAGTTGAGCTGCTTGCATCTTCAATATGGCAGCTGTTTGTTTGTCCTTTCTATCAATGTCCTAAATGAAGTAAAAAGAAATTTATAAGTTGCTTTGCATCTTAAATTTAACACCATAAGTTGAGACAAGAGTATCAAAACCTCTTTCATTTCTCTCAATTCTTCAAGCTCTCTCAAATTGCTCTTCAATGCAGTCAATTCAGAGTCCTTGGCTGAAAGTGTAGACTCAGCAGCAACTAACTCTTGTCTGAATACTTCTACTTTTCTTTCGAGGTCATAAACTTGACCTTTCAGAGTTTTGCGTTCTTGTTCAAGTTTCAATTGAATAGAAGAACTCTGCATTATAACCACCACCATGATGCTGATTGAACATCTTAGAATTATCGGTTTTAAAGTTAAATAACTAATAGAATCTCAATCTTCTTTACCTCTTCAGAATTTTTCTTCTCAAGGCTAGACAGCCTCTGCTCCAAAATCAATTTGTCAGTTGTCAAGCTTTTGATGGTTTCTTCAGCTACACGAAGCTCATCTTTACAAAGTTTTAGCTCAGCTTCAAGCTTTTGTAAAACCTATCAAGTACCAGACAAAGTCCACAAATGATATGTAATTAAAATAAATTATATCAATAAGAAGAATGACGATGAACAACTACTTTCAAAAGGCATCTTACTTGCTGATTTGCTCCAATAGGCTCATTTTGGGTAGTGTTCTCTTTCTCTATAACCAATTTATTCAACTTGGTCATCCTTGTTTCCATGTTCCTTTTCTCTAGAATTGCAGCCTAGTAGATTGTATAATCATTGAGATAGGTCAATAATGTGAAGATGTTAAGACCAATTCAATTAAGTTAAGAACTTTACCTGAAGAGCCTTATCTTTTTCATCACATAATGAGATAAGCCTATCACGGTCATTTGTAACTTCCTCAAGACTAAGCTTATCAACATTCAAGGATTCGTTCAAGCTCTCCAACTCTTGTAGCATTTTCTCTTCTTGTTTTCGCTTCTCGTTCAATTCTTCACGCAACTATTCAACATAATTTAAGATATTATATCAATTGACCGAAAAAATATGCATTGACCTAATGCTTAAGGCTTCAATCATTAAGGATTTAGAGTTTAGGATAAACCTTAATTTTGCACAGCATATCATAACATACATTAGAAATTAGAAGCTTAAACTTACTTGATCAGCATTTCTTTTATACTCTTCAGCAAGCTTTGATAAATCTTGGACACGCTTCTCATATGATTCCAAATTAGGAGACTTGAAATTACTAGAGATATCTTCATTCAAAGAACCACCAGCAGTAGTCCGTGCTTTTGAGTAGCGACGGAGCATTACATCATTTATATGTGTTTGAAGAGCTACACAAATTTCCTCACCCTACAATGAAGGATGAAATACCAATGACATTCAATAACTCCAAACTGATAAAGATATTAGTCAAGTAAGAAGGACCAAAATCAAGAACTTGAATAGTTTATGTCAAACAAAGCATCACCTGCTTGGTTTCAAATTGGAATATGTGGAGAACACCTGCAACTCGCATTTTAAAAAATACTGCAGTGTTGCTGCTTCCGAATTGCATTATATCTCTCAACTCAGCTGAATGCAAATACTCCTTGGGAACTGGACGGAAAAAGTGGACCTGTATACAATATCTCAGAAGAAACATTTAACTAAAAGATCAACTCATTTCTAAAAATTTAAGTCTAAAACATTTTAATCACACTATAAATTCTCACCCCTCTTTTGTTAATTCCTAATATTATTCGTCCAGGTAAAAGCCCGATTGGATCGTCAATCTTGCGAACATTGAAGAAAACGGAATTCCCATATGGAAGTGTCCTGAGTATATGCAGAAATTGCTGTCTTGCATCATCTTTTGTCAAATGCTCCTACGAAAAAAGGAATGCTATATTAAATGACAGAAGAAAAATGACTACTATTAAGTGCAGACTGAAGGATATCAATAATAATCAATGACACAAACTACAACTAGAAAAATGATAAACAGATGGTGCAAGCTCTTAGCCAGAGTCCCATACCAGTGAATGGTAGCACGAAAGAATGTCCAGCTCCCATTCCCGTCTTGCTCGTGTCATTGCAATTTGTCTAGGCAGAAATCGCTCAAGAAATGAGCTCCAGTCACTGATAAATACAGATATTTGAGTCAGTTCTGTAGATTAGATAATTCCAAGTTCAATCAACAGAACATCAACAATAGCATGCTAAACACTGTAGGATGATAGCTTGCAACAAGATGATAGTTGAAAACCACTTACGAGCATGATTCGGGTCTCCTAACAAATCCAATCTCAGCTAAAATTTGCAATGCAGATAGCTGGGATGCTTCATCCCTTCCAACCGGATAATTTCCAAAAATATAATCATGTTGCAACTGTAATAACACATCCAGCATCAGAAAACCATATACCTTTTAAGGCAATTACAGTTAAAAGTTAGAAATTCTTTTTCATTAACAAAAAAGAAAATAAAAAAGGCATACTTGTACATAGGACAACTGCATAAACATTGGATCTGTCACAGCTTCATCTGATTCACGAAATAATTTCTTCTTGAAGATCAATTTACAATGCAAAATTTCTCCTTTGCTTCGATCTTTTGCTGCCTTAAATTCTGCTAGTAGATCCCCAATATGTTTATTATCATCTAGCCCAACGTACTCCTCTAAGTAACAATAAGAACAGTTGTGAGACTATTGATTTCAGATAGCTAGATTAACAATATCAACAAGCAACGAAGCAATGAGGGGGAAAAGGAGATTACCGGAATCAGGTGATTTCGAGGCAGTAACAGCTTTGCGACATTCAAAGAGGCTAAAGCTAGAGTATGTTGACAACTTGATGATCCCTGCAAGTTCCTGAAGCAATCTTGATAGAGTGAACACAATTGATTGAGGATATCAAGAAATTGAAACAAAAGGAAAATAACTATGTCTAAGACAGCAGTAGATAAGAGTTTTAAGAAAACCTCAACAGCATCAGCAACCGTTGTTGACATGTCATATGAAATTTCTTCAAAAGTTTCATCTAGGAAGAACACTATAGTTGTAAGCTTTTTCCCAGTCAACTGAGCTTCAATCTCCTTGGGCCCTGGAATTATATGTCTAGGACCAGCCTTGACAGAGCGCTTCAATGCACTCAATGTATTCAATGCAAGGGCTTGAATCTCGGGGCCGGTATTCACACCATTTACTATATGATGAATATATTCTGATAGATATCCCCCAATGTCTTTACTAGGAGGCATGCAAGATACACATAAATACATTAACTCCCATGCTTTAATCAACGATTCCCTGATTTAGATAAAGACCAACAAAGATATTAACCACTACAAGAAAACATGAAAGAATGAAATTAAGTACTTAAGAAATGTGCATGCCTATCCGGGTTGTTCCTTGTTTGTTTTGATATCTGGACAAAAAGTTCATCTCGGAGTTCTGAATGTTTCAAACTTTGCTTGTATATTTTGCCTACAAGCTCAACTCGTTCGTCTAAGCTAATTGGAGATACACGATCAGATGAATCAACACCCATATATTTCAAAACTAGCTGGAATAATTTTGTTGAACGACTTGCCAAATCACTGTTCAGCTTAAGCAACGATGTTGGAATTGGATCCTACATGAATTTTCAACTTAGCTCTTCAATTGTGTTTGATATACTTAACTGTGCATTATGGAAAATTTAGCATTTGATTACCTTCTGGAAACAAAGCATGTCCTCGAATGTAAGTTTCTCTCGAACTTGAGGTCCCACAGATCTTTTAGAAAAAAATCCTCGTTTGCCGGCAGATTGAATTTGTTTATGCATCAATTTTAAGAATCCTTCTACCTATAACAAACAGCATCAAGGAGAACTTGATGATTTGACATGAACATGCACATAAACCAATCAATTAAATCTACCAATGACACATAAACTTAGTTGGACAAAGATCATTGAGTTAAATAATAAAGAGGGAAGAATATTACTCAAGCAAATTACAGTTCTAGATAGATAGAAATATGTATTCCGCACCTGGAATCTATCAATCAAGGGTACAACTCCAGCAAGTTCAGCTGGAATAGCTGTTGATAGAGTGTTTGGTGTGCTGCAACAAATGAATACAATCACTAAGTCACAATCAGAGAATTCGTTCTTGCATTGCCATAAAACTAGCCACTCAAATGGGGGAAAGGAGAAAAAAGTGCATAATATGAAAATTATGGTGAGCAGCAGCATACAATGTTTTCAGAGAACACCAAGAAAATTGTGGAAGAAAATCCATAGGTTCTTTGGTAAACTTTACTAATA
Organism: Arachis stenosperma; assembly: GCF_014773155.1. Lineage (NCBI taxonomy): Eukaryota > Viridiplantae > Streptophyta > Magnoliopsida > Fabales > Fabaceae > Arachis > Arachis stenosperma. The sequence goes on along the minus strand of NC_080381.1, from coordinate 3,225,151 downwards.
TAATTCAGAAATTTCAGCCTCATTGATTTCAGGTTTGAACATTTGCCAACACACCAAACACATAAAATTCCAACCTTTTTATCCAAAAATACTTATCAAACACTTGCATTAATATAATGCAATGAAACTTGAAACAAAGCATGATACTCACGGTGGTGCAAAACTTGAGCTATCACTTTCATAGCCATCACCATTACTAACAGCAGAATAGTGGTGAAGAGGGGTATTATCCTCATGGCCAAAGCTTGAACTAAATGAAGATCTATTAGTCCTCACGCTTTGTGCCACAGATGGTGGCATATCAATGGTCATTTTTTTTCCACTTGCAGCAAAATTTGCTCTTCCTTAAGCTCCTTCAGAGTTCAGACTTCCACTGCATAGAAAAGTAAAAAATTGAATTTGCATACATCATTTCAGTTTCATTGCCTCAGAAACATTTCAACCATTTGGAGTAAAGATTGGAGCTTTCTGAATTTGCAGCATTGAAAATATGACTGAATAAAACCGAGCAATGGAGAATCAAGACAGAGACCAAAAAGAAAAGGAAAAGAAATAATAATAACATAATGAAGAAGAAGAAGAAGAAGAAGAAGCATGCATTGAAATTCTGCAGGTTGAGCAATGATCTAAGTAGTTGAAGATCCAGAAGATTAAGAAACAAAACCGGACACACATTCCAAGGTATCTCAGCTAAACAGTACTAAAAAAATAAAATAAAAGACAACCTTAAAGTGCAATGAGAGAGAGAGAGAGAGATCTGAACTCTGAAGTATGAAGTGAATGGCAGTAGATTTGGTTGCAGATGAGATATGTGTATTGGTTTAAAAATTGAAAGGTTTTGTTGGTGATGAAGAGAGAGAGAGAGTCACGAGAGCATTATTAAGCACCAAAACTTTTTGGAAATCAAACACAAACACGGTTTTCTTTTCTTTTTCTTTTACTTTCTTATTACTTTCTTCTTCTTCACTCAGTCAGAAACTCAGAATAATGTTGCCATAAATAAATGAATCATGGTTTCATATATTAATATTAATTACACCTTAATTAATTCATAGATAATGATACTATGCAATGTTTTGGTGACCTATTAGTCATGCATATATGTAATATATTTTATAATAATAAATCAGCTACTAAAATAAAATATAATTAAAATATAAAATATATATTAAAAATAAATTAAATTATATATATAAATATAATAATTAATTTTAGTATGTAAATAAATTTTTTTATTTTTTAAATTATGCATTGTAGTTACTACTCAATAGTACATTCATTTAGCTTATTCCATTTCTGAATTTCTAATTCCAAAAGTCTTTGGATCCCCTTTTCTTACCCTTTGTCTTGAAGAGCTTCAATTCCACCGAAATGAAATGAAATAAAATAAAATAGTACGGCCGAATAATAAGCTTTCATCAAATTTAAAAATAATAATAAATACACAATACATAGCTGCACGATTCTCTCTCTTTAATATTTATGGATTAATACTTTAATAGTTAAATCAATTTTTAAAAAATGACTTATTTTTTAAATTTATTTTTAAAAGAATTTATTAATTAAATTATTTTTTTAAATATTATAAATTAATTATTTTCGTTCTTTATTTACTGGATTAATTAATTTTGTAAATGATTGATGATATAAAATGTTAATTTACATTATCATCCATGACATTTAATATATCTAATTAGATGCTAGATAAATATATTTATGAAAATTTACCAATTTAGTGTCGTTAAATTATATTAGGATTAAGATTTATATAATTAAAAAATAGACTAAATTAATAAATTTTTAAACGTAGCTACCAGTTAATATTTTATATCATTAATTGTTAATGAAAATTATTAATTGAGTGATAGAAAGACAAAAATAATTAATTTATAATCTTTAAAAAATTAATTTAATTGATAAAAATTTTTAGACATAAATTTTAAAAATAACCTATTTTTTTAAAATTAATTTGACCATTAACTTAATAATATATTCACAAACAGATGGTATAAGAATTTACTTTAATATGCTTTCAAAAGAAAAAAAGGAATTTACTTTAATATACTTCATTTCCTGATGATTGACAGTTTTATACAAAATGATACACACATTTTATTTTTTTTTTCTATTTTTTTTTTTGGTGACTATTTTATTTTTCTATTTGCAGTCTTAATTCTGCAATCAGCAATGAAATTCATTGTACATATACATAAATAGTAACTAATAACAAATTATAATGATGTCACAATTTAAAATAATAATGGAATTTAATTTATATAACCGTGTTTACAATTTGAATTATAATAAAAGAAACGTGTTTAAATAGAAATATAAAAAACTCTAAGTACATTAAAATTAATTGATAGAACATTATTGTTGCACATGCATGTTCTTTATTATTATAAGAATATGGAAAGTAAACTATTATCTTCTATAATTTGCTCGTAGGTGAGTATACAACTCCATATGTATACTATCATTACTATCTATTATTATGATTGTTGAAGAATGTATTTATAACCATGTCTATGTAACAACTAACAAATATAAATGTCTAATGGTGATACTAATATGTTTGTTTAGTAGTAGTAGTAGGTATTATTTAAAGGGAAATTGTCAAATTCGTTTTGAAGAATTATTATTCGTTTTTTAAATTAATCTTTTTAAAAAAAATTAATTAAATTTGTCTTTTAAAAATTTTAAATTAATTGTATTATTTTTTTGTTGATGATCTAAAAAATTTATTAATGTGACACGTTAAATAATATTATAATACATATAGAAATTTTAATTGACTATTAACATAGTAAGTTTATAAAATTATATCAAATCAAAACTTAATTAAAAAGATAACTTGAGGCATCAAAATCTTTCAATTTGGAGTTAATTTAATATAATTTTATCAATTTATCATATTAGTCGCCAATTAAAACTATTAAATATGTATTATATTATTACTTAATGTGTTACATCAATATATCTTGACATCATTAATAACAAAAATGACGAAAAAAACTAAAATGACCAATTTAAAATTTTTTAAAAATAAATTTAATTAAAAAAAAATTTCAAAAACTAATTTAAAAAATTTTTCAGAACTAATTGGATAATTTACTCTATTACTTAATTAGTAGGACAAAGTAAAAAGAATAAATAATGAAAGCATAATTTGGAATGGGGCCCACAATCACAAGAGTATGCCAAGGTGCACACTCACATATATATTGAAAATGTACATATCATACATAGTAAGTATCTAAAAAAAAACTTATAAAACGTGACATTTATTAGCATCAAACACTAAACAACTTAATTAAGTTATTTTTAAAAAAATAATTTAAACAATAAATAACTATATTAAAAATTGTTTATAAATAAGTTATTTTATATTTATATTTTTAATTTTAAAAATGTTTATTTGATAAAAATATAATAAAAAGTAATAATATTATGAGAGAAGTCATTTTTTTTAACTTTTCTATAAATATTTAAATAATTTTTTAAAAAACTGTAATTTAATTTTAAAAATTGTATTAAACATTAATACTTTTTATAAGTCAACAATTTAAAAGAATTACTTTTCAAATTTTCCAAACATACCCTTATCCTCCCTTTATATGCTATGTATTTTTTCAATATGCATCTTTCGCTAAAATCCATTACTAAATGGGTTTAGCTAGCTGGTGGACTGATTCGTCAAAAAAATACTTTTAAATGTTTATTTTAGAAAAATAAAAAATATTATTAGATTAATTAAAATAAAATGTATAATTACAAAAAAAATATTTGATAAAGGTTTAATAGTCCATCAATAAGTGATTTACATATTGTAGTTTAGTACTTGATATGAGCTGTATGGTCGGTTACGAGTTATAAGCTCGGTAACGTATTCGCCATCACAACCGATCTTCGGTTACAATTAGCATTCATTCTCACTCAATAACGTCGGATGAGCAATAAATCACCTCTCCAAACGTTACGACCCAAGTCTAACGTTCGGCAACAAACAGATTTAAAAGGAAAGGCAAAAGGAGGAGAAGGTAATCAATCTGTCACAAAAATAACCTTCATACATATTCTCTTATTAACTTGATCATCGGAGTGCCTTTGCAGGTACCCACCCCCGTGTTCCTTCTGGTGGACGAGGTTCCGGATCGTATCTCAGGAGTCTGCCGACCTATCTAGAAAGCGACCTATACCTCGGCCGGAGCTGGTAAGAACATTTGGCGCCCACCGTGGGGCCCGAAGTTCGAGACATCATTAGAGCTAAACCCCGAAATCTTCACGTGCCCCTATGGCTGATGTCCCCCCACCCACCCCATCCGAGCTTTTAAGGATGGTGACCGAGCTTCAACAGGCAAATCAACGGATGGCGGAGGACAATCAGAGAATGCAGAACCAGATTGCGCAACTGGAGCAAGCTCGCTTAGAACATCACAACAATGATCATGAGAACAACGAAAGAACTCATGTCTCTGAGACGCCACAGAGCAGGGATGAAGAAAACCGACGAAACGAAGAAGCTCACCCTGATAATGAGGAGGAGCAACCCGACAACTCGGCAGGACCGTTTACAGCCGATATAATGAACTTTCAACTCCCCAGACAATTCACCCTTCCGACCACCTTAGTGCCATATGACGGATTGGGTGACCCAAAGCAACACGTCAAAAAATTCCGGTCTATCATGATTGTTAACGGTGCATCCGATCCAATTCTTTGTCGATGTTTTCCGTCTTTTTTAGACGGTCCTGCACTTGACTGGTTTTGTTCTTTGCCTGCAGATTCAATTTCCCGCTTTCAGGAGCTAGCCAGTCAGTTCGAGGATCATTTTGCAGCGTCTGCAATATACCTCCACGACTCAGACTATCTGACGACTATTAAGCAAGGACCACAAGAAAGCTTAAAAGATTATATAACTCGATTCACAAAAGTGGCCATGCAAATCCCTGACCTACATCCTGAGGTCCATTTGCACGCAATTAAGAGCGGCCTGCGCCCAGGAAAATTTCAGGAGACCATCGCCGTTGCCAAACCCAAAACCTTGGCCGAATTTCGAGAAAAAGCCAAGGGACAGATTGATATTGAGGAGCTTCGCCAGGCACGAAAGGCAGACAAGTCGGCCCCAAAAGATGATGAAAAGCCAAGAGACAACAAAAAGAGTTTTAAGCCTGTCCCGCGATATGAATCTTACACCCAGTTCAATACAAAACGGGACGATATAATCAAGGAGATACTGAACTCTAAATTGATCAAACCCCCTCGGAAAGCAGGCACCTATCCAGAAGCAAAGAACGTGGACAAAACCCGATACTGCAGTTTTCACCAGAAGCATGGCCACACAACAGACGAATGTGTCATCGCCAAAGATCTACTAGAGCGCTTGGCACGTCAGGGACATCTTGACAAGTTTATTACAGGACATATGCAAAAGAGAGCGGCATCGAGCTCCGAACAACTAACGCCAGGTCCGTCATCAAATGACAAAGAGAAAGCTCCTACTCAACCACGAGGGGTGATCAATTGCATTTCTGGCGGTTATGCTGGTGGTGGCCATACAAGCTCGGCTAGAAAAAGAACTTACAGGGCCATGTTAGCAGTCGAAGATACTCCGCATAGCCCCACTCCGGTGCAGGACATCCCCGAGCTGACCTTCGGACACGCCGACCTTAATGCTGCTTACACCAATTATGATGATCCCGTGGTCATTTCTATCCAACTGGCCGACCTTATAGTAAAAAAAGTACTACTTGATCCAGGGAGTAGCGCCGATATCCTTTTTTTTAGTACATTTCAAAAAATGAAACTGAGCACTAACATTTTACAGCAATACTCGGGAGAATTAGTTGGTTTCTCGGGAGAGCGAGTCCCGGTGATGGGATCGGTGTGGTTACAAACCACCCTCGGAGAACATCCCTTGTCTAAAACACAAGACATCCAGTATCTGGTGGTTGATTGTTTCAGTCCCTATAATGCTATATTAGGAAGGCCATTTCTCAATAAATTCACTGCAATAGTTTCAACATTTCACCTTTGTGTTAAGTTTCCTGTGCAGGATAACATCATCGCAACCATCCACAGTGATTTACATGAAGCTCGCCGCTACTACAATATAAGCCTAAAGCCTACAAGGAAAACTGCCGAAGTTCACATCAATTCTATACAATCAGAGCAACCAGCCTTAGCCGAGCTGGACCCAAGAGCCGATTTTCAAGAACGACCTACACCAAATGAAGATCTAATAAAGGTCACCTTGACTGATGATCAAGCGAAGTTCACCTTCATCGGAGCGTCAATGCATAAAGACGCGAAGGAAAAGCTGACCACATTCTTACGTCAGAATGCCGATCTATTTGCTTGGACCTCAGGGGATATGCCGGGAATTAGCCCATCAGTAATAACACACAGATTAGCAGTCAATCCATCAGCCCGACCAATTTCTCAGAAAAAGCGAAATCTCGGAAACGAAAAGAGAGAGGCTTCCATGATAGAAGTCAAAAAGCTCATCGATGCTCAATTCATACGGGAACTCAGATTCACGACATGGTTAGCTAACATCGTTATGGTAAAAAAAACACAACGGTAAATGGCGCATGTGCGTCGATTTCACTGATTTAAATAAAGCATGTCCTAAAGATGCTTATCCCTTACCCTGCATAGATAGCTTAGTAGATAACTCATGCGGTTACGGTACACTGAGTTTCATGGATGCATATTCTGGTTACAACCAGATTTTTATGCATCCATCAGACCAGGAAAAAACAGCTTTCATAACTGAATATGGTAATTACTGCTATAATGTCATGCCTTTTGGTTTAAAGAATGCAGGTGCAACATATCAAAGATTAATGAATAAGATCTTTGAACAACAGATAGGCAGGAACCTTGAAGTCTATGTGGACGACATGGTCGTCAAAACAAAGGTCGGCCACGAGCATACCAACGACCTTGATGAAATATTTGCCCAAGTCAGGAAATACAATATGAGGTTAAATCCTGAGAAATGTGCCTTTGGCGTCCGTGGAGGAAAGTTCCTCGGGTTTATTCTGACAAGCCGAGGAATAGAGGCCAATCCAGAGAAATGCAAAGCTATCCTTGACATGCACAGTCCCACTACAGTAAAGGAGGTTCAACGGCTAACAGGCCGCTTGGCCGCATTATCCAGATTCTTGCCGTGTTTGGCAGCTAAATCCTTTAACTTTTTTCAATGCTTAAAGAAAACAACAAAACAATTTTCTTGGGATCAACAATGTGAAAAGGCATTCTCAAATTTAAAACAGTTTCTATCTAAACCCCCTGTTTTGCAAAAGCCAAAGCTCGGCGAACCCTTATATCTATACTTATCTGTGACTGATGCGACTATTAGTTCTGTTCTTATTACAGAGAGCAACAAGGAACAACAGCCGGTTTACTTCGTGAGCAAGTCACTGCAGAATGCCGAGCTACGTTACCCAATGCTCGAGAAGCTCGCCCTCGCACTAATCTTCTCCGCCAGGCGACTCCGACCATACTTTCAGAGTCACACGATCATTGTTCGGACATCTCACCCGCTTCGTCAGATACTTTCTAAACCTGAGTTAGCAGGACGATTAGTTAAGTGGTCCATAGAGATATCCGAATTTGACATTCAGTATCAGCCCAGAGGGTCGATCAAATCTCAATATTTAGCAGACTTTGTAGCCGAACTTACATCCTCAGAACCCGACGATAAAGAACAAACTTGGACGTTATTCGTTGATGGAGCTTCGAATCCCCAAGGGGCGGGTGCAGGCATACTACTTGAAAGCTCGGAAGGCATAGTAGTCGAACACTCTCTCAAATTCTCGTTCAAAGCAAGTAACAACCAGGCCGAATATGAGGCCCTCATCGCCGGGCTCAGGTTAGCTAAAGATTTACATGACAAATTTCTAAAAATTCACTGCGATTCATTACTAGTTGTGCAGCAAGTAAACAATGGTTTTCAAACAAAAGATCAGATATTGTTGAAATACCTAGATATTGTCCAAAAGTTATTACATGATTTTTCAAAAGTTGACATCAGCCATATACCTAGGGAACAGAACAACAGAGCCGATATTTTGTCAAAATTGGCCACAACACAAACACAAACTTCAACCCTATTCCAATCAACTCTAAGCAGACCAAGCATTGATATACCTAATATCCTAAGCACAATTAATCAAAAGGGTTGGCAACAACCTTACATACATTATCTTCAAAACGGTACTATTCCAGAAGAAATTCAGGAAAAGAGTAAATTTAAACGACAAGCCTCCTTTTTTACACTGATGAATAACACTCTTTATAGGCGAGGATATTCTCGACCTTTGCTAAAATGCTTGAGCAGGGAAGAAGCTGATATTGTCTTGACAGAAGCCCATGAGGGCATCTGCGGAATACATTGTGGTGCTCGGACTTTAGCACGAAAGGTACTCCGGGCAGGCTTTTACTGGCCGACGATATGGGACGATAGTAAACAGAAAGTCAAATCCTGTGACAAATGTCAGAAACACTCACCGATGATTAATATGCCAGCAGAACATCTTCATCAGGCCGAGGTAAGCTGGCCGTTCAACAGATGGGGAATGGACATTCTTGGACCATTCCCCACGGCCCCAAGACAGGTGAAATATTTAGTGGTTGCAATAGACTATTTTTCAAAATGGATTGAAGCACAACCCTTGGCAAAAATCACATCATCCCAAATGATAAGTTTTGTTTGGAAAAACATAATTTGTAGATTCGGTGTACCACACCATATTGTTACTGACAATGGTCGACAATTCACTGACCATAATTTTAAGGAATTTTTGCAGAACTTAAAAATAAAGCAGCATTTTTCGTCGGTGGAGCACCCACAATCAAACGGCCTAGCAGAGGCCGCTAATAAAGTCGTCCTTCAGGCACTACGAAAGAAACTTGACGACGCAAAGGGATTATGGGCCGAACTTGTACCAGAAGTGCTATGGGCCTACAACACTACAGTACATTCAACGACAAAAGAAACGCCGTTCCGCTTAGTCTATGGATCCGAAGCAATGATCCCTATGGAGATATCGCAAAGTTCCCTCAGAACGCAGTCCGAGCATCATAATGAAGCTCGGCAGGCAGAGCTTGACCTAATTGAAGAAATTCGAGAAACATCAGCTATTCGACACCGAGCACTACAACAACAGTTAAGCCGACGATATTCACGAATAGTTCAGCCGAGAACATTCAACGTCGGCGACTTGATCTTAAGAAAAACTGAGCAAGCCCGCCGACCTCCTTCCCATGGAAAGCTCGCCGCAAACTGGGATGGCCCCTACCGAGTATACGAAGTCCTCGGACGAGGAGCCTATAAGTTGGAGCAATTAGACGGCACAAAAATTCCAAGCACATGGAATGTCAACTCTTTGAAACGATATTACAGTTAGAAAATAAACCAGTACTCTTTTTCCTACTTTGAGGATTTTTTCCGAAAGGTTTTTACTCAAAGAGGTTTTAATGAGGCTGGTGCAAAGTTGTACAGGTACTATCAATAAAGCCTAAATCTTTTCAAGTAATTTCAGTAAGCATTTATCTCTATTTGAAGTTCCAAACAAACTACAATTCATTAACAAAAAGTACCATTAAACGCAAAAAGTCGCATCATTTAACTACGGATGCGCAAACAGACATATCAGTTATCACGCCAACAAAAGGCTACAGAACAAACGATTAGGAAACAGAAAATCCCTAATCATACAGACTACAGAAAGCACGTCTAAGTGTCTTTTAACAGAAAATAAATAAAAATCAGTCAGCCAGATTATCATCACCCTCCTCAGCAGTTTCTTCATCATCAACAAGTTTCCCATCCTGAACTATTTTCCCGGGATCCATAGCAGAAAAATCAATATCAGGAGCAAGATGCTTTGCCTGGTTCACAGCCCTCTGAAACCCTTCAGCAAACGCATCCAAAATGTCACCCTGTTTGCTACTCTCAAGCTCTTTAATCTTCGCCGACAAATCAATAACTCGGTCAGTAAAGCCTAGTAGGTCACTTTCTTTCTTTTTCAGCAAACCAGAAAGGTTTTCACGACACTCTAGTTCAACCTTCAGATCAGTCTCAGCATCAGAGAGCTTCTTTTTCAGGTCAGTCAAATTCGACTCTTTTACTGATAGCTGATCTTTCAGTTCAGTAAATTTGCTATGTTCAGAAGCCAGCCTCCTATGTTTTTTCTCTTGACTACGCCCAATACTGGCGAGTCGGAAACCTAACACCTGAAAACCAAAAATAAATGTCACCAAAAAAAAAAAAACAAAAGAGACAAGACCTGAATATCACAAATATGTTCGGTAACAAACCTGTAGAAACTGATCTACTGCCATATCTCCAACCTCTCCCACCCGATTCATATCGGACACAGTTTGTACAACCTCATCAGCTACCACATTAAAAGGGAATTTCTTACTCCATACTGAACCAGACTCCCCTTCCTCTTCGAAAACATGAAGCTTTTCTTGATTCACAATAAAACTTGATAAATCCTCAAGAGGAATGCTGTTGTCTTTAGCCAACACCTCCTCGGCAGTACCAGACTCTGACTTCCTCTTTTTGAAAACAATCCCTTTCTTCTTTGGCTGAGGTTGGTTAACCTCGGTACCACCATCCGCCTTATCAGCGTTCGATGAGGAACCATCAAAATTCTTCGCCTTAAAACGTGATCTCAAGCTCGAAGCAGTAACCCCAGGAAAATTTCCAGCTACAACACAGAGACAAAATTCTTCAGTACATATATTGAGCAGCCAAAATCTCGAAAAAACCCTCATAATAAAAATACCTTACCAAAATACTCTATAACAGCAGATTTATTTTCCTCCCACACAAGTAGGTCGGACACAGATATTAACCCTCCCCTATCAACCATCTCCATTAGAAATGAGATAATACACTCATTTCGGGAATTAATGAGTTCCGGACCCAGTATATGCTGCGGTTGACAGCACCAATACATGGAAAATTTTTCCCCCAAATTTTCGTCTAGATAAAAAGGAAAATCTTCATCTTTCGATTTCACTTTCAAAAACATCTCTTTGAAATCCTTAAAAGAGGATTTGTAAAGTTTGAAAATTGAAAACCCTGGAGTACTGTTTAGATTGATCCACAAACCCTTCCAAACCCCCTTGGCTTGGAACAGACAAAAAAACAACTCTAACTCCGCTTCAATCTCAAGGAAATCCATCAGAGCCTGGAAGCACCTGATGAAAGCCCACCCATTCGGGTGTATTTGAGACGGAGCACAATTCATCTGTCTCATCACATCACATTCGAAAACAGAAAAAGGAAGCTTAACTCGCAGTTCCTCCATTACGCAACTATACATGTAAAAGTATTCAAAATCTGTTTTTCTGTGGAAAACCCGGTCAGATCGACTGCATGGCAGCATCTCCACCCGAAACCCACTCCTAACTATCCTTCCCAGGTTCACCCTATTTACACTCTCCATATCAGAAAATAAAGACGCACGTATGTGTACATCCTGGTCAACCCAACCATAACTTTCGTCATTTTCAAAACCAACAAAAATTTTTTTCTTTTTGTCACTCATTTTCAAAGAACAGAACAGAAAGCAAAAGTATTAGAGACGAAGAAGAAGCAGTTTTTACTGACCTCTAGTACTCATTTCTGCTATAACAGTTTCTGCCTCCCACTCAAAAACCTTAAGAATTCCACAAGCTTCCCTAGCCACTAATTTTAATTTAACTCTTCAGTTCAATTATAACATCCTGGCCGTTAAATTAAAAGCCATACTAAACGGTTACCAAGTCTCATGGGAAGTTGAACCAAGCAGTAATAATTACACTACACAACACCCAACGAGCAATCCCATCTATACCTATGTCAACAGTAAGTGAGGAAACGAGACACGTTGACCTGGGGGCTCCACACACCGAGCTATAACTCGCCAATTAAAAGCTCAACCTGTCTCCTCTAAGTCAGGCCAAGCTTGGGGGCTGTGATATGAGCTGTATGGTCGGTTACGAGTTATAAGCTCGGTAACGTATTCGCCATCACAACCGATCTTCGGTTACAATCAGCATTCATTCTCACTCAATAACGTCGGATGAGCAATAAATTACCTCTCCAAACGTTACGACCCAAGTCTAACGTTCGGCAACAAACAGATTTAAAAGGAAAGGCAAAAGGAGGAGAAGGTAATCAATCTGTCACAAAAATAACCTTCATACATATTCTCTTATTAACTTGATCGTCGGAGTGCCTTTGCAGGTACCCACCCCCGTGTTCCTTCTGGTGGACGAGGTTCCGGATCGTATCTCAGGAGTCTGCCGACCTATCTAGAAAGCGACCTATACCTCGGCCGGAGCTGGTAAGAACAGTACTAATAAGTAAGAAAAAGTATTATACATAAAAGAATAGAATAAATGACTATTTATATCTATAAAAGATAAAAATATTGACATATGTACCCATATTAAATCGAAACTAAATTTATATTTACGCAAGATGTCTTTCGTGTAATAAAAATACCCTATCTTTGGAGAATTGGAGTACCACGTAAGATATTTTTGTCAGACAAAAGACCTATTTCATGGATACAAATTTAGTTTTAATCTAGTGTGGATACATATGTCAGTATTTTTATCTTTTATGAATATAAATGGTCATTTATTCTAAAAGAATAAGAAGTATTATTCTTGTAAAGTTTAGTAGGTCACTTATTATTTTATTTTCTTATAATATGGTAGTATGATAATTTTATTTGAACCAACTCTAGCTTTTGGAAAAAAATCTTCTCTTCTCGTAATATCTTCCATGAGGTTGTGTAATTGTGTTTGTAAAATATGAAAATTTTAGGGTTAAATGTTATCTTTTTTTTACTTTAATTTTAATTTTACAGCCTTTATATATATATATATATATATATATATATATATGCTCAAAAAAAAAGAGAAGAGCAAACGAAATATATCCAAAAATAAGTAAACAATTGAGAATTAAAAGAAAGACAATACTGCACACTCTTTAAAATATTATTTCTAGTCAAATCAAAAAGTAATGAAAAATAATTTTTAAGTTGTAATTTCAATACTAAAATTTTTAAAGTAATAAACAAAATTTAAAACATAATTAACATATTTACCAATATTACTAATCCTTAAAGAATGAAAAACGAAAACTCAACTTTAAAAATAGGTCAATGCATAACCTCAAAATAAAATAAAACTTAGATTAATAATCCAAGAAAACAAAAACAAAACTCCTAATCCCCTTAACAAAGGAATGAGTGACTCATAGAAAAAGATGAAAAATGGCATAGGGACGAGCGACAACGATAGCCTAGTGACGAGTAAGGGGTCGGGTTGCGCCATTGAAGAGCAAGCCATCGACGAGAGAGAGCAGAGCAGAGCTTGTAGAGGAGTCGACCCGATGACAATGAAAAAAGTAGGCAGATGAGGTACGATAAAGCCAAGACAGCTAAGGCAAGATATGGAAAGAAGACAAAGAAGGATTCGAGAGGCGAGTAAACACTGGCGGCGCAAGGACGAGGAAGAGAAAAAAGAAAAGAGAGAAAGAAGGAAGTATGACAATACGGGTTGGTCCAGGTGGCGATAATGATGTCATGTTTTGAGGAGGGTGACTGTACAAAAAAAGAATGCAGGAGGATATCCTAACTAATTTTTATCAAAGGGTAGAGTTAAATTTTTAAATTTTGATAGAAGGTAATTTTAAAAAAAAATTAGAAAAATTTTAGTTTTTGTCTCTAAAAATTTTAATTCTATATATTCTCACTTTCTAAAAATACTAAAATGACTGAAATTTTATATTTCAAAATTAAAATTTTAATTTTAATTTGTTCGTTATAATATAAGTATTTCATACCAAACACAGTCTATTAGACATACCCATCAAAAAGCCTTATCATTTTTTTTAACTAGCTAATAAGATGAACGGTAAGGGGGTGGTGTTTGCACTTTCTTTCGAACAATTATTTATTATTAGTTAGACTTATTGAAGGGAGGTATAAAATAATTTTGGCCTCTATCACTATTCCTACGGCCATTATTAAATTCATATGGACCGTTATGAAAAAGTTAATATATGAAGCAATATTGCTGCTGCCTGCTCTTGTCTTTTATTTTATAAAGCTTGCACCATAAAATGGAACTTATATGGGGGCAGTTAGATTGTGTACGTGATTGCCATTAACACATTTGCTTCATATTCAACAAATTTTACCAAATTGCATCGATCGGTTGCTTATAAGTGGGAGAATTCCCCAAAATAAAAATGGATAATTATGTTTATCACATATGCTAATAAATTATTAGAACAATAGTAAATAACTTGGTTTTTCGAAACTAAGAACGCATATACAAATTTTTAAATTGTAAGAATATAGTCTCTCACTCTCTCCACATTTTTTTTCTCTTAGCAAATTAGTAAAGATGTTTAAAATTATTTTATTTTGTATTTTTAACTATTTTTAATTTTATTTTATGTTCATTCATTATTGTTAGAATAATTAATTAATATTAAATATAATAAATACATAATTATAAAATTATAAATATTAAATTAAATGTGAGTAACTTAAAGTTATTGACCCTCTAATATAATTCGCATAGACATTCATATTACTTAAATTAAAGTGGGTGAGGAATTTAGAAAATTTGAGTGTGAAAGATTGAGGCCCGTTTGGGAAACTTTAGAGATAACTCTTTTTAACTTTTGACTTATGAAAAGTAGTAGTATTAATGTCTGATACAATTTTCAAAATCAAATTATAACTTTTTAAGAAGCTATTTAGGAGCTTATAGAGAAGTTAAAAAAAATTACTTCTCTCATAATACTTCTACTTTTTATCACATTTCTATAAAATAAACACTTTTAGATTTAAAAATTCAAACACAAAATAATTTATCTATAAATTATTTTTAACAGAGTCATTTATTATTTAAGTTATTTTATCAAAAGGAGCTTAATTAAGTTGATTATCCAAACTGGACCTGAAAAATATGTAATGCTAAATAGTTAGAGAGACAAAAAAATAACAGATAGAACTTGTCTTATTTAATATTTATTAATTATTACAATAATTAATTAATATTAAATAAAATAAGTTATAATTATTTTTGATTAATTTTGTTTAGTTACTAAATATTTCCGATGCAAATAAATAAGTATAAAAATTGCCGAAGGTTTCGCCGGCAAGGGCCTACATAGAAACAATAGTTTCAAGAGAATATGCAAAGAGAAGGTAAACAAACAAAAGATTGGAGGGTTCAATTAATGTTGTGTAGTAATATAATTCACGAGAATGGAGGGCTACATTTTGGGATACACATTATAGCATTGTGCACTTCAAAGTTCAAACAATCATGGTACGTTTGGTTTAAGAAGATAGGGTAAAATATATTTTTTATTTTTTAATTTTGTTAAAATTTTAAAAAAATATTCTTAAATTTTATTTTATTTTAATTTTGTTCAAAAAATTGTTATTTGTATCAAATATATCGTTAATGGTTATTTTTGAAAAAATTTAGAACTAATTTATATAGTAATAATTTTATAAAATTAATTTTTAATATAAGTAAATTAGATATAATTGTCATGTATTATTGTTGAATTAGCCTTAAATTTTTTAAAAATTTAGCTGTTAAGTGTATATTTGATGCAAATAAAAAATTTTATAACAAAATTGAAACAAAATAAAACTTACGGGTATTTTTAATAAATTTCAAGAATAAAAATATATTTTATTTATTTTTTAATTTTAATTTTTTTGTGCTTATATTCTTTTATAGAAAAGGATAAAATTAGAAAAAAATTAAATTTTAATTCTTTGTCTTTTTGTAATTCCAAACCCAAAAAAATAAAAAAATAAAAAATACAAATGAACACAAACCAAACAAATATTTAATAATTTAATGATACATTATCAATATAAAACCAATTTAAATACATGTATCTAATTATATAATATTATATCAACAAAAATAACCACCTGCATGAATTGTCATAAAAAAAACCAATATGATTAAATAATTGTATAAACAATAAAACTAAACTCACCATTTAAACGCTTGTTTTAATTTCTTGACATATAGAATTTCAACTAGGGTTATCCAAGGTCCCGAACAATCATTTCGCTATATTTATTTCTGAGAATAAGATAGAACAAGGCACTGAAAATAAAATATAAATGATAGAGACACAAAATTTAGTATTCTTATATTTTGTTTGGTAATAAAATAAAATAAATTATGAAAATTTAATTTATTCTATTTTTTCATTCAAAAAATTTGAGAAAAAAAATATAATAATAAAAATATAATTATGAAAAATTAACAAGAATAATAAAAAAATAAAAAAAATTGTGTACTTTATTTTTGTCTCTGTGTTCTTCTTATCAGGATTATACAAAATATACTAATTCAATATCTCTAAATACAACATCTCTATCCATATTTTATTTGTCAAATATAATTTTATATCTCAGTGTCTCTGTTTCAATATTATGTCCCGATAAACAAACGCAACATTTATGATGCTGCATGTGCAAGCTTGTAAGAACATTAAGAGAGTGCATGAGAAAGTTGAGGAGGCAAGTGTCTTTAGTCTTCAATTTGGGTGGACCATATTGCTATATATGTGTTAAAGAACCTAGGCTTCAATGAGAATCATCGAAAGTAGTTGGTAAAGTGAAACCTTTTGGACTTTCGGTAACAGCTACTACAATCAATTTGTTTGAAATTTTTCATTTTTGTACATTCCGTTAAACCCAAGTTAATAATGTGTCGAGTTCATTGTCAACAAAACAATCATACTTTGATTTACTTTTTCATTGTAATTTCTCAATCTTTTGCTTTAACGTTGTAATGTGCATCTTCAACCATATTTCTACCTTTGATGCACTTTAAATTCATTGTAATTGAGGAAAGAAGGCGTTGTATAATTGTATGCCCCATAGATGTTAAGAAAATTAAAGAGACCAATCTTATTTTAAAAGTAGAAGGCTTGATCTTTTCACCATTACTATTTTCGAAGAGAAAATTCAGATTTTTTTATCTCGATTTAATGTAATAATTGAGAGTCTTAATTTATTTTTCTAATTATCTTTTTAATACTTAAAAGAGTAAAATTTTAAATACATGTGTTACTTTTTAAAAACAAAAAAAATCAAAACAAACTTTATTTAGAAGTTAGAAAGATATTAACAAAATGAGTTAGGACTTTTCAATCATTTTTTATTTATATTCTATATACTACTAGATATGATATAAATATATATTTAACAATTGATAAATATGAATAAAAATAGTATCACTTTCTTAATAATTTAGTGTGTACTTTCTTTTATTTCAATTTTGTCACAAGTTAGTCACCAAAAAAATTTTGCCACAAGTTACCAAAACAATATTATGATAATTATGTCAGACGACATCGTTTTATTTGCATAAGTACATTAACCCTTCTTTAATTTAATATTTTTTCTTTCTCCTAAAATATGAATAGAGACCTTTTCCTCTTCTTATTACTCTTTAATGGCGTTGCTCTGATATATCAATGGCCCTCCTGTAAATATTATAGATAGTTTCATTGTTCAAGAGCACAGTAACATTAGTGTGCTCCAGGAGAGAATGACTGAAAAGAACATTGTTGTATGACTCTACAACAATCGTCCAAATCTAAAATTAGAAATTAGAAAGAAGAAAAACAACATTGTTGATTTCAGGAAAAGCAAACCTCAAAGTAGCGATTAGGGAATAGAACATGTGAAGTAAATTCTTGAACAATAAATCTTCAAATTATACCTAACAGAAAGGGTAGATGGTGAAGCCGAGTTTGGACTTCTTACCATAATTGACAAAGAGGCACTCAAGGAAGAGGAAACCGAGGTTGAAGCCAGTATCGTCACCGATGGTATTGAAAACGAGGAAGTCCTGGGGGCTGGTGCAGTTGTTGGCAAGCTTGCGAACGTGATCAAGGTAGAGGTCGATGATCTCCTTATTGACAGTGTAGTGTACCTTAGCAAAGTTGTTGGTGGCGTTCTCCTTGATAGAGATAAACTACTCTGGGTGGAAGAGCTAGTGGTACGTGTTGGCTCTGACCTCGTCGATGACGGTTGGCTTCAGATCGACAAAGACGGCATGAGGAATGTGCTAGCCAGATATTGTCTTGCTGAAGAAAGTGTAGAATACATTGTGCGCCACTCCAAAGAAAGTGTTACTGACAGTTATAGAAATCAGATCGAAGAATTGGTAAATTGAAAAGTGGAATTGGAAATGAGATTGAAATTGAAACCTAGTTAGTTAGTTAGTTATCTAAGCATCATACCATCAGACTGGATGCCATTGATAAAAGAAGGCTTCCTCATCGTTATTATTCTTTCTTCTAGTTAAGAACAACTAAGAAGAGAAGACCTGGAGTAAATTTGAGAATTAGGATTTTTTAAAATTGGTCCAGGGACTAAATTTCTATAGAAAAGTTTTGTCCTCCACATTAGCTTGCTCTTATCTTGCCAACGTATCAGAAACGAGTCCATTTTAACTCTCCAATGACGCTTGTTGGCAGAAATTGTTTGAAGGACGACTCTGAGTCTCGTAATGCAACTTTAACGATGAATACGAGTAATTATTAATTTGAAGGACTACTACGAGACTCGAATGTAACTTCACATTACATTTGGATGGTGTCCGTGTATATGAGAGACACACACAACAATATATGTGCACTGTTTATTTTGTAAGACACAAATTCAAAAAAGACACTGTTACACATAACTACACACAAAGAACATGTATTTTGTGTCTGGCCAAAGTGAAGAGACATGAAAATTTAGCTTGAGACATAGTTCAAAATTCCAAAATTACCCAATTCACATTAACATTCTCTTTTCTCTTCTCCTCTCTCCCTCCTCTAACCTCCATTGTTATTGCATCTCAACTCCTCCTCTCCAAATTTATTTCATCCGTATCCTCCACCATCTCAGATCCATCAAGTAGTTACGCTTTCGAAGCACTTTGTGTTTATCCTCCCCAAGATCGACGTCTCTCTTTCTGGATCTCTCTTTCTTATTCTCTCCTCTTTGGCATCACCATCTCTGACAACGTCGCCTTCACTTTCTCTATCTCCTTCTTCTCTATCTTCGTCTAATGATGAGAAATAGTGTTGGTGATTAGAGTGGTCGACTATCATTGTAGATCTGATGCTGCTATAACTACAAACACGAGAAGGTTGTCTCTGTCAAACGCCGCAGTAACCACGGGCATAAAGAAGGTCGTCCAACACTGTGGTTTGCTTCTGCATCGCCCTTCGTCATCACCGTCATTTTTTTCATCATTTGTTTCTTCTTTAATGCGTCAACAAACTCTTACCCTTATTTTCATTTTTTAATTTAAATTGTTTAAGTGATATTTAAATTGGAGTTGTTAATTTTATTTATTTGAAATAAGATTGAAATATCAATATTGATGATAATAGTAGTAGAAATGCGTGATGATGGTAATGATAGTGGTGGTGGTGTTGATGTTGTTTTAATTTGGAGATAAATTTGACTTTTGAGTTAAGTACACGTATTTTGTGTATTATAACTATTATCACCAAACATGTTAAAAATTGTTTATATCTATACTCATGTATCTCTGTTTTTATGTCTATGTCTCTATTTGTTTATAACAATAACCAAACACAGTGTAAGGGGCTACTTTAAAATATGTCACAAGTTGATATGTCACAAGTTGTCAATTTTTTTTTTTTACGGAATCCTATAACCCTAATATTAATTAAGTAGACGAATAAACTAAGCAGTTAATTCACGTAAGTTGCTTCACAAGTTTTTTTTTTTCGGTATTCAGTAGGTTTACAACTGGTCAAAGTTGTAACCGATAGTCCAGAGTATTTATGTTGTTTTTGAACTTGGGATAGTCCAGTTTATGGCCCATCAAAAAGAAATGAAAACAAAAAAACCCACCAACATTACATCGATCCTGACAAAAAAAAACCACAACACTAAACTTTCAATTATTCTGAGTGGAGCGGCGGTCGGAATTCCAAAGGTTTTCAACGTTGGATCTGGTTGCGGCGGTGGTTCCGTTGATTGACTGATTCGATGATTCCCAAGTTTTGACCCATTTTCCTTCTCCATGGCCTGCTCTTCTTTCTTCCCCTCTTCCCACTTCTTCAATCCTCTCTCTTCCTCCTCCTATTGTTCTCCACCGCCGCCGGTCTCCGCCACTCGTTTCCGCTCCCTTCCATCCAAACAACTCAACACTCTTTTTACCACAGCCCCTCCTCACCACCGTCGTTTTTCGGCGCTTCCTCTCTTCTCGGAACACCATGGCGGCGGTAACAACAACAACAACAACAACAATGGGGGTGGTGGTTGGGGATACCCCTTTGACTCCGACGACTCTTTTTCACCATCAAGCCACACCCTTTTCTTCTCATTGCTTCTCTCTTCGGCTTTCTGCTCCTTCTCCCAACTCGTCCTCGCAAAATTCGCAAAGGCGAAAACTTTGGCTTCCGAGAAAGAAGCTTTCTCAGAGTCTCTTTGGGAAGTGAAAGGTGGCAAGTGGACAAAGCTAATCCCTGATAATTTCAACGATTCTTTCGTGACCTCGGAACCCGGTTTGTTCAGTGAGTTATCATCCATTAACTCGACTCAAGTTGTAACCTTTCTGTGGTTCAAGTGCAGGGACCTCTTCCTTCGTTTGATGCTCCCTGAAGGGTTTCCCAAAAGCGTAACCAGCGATTACTTGGAGTATTCTCTGTGGAGAGCGGTTCAGGGTGTTGCAAGTCAGGTTAGTGGGGTGCTGGCAACTCAATCATTGCTTTATGCTGTTGGGTTGGGAAAAGGTGCAATTCCCACTGCTGCTGCCATTAATTGGGTTCTCAAGGATGGAATTGGGTACCTCAGTAAGATTATGCTGTCCAATTTCGGCCGCCATTTCGATGTTAACCCCAAAGGCTGGAGGTTGTTTGCTGATCTGCTTGAGAATGCCGCATTTGGTTTGGAGATGTGCACTCCTGCTTTTCCACAGTTCTTTGTGCTGATTGGTGCTGTGGCCGGCGCCTCCCGTTCCGCAGCCGCATTGATTCAGGTGATTGAATGGATCTTGTATATAGTAAATGAAGCTAGAAACAAACGAATCCCTTGTATTCTACTTTGTTTAAATGATTTTGTTTAGGTAGTGGCTGGTATGGTTAAGACATTTTAGTATAGAAGGCAATCTATTCTCCTGTATGATTCAGGCTGGGGAGTATGGGTAAACTTAATCTAGTTAGTTATTCGTATGAAAAATGATTGAAGCGAATTAGGCGTCAGGCATCTGATTGAAACTTGAACCTGATTTTATATTTACAGGCATCAACCAGGAGTTGTTTCTTTGCTGGTTTTGCTGCTCAAAGAAATTTTGCTGAGGTAAGAAACAGATTGTTCTTGCTTTGAATAAATAGAAGTACTTGTTTAATGACACAGCTCAACCATTCTAGCATTACTAGTTATTGGAAATTTTCTGAACACATGTTCATTTTATTTTATTTAATTTTTCTTTCTAAAAGTAATTCTAAATATTAGGTAATTGCCAAAGGTGAAGTACAAGGAATGGCAAGCAAGTTTATCGGTATCGGGATTGGTATAGGATTGGGTAACTGCATAGGATCCTCCACGCCTCTTGTTCTTGCATCCTTTGGTGTTGTGACTTGGATTCACATGTACTGCAATCTGAAGTCATACCAGTCAATTCAATTGAGGACTTTGAATCCTTATCGTGCAAGTAATTTCTGATCTCTTTCTCTCACTCTGGCTAACATTAACATGTTGGGGATGTATTATAGTAAACTTTGAAAGAATGAGTGTGTACTATTGATGAAACATTGAATATTCTTCCAAGTTGTCTCTTACATGTAGATTTAAATGTTTTTGCAATCAATTGTTGGAGGAATAAGGAGCCGAGAAATGATACTAGGATTTAATAAGTTTTAGTTTTTCTTTATGGTTTAGAATTTTATACATATGATTATTGAGTTTTAAACAGGTTTGGTTTTCAGTGAATATCTACTGAGTGGCCAGGCACCACCAGTTAAAGAGGTCAATGATGAGGAGCCATTATTTCCGGCTGTACCCATATTAAATGCAACGTTTGCAAATAAAGTGAGTTAATCTTGCTTCGATGATATATATATATATATATATATATATATATATATATATACACGACATTTGAATCTTCAAACTGAAGTTCCTAGCTGTTGGATCATATTTTTGCGGCATGCTAAAATGTGATAAAAGTTTTTATTTTTATAACGTATTATGTAGTTTAAGGTTGCCTTTCGTTTTATTCTACTTCTCAGTTGAGGGAGGCTAAGGATTTGGGGAAATATCATATCACATATATCTATCTTGCCAATTGCCATGATAATGTGTGATATTGCTTGTCTGATTTTGAAAACTTCGAATATTTAGTGCTTCCTTGCAAATCTTATATAGTAAGCCCATATAAAAGATGATGATTGTGTTGGGCACTAAACAACTGGTATAAAACACCGTCGAACACTTAATGACATTGCCTCTTCATGACATGGCTTGTTCGCTTTTGTACTAGGCAAAATCAAATGCATTGTCATCTGAAGCAAAGGATGCGGCTGCAGAAATTGAACGGCGTCTAGAACTTGGGTCCAAGCTTAGTGAAATTGTCAGCAGCAAGGATGACGCGCTCGCTCTGTTCACGCTTTATAAAGATGAGGGTTATATCTTGTCAGAACACATGGGGAAATTCTGTGTAAGTTGACAGTCATATACACACAAAATTTGATAGCCTCTTCCATTTGGTAGGAGCATATTGGACCTGAGATTTTCCTTGTTATGTTTCTATCTTCCCAGAAAATTGGATTAAAAGATAAGAAGTTCAAAGGATAAGGGTGAGTTTGGAGTGACTTTTGAAAAAGAAATTTTTTTTAAGAAAAAGCAATTTCATGTTTGGATAGAAAACATAAGAAGTATTTCTGTTTTAGTAAACGATTAATTAAAATCTTAAAAGTTTTGCCTTTTTCTGAAAAGCAACATATTGTTTGCTTAAAATAAAAGAATTTTTTAATAAAAGTACATTTTTTTAATGAGAAAAAATTTCTTTTCTTCTCTTCAAAAAGGCCACTCCAAATGAGGCAAAAAGTCTTTCCCCTTCTAGATATTAGCAACCTGGTACATTGTTGTGTTATGGACAGTGACTAACATATGTGGCTGAATCAGGTTGTTCTTAAGGAGAGCTGTTTGCCATTAGATATGCTGAAGGCGTTGTTTCAGGTCAACTATGTATATTGGTTAGAGAAGAATGCGGGAATTGTAGGAAGAGGAGTCGTTAATGATTCCAAACCTGGCGGGAAGCTGCACATGTCCCTTGATTATGTAACGCGGGAATTCGACCTTGTCAGAAGTGATGGGGAATCAGTAGGTTGGACCACAGACGGCCTCATTGCGAGGCCATTGCCAAATAGAATTCGTCTGGGCAACATGGCATCCTCAGCGAGTAGCTGATACTGTTAAGGTTTGGTGGTTTTCATGCATGGGCAGTTGAATTGCCATGAAGAAGCATGGTGGATGAAGATGTGGGAGAGATCAAAGTGGATTAGCTGGTTCTTATCATCTTTGTCCATTGTTGGTGATCAGCACATCAATGGGTCCAATGGTGTGGAGAGACATAGAGCTATAAATGGTTGGAACCCTAAAACACCACACTGCAAAGATATCAATTTGAATGTGAATGATGGACTGACTTTTGAAAGGGTCCAACAATGGCCATGAAAGAGATGTGCATGTAATTGTCAAGAGAATTTGATATTCAATACATGTAGGTGTGGTTTGCTCAAAATCTCACACAAATAGAATTGAATGTTTCTCATACACAGGGATTTGAAATTAAATGCGAAATTTGTCCCTCCAATGCTTAGTCTTAGTTTAGTTAAAATTTTATAATAATTATATAAGTGACAAAATTTTATTGGTTCTCTATTAAAATAATATTAAAAACACTCCATTAGAAATGTTCTTAAGTATGATTAAAACATCAATAATATTTGAAAAACAATAAAAAAATCAGTTATCTAATTTAATATTCATTAATTATTATTAGAATAATTAAATAATAAAGATATAAAGTAAGTATAGTTATTGTCTTAGACAAGTTAGAAGCTAAATACTAGTGAGGTGCGATGTGCGAAAGAAGAATATAAGAGAAAAAGATGGAGGAGGTAGAGAGACTGTGGAACGAAGTGAGAGAGCTAAGCTTAGGCAACAACAGCAAAGTGGAAAGACTGCAAACCCCACCAACCGCCCTTCAATTCCTCAGAGATTTCGTTAACCCAAACAAACCCTGCATCATCTCCAACGCTATCAACCACTGGCCAGCACTCTCCCTTTGGGCCCAGGCCCAACCCAATCAGGCCCAACATTCCTACCTCTCCCGCTCCCTCTCCTCCTCCAGCGTCTCCCTCCACCTCACCCCCTCCGGCCGCGCCGACGCCCTCGCCCCTCTCCCTTCCTCTCCTTCCTCCCTCTGCTTCGCCTCCGCTCACGTGCAGCGCACGCCCTTCCCCGAGGCCCTCCGCCTCATCGCCTCCCCCGATGACAACCCCGCCGTCGTCGCCTACGCCCAGCAGCAGAACGACTGCTTCCGCTCCGAGTACTCCGCCCTCGCCACCGATTGCGACCCGCACATCGATTGGGCCACGGAGGCTTTCGGCGGCGCTTTGCCTGAAGCTGTGAACCTCTGGATTGGTAACCAGCGTTCTCACACTTCATTCCACAAGGATCACTACGAGAATCTGTATGCCGTTGTCTCGGGAGAGAAGCACTTCATTCTGTTGCCTCCCACTGATGTTCATAGACTCTACATCCGTCAATACCCTGCTGCCACTTACAGATACTCTTCGGTATGCTCTTTCCCTCTTTTATTTATTATGTTTTTTCTTCCATTCATCTTTATTATGCTGTTATAAGTCTAATACATTACTCATGTAAAGATATCTTCATGCCAATAACAGTGGAGATTGACATGTTTGACCAAAATGCCTAATATCTTCATTATCTTTTGTTTGAGTGGTAGATACTGGATCAACAACAAGTATAACGAGATAGGCAAGACTTAAGTTGACTTTATATGTTATGATCCGATGCATGTAGTTGACCCTAATTAGCAAAACAAGACTGTGATGTCAGTGTTTTTGGTTTGTAGGACACTGGAGAGTTTGATTTGGAGCTCGAGGAGCCTATTAGATATGTTCCATGGTGCAGTGTAGACCCTTTTCCTCCTCCTGAGAAACTCCATGAGGAGGTGTCTAAGTTCCCCTTGTACTTCAATGGCCCTAAGCCATTTGAGTGTACAGTGAAGGCTGGGGAGATTCTCTACTTGTAAGCATTTCCCTCCTTTTTCTCTCTTATAATTTCATTAGCCAGATGAATTCGTGCATTTATATAGTTTGTCGCGCGCTCGTGCTGATCAGATGGAACTAATGCAGGCCAAGTATGTGGTTTCATCATGTTAGACAGAGTTCAGGTGATGGAGGATGCACTATTGCAGTAAACTATTGTAAGGATCAAGCCTTACTTTTTCCTTGTCCAATTTGTAATCAAAATCTCTTCTGCAAGTTATATTTTTCTTTTTTATGCAGGGTATGATATGCAATTTGACATTAAGTATGCATATTTCAATTTCTTACAATCTATCCATTACCGATCTCCAAGTCTACTATTGCCTGAGAAATTTCCTGAGGAGACAGATTCAGATCCTCATGGCTTATCACACTGATGAAAATAGTTGTTCCTTAGCCAGTATTCTTTGGGAAAATGCAAGAGATTCGGAAGTGTCATGGAAACATTTCGGGGAAGCATTGATTGATTCCCAAAACAAGCAACTAACTCTTGGAAGCTGGAACTCTTTTAAGATTTTTGACATCTCTACCTGATACGTGGCAAGTGCCAACACAACTTTGTTTTGTCCTTCAATTGTGATATCAGTTTTTGCTGTAATCATTTAATTTTCGCTATTTCTGGTGATGCTGATGAGAATGAGAGAGACTGAATAGTTCAGTTCAGCAATTTTCTCCTAAAACAAGCGTATTCCTTTTTATTATAGTTGTAATATTGTCACATTTTTCGCACATTTTATTCCCTTCCTAATCTGTGTTGTGTTCTACAGTGTGTATTTAGTTTTTGGTCTGATAGCTGGTGTTAATTTTATCTTATTAGTGAAGTGAAAGGAGCACCTAGAAGAGTAGAAGTCGTGACCAGGTCTTCAAATCTTGCAAATTATCTTATACTAAGATGGTTCAAGTCGTATGCATAGTCATCTCCACAATAATATCTTCGTAAAAACTGAAAACTGATATCAATTATTCATAATGGTTAGTTCCAAGTTTTTTTATTTAAAATTTAGAACAAAATGCGCATGGCCATTTCAGAAGTGGTACATACCAAATGGAATTACACTCCATTTTAAAAAAGATACACACGAAATGGAGCCTCCACAATTTACCTAAGTTAGAGGTTCTATTATGTTATTTATGTAAGTTGAAAGGTCCATTTCGTGGGTAATGTAAGTGAATTGGAGGCTCCATTTTGTGTGTGTCTTTTTTGGAATGGAGTGCAATTTCATTTCCTGTGTACTGGATTAAGATGACAATGCGTATTTTGTTCTAAATTTTCATCCATGCACATTCTGAAAATTAATCATTTTTTTATACTTATTTAAATAAAAAAGTCGTTAGTTCTATAACTAAATTACTTATCTTTTTTTACAATTTCGATATAATGATTTGCTCTCTTGATAATTGTAATGACCTAATTTAATTTTAAAATCTAATAAATGTTTTCAATAACAAAAATACTATGAGCATATAAAAATTCAGTTAACGAATTATTTATCATCTATTTATGTATAAATATGTATTGTTTAATTTATATTTTATGTTTGTATGAGTGAGTGGTCGCTGATTTTTAGTATATAAATAGCATGATATTCAAATAATTCATTTCATTATTTGGTGATTCATCACCATTGAAAGTTTCGCAGTCTTCGCTACACAATCAGAAGTACGTAGCAGAAAGCTTGTAGGTCTCATGTTGTCGGTCCAAAAATGGAACTTGTCACTGTTCCGCCGCCAACAGCCACTCAATCCAACTACCATCACCACCACGGCAGCAGCATCTCCACCATTACATATTCTCCTCACAACCCCAAACTCAAGCTTCCTCTCCTTCACACCTCCCCTGTCATCTCTTCAAAACCCCTCCAACCCATTATCTCTCCACAAACCACTACTACTTGCAGCGACAGCATTAAGAGGAGGAAGAAGAAGAAGAAGAAGAAAAATGGGTCTTCAACCTTAGATATATTGTGCTTAATGGAAGCTCTCTACAATCCCATACCCATTGACATCTACACCTCTCTTGTTAAAGAGTGCACTGTTTCTGGGGACCCACATACTGCTATTCACTTGAACAATCACATAATCCACAGTGGGATTAAG
Source organism: Arachis stenosperma (assembly GCF_014773155.1). Taxonomy (NCBI): domain Eukaryota; kingdom Viridiplantae; phylum Streptophyta; class Magnoliopsida; order Fabales; family Fabaceae; genus Arachis; species Arachis stenosperma. The sequence goes on along the minus strand of NC_080381.1, from coordinate 3,197,640 downwards.
CCTCCGTTGCCCTTCATCAATCGGATTCTCATCATGCTTGTGTCATGTGGCTTGTTGGACAATGCACGCCATGTGTTTGATTTAATGTCTGTTAGGGACTTCAACACTTGGGCAACCTTGTTTGTTGCTTATTATGATAATGCTGATTATGCGGACGTAGCTAGAGTATTTGTCAGCATGGTTGAAGATTTGGGTATGGAAGATTCGGAATTCCCTGCGTGGATGTGGGGTTGCCTTCTCAAGTCATGTGCCTGCAGTGCGAACTTCCATCTCGGTATGCAAGCTCATGGATGTTTGTTGAAGTTAGGAGCTTGTACTGACGTGGTTCTAAGTAGCTCTTTGATCAGTTTCTATGGGAAATTCAAGCGCCTGGAAGATGCGAATGCTGTATTCAACCACGCTTCGCGACACAACAACATGACTTGGTCGGCTAAGATTGTAGGCGGATGCAGGGAAAAGCAATTCTCTGAAGTTCTCTGCGACTTCAAGGAGATGGGAAGACAAGGGGTGAAGAAGGATAGCTTCACATTTTCCAGTGTTCTCAAGGCATGTGGGAAGATGCTGAATCACGAACAATGTGGCGAACAGGTCCATGCTAATGCCATCAAATTTGGGATGGTTTCAGATAAATATGTTAAGTGTAGTTTGATAGCTATGTATGGAAGAAGTGGTTTGCTGAGAGATGCAGAACAAGTGTTTGAAATGAAGGGGAATGAAAGAAATGTTGATTGTTGGAATGCAATGGTTATGGGTTACATGCATAATGGTATGCACATTGAAGCTTTGAGGTTTCTGTATCAGATGAAAGAAGCTGGAATGCAGCCCCAAGAAGATCTGCTTAATGAAGTGAGAATTGCTTGTGGCAGTGTTAAATACTAAACCATGAATAAACTGAGAAGTATATTGTATATGTACTATATACACAATGCACAAATGTTGAATGGAAACTATACATATGATTGATGGTTAAAGTCCGGTAACTTTACTTTTGAAAAATGTGTTTAGAATTTGAAGGTTTGTTTGATTTAAGAAAACGATTTTTGCTATATTTTTTTTTTAGAAAAAAACACAATGCAATTTGGATTGGACTGATTCTTTCGATTTTTAAAAGCAAACTTTTAATATTTTAGAATTAAAAAATAGAACAATTTTAAATTAATAAAAGTAAATGAATAAATCTCATTTTACATTTATAAAATGTTATTTGAGTAATAATATATGGGTAACATAAATTTTGTAACAAATTAAATATACTATAAGTAAAATCTTAGATTTGCTAAAACAATAGTATTAGGGTAAATGAGATAAACAAATTAAATAACCTCTAATATAATAATATTATACCAATATCTTAAAATAGATCAGCTTACATACAAATCCTAAAGTAAATCTATATAATTAAATCAAATAAATTTGATTCACATTTGATTCCTTACCCATAGCATAAGATAAAGGGTGCGTACTTCAACATCTAAGTTTCACAAAAGGAATCTCCTGCTCTTAGGTGTTCTCTGTCCCTCCCACTCCTAGAAATTTAAATAAGATAAGTCGTAACTTAGTTATTAATAAATTTGAAAAAGAGGTTAATCATAAATTGAATTTAGTTGATTTAATTTAATATTGATACAAATTATTAACATTTATTATTTTTATATTAATTTTAAAATATAAATGTCAATAAAAAAATATTTTATTTAAATTTAAATAGAATATCAAAATAATAAAAATAATAAGAATAGAAATTCAAATTTTATATTTTAGTTCAAATTCCAAAAAATATACATCTATATAAATTTATGAATATAAAATAGAACATTAACATCTAAAAAATTATTATCAAGGTTTTTGATATTAAAAAAAGTAATATAAAGTATATTCTTCTAAAATGCGATAAAAATTAAAAAATATTGATTATTTATTACACATTATGATATTTCGATATAGGAAACAGAGGCCACAAAAGAGGTCATGTATTAATCAACTACCCCACCAACTATAACAATTTATCTTTGAAGCAATGGTGAAGCAGTGGACCCAACTGCTTTCTTATTGTGCCAGAAATGAAATAGCATCTCCAATTCAAGTGGCTTTGAAAGTGAGTGCTGTTTAAATGGAGGGCAGAAAACTTTTATCTGATTCCTATTCCATGGATAATTATTGGTCATTTTCTAATGAGTGGCTGGTCCCTATTTAGAAGCCAATATTATCCTTTGTAACTGCAGTTCACTGACTCAGAAGATATTTTTCAGTTAGTTTTATTGTTTTTAAAATTTTATTTTTATTATTAGCTGTTTAATTTTTTATAGGAAAAAAAAAGATCTTTTGGAGTTTTGGTTAGATTGCATAATTTAGGACAAAAGTTTAATTTTGCGTGTTTTGTCACCATATGTCTCTCTTGCATGCCTTAGTCCCACTCTTATTTCTCACTGTTTAATTGATTGGATTGTCCCATTGTTACCCTGCTTGCTTCTTTAGTTGAGTTTATTTTGATTTAATTTCTAAAATCTTTTGATGTTATAATTTAAAAAAAAATTATATATTTGATCGAATAATTTTAAAATTTAAATTTTATTAGAATTTTATATTTTATGTATTTAATTAATTATTTTAATTTTATGTAAAATTTCAATTTTTTCGACTATATTAACCATTAACTGTTATGCCGTTATTCTAGCACTATTAATTTAAAATGTATTGTAAAAATAAAAAAGTTGCTAAATTGAATTATATATACTTTTTTTTTATTTGAAAGTAAAAAATTAAAAAACTATATAAAAATTTCTTTAGTATACAAAAATATATTTTTGGGGTGTACCAAAAGTAGTATTACAAGTGTCATTTTTTCTCAAACCCAATTATTACCATTGATTCTGCCGTGATGGAGAAAATATGGACAAAAACAGTTGATATTATTATTATTGTTATTATTATTATTATTATTATTATTATAAAAACTGGAAAAAACTGATAGTGATTTTCTTCTTTATTAAGTGGCTAATAGTAGGTAATAAGAAAAAGGTGGACCCTCTTGGCATTTATGGATTCGGATAGAATTGTAGAAATATCATATTTGATATAGTACATCAGCTACATGTTTTATCTCCACCTTACACTTGTTTCCAATGGTTTTCACAATATCTAACCATGGATGTGAATGAATGATTGGAACTCTTATTTGTACCTTTCACTCAAACACTTCCCCTCATCAACATGTTCTACTCTCAAATTATGAATAGGCTATGGTGAAATGTAGCAAAGGGACTAGGCAGATCTTAATTGTGTTACAAATAAGGTGAAAACTCAAGTATATATAATTAATTTTATGTAAAGTTGATAATTGAGAATTATTAGATAAAAATTTAGTCAAATTAATTAAATTATTTAACTGTTCTCGATTATCAACTTCACGTGAAATTGATTGCACCTGAGTTTTTATCTACAAATAATTGACTCATTATGCACCATCAGTTTCTGAAGATTGATTTTAAATTTTCTGTGGTAATAGAAAAATAGTGTTATTGTCGAACCTAAATACCTGAAATGGAATTTATTAGATATTGGAAGTATATATATATAGTCTCAGGTTAATTTGAATTGAAGTGGACTCAAGATGGATATTTTCTATTTAGTAATTTAAGGAATATTAGATTAAATGGCAACCTTACATAAAAAAAGAGAAAAGAAGATTAATTTTCTTTATAGTTTAAAAGAGCAGAGAATATATAGTATTAAGGATCAGCTCCATTATATCATTATTTAGATGCTCATTTTTTTACTTTATATTATAGGTGAGGATTCGTCATTAACATTTTTTTTTCCCTTCTAAATGTTCATGTAACTCTTGTATGTAAATGTAAAATAAAGTGGTCCTTTCAATTTTGTCCGGCATAATGTTTCCTTTCTTGACATGAAGAAAAGCATCATAGCACAGATAGAAACAAAGTTGAAATTCAAGAAAACGTGAGAGATAGAATGAAAAATTAAACTAATTTTCCATATGCATAAAATTAGGTGAAGAATGATTGCTAAGAAAATAAAAAAGATAAATGGACTATTTTTGTGTATGTTTCTGTTAAAGGTTTTTTATTTTGCATATAAAAATTCAATTTATAAAGAGGGAGAAAAAAATAAATATACCATAAAAAATATAAAAAAATGTATACAAAAGGTGGTGTGATGAATATATTTTTTCTATTAATAACATAATGTGTTTGCTACAAGTAATGGATACTTGTTAATTAAGTTTTTCTCTGAACACATCAATAGATGGGACCAAAAATTTTATAAAAGGGAGATCAAATTAAATATAAAATGAATTAAAATATAATATAATAAAAAATTAACAACATATATGTATGTTAAATCAATAATTACAATATATAAAAAATCAACATTTAATAACATATTTTAAGATTTTAGTAGTTTTTTAACTTATTTGACAATATTTCTGTTACGGATCCGACCCACGGATCCATGATGTAGGATCGAACTCGAACCCGGTTATCCGGGTCTGACCCACTTCACCCTTCTAGAAGGTTCGAAACTGGCCCGCTAGAGCTCCTAACTAACTTTTGAATTCAAACGTCTCCTTTATCTTAGCCAAACAAGATAAGATAAGATAGCCACCACTACTTATAAATAGAGGACCCAGGTCCTTTCAGGTAATCAATCATTCCACACACCTTATACCTCTCAGATCCATTCCGACTTGAGCGTCGGAGTGTCTTTGCAGGTACCACCCCCCATTGCTCTAGTCAAGCGATCCAGCATCCGCCTCGACCCGCAAGTTCCCGATCCATCCCTCAACCCGTACAAGAGACATCTTGTACATTGGCGCCGTCTGTGGGGAAGCCTTCCAACACTTCAAAAGAGTCCTAGCGGAACCACCAGTCCTCGCCAAATCTCAAACAGGGGAGACCCTCTACCTATACCTCTCCATAACGGAAGAGGCACTTGCAGCAGCACTCATCCGCGAAAACAAACAGAAAGAACAAAGACCCATATACTTCATAAGCAAGGTCCTACAAGATGTAGAAACACGCTACTCACGCCTAGAAAAACTCGCGTTCGCACTCCTCACGGCCTCCTGGCGCTTAAGACGATACTTTCAGGCCCATCCCGTGACGGTCCGGACCGACCAAGCAGTCAAACAGGTACTATAAAAGCCCGACCTAGCAGGAAGAATGCTAGCATGGTCCATTGAGCTGTCCCAATTCCAAATCAAGTTCGAACCCCGAAACGCAATCAAAGCACAAGCCATGGCCGACTTCATCGCCGAAATGACTCTGGGAAACACCACTCCCGAATCATGGAAGCTGCACGTCGACGGCTCATCAAACGTCACCACCGGAGGTGCCGGGGTCATACTCGAAAGCCAAAACGGGGTCGTAATCGAACAGTCAGTACGATACGAATTCCCAATTTCCAACAATCAAGCAGAATATGAGGCTCTCCTGGCAGGCCTAGCCCTAGCCAAGGATGTCGGAGCGAAAGTCCTGGAAGTAAGCACCGATTCACAGGTAGTCAGCGCCCAAATCAACGGAGACTACCAAACACGCGACCCTTTACTTCAACAATACCTCGCCAAGGTAAACGAACTGAAAGAAAGGTTCAATCGCATTACCATACGGCACGTTCCCAGAGAACGAAATACCAGAGCAGATCTCCTTTCTAAGCTAGCCAGCACCAAACCAGGACACGGCAACAAATCGCTAATTCAGGAAGTCGTTAAATCACCATCCATATCCACAACAGCTAACACTTGCCTAACACTCTCCAGACAAGGATCATGGACCTACCCCATCCTACAATACCTCCTCGACGGAACACTACCTAAAGACCCCAAAGAGGAGAAACGAACAAAAAGAGAAGCCACCAATTACACGGTTGTCGTAGGACAACTATACAAACGCGGACTCTCGCAACCCATTCTCAAATGCGTCGAACCTGAAAACGCGGAGTACATACTCCGCGAAATCCACGAACGATGCTGCGGCCACCATATCGGAGGTAAAACCCTCGCCCAGAAAATCATCCGAGCCGGCTACTTCTGGCCCACGGTTATCCGGGACTCCATGAAGCTAGTTAAAAATTGCGATAAATGCCAAAGGCACGCCAATATCCATCAGGCCGCCCCACACCAGCTCAACATCATATCGGGAGAACGACCATTCGGCACCTAGGGAATCGACCTTGTCGGACCCTTCCCAACGGCACCCGGCCAACTCCGATATCTCATCGTCGCCATAGATTACTACACTAAGTGGATCGAGGCCGAGCCCCTGGCCTCCATCACGGTAACCCAATGCCGAAAATTCCTCTGGCGACAGATCATCACCCGATTCGGGATCCCTGAGATTGTTATCTCGAACAACGGAACCCAATTTACTGACAAAAAGTTCAGAGAATTCCTAGAAGGACTATGTATATCCCACCGTTTCAGCTCGGTAGAACACCCCTAAACAAATGGACAGGTGGAATCCGCAAACAAAATAATCATCAAAGGACTCAAGAAATGGCTCGACGAAGCCAAAGGACTATGGGCCGACGAACTCGGTTCGGTCCTATGGTCATACCGAACTACACCCTAAACAACCACAGGGGAGACACCTTTCCGATTAACATACGGTATAGAAGCCATCATTCCAGTGGAGATAGGATACTCGAGCCCCAGAAAAAAGATCGGAGGGAACGACGAGGAAGCGGAGCGCGACCTCATCGACAAAGAAAGATGCATAGCTCACATCAGAGAACTAGCCCTAAAACAAAGAATCAGCTTAAGGTACAACCACGGCGTCATCAAACGAGAATTTGCACCCGACGACCTCGTCCTACGACGAAACGACATCGGAGCCCTGACCCCAGGGGAAGGGAAACTCACCCCCAATTGGGAAGGACCATACAGAATCAAAGCCATCATCGGGAGGGGAGCATACAAACTCGAACGACTCAACGGCGACGAAGTCCCGAGAACATGGAACACCGCCAACTTACGACGCTATTACACTTAGACCGACCTCCTTAGGTCATCCCTTATCTTTCTAATGTTTTTTGGTTTTTACTCATTTCCCTTATATCACGCTACACTTATTCCCCCTTTTTAGAATATTTTAATCACGGGTACTCTTTTCCGCCAGAAACAGAGGGTTTTAACGTGACCCAAGAAAATTTCATTGTGTTTTTTCCTTCTCTTTTCCCCAAAACGGAATAAAGACACGGCCACGACACCGAGAACTGATCACCCTCGGAGCCCAACAAACGGATATCCCTAAAATACTAACGGCCTGCCGAAGGTCCTAAAGTCACAACGGCTTAAACACATAACGACTCAAAATAAAAAAGAACAAACGGCCATACGAGTTACCAAAAGCAAAATATAAACGGCCACAATAGGCACAAACCAAAGTTCCAAAACATACGGCCCACGACCAACCAAATATCCAAAATAAGCAAAACAAACAAAGATAACAAAGAAAGCTACTCGAGGTCCACAATTCGGCCATCACGGACGGTTTTGAAAGCCCCCATCACGGACACGTCTACACACGGGGCCAAAACCAAAGCCTGAGCCTTCATCGTTTCCTCGGTAGCCGCAATCGCACTCTTCGCATCAGCCAACAGCTCTGCCTTCTCCTTTTTTAAAGCAGCAACTTCAGCCTTCAAATCTTCCACCTCACCGAGAAGTATAGCAGCCTGAGAACCCGCATCGGAAGCCTGCTGCCTCTCCATACTCAGCTGCGAAAGAAGCGAAGTCTCGACCTCGGAAAGACGGAGGATCTCCGCCCCGGCCTCCTCAGAAGACTTCACTGCCTTCTCCCTCGCTACCTCGGTAGATTCAAGCTGCTCTTTCAACTTGGTCACATCAGCTTGGGAGTGGCGAAGCTTCTTATCCAACAAATCGACCTGAGCCATCACGGGCTCGGCCTTCTGAACAATAACGGCAGACCGGAGAAGGGCACGATACACCGACTTGGCTTGAAAAGAGACATCACATTCATCAAAAAATGGCTCCGTGCCAGGCATCAAGTGTTGATCTATGAACCCCGAAGCATCAAAACATCGATCCATCACAGTAGGAACGGCACCCTCTTCCCCCAAAGTCTCGCTACTAGGCTCCTCAAGCCTCAGCAGCCGAAACCACAACGACCTCCTCCTCAAGCGAATCCATGGGACCAGGAGGGACCTGGGTGTCAACCCTAACCCCGGCCGAAACCACTTCCTGAGAAACAGCTTGGGAACCCACAGCAGGATTAGAGACAGGGGTGGCAGGAGATGCCGACGACCCCTCCTCCCGATCCATCGCAACCTTCAGCCTCGCCAGAGAAGTCAAACCACTAGCCATCTCAACTGAGAGAAACCAAAAGAGAAAACATCAAAAAACAACAGAGGCACAAAATTGGGAAGCAAACATGAAAAAGAAAGAAGCAAAACCACACACCAATATACGTTCGACAGGCCTCAGGATCTCCCATGACATCCCGAGGATTTAACGGGTGCTCCCCGAACAAATACCACAAGACACTAGCAATATCCTTATCCTCAGGAGACAAGCCATCATAGGTAACCTTAGTCAAAACCGACGGACCGGCACCGAAGTTCTAGTTGGTCGGAAACCGACGCTCACCCTCTAAGGTCAGCCAAAATGGATGATGCCCCCAGACAGGGCGCACTTTAAAGTATTCTCTCTTAAAATCGTGGAAAGAATCTTCAAATAAACCGAATATACGACGATAAGGCTGTGCCCGGAAAGACATATATCCTTTCTTATGCTTCCCTTCCTTAGTCGGAAGAGTACATAGGAAAAGAAAAAGGAAAACAGGCACGTAAACCGGAAGGTTGAGATATTGACACACAAGCTCAAAAGACCGAACAGCCGCCTAACTGTTCGGATGAAGCTGCGACGGTGCCACGGAGCATCGACCTAACAACTCCTGAACAAACAGGGAAAAGAGGAGGCGCACACCGAGTCGAGTAAACATCGATTCGTAAACCCACATCCAACCCGACATGGTCGGCGAATTAAGATTCAGATAACAAACCCGCTCATCCTCATCAGGGAGGATAAGCTCATACTGCCGCTCCATATCGCCGCCACCACAAATCGCCCCTTGATCACGGAGCCATCGAAGATCGGCCTCCGTCATCCGCGACGGAACGCCCCACACATCGCTAGTCACCCAAGCATAGCGAGCGGGGACGCCCCTGGAGGGAGCTATCGGAGTACCCACACCCTCACTCCTCCGCCGATGCATACCTAAAACAGGAGGAGCACCACCATCAGCCTACTAACCTTACGCAGAAGCAAGGAAGACAACCAAAAACCTACTACCACTACCAACCCAACACAGCGGTGCTCAACCCTTTCAAGACACGGATACCACCACCCAAAACACAAAATGCATCACAAAAGGAAATGGCAGAACAATGCATGGCAAATACAGAAAAACAGAACACCACAAAGTGAAAACAAGAAAGTACAGAGGAATACCAACCTAATAATGCAGAAAACGAGCCTGGAGAATGAAGCTGGGAAGCAAAAACTCGACCTCGAAAAAACACCAAAAACGCCACAGAGAGAAGAAGATTTTTTCAGAAGAGAGAGTGAAAGAAAATAAAACGAACGAGGGAAGTAAGAAGGAAAGCCAAAACGGTTTCAAAAGGGAGCGAAAAGACGCAAATAGCCCTAAACGATAAAAGGGCGCGTAGGGGCAATAGGGGAAAGATACCTCAAAACATCCCCTCACAATAAATGCCCCCCTTGGAAAAAGAAACCAATAAAGTACGCCTCGAAAAACGCAACAGACACATTGGATACCAAAGAGTCGCGTCAAACCAAAAACGGCTAGGCGAATCTTCGGCACGACCTTAAAAGACCGGGGCTGGCACACCGACCTCCCCTCAAAAAGAATCGAACGACCTCCCAAGAAGAAGGGAAGACCTAGCTCACAGTCGAAACTATAGCTTCCAACGACGAACCGACCTAACTCACGGTCGCAACCACATCTCCCAGCGACAGACCGATCTCGCTCGCTCTCCCACTGAGGGGGCAACTGTTACGGATCCGACCCACGGATCCATGACGCAGGATCGAACCCGAACCCGGTTACACGGGTCTGACCCGCTTCGCCTTTCTAGAAGGCCCGGAACCGGCCCGCTAGAGCTCCTAACCAACTTTCGAATTCAAACGTCTCCCTTATCTTAGCCAAACAAGATAAGATAAGATAGCCACCACCACATATAAATAGAGGACCCAGGTCCTTTCAGGTAATCAATCATTCCACACACCTTATACCTCTCAGATCCATTCTGACTTGAGCGTCGGAGTGTCTTTGCAGGTACCACCCCCCATTACTCCAGTCAAGCGATCCGGCATCCGCCTCGACTCACAAGTTCCCGATCCATTCCTCAACCCGTACAAGAGACATCTTGTACAACTTTAGAAACTAAAATCATCGATCATTATATCTAAAGTTTCGAAATAATCTCCTTTATAATAAACATAACCATATAATTTACTAAAAAATTTATCTTTCATCTTATTTGAAAATCTTGATTTAATAATCCTCGTATAACTGAAATTTTTAAATCTTTATTTACAAGATGTATATAGGAAAACATGAAAGAATGAAATTTTATCAAAAAAATTACAATTTTATTTTGTTTGAATCATCTTAATTTTGAAATAGACTAATTTATTATTTTTTATTTTAGTCTTTATTTACTATATAAGTTTATTATATATTCATTAATATATTTATACAATATTATTATTATTATTATTATTATTATTATTATTATTATTATTATTATTATACACACTGAGTTATTTATATATAATTTTTTTATACCTAATATACTAGTACATAATTAATTAATAATACACATATTATATATTATATATATAATACTAATTAATAATACACATATTATATATTTCTTTTCATTAATTTTTTTATCTTTTTTTGTCCACAACTAATGAATTACAATATTATTAGATCATTAATCCAAATAAAACATTGAAAAAAAATGACATTTATTATTTTTATATAGTTAGGTTCAAAATTTCAATGATAATATAATTTCGTTATGTTACCAACAGTATTTCTATTAATTTCTACAAATTTTTATTTATGATTGTATTTGATGGAAGTGTTTTTATGGATGTATCTAATAAAAATATTTTTTTATATAACTGTATCTAATAAAAATATCTTTATATATATATATATTTTTATATTTCTTCTTATACATGTGTTTAAAATATATAATTAATTATTATTAGCAATAAATTGATAAATAATATATTAGTAACCTATACTTTTTCTTAAAAAATAAAAAAATAGGAAGGGGTATGAAAAAAAAATTGATGATCAGAGCAACAAATTAAACGCCTATTTAGTTTCTAATAAAATATAAAAAAAAATAAACAAGTGTATGTCAATTTTACAGAAATACGAGGATAAATATATGTATATATATATATATATATATATATATATATATATATATATATATATATGTTACGGTGGGTAACCGGAGATTGATGGGTTGGATGGAGTTGGTTGGCCCAAATGTGTGAAGGAGGAGGATTCCGAATGGATCTGCAACTCGGGAGGCTCCGTCCGACTTGTTTGTGCGAGGAGATAGGGGTGGTACCTGCAAAGACACTCCGATGCCTAAGTTAGCAAGAGTGTGAGCAGGTCTAGAGAGTATTGGGACTTAGAGATACCTGAGGGGTGTCAGTGTATTTATAGCGGTGAACCAATAACCACCGTTAGAGTAGTGCCATATTTTTAGGGTGTTAACCGTCCCATTATCTTAGGGAGGTTAAGATATGGCTCGTGGAAGTGGTTAGAGAGATTTTAGGGGTAGTTACTCATTTGAATGAGTGTTTATCCGCCATCTAATCTCGTGCCCGACTTCTCTAGAACAGGTCGTGGTGAGTACCAACTTCATAGGATGAAGATTGGCACTGGTGAGGCCCAACCCCTTGGGTTAGGTCTTTTACTTGATCCTGGGCCTTTATTATTGGGCCAGGGTATGAACAGTGCCCCTACTCGAGCCCAATTTTTTCAAGATTTGGGTTCGAGTATTCAGCTCGGGGTCGTAGTCGACTTGTTGGCGACGTGATGGTTTGAAACCGACGTGACTTTCCGTGTCCTTTTGGTTCTGACAGTTACGTCTAATCAAGCGTCGTGTCCGTTAGGGGTGTGCGTAGGTCTTGGTAACGGTGCACTCTCATTAATGACTGCCCCGCTTTTACCATTATGCCCCTAACGTGCTTATAAATACTTTCTCTCTCTTTCATTGTTTCGTTTCTTCGATCTTTCAAATTTTTTCCCCTTCATCTGTGAAGCGTTTCATATCAGTTCGAGGGACTTCTTTTGTTGAAGGTTTTCGTCTTCTCCTACCTTCTTCGGCAAAGGTTGGTTCTTTTTTTTCTCTCCCCTTGTTAATCGCTTTTGCTTGCATGCTTTTTATTTTCTTTGGAGAGGGAGAAGTGACGTTGTAGGCTTCTATTAAGTTTCGTATCCCCTTAGGGACTCTCGTTTTTTATTCTTTTTCTTTTTCCTTTGTAGGTTTTCATCGTATTTTTAGAAAAATGTCTTCTGTAGAAGCTCTTGCTCAATGGGTTGATGTTACGGTCCTGGGGGAGGAACCCTTGGTTGATGCCGAATTCATCACTCATCTTCGCACTCAGCACCGCCTTTGTACTTTTGAGGAGGATGAGCCTAAATATGAGTTGGTGGCCCCGGGTCTGGAAGACCGGGTTTGTTTTGGGAGGGGTTCCGAGGAGGTCCCTCATTTTTTCTATATGTATGAGAGCATGATTATCCGTTTGGGTGTTTTTCTTCCGTTTTCTGAATTTGAAATGGCTGTTTTGCGCCGCTGTCAAGTTGCCCCTACCCAACTTCACCCCAACTCTTGGGGTTTTTTGAAAATTTATCAATTTATAAGTCACGCTTTGGACTTTCCGACCTCTTTGAGGATTTTCTTTTATCTTTTCCACATGAGTAAGCCCTTTAGTGGGCTAAATAACAAGCAGCAATGGGTGTCTTTCCGAACCATACAAGGTCGGAGAATTTTCACCCTTTTTGACGAATCCTTCCACGACTTCAAAAATTATTTTTTCAAAGTGCAAGCTGTAGAGGGTCACCACCCCTTTTTCTTGGACGAGAATTCTTTCCCTCGCTTTCCCCTCTATTGGTTGGAGGCCTCCCCTTGTGAGAAGTATGGTCTGGACGACCTGGACGAGGTGGAAGCGGCCATTGTGGGGTTTTTCCGAGAAGTGTGGGGGAGGGCCCCATACTTGGATACTAGGAAATTCCTCAAGGGATCGCCAACCTTTGTTCGGTAGCAACTAGGTAGTTTTTTTTTTATATATGTATATACACTTCTTATTTTCAACTTGTATCTACCGACTTGAGGTTTGCCGACTTGTAATTTTTGCTAATTGTTTCTTTTGCAGACATGGCAAGGAAGAATGCTCAGGAAGCTTACCAGAGAGTTCAGGAGGCTAAAGCGAAGTCCCGGGCTAGGGCTGGTGGTGCCAGGGCAATCATATCTCCTCCTCCTCAGAACGTGGGGACTCCCTCTCAGCCTATTGTGATTTCTTCTTCCGCCTTATCTCGGCCGCTCCCCTCTGCACGACTTCTTTCTGAGCCAGAGAAGAAGAAGCGCAAGACCTTAGAGTCTGGCTCTTCTTTTGACGGTGGGGCTAAGGCGGATGCTCTTGCATTCGTCCGAAAGAACATATATCCTCATATAAGTATGGATGATGCTTCTGTTCGAAACCACCTCACCACTCTGGCCGAGGAGAGTTTTAGGGCAGCGGGTGTTTGTGGCAAGCTTTTGGATATTTTTTAGAAGACTCCTCTCAGCTCTTTGGGGTTAACCTCGAAGGTTGAGGAGCTGGAGGGGAGGCTTCTTTCTTATCAGGAGCATGAGAGGGAGTTGAAGGAGGAGGTCGCCAAGCTGAGGGCGGAGAGAGATAGCCTCCGGGAGAAGGAGAGTAAGTTGCGGGCCCAATGCAACATGGAGGCAAGTTTGAGGAAGACAGCACAGGAGAGTTATCAGAGTTTGTTTCAAGATCTTGTGTCTGTGAAGAATGATTTGCTGAACTCTCGAAATGCCTATGCTGAGTTGGAGGACTCTATTGCTGATGGTGCCGAGGAGGCTTGGAGGATCTTCAAGGAGCAGGTCGGAGTTATTGCTCCTGACTTGGATCTGTCTCCTTTAGATCCGGACAAAGTCGTCATTGATGGTGCTATTGTAGATCCTCCTGCCCCCGTAATCGTTTCCGAGTCAGAATTGAAGACTCGGGGGCAGAGGATTATTGAGTCCCCTCCTCGTTCCAAAGATGCTCCGAGTTCTTCTGTTGTTCCTCCGGCTTCCTCTTCATCTCCCGTGGTTGCCTCTCTTCCCGGTCCTGATGGCGCTCTTCCTGACTCTGGTGGTGGTGATCCGTCTACTCCTCTACAAAAATAACTTTTTTATGGCTATATGGGGGCTCGGCCTGTGAGTCCCCCCTTTTTTAAACTCTTTATATGTTGTTTTGTTGGTTGGTGTTTGTTGAACAATTTCTTTTGGCCTTTTAAGGTCGTAAACAAAATATTTTATAAGTACCCCTTTTTAATAAGGGTTTTAACTTAACAAAATAAATGCCCTTTTTTGGATAAGGGTTTAAGTTACCTTATGCGTGTATGATTTTCTGATTTTGATTTTTCGATGTCCCCTTGATCTTTTTCTGAAAACCTTTTCCTTTGGCTTGCTTGTTTTCTGAGCCTTTTTGTTTAAGGACTTTTGGACAGCCTTTAAACTTTTTCCTAGGTTTTTTCAATCTCTTTTTTGTTATTCCTTATACTCAACTTTGTTTTATTGAGTTCTTATGACTTAGGTTATTTTTGCGATTCGTTTTCTTTTCTACTCGGTTTTTTCCTTTCGACTTATGAGTCTGGATGTTTCCGAGTTTCTCACGATCAACTTTTATAACCTCATTACACCGACTTGTACCTCGTCGTTTTATCCTGACGACCATCTAGGTCGGTTCATGGGATTTTCACGTTTTGTCGAGCTTAAGTCGGCGCGTTTCGTAGAAAGACTTAGAAAATAGAAAGGAGTTTTATAAGAGATATTGTAGATGAAAAAGATCTTTATTAATTGGGGAGGTACCTTCTTGCTACTAAGGGTTTTAATAGCCTATTTTCCCTTAGCCTCTACTATGATGCCTCGTTAAAAATCCTTCTCCAGAAAAAACCCTTTGATTTTGGGAAAAAATCATCAATTTGGGAAAAGAGTACATCAGGGAGTAGAGTTCGCTTTTAACTATAGTACCTTTTCATATTACAAGCATGCCACGACCTTGGAAACTCAGTGCCGTTCAGGTCGGTCACTTTATAATAACCTTTTCCTAAGACTTCGTTGACTTTGTATGGTCCCTTCCAATTAGCGGCAAGTTTTCCTTCCCCTGATTTGTTGACTCCAATGTCGTTTCTGATTAAGACCAAGTCATTCGGGGCAAATGTTCTTCGAATGACTTTTTTGTTGTACCTTATAGTCATCCTTTGCTTCAATGCTGCTTCTCTTATCTGGGCATCTTCTCGGACTTCGGGGAGCAAGTCGAGCTCCTCTTTGTACCCCTGTATGTTTCCGATCTCGTCATGGAGAATTACCCTTGGGCTTTGTTCATTGATTTCTATTGGTATCATTGCTTCTACGCCATAGACTAGTCGGAAGGGCGTTTCTCCAGTGGCGGATTGGGGCGTTGTCCTGTAAGCCCATAGCACTTGGGGGAGCTCTTCAGCCCAAGCTCCTTTTGCTTCTTGTAATCTTTTCTTTAGCCCTGCCAGTATGACTTTGTTGGCTGCCTCGGCTTGCCCATTGGCTTGCGGGTGCTCCACCGAGGTGAACTGGTGTTTGATTTTCATACTGGCTACTAAGCTTCTGAAGGTAGAATCGGTGAATTGGGTTCCATTATCTATAGTAATGGAATAAGGTATCCCATATCTTGTGATGATATTTTTGTAGAGGAACCTCCGACTTCTTTGAGCGGTGATGGTGGCTAATGGTTATGCTTCTATCCACTTTGTGAAGTAATCTATTCCCACGATCAGGTATTTGACTTGTCCTGGCGCTTGGGAAAAAGGACCTAACAAATCCATTCCCCATTTTGCAAAGGGCCATGGAGAAGTGATACTGATGAGCTCTTCTGGTGGAGCCACATGGAAATTTGCATGCATCTGACATGGTTGACACTTTTTCACAAATTCTGTGGCATCTTTCTGCAAGGTCGGCCAATAGAATCCAGCTCGGATTACTTTCCTGGCTAGTGACCTTGCTCCGAGATGATTTCCGCAGATCCCACTATGTACTTCCTCCAATACCTCGGCAGTTCTTGAGGTCGGTACACACTTTAATAATGGTGTTGATATCCCCCTTCTGTAGAGAATATTTCTCACCAAGGTGTAGTGTTGTGCTTCCCTTCGGATCTTTTTAGCCTCTTTTTCTTCTTTAGGGAGGATGTCAAATTTCATGTATTCGACCAAGGGATTCATCCATCCGAGGTTTAAACCGACTACCTCAAGTAGTTCTTGTTTGTCTTCTATTTTTACTACTGGGGGTTCCTGGAGGGTTTCTTGGATCAGGCTTCTGTTGTTCCCTCCCGGCTTGGTACTTGCTAACTTGGATAGGGCGTCCGCTCTGCTGTTCAGTTCCCGCGTTATATGTTTAACCTCGGTTTCTGCAAAGCGCCCAAGGTGCTCCAGAGTTTTCTCAAAGTACCTCTTCATATTTGGGTCCTTTGCCTGATACTCTCCGCTTATCTGGGAGGTCACCACTTGTGAGTTGCTGTATATCATCACCTTTGTAGCACCGACTTCTTCTGCCAGCTTTAATCCAGCAATCAAGGCTTCATATTCTGCCTGGTTATTTGAAGCTGAAAATTCAAATTTTAGGGAAACCTCTATCTGGGTTCCTCTTTCATCTACTAATATTATGCCTGCGCCGCTTCCTGTTTTGTTGGAGGATCTGTCTACATAGAGTTCCCATGTAGTTAGTTTTTCCTCCTGATCCCCTGCGTATTCTGCAACGAAGTTGACGAGGCATTGGGCTTTGATCGCCGTCCGAGTTTCATATCTTAAGTTGAACTCGGAGAGCTCTATTGCCCATTGAACCATTCTCCCTGCAACATCCGTCTTTTGGAGGATTTGCTTCATGGGTTGGTTCGTATGGACTCTTATTGTGTGAGCCTGAAAGTAAGGTCGTAGCCTTCGTGAGGCTATTACTAAGGAGTAGGAAAACTTCTCTAGTTTGTGGTATCTTAGCTCAGGGCCCTGTAGAACTTTACTGATGAAATAAACTGGATGTTGTCCGACCTCATCTTCTCTTATTAGGGCTGATGAGACAGCCTTGTCCGCTACGGATAAGTACAGGACGAGGTCTTTTCCAGATACTGGTCGGGTCAGAATAGGAGGTTGGCTTAAAAACTTTTTGAACTCCTGGAACGCCTCTTCGCATTCAGGAGTCCATTCAAACTGACATTCCTTTCTCAATAAGGAGAACAGTGGAAGGGATTTTAGTGCCGATCCTGCCAAAAATCTGGAAAGGGCTGCAAGTCGGCCATTCAGCTGCTGGACTTCTCTCAAACAAGTCGGGCTTTTCATTTTTAGGATGGCTCTACACTTATCGGGATTGGCTTCGATCCCTCTTTGTGTTAGCATAAATCCTAGAAATTTCCCTGCCTCCACCGCGAAGGCGCACTTTGCGGGATTTAGTCTCATCCCGTGCAGCCTTATGGTGTCAAAGACTTGTGAGAGGTCTGACAAGAGGTCGACTTCTTTCTTGGTCTTTACCAGCATGTCGTCGACGTATACTTCCATTAGACTCCCCAGGTAAGGGGAAAACACTTTATTCATCAACCTTTGATATGTGGCTCCTGCATTCTTCAATCCGAATGGCATGACCACGTAGCAGAAATTAGCTCTGGGTGTGATGAATGATGTTTTCTCCTGGTCTGGCTCATGCATTGGGATTTGATTATATCCCGAGTAGGCGTCCATAAATGATAAGTATTGATACCCCGAGCTGGAGTCCACTAGGGTATCAATACTTGACAGTGGGTAAGGGTCCTTGGGACATGCCTTATTTAAGTCGGTATAGTCGACACACATTCTCCATTTTCCATTCTGTTTTTTGACTAGCACTACATTGGCTAGCCATGTTGGGTACTTGACTTCTCTGATGAAGCCAGCTTCCAGGAGCGCCTGCACTTGTTCTTCTACTATTAGGGCTCGTTCTGGGCCGAGCTTGCGTCTTCTTTGTTGTACAGGTCGGAATCCTGGATAAACCGAGAGCTTGTGGGACATGAGCTCGGGGTCTATCCCAGGCATGTCAGAGGCCTTCCAGGCGAAGAGGTCGGAGTTATCTCTTAGGAGCTTAGTCAATTCTTGTTTTAGGGTTTCCTCTAGTTTGGCTCTTATATGAGTATTTTTCCCTTCCTCTTCGCCGACCTGTATCTCCTCGGTTTTTCCTCCCGGTTGTGGTCGCAGTTCTTCTCTGGCCCTTGCACCGCCAAGCTCTATTGTGTGAACTTCTCTGTCCTTTCCTCTCAGATTTAGGCTTTCATTGTAGCATTTTCTTGCCAACTTTTGATCCCATCTTACCGTTGCTATCCCCGCTGAGGTCGGGAATTTCTTGCAAAGGTGGGGAGTGGATACCACGGCTCTGAGTCGATTAAGGGTAGCTCTGCCGATTAAAGCATTATATGCTGACCCCACATCGATGACTATGAAGTCTATACTCAGAGTCTTTGATTTTTCCCCTTTTCCAAAAGTGGTGTGGAGGGGCAAAAATCCCAGTGGTTTTATTGGCGTGTCTCCTAATCCGTACAGGGTGTCGGGGTAGGCTCTTAATTCTTTCTCGTCCAACCCTAGCTTGTCAAAAGTGGGCTTAAAAAGGATGTCTGCCGAGCTTCCTTGGTCTACTAGGGTTCTGTGGAGATGGGTATTCACCAGAATCATAGTTATTACTATTGGATCATCGTGTACAGGGATTATTCCTTGCCCATCTTCTTTTGTGAATGAAATGGTAGGGAGGTCGGATGACTCTTCTCCGACCTGGTAGACTCTTTTGAGATGTCTTTTGCGAGAGAATTTGGTGAGTCCCCCTCCCGCGAACCCTCCTGAGATCATATGGATATGTCTCTCTGGAGTCTGCGGCGGTGGGTCTCTTCTATCCATATCGTCTCGCTTTCTCTTTCTGTGACCGTCCGACCTTTCTATGAGATATCTATCAAGCCGACCTTCTCTGGCCAGCTTTTCTATCACATTTTTAAGGTCGTAACAGTCGTTTGTGGAGTGACCATATATTTTATGGTACTCACAGTAATCGCTACGGCTCCCCCCTTTTTTATTTTTAATGGGTCTGGGGGGTGGCAGTCTTTCAGTGTTACAAATCTCTCTGTATACATCCACTATAGAAACTTTCAGGGGAGTATAAGAGTGATATTTTCTTGGTCTTTCGAGACCGAGTTCTTCCTTTTTCTTGGTTTCCCTTTCCCTCTCTTTTGTTGAGGGAGGGAGCCCAGGTCGCCAACTCAGGTCTCTCAACTTAGCGTTTTCCTCCATATTGATGTACTTTTCAGCTCTTTCCTGTACATCACTTAGAGAAACGGGGTGTCTTTTAGATATGGATTGTGAGAAGGGACCTTCTCTGAGTCCATTGACTAACCCCATTATGACTGCCTCTGTGGGCAGGTCTTGAATTTCTAAACATGCTTTATTGAACCTTTCCATATAGGCTCGTAAGGATTCTCTGACCTCCTGTTTTATTCCCAGGATGCTCGGTGCATGTTTCACTTTGTCTTTCTGGATGGAGAACCTCATCAAAAGCTTCCTTGAGAGGTCTTCAAAACTAGTAACCGACCTCGGGGGGAAGCTATCGAACCACTTCATCGCTGCTTTCGATAGAGTGGTCGGGAAGGCTTTGCATCGCGTAGCGTCGGAAGCATCAGCTAGGTACATCCGACTTTTGAAGTTGCTCAGGTGATGCTTTGGATCCGTGGTTCCGTCATAGAGGTCCATATCAGGGCTTTTGAAGTTCCTCAGAACTTTTGCCCTCATTATGTCCTCGCTGAAAGGATCCTCCCCACCTAAGGGCGGCTCTTCTTGTTCGTCACGGGAGTTGCGACCTTTGAGGGAGGATTCTAACTTTAAGAGTTTTCTTTCTAACTCTTTTCGTCGTTCCATCTCCTCTTTTAGGTTCTTTTCAGTTTCCTTTTGTCGCTCCCGTTCTTGTTCTAACTGTTCCAGGCGACTGTGGACTAATCCCATGAGTTCAGTTACATGGGATGGTCCTTCTTTCTCTGATTCGCGCCCTTATGAAGAGTTTACCTTCGGGTTTTTTACTCCGGATGTACCTTCCCTGTGTTGATTATCAATTTCCTGGTGGAGGATGAAGTCTGCATCGTATTGCCTGTGTCCAGATTCTCTTGCTCAGAATCTGTCTCCACATGACCTTCTTCGTGGGATCTGTCCGCCATCAGTGGCTGATCTCTCGGGTCCCCAGCAACGGTGCCAATGTTACGGTGGGTAACCGGAGATTGATGGGCTGGATGGAGTTGGTTGGCCCAAATGTGTGAAGGAAGAGGATTCCGAATGGATCTGCAACTCGGGAGGCTCCGTCCGACTTGTTTGTGCGAGGAGATGGGGGTGGTACCTGCAAAGACACTCTGATGCCTAAGTTAGCAAGAATGTGAGCAGGTCTAGAGAGTATTGGGACTTAGAGATACCTGAGGGGTGTCAGTGTATTTATAGCGGTGAACCAATAACCACCGTTGGAGTAGTGCCATATTTTTAGGGTGTTAACCGTCCCATTATCTTAGGGAGGTTAAGATATGGCTCGTGGAAGTGGTTAGAGAGATTTTAGGGGCAGTTACTCATTTGAATGAGTGTTTATCCGCCAGCTAATCTCGTGCCCGACTTCTCTAGAACAGGTCGTGGTGAGTACCGACTTCATAAGATGAAGATTGGTACTGGTGAGGCCCAACCCATTGGGTTAGGTCTTTTGCTTGATCCTGGGCCTTTATTATTGGGCCAGGGTATGAACAATATATATATTTCTACTACAAGAAATTTGAGTTATATTATCAAAAGAATTCGATTAAAATTTACTATCCAATTTGACTATAATTCTCTGAAAGAAAAAAAAAACTACATGTTTCTATTGTGAAAATTGCAATGGTAAAACGGTAGGTTTTTTTAGTATGGAATTAAAAGTAACAATATATTTTAATATAGTAATTTTTAATATTTTTTAAAATTGTGAAATGTATATAAATTAAAAGATTTCATTTCTGTATCTTAAATTTCTTAATTTTTTTAACACAAATTAGACGATTGGATTTATATACCTCTTATAAATCAGACAATCTAATTATTCAGTCAATCTAATTTTTATATTTCTAACAAATCAAATGGTTAATCTAATTTTTACTTTTCTAATTAGATAATTATTCCACATTTAAAAATTACACTCCAACCCTTCACCTTTTAAAAAAAAACACTAATATCACTCCAATATGAAAACCAAAAAATTCTGGTAAAACCTGAAGCTAATACTTAGACATATAACAATTTATTGTGGCCTTACTAATTTGAGATAGATGTCAGCATCAATTTCATTGAGAATGTATCTTGGGCTTCATAGTTGTTAGTCATTTCTCTTTCCATAAATAACAACACCATACCTTCTCCCTCCTCATTCTTTTCTTTTTCTTCACTCTTTTGGGACTATACAAACTAGCAAGGGGAAACAATCATGGTCCCAAAACCCATCATTGTAACTACACCACCCTCATCATCACCCTCAATAACCCCACCTCTCCCTCTCAGAAACATCTCCACCGTTCAAACCCAACAAAACCCCCCACAAACCCTTAACACCACCACCACCACCACTACCGTACCACCACCGCCACCACCAACAATAATAACCACCCATCCTTCCAGAACCACCAAACCATCACACTCAAAACTCCCCCCTAGAAGAAGATCTTCGGAGTTGTCGCTGCCAGGGTTCATCTTCAACGCTTTCGATGACGTCATCAACAACTTCATCGACCCTCCATTGAAGCCTTCAGTGGACCCAAAACACGTCCTCTCTCACAACTTCGCACCGGTAGACGAGCTTCCACCAACCCAATGCGACATCGTCGAGGGCTCTCTTCCGCCCTGCCTGGACGGTGCGTACATCAGAAACGGTCCCAACCCACAGTTTCTCCCGAAGGGACCGTACCACCTCTTCGACGGCGACGGCATGCTCCACGCCATTCGCATCAAAGAAGGCAAAGCCACACTCTGCAGCCGCTACGTCAAGACCTACAAGTACACCATAGAGAACGAAGCAGGTCAACCTCTCATCCCCAACGTGTTCTCCGGCTTCAACACATTAATGGGATCGGCGGCGCGTGGATCCCTCACGGCGGCGCGTGTGCTGAGTGGACAGTACAACCCTGTGAACGGCATTGGGCTGGCGAACACAAGCTTAACTCTGTTCGGCAACCACCTCTTCGCTCTCGGAGAATCGGATCTTCCGTACAAGGTGAGAGTGACGGAAACTGGCGACATCGAAACGGTGGGTCGTTTTGACTTCGAGGGGAAGCTGGCGATGAGCATGACAGCGCACCCGAAGATTGACAGCGAGACCGGAGAGACGTTTGCGTTCCGTTACAGTCCGATTCCGCCGTTTCTGACGTACTTCTGGTTCGATAAGGAAGGGAGGAAGCAGGCGGACGTGCCGGTATTCTCAATGACGAGGCCGGCGTTCCTGCATGATTTTGCGGTGACGAAGAAGTATGCGTTGTTTGCGGACATACAGATTGGGATGAACCCGCTTGACATGATCTCCGGTGGGTCTCCGGTGGGGTCGGATCCGTCGAAGGTGTCGAGGGTGGGGATATTGCCTCGCTATGCGGTTGATGAGTCTCAGATCAGGTAACTAATTGCATGCTTTTCATGTCATCAAGCGCTGAATTTTCGTCCGGACTCAATTTTTTGTTTCATCAAATTTCTCTTATATTTATCTATATTTAAAATTTTAAATCATATATTTTTTTAAAATGTGAAATAAAATTTGAGTGAGAATTCAATGAGTTTGTTGAACAATACAAATAACTACTAATTAAATAAAAATACATATATTTTTAAATTAATTCTCTAAATTTTAATATTAAAATAATCATCCGTATACTAGTAAAACAAACATACAGTATATCTATTTTTTACATTATTTAATATTTTCATTGTTTTCTTTAATTAAATTTATTAACTTATTTAACAACCTTCGTCAAATTAAATGTACCTAAAATTTGTGTATCAAAAAGAATATTTTTCATTGCATGTAAATATAATGAATTGAAACTTGCAGGTGGTTGGATGTGCCGGGATTCAACCTCATCCACGCCATCAACGCATGGGACGAACCTGACGGAGAAACCATCACCCTCGTGGCCCCCAACATTCTCTCCGTCGAGCACACCCTCGAGAGAATGGACCTCGTCCACGCCATGGTTGAAAAGCTCACCATCCATCTCCCCACCGGCATCGTCTCCCGCCAGCCCTTATCCTCTCGCAACCTCGACTTCGGCGTCATCAACCCTTCCTACGTCGGAAAAAAGAACAACTTCGTCTACGCCGCCGTCGGCGACCCCATGCCCAAGATCTCCGGTGTCGTCAAGCTCGACGTCTCCAGGAAGACCAACTGCACTGTCGCCTGCCGGATGTTTGGCGACGGATGCTACGCCGGCGAGCCCTTCTTTGTGGCCAGGGATCCGGAGAACCCTGAGGCGGAGGAGGACGACGGGTACGTGGTGAGCTACGTGCACGATGAAAGGAAGGGAGAGTCGAGGTTCTTGGTGATGGATGCAAAGTCACCGGAGCTGGAGGTGGTGGCGGCGGTGAGGCTTCCTCGCCGGGTGCCTTACGGGTTTCACGGGCTCTTCGTGAGGGACACTGACATAAGGAAAGCGTCGCTATCGTGATCGAGAAACGTTAGAAGATATTATAATTTTTTTTGTTAATATTTAAATTTAAAATATAAACTAAAATATATAGTTAGTTTATTAAATTAAAAAATTAAATTAATAACTAAAAATAATAATAAAAATAATTTTTTAGTATTTTTATTTTTTTATTTTTGATATCATAAAAAATTTAAAGGTTAATTTTTTTTTTTATATGACACCAACTGTGGTGTAATGCTGGATTATGGAATTATGGAGAATTTTACATCGGTGTGACGGCGATCAGGTAAAGAGAAATAATCGGACGGTCCGATTTATTGCAGCTGAAAAGGGACACAAATCGCACCGTCCGATTTGTGGTTCATGGAGGGCAGTGCATGAAAATCAGACCCACCGATTCCATGCTTAACGTTCAGATTTTTCTTTTGCACAAGATAATCGGACTCAGCGATTTTTTGGCAAGATGAAAAAAGATTTTGGGAGCCATGAAATCGGACCCAGCGATTTCTGGGTGCCACACTCCTGTCAAGTACTCTGCATCCCCATAATGCGATTATACACCACCACTAACCTAATATCAAAAATAAAAAAGTGAAATTTAAACGGTTAATTAACTATAAAAAAAATTAATTTGATAGTAACAAAATGGAATATGTTTAAATTATGGAGGTTCAATGTTTATGATAAAGAAATAGTAGTTTAAAGTAAAAGCAAGTGGTATCCGGTTTATTGAAATATCTAATATCTAATTATGGACAAAATATGTATCATAGTGAAGTAGCATTATTCGGGTTGTTGATGAATGAATGGACACATCACATTAAAGTAGTTTGTTCTGTTGTAAATCTATCCATCTTCGTTTTCTTTCTTCCTTATTGAATGGGGGCAGGAGTTTCACATTGTATTAGTGGGATAATAGTGAGGTTCGTACTCACACACAGATGCTAAATGTACATAGCACATATAATTAAATTTTATTTTTAATGTGTATTTTATATTTTTAATTAATTTTAATAGTTAATTTTAATATATATTTAATATAGTTGATCGAAATTAAATTCTATAATTTCAATATAATTAAAAAAAATAAATTCTTGTATATCTATTGTTCCAGGGCTTACCTAGAACTGGACGGTGGTTGAGGTTGTTTGTGAGGCCCAATACGTCTGGGAGCCTCCTTTCGACTTGTGTGTGAGAGAGAATTGAGGTCCGATGCCTAAGTCAGCAAAGGATTAAGCAGGTTTTAGAATGTATTGGAACTTAGAGATATTTGAGGAGTGTCAGGGTATTTATAGTGGTGATCCAATAACCACCGCTGAAGTAGTTCTACCTTTTAAGGTGGATAACCGTCCCTTTATCTTAGGGAAGTTGAGATATGGCTCCTAGAAGTGGGTAGAGAGATTTTAGGGGCAGTTACTCATTTGAATGAGTGATTAATCATCGTCCCCGACTTCTTTAGAATTGGTCGTGATAGGAACCGACTTCATAGGGAAGAGGTCGGTTCAAAGGCGAGGCTCAATCCTCCTGGATTGGGCCTTTTGTTGGGACCTGGGCCTTATCGTTGGGCCAGGGTACGGACATCTATATTTATGATGGTTATAATAATTATGCAAGTATTTTAAAAATTAAAGTCATATTTTTTATTTTAGTAATATTTTTTTAAAAATATTATTTTAATTTTAACAATATTTTTTAAAATATTATAGCTATTATAGCCACCATAATATAGATATACTAGAATCATCTTTTTTTTAATATAGATAAATAATTTTTAATCAGCTAATTTTAAATAATTATAATTAATAATTAATAATTTTATATTTTAAAAAATAAAATTTAAATAATTAATAATTAATGACAATTTAAAAAATAAAGTACAATTCGAAAATACTTATTAACTTATTTAACGAAATAGAGTTATTTTTTGAAATAACTCATATTAATTATCTAACGAAATTATTTTAAAAAATACCAAAAAATTGGCCGCAACAATAAAGTGCCATACAATAACGTAGTTTTTTTTTAATACAAGAAATAACGTTTTATTCATCAATAACTTCAAACGCGAAACTTACAAGTAAACATAGATCTACAAGAAATAAACGTTTTCTATGTTAAATTATAAGTTGAGAATGAATAATTTTAATTAATAGAAAAATAATATAATAGAATAAATATTTTTAAAATAGATGTAAACCTATTTCAAATTTAGTGTAGTTCTTCCGAGGACGAAAACTTTTCTTTGGTGAATAACTGAATACATGAAACTCTCCAAAATCTATATGATCTGTAACACAACCATACTGTCTACAAAGAAGGGGACAAAAATTACTACAAAAGAAAAAAAATAAAGCAAATTACAAGTGATGTTTAAATACCAAATTAAAGCAAATGCACACCAGAGCAAAAAGAAAAATTAGAACAACTCTAATAATAAGATATTTTTTGGATATTATTTTATTTTTATAATAATTAAATTAATTTAAAATTAAAATTTGTATTTGATATCATTTTTAAAATAATATTAAGATCAGTAAAAAGAGATAATATTATCTTAAAAAAAACTAATATAAAATATTATATATTCATTAAATTTAATAAATAAATATTGTAATTTTATTATTATAATATTGTTAAATTAAAATGAGACTAAATATGTATTGAAAGACAAATTTTACATTGAGTCTGAAATTAATTTTTATAATATATAATTTTATAATAAGTAAGTGATATTTTATAAAATTTAAAATAAAATAAAATTAAAATTAAGTATTAAAAATGCTAAATATTCGAGAAGAAGAAGGAGGGAAGAAGAAAGGAAAGAGTATTATCACATGTGTATTAAATGAACATAATTTATTATTCATATCTCTTCTTTTAGACTTTTAGTAATTATTATTTCAAATAAGTAGGGGGTGTATATGGCTCGGTCCGGTCTGAAGATTCGGTCCGATTCCGAACACTTTAAGGACTAATTTAGTGTGATTTTATTGGGTTTAGGGTCGGATAAGGGTCTCAAAAATAGATTTAGTCATTATTTCGGGTCAGGTCCGGATCATATCTCGGGTCACCCGAATTCGGCGTGGTGGTCCGGTCATCATACACAATTAATACTTTGTGTTATTAGTGATTGATGATGGCTATTCTTATGTGGAATTTAAATATTGTAAATCTTAATATTTTGTGTTATTAATCATTATAAAATTATAAGTTAATGTTTTATGTTTAAAATGTATAAGATTTTAGACTAATGCATAATATTGTGTTATTTGTAGTGATTTAAATATTTGGTATTATTAGACAATATTAGCATTAATTATGGTTATGCTTTAATTTTAGAGAATGATTGGTTCTTGTTATATTTTTTAAATGAATTTTAAAATAATGGTTGGAGATTATGTGATTTTTACATGTTAAAGACCAATTTTTTATCCGATCCAAAGTTGCGTAGATTTTACCGGATCTAAGATCGAGTTAGGATCTAAAAATTAGATTCGGTCTATATTTCGAATCGAATCTAAATTAAACCAAATCCGATGTGGTCCAACCCATATACACCCCCTATAAGCAAGGACTAAATACAAAGATGTAAGCATTACGATAGATGCCCGTTATGGATTTTAGAGGAAAAAAAAAATCTAGGTTTTATATACCGAAAATAGTAAGCCATTATTAGTAGAATGTATCTTTATATATATTAAATGAGAGATTGAGAGGAAGATGATAATTAAGATGCCAAACCATTCTTAGATCTTAATAAGCATTCAAAGACATATCTTAATAAGCATTCAAAGACGAAATTATTATTTTCTAGGACAGTTTAAATTTTATGTAAAATGTACTAAAAAGGTTTTTGAAAATATTAATGAACCATTCTCAGATAAAGGTTAATTAATATAGTTTTAAACGGTGTAACAGATTTTATAATTTCGCTACGTAACCAATAAGTGTTTTATCAATTTTTTTCATTCTTATTTATAATTGTATTTAAGGGAAGTATTTTTTATGAATGTATTTAATAAAAATATTTTTTTATAGCGATGTCTAATAAAAGAAGTGTCTTTATAAATATATTTTTTAAATATATATTTTTTAAATATATCTCTTTATACATGTGTCTTTTAGTAGATATATCTTTGATATTAATTATTATTGGTAATAAATTGACAGATAGTATATTAGTACCCTATATTTTCCAAGATTTTATTATTATTAGAGCGAAACCCACTCATAGCGCGAGATGGTAAATTAATGATAATATCTAGTATATTTTAAAAAATATTATATTATTTAAAAATTAATTAAAAATATATAAATAATTATTAAATTTGATGTGTTTTTTACTTAAAATATTTTATAATACAAAAATTTTTTATATTAAAATTATATAGAGCTATATCTTCATTTTGTGGTTTTTATTTTTATATTTGTTTTAATTGAAAAACTTAGACTTAGTCTTTTTATATAGTGTTTGTTCTTTTTTATTTTTAGTTATTGTTGGAGTTGTTTTTTTTTTATATGTTCTTATAGAGACATATTTTTTCTGAATTGTTAAGTTATGTATACATTTTTTTATTATTTTTTCTGTTCCATCTTTGTAGTGGCAGAACTTGAACAGAATAATTGAGGGAAAAAATTTTTAAAATAAAATTATATAATATTTATATTAATTATTTTTAAGTTTGTTACTAGTATAACAAAAAATAAATAAAAAAGTTATAATTATAAAAAAATTAGACTATTATAAACCATGAAATATGTAAAAAAAAATTATAGTTAGAACTTAAAACAATAAATATTAAAAATTATAATATTTATTAAATATTTGAATATATTTTTTTAGAGAAAATTTAATTGAAAAAAGAACGAAATATAAAATAAATACTAAATTCAATATATAAAAAGTTGCCCGATTTATTAAAGACTTGTAAATTTTCTATTAGTTTATATAAATAAAATAAAATAAATATTTATTTAATTATGTTTATATTTTGTCTAATGTAAAAAAAATTTTAAAAAACCAATAAAATCTAAAATAACACTAACTTATATTAAAAAAAAAACTAAATAAATAAGTTTGTAGTTGGATGAAAATAGTGAATAATAATAAGATTGTGTTAGTATCAAATATAAATTTGTTAAGTTGTTAAGCTCATTCTAGCAATTGTCCATTATTAGTCAACATACATATTAAGTTTAAAATAGAAAATATGTTGAATGAATGGTATATATAAAAGTTGAACACAAGTCATTGTGGCTAGAAAAATATAATGCTAACTAATTGAACTAATTTCATTTCTATCTATATACTACTTATGATTTTATAAAATATTTAGGAGGGCCATAGTTCTATTGTCCTAGAAAAGTTCTGTCATTGTATCTTTGTATATAATTTAATGTATCTTAAATTCGTTTATTTTTTTTTATTCTCTTTATTATTATGTTATTTAGGTCTGATAATATTAGTATTGGTAAAGTTAGTTCCTATAATAAAAAAGAATTTATTGTATTACCTGTTTTATTTGTTGTAATAAGAGTTGAATTTTGATATTGTTTGTTGGGATAAATGTTTTTATAATAGTGTATTGTTGAGAACATAGTTAAAATCATTTTTTGACTTAAAATATAAATGTGAAGTTGTATAAAATTTTTAATTAGGATGGTACTTGAGTATCATTAATATCTTGGAGTGTAATTAGATTTAAGGTAATTGTGTCTAATAATTTTTTTGTTTCTCTATTAAATAACACAAAAGTTATTATAGCACTTTTAATCTAAAACCTTTAATTTAATTTTGAATCTATAATAATTTTTACATATTCGTTCATAGGTTAAATTAGATGTTATTATTAGAATAATTGTTGGAGATTCAAATGATGGATATGCAAGTATGATAACATTTACTTGCATTGTATTATTTGATCTACATACCAAAATTGATAACATTCGAGATTATAGTATAAGTAATAAGGGTATTTTTTTTTTCATAAATTTGTTTTAAAAATACAAAAAAAAAAATTCATGGTTTTATTTATTTTTTATTTTTATTTTTCTAAAATTTGATTGTTGATTTTTAAACTTTGTTAAGTAAGCAAATGTGTTGACGTGGCATCATTAGAAAAAACAAAAATGCCTTAAATTTAATGTATAAAAATTTTGGTATCAACTTTGGTGAGTGTGTTGCCTCCTATACTTTTTCTTGCCGACATAGCTACGTTTGATTATTTCGCTGGTTGCGTAAAATGCTTAAATGAAGCCAATATTCAATTGAGAATTTCTATAAGCAATATTTTCTGCTCAATTATATACTAAAAGAACAACCGGTAAAGGAAAAAAAAAGAGTGCAACACATTGCTGTTGATGGTAGAGACAAAGATGTAGTTCTTTCTTAATCAAATTTTGGTGACTTCATCCTTATCGTTCAACAATGACCCGTTTTGTTGTCTTGAAGTTTTATTATTTTGTTGTCTTGATCTATAATTGCCAAAACCAGAAGCAAATCCACTCTTCCACGCCATGTTCATTCACCAATAATTGGCTCCATTTAGAACAAAAACACTGTCCTTATACACAGCACTAATGTTGTATGGTGTAATTGAAATCATATCCAATGGCTTGTTTGATGTATAACATGTTTCATGTTTGTGTACTTATAACTCCTCTCTGTGGTTCATCTTTCCAAGTCAATACTCATCTATGAAACAAGGGGAGATTCTCTAATCTCTATAGTAATGGCACCTAATTAGTCTAAAGAATGGTATTAACTACAGAAAACAGCCATGAATTAATGGATCTAGTGAACTATGTTAGCCATTGATGCTTGAGTAGCACCACAAAAGCTACAATGCTGAGGCAGAAATGGAGATATCAAACAGCTATAAATCGTCCCCGGTTCGAGTGCTTAATGGAAATGGATCCTTTATAATCTGGAAAATCCGAATTGACCATGTCAAGTGTAAATTTCCACAATTGCTTACTTGGCATGATCAATTCAATTTCTCATTTGGAATCAGTTCTTCTGGCTGCTGCTGCATCTTTAGCTCCACTTTTCTGCAAGACAAAAATCTAAAAAATGATGAGAAAAATATAAATTCTTTTACCCATAGAAAAATCACCAGAAAAGATTGTTTGCTTGCTTTACTAATTACTATTACTTATGTTCCACTATAAGGAAGTAAGTATAGAGAAATATGTTAATGTAATCATTCATACCAATCAATGTCAATGTCTACAGAAAATGATTCCCTAAACCTTCACGAGATGTGCTTCAGCCACCGAGGAATCCAGGTCTTCGCGAGATTGTGACCTCCTACTCTGCAGCCGCATCTGAGTTCTGTGGGGAGACCAGAATGCGCCCATAGTATTGCTGTCAAACTGCATCTGCCCTAAACTTGTCGATGAAAAACTATGCGAAAAGCTACTGGCTGAGGGGTACAAGGAAGATTCCATAAGCTGGATGCCACCACCGTCATCACCAAGACCATGACCAACGCCAAAAGGGCTACCTTGTGAGCATGCGACGGTTGGGCTGAGTGGCATCTTTATTCTTCCATCCCCTGAAGACGCATAGGCGTAAACAACTTTAAAGCTCAATTATATAAGGACATTGTGAACAATGCAAATAGAGTGCACAAATCAGCCCATGATAGCCGTTTTGGTTATAAATGATTCTACAGAGCTAAAATCATGCCTAAAATATTTGAAAAAAGAGTTCATGATCAACACTTGCGACAGCAGCAGCTGGGATGCATAATGAGCAGACACTACATAGTGACTAAGTTATAATAGTAAAAATTTAGTGCAAACATGATCAATAGCATTGTTTGATCTATGCAGCTGATCCTATCCAATTGGATACGACTTTGTTGTTATTGTTGTTGTAATATAATAGTAAGAGTCTACCACTTATACCATATCTAGTAGTAAAAGTCAAAAGTAAATCTAAAAGATAACAATTGACAACTCGATATGCATCTCAATTCTCAAACACGTGTTGAAGAAATAGGTCATCAGTTTAAGTTATTTGGTAATCAAAATCAACATGTATTTAAATAGCTTACCGGAGTTGATTGGACTCCATCGCTGGAACTGAAAGGGAGATGGGATATTCAAAACAGAAGCACTGGAAACATTGCTATGTCTGAAAATGGGAAGATATTTCCTCCGGAAGAACCTTGGTATCGAATTGCCAACACATGATAAAGCGCAGAGTAGGATAATCAAGGAAAGCAACAAAATGAGAAAAAGAATAAGGGGATTTATCTTCATTGGAAGCAATTCCAAACCACGAAACCCGAATCCGGTGGAATATGCTTTCCCTGCTTCCAACAAGGCAACACCAAGAGTCCAAGTGATACTTCCAGAGCCAACAGATATTTGGTCATCAGTAATGCGCAAACCTTCTCTCAGCAGTGATGCAATGTATGGCGCTCTAAAGCAGTATTGCTCGATAAAGGGTTGAGGGGCAACACTTTTCTTTGCAACATCCCATTTCTTCCCACAAAAAGTCCTGCCTTTTTCCACTACATCATCAAGTGTGGCCTCAGAACTCAAGTTGAAAAATCTATACACCACATAAAATCCAGAAATCACATAAAAGTGGCCATATGGGCGTGGGAGATTCTTGCGCAAAGCACAAGGTTGTACTCCACAATCAAGTGCTGCACCGATATTGGACCATTCGGACAAATTGACAGCAATTTTTGCAAGTGCATTACATTCTTGCCAATTCGGAGCACCAACAAGCACTACTGAAGTTCCTGATGCTCCTATCTTACCCAATTGTTTCTGATTACCAACAGGATTTCCACCTCCTTTGTTACCAAAAGAACAACGAGGGCAAAAATATTGTTCCTTGTACCCAGCTTGCAAGCAAGGATGTTTGAGCTCTCTATTTTCATTAGCTATGCCGGCATTGGCAGATGATCCGAACTCTCTCTTAAAGAGATGCGCCACAGATTTACCAAATGCCTCATTAAGACCATACCCTGGGAGAGAGTAAGCAGTGAGATGATGGCTCACTGATCCCATCCGAACATACAAACTAGTCTCATTATTCAGCTGCTGATCACTCTCAAATGTTACTTGCAATGATGAGCCACCCAAATCAAGCGCACCATAAGTTGCCTTCCTAGGTCTAACACCCAAGATGCCACTATAATAATTAAGTGATATCCATCCAAAATAAGCCTCCTCAGTACCAGATATAGTCTTAACCCAATCCTTCTTACACAAGAAAGGAGATTGCTTTAACACAGACCAGGCATTATCTAGCAGCCACTTCGAGTCAGTGCTGGGGAGTCTCCGGACACCTGCGGTAGCATAAAGGAAAACCGAAGTACCCCTATGAGCATGTGCCGGTATTTGCTTCTGCGCCCAGCGAATTAATGGTTTCAATGCACCCTTCAAACCAGTAACATTATTCACCAACTTATCAAGGCCAGGCTCAGTTTCCATTCTATCATACGCACGACCACTCTGAGAACGTGGCTTTTTCTGCAAACCACTCCTCAGTGACTTGATAACTATTGGAAGACTATTATATTTCTTGTGCTGAATGGAAGCATGATAAACATAAATCCTATTCCCGGTGCTACCACAATCAATCACAACAAAATACTTCCCAGACCCTTGACTCCAATAGGAATAAGCAATCACCAAAACCATGTAAACTATAAAAAGGAACAGCGTAAGAAAAATTGCAAGCTTGATGGCACTGACCCATTTCTTGCGAGAACAGTTGGCAACACTTTGAACAGGCTTCACCTTATGAAGTGGTTGCTTCAAATGGGTTGGAAGAACAACACCGGTGACATCATCAGCAACATGGCCACGTTCAGGACCAAATTGGGGGTACGAGGAGAAGTCCTGAAGAGAGGAAGAGACTCGCAGGTTGTTATTTTTGGTGGCTGCGAAGGGCAGAGAGAGTGGGTATGCAGAAGAAGAGGAATTTTGGGTATGCAACAAAGTGGATAAAATTGCAGTGATTTTACTAAAGATCATGTCTTTTTTATATGAAGAAGAATACCCACTTTTGATTGAAGAGGTTTATGGATAGGTGGTGGTGGTGGTTGAAGAGCGCAATTGCATAGCATTTGGTGGCACAGGCATAATAGTGCGATCAAATAGAAGGGAACAACCCAATGCGAAGATTGAGTTGAACCCCACTGAGATTTTGTGATGAATTGGAAGAATTAGTAGTCAAAGAGAGATTTTTAGACAAAACGTAAAAAGAGGGTAGAAGTTGGTTGTGGTGCAGACATGAAAAATGAAAGAGAGTTTGAAAGGGAAAACTGAATGTGGAAATTGAAAGAGATTGGAAGGGCAATTGGGAGAAAGTTTCAGAAAAGTTGGTTTTTTATGGTCGTTGATTAGGTCGATGACGCAACAGAAGGTGCAAGTGCAACTGCAAAACTGAGGAAGATGACCATTGTTTTTTCTTTTTTGGCGTTTTCATGTTGGTAAAATTAAAAACTCCCCCCTGTTTTTTTTATCAAGAACTCCCCCCTGTTTTTTTTGGACTGGGCCCCCTGTTTTTATATTGTTCCTGTCACTCATGGGCTTAATGGGCTTCATCAATTACCAATTTAAACGGAAGCACTTTTTGTGGCTTTTTTTTTTAGATATTGTAAAATGAAAGGTGTAATACAATATTATGTAAATTTAGTATAGTACACTGATATGAAATAGATTAATGTAAGAATAAATTGTTGCTAATAATTTGAGCTAGTGACAAAAACTACACTTAATACGTGAGTAACAATTTGATAGAGAACAAAATTTTCTGTTTAATAAAAATAAGAGTAACGTTTTATTTTGGAATCAATGATATGAAAAAATTGATATTTTTATTTTTATTCAACAACTTCCAATTGTTGATCAATAATCTGACTATTCCTGACTCTTTTTTTCTGGATTTTACTCTCAGATCGTGATTTACGAATTGATTAAATCTTGTATAATAATTTATGTAAAAATCGTTATTAATTTTATACATGTAGATTACACACTTAAACTCTTATTTCCACGTATTATACTTATTTGATCATCATATTAAAAATAAAAGCGACTTTTTGTGGTGATAATTTGATTTTTCTATAAGATTTGATTGGATTGTCCTTTATCATAAGGACAGATTAGGTTTTGTGTTATCATAGACTACGACGAATAATTTCGTAATATGTTATACAATGAGCAAGTAAATCTCTTCTAATCAGTTTGGCAATATATTATAAGAATAGGATAGAAAATATTGTAATATTCTTAATATATTATATATTATTAAAATCGAATTTTTTCAATTAATAACATAGTTGATCTATAATATTTTTTAAAATATTTTTTGATTTATTTATTAAATTTATTTAAATATATTAATTAATTAATTACTTTATTTGATCATATTAATTATAACTAATCAATTACGTCAATCATTTAATTTGAATAGAAAAATAAAATTATTTTATTTTAATTTATATTAATTTTTTATTTTATATATTTTGATTAATAATTTTTAAGGGTGTCATAATTAATTATTTATTTGATTTAATTATATTCTTTACGTTTTAATTTTATTTTTAATTTAAAAAATTGAATGATGAAATAACATTAATAAAGATTATTGTATATCTTCTTTTTTTTGTCTTTTTGGCTTGTTTATCTTTTTGTAGGGATCATATTAATATATTATATATAATGTCATTTATGCATAATGAGTAATTAAGTATAAATTGTATCCTATTTTTCTTAATATAATTTTATTTATCCATCTTGAAATAAAAAAATATTATAAATTACTTTGGACCAATAAGTTTATCATCGTTATGACGAAATATTATGCATTCATATTATCTTAAGCAGTTTTGTAAGTGTTTAAACTAACAAAAAATATAAAATGTACAAATACAATTACTTCAACTTAAAAATAGATAAAATATATTGGTAAATTTTAATATGTAATGTTGGTCATGCTATTTTGATTCAAAGAATGAATATGATACTAGAATATAAAATAATTTTAGGTATATTTTAACACAAATAGTTTTTCATAATATTTTTTTTATTATGATAATAAAAAAGATAATTCAAAAGTAAATTTTATCTCATGTTAGATTATACTTGTTCAAATCGGTTTTAACATAAAAATAAGAGGGTATAAAGTTTGAGTTATGAATCATGAAAAAATATTTACAAATTCAATTATTAATGTCATTTTAAAAAAAAATCTTTAAAAAAATCTTTAAAAAGGTAGGATTATAATGTAAATATTTCAATTTAATCACAAATTATATATTATTATTAATAAATAATTGTTATACTTTAAAAACAAATAAAATTATTATTTACTAATTTTATTATTTTCAATATTAAAAATAATTAAACTTTAAAGTTAATTAATTTATAAATCTTTTATAACAAAATTATTATTCGTGATTCTATTTAAAACATTCTAAAAAAATATTGGGTAAAGTATATTTTTTATCCTTAAAGTTTGACAAAAGTTTTAAAAATATTCCTAAGTTTTATTTTGTTTCAATTTTTGTCTCATAAGTTTTCGATTTGCATCAAACATACCCATAACGACTAATTTTTCAAAAAATTTAAGACCAATTCAACAACAATTTCATGAGAATAACCATTAACACAAGCAAATCAAACATAATTTTCATACATTATTGTTAGATTGGTCTTTATTTTTTTGAAAATTTAGCTGGTATGGATATATTTGATGCAAATCGAAAACTTTTAGGACAAAATTGAAATAAAATAAAATTTAGGGGTATTTTTAAAATTTTTATCAAACTTCAAAAACAAAAAATATACTGTCCAAAAATATTTTATATATTTTTGTATATTATCTAATGCAAAAATAAATACATATACTAGTCTTTTTAATAAAATACAAGTCCCATTCAATGAAGGGTCCTCAAGAAATTCACATATTCTTGTTTGGTATAAAATCAGCACTACATTTCAAAGGAAATATGTATCTAGTTAGGGGAGATAAAACTGCATTTCAAACTCAAAATATATTTTAACTAGAGGCATTATGGAAAGAAGAAATTGCAGATATCAATAGGAAAAGAATAATTTTGATGCTTACCAATATACTATAGACATTATTACCCAAATCAGTTCAGTTTTTTTAATCCAATGTGAGCTTTTTAATACTCTGTCTTTACATGAATAAGTGGATCAGAAACACTACATTCATAATCAACATCTGTCTTTCTTTATAAGATTTCCAAGTAACAATGTATAGGCCACAAATGATAAAAATTCCTCCCAATATACTATTGTCAATTAAAAAAATAATAAGAAGAAGAAGAAAAAAAAATAATTTTAAAATGACACTTTTAGATGCCAAAGAACAAAAATGCATCAATAACTTGAAGCAATACATACCTTCCCAAGTAAAGAGGACTACCAAGAAAACTTAGAGATAGAAAGATAGAAAGCAAGGGCAGATGCAACAATTCCCTAAGACAAAAAAAAAAAAAAAACAAGATGAAAAAATATTTGTCACAACTTCTTGTTGAAAACATATTAAGCATTTATTACTTACTCCTCTCTGTCATTAATGCATCCCCTTATTATTATTATTATTATTATTATTATTATTATTATGACCAATTTTTTATTTATTTTGTTCAAAAAAAGGTCAATAATTCATACATAATAATCTTATTATTAAAAATACTTAAAAAGAGTACTATAAAAAAATCTCATAAGTATTTATAACATATAAAATAACATATTTTAGTACTTTTTAAGTACTTTCAATAATAAAATTATGTATGAATTGTTAACCCATTTTGGACAAAGTAAATAAAAAATTTATAATAATAATAATAAGATTATTGAGAATACTTAAAAAAGTAGATATAAAAATATGTTAAAGGAATAAATTTATAATAAAGTAGATATAATATATTTTTATTTCTCTCTCTTATAAAAATATTTCTGCAAGTTATTAATGTGGTTTTATTAAAATTACAAAATTTAATAAAAATTAAAAAATTATTTATTAAATATAATTATTATTAGTTGTGTTTATTGAGATCGGGTCAACTATCCCCTTCCTTTCATAGTCCTTCTACGTGAATCGGAAGTTCTTGCTACTTGCTTCCATGATACCTCTTCATTTTCATCCGAATTGCCATGCTAGAGTGTTACGACAGATGAATAAGAAAGTACCATTTCTTCTGCTATTGAAGAGGTAACATAAATTAATTTCGTTAAATTCCTGTTTTTCTTTATAAGGTATCAAAGGTTAATGAAGTTCTTGAGAGGTGGAGGAACTTGCTGCTATAACAGCTCAACACATGGATTGAGGATATTTGGTAAGTGAAATTGCATATCCTCTCCTTCTTATTATTATTATTATTATTATTATTATTATTATTATTATTATTATTATTATCAATTTTTTATTTATTTTGTTAAAAAAGGATCAACAATTCATATTTAATAATTTTATTATTGTAAATACTTTAAAAAGAGTACTATCAGAAAGTCCACTATCAGAAGCTCCTCTGTGCAGTTGTTGGATACAAAACATAAATTATATAGCATTTTATGATGAATACATATTCTAACTAAAACAAAAGAAAATCGGTATTCATAAGGAACCTAATTAAAAAACATCAACATGAAGCCAGAGTCTATAAAATACAAAAAAAACAAGGCACTACATTAATCATAAGAGATTATAGGCTTGGCTTAATTAAGCGCATCTCAGATGAGCAACTTGGAAGACCAAAGTGCGAGGGTGAAACTAAGCTTTCATGATAGAGTTGAAAGACCCTTGTACATGAGTGCTGAGTTAAAGGAAGAAGTCTGGGCATGCCATCACTGGAGCTGTTAATATTAGGAAGATCTATGCTGCCATCTTTTAAGTTACATAAAACAAACTTGCCACTCGGAGAAATTGCAAGGAGAACATCTTTCAACATGTATATAGGCTGTAATGCAACGCATGAGGGACTATGAACGAGTAGCGGGTGGTGGGGGATTGTGGTCAATTTAGTCCAAGACTGAGGAACTCCATAGTCCTTCATGAACCAGAGAGTCCAATGAGTTTTCTTAGTCTCATAACAAACAGCAAGACAATCCCTCAAGATACCCAATTTGGGTTCCATCAAGAGATTATCATCTGAATCCCTGCTGGGAAGGGAAAACTGACTATAAGTCTCTTTGACCAAGTCAAGGGAAATAACCTTCACAAAACTACTATAGCTGTAAAGAAGCCAATTAAGAGTGCCAGTGCCACTTAAATAAAGCCCTGCAAGACGCTCCAGATATTCCCCGGAATGAAAGTCAAAATAATTATGGGGGAAATCCTGGATTGTTCTCCAGGTAGAATTTGGGCCGAATGTAAACATTCTGGTGGTGACGGGTTCGCCTGATTTCTTTCTCACAACAGCCAAGAGCTTATACTTGTCATTGACATGATCATAACCGAATCCGCAAATGGAGAGGACACCTCCAATTTCAAGCGGCTGAGAAGTGAATCCGGTGCAGGGGTTCCACAGCATGGCACGATGGCTTATTATGAATCCATCCTCGCCGCGCTCTTCATCGTGCAAGCACAGCAATCCATTGCAAGAGCCAATGATGATGCGGTAGCGTCGTCCCTCATAGGAAACTACTTTAGTGGGTTCCTGGGGAGGGTTCTCCATCACAGATCGTACGGAGAACACTCCGATTTTGAGGTATCGGCAGGCTCGGGCAAAATAGGCAATAAGTGGGTGGGTCAAGGCTGGATCCACCGCCATTGAACGTCGAAGGTGGTCCTTGGCAAATTGGGAACTGGAAATTAGGGTTCTCCATGAACTGCACACGCTGTTCCTTAATCGAAGGAGAGACCTCGCCGGTATCCTCAGCAGGATTTCCGCTATGAGCTCGTCCAGAAGGATAGCTGGTGGTTTTGTCGTCACACAGCGGAGCAGTTCCGGCCACCCCCCGGTGGTTGTGACAACCTTTCCCTTCCTCGGAACAGCATCATCATCATCATCAGGAATCGGACCCCTCCTCATACGTACGAGGAAGCTCCACAATATAGCAGGAATAAGAAATAAAAAAAACAATATAATTACTAAAATTCAAATCTCAGCGGTATTGCCATTTAGTTTACAAAATAAAACTATTAATTGTGTCCAATATATATAATGAATTGAAAAAAAATTAAAATTGAAAGTTAGATCATTATTTAATTTTAAATTTTAAAATTTGAAAATTAAGATTAGTATTTAAATTTATTCACACGGTTATTTTTAATTTTACCTTAATTTTCAATACACGTCTAAAATTCACCGTCATCTTCTCCATTCTCACCTCGTGTCACTTAATTTTTTGCTGGCCATACCGAAGTCGCCACATCTTCCTACCGACACCGTTTTTACCTCCACTGGTGAGCCGATGCGCCTCGCTCTCTGATGCTCAGCCTAAAGTTGTTGTCGCTCTCTTCTGAACCGGTTTTGCTTTCTCCCATTGCTTCTTCTGAACCCTATACTAGTTCTTCAAAATTATGTTATGTTTTACCACAATAATAGTTTCTTCTGTTTATTCATCTTCTTCTGGTTAATTTATGACATTTTAGTAGGTATGCGGATGATTATTTTATTTTTGGGTAGATAACTATTTTGATTGGATTGAGTTTAGTTATATATAATTAAAATATGTTAGATGTTCAATTCATCTGATTATTTTTATCCTTAAATGGATGGTTACTTTTATTAAGGGTGAGTGGCGTGTGGCAAGCCAAGTAGCGACAATAAAATGGGATGATTATTGATGAAGGTGGGGTGACCACCGGTTGAGAAAGAAGAGAGT
The DNA here is from genome assembly GCF_014773155.1 of Arachis stenosperma. Lineage (NCBI taxonomy): Eukaryota > Viridiplantae > Streptophyta > Magnoliopsida > Fabales > Fabaceae > Arachis > Arachis stenosperma. The sequence goes on along the minus strand of NC_080381.1, from coordinate 3,156,791 downwards.
ATTGAAAAATTTCAGATGGTTATTTTTTTGAAATAACTAACTGGATTTTTTACAAATTTGAAATTTGAAATTGGAGAATTTGAAATTTGAAATTTAAAATTTGATATTTGATGTAAAATAACTGAATAAGAGTTTTTAAATTTATTATTTCATGGATAATTTTTATTTTTAACTCATATTGAATCAAATAAACAGTTTATTATACACATTGTATAAATACTCCATTGACTCTCTAGAGAGACATACATGGAGATTCTATAAAAGCAACAGCGTCTACATAATTGTCCTTTCTGATTTTGTATATAACATAATTGTCCTTTCTGAGATAAAGAAAAAACACTTATGTGAATTTAAAAAGGGAAATGTTGTTGTACAAAGCAAGTGGAGAATTGTCCTTTCTAATTTTGTATATAACATAATATATGGGTTAAAAAGTGAGTCTGACAATGCTCTTTCATTAGGTTATTTAACTTATAACACCCCAACATTTATTAGAAAATGTGTATGTATAGCAGTATAGATTTAGTAGAGTAGAAGTATATGTTTATCTTTCCTTATTTTTGTGTACTTGTTGAATGTTTATAGGAGTGGTTTGTATAACATCATCTTTATCTTACAAGTGTTATCTCATAAATATTCATTTTCATTAACATAGTTCAGATGTGTCAAAAATTGAAGTATATATAGAGATCAATACATGAATTTGCATTAATTAATATGATTGCAATATTTTCTGTTATGTGTGTCTTGAACAACAAACATAGTAGCCATAAGGGAACACTGATTATACTAATTTGTTTTAGTTTTCTTCTTGTTTTCTTTGTCTACCGAGAAAAACAAAGAATAAGTAGCTCAAACACACAAGATTCATAAGGAATAACTTGAGCAGAATCTTCCTGCTTTTCTCTGAAACCCAAACATAAAATACAAGAGATTAATAAGAAACTTTGAAATAAAATATAACTTTAGAATGTCACTTCTGGATGCCATAAAACAAAATGTATCAATAACTGGAAGCAACATATAGGAGTTATATAGTACAACCATGCATATTTGGCCCCAAAATCTTGTTGCACCATGTTTTGAGTACATAACCAAGTGCATAAGCAATAATTCCCTATGGAAAGAAAAATGCAAGAATTCTTTTGTCATAAACTACATGTTGAAAACACAAGAAAAATATGTTACTCCCTCCATTTATAACTCATTTTAACATTTTCTTTTTGCTACATTTATAAATCAATATATTTGGATTCAATTGCAGATACTGAAAATTATAGTGACTCATAGCAGAAAGAACGGCAAGTATTTTAACAATGTCAAAGTCCAGTCTGTTATTCCAATTTTCATGAAAATTGTACTCAATGAAGTCAAATTTGGGATTTTATCCTAAAAATGAAACAAGGATCCTTATCATATGGAACATAAATTTCTCACTTAAAATGATGTAAAAATTGGTCTCTCTAGAGTTGGTCCTAAAACAACATAGGATAGCATGGGACAAAGCCTTTCACATTATGTAAACTCTGGAAAATGACCTATCCACACGAGGTTCCGAAAAAGCTCACTCAAATTGTATAAAGTAGGCGGCCTAACCTGATGCAAGCATAAGCAGCTAACATAAACATTTTTAAATTCACAGGAACCAAATATGGAACAGAACACTTTTGATGCACACTAATATACAATATTATACAATTCAGTTCAGTTCAGTTCCTTAACCCAATGACTTGAGGGATGCACTAATCTTGAGCCTTCTGACACACTGTCTTTTCTTGAAGAAGTGGATCAGACACACAAGATTCAAAAGCAATAACTCCAGCATTTGCCTGGTTTTCTTTGTAAGATCCCCAAGTAACAATATATAGGCCAGCAATGATAAAAGTTCCTCCAAGTATACTGTTGTCGTTCAGGAAAAAAAAAAAAGAAATAAACAATAATTCCAAATTCCAAACTGCCACAGAACTAAAATGAATCACTAACCAATATGAGCAATACATACCTTCCCAAGTAAAGAGGAGTACCAAGGAAAATTAGAGATAGGGAAGTAGAACATGCAGGTTGAAGGGAGCTAAAAAGGGCAATCATAATTGGCCCCAAAATCTTGTTGCACCATGTTATCAGTCCATAAGCAAGGGCGGATGCAACAATTCCCTAAGAAAAAAAAAAGATTAAAACATATTTGTCAAAACTACTTGTTGAAAACATAAAAAGTATATATTACTTACTCCTCTCTGTCATTAACCCCATTTTAACTTTGTCTATTGTTGCAATCATGATCAATATGTTTGAACATAATTTGTATTTAAATACATTGAAACAATTTGAATAGTTCTGGAAATGGTAACAACAAATAAGTGTTGAGAGTTGCTAAAAATGTTAGAGACTCACAGCGTAAAGAACAGCAAGTATTTCCGACGGCATCAAAATCCAGTCTGTTATCTCATTAGACATAAATATTGATATTAACACCATCAATCCAGCTCCAAAAAAGTATGAATACGCTGTGAGAGATATATTTGTGGGGTACTTTTTCAGTAATTGTGCCTGAAAATATAGTTCATAGTAAGATATTAAAAATATCAACAACTTTGCATATAACCTGTCATCAAATAATGAATATAAGTTTATAAATTTTATAAGTCCTCAAAAGGGAAGCAGATATTTTATTAATTAGAATCATAGTCCAAGGAAAAACTCTTGAGAGAACCTAGTATAGTTGACACAAATTAAGGATAGATACCTGAATGGCCAGATAAGCAGCCATGGACAAGCAGTGCCCTATTATGCATATAACCCCAAGACTGAATTGATCTAATCCTATAAACTTCAACCCATCAATTAACATTCCAGATGCATCTTGTGATACATGTTGCAGTCCTGTTTCTGAATTTCCTATAACAACTGGACCATGATATACAACCATCAATATGGCACCAGAGACACAGACAACAGTTCCAACAACCTTTGCCACACCTTCATACCTTAACAAGTTCACTTTTTCTATGCTGCATGAATAAGTTGAAAAATTATATGGAAAATTGCAAAAACACACAGAAATATATAGGAATGAGTGAGAGAGAAACTGACCCCATGATTAGAGAAAAGAGAAATGTAAAGACTGGAACTGTTGGCTCTAAGGCAGAAGCATATGATGGATTAGTATAGCTTAGACCAATAACAAATAAAAGGTGGTTGCCAACTACCCTGATCAAGATTCAAGAGGCAACCAAAGATTATTCTATATTATATATACTTCTTAGTTATATTAATTGAAATAACTAAGTGTAGAAGGTCACCCAAATAATCCAACAAAGAAGAATGAGATTAGTAGACCCTTAGTAATTGGTGGTCTTCTCTGCCTATAAGTGAAAAATAGATCACAAGAGGAAACAATAAAATGAATATAATTCAGAATTTGAGTTTCTAAAGTTTGAATGTGTTAGAGGATTATAGAAGATATGATATGGTGCATACTTTTCATGGAAATAGGCAAGAGGAGCAAGGATAGAAAGGGCAATGAGATCTCTGTAGGCACAGTAAACTATTTGGTTGACACCATCATTGAGTACCACTTTGGTTATCACATGGTAACCACCATGGATCATGGGCACTATCAACATCCCTAACCGTGCCTTCCATGTCTCACCTCCACCACCACCCCCCACCACTGATGACCCTAATCCATTCTCTGCCATCAACTCTAACTGCCCAAGTGGTAAATTCTTGAAAGAGTAAAGAAAGTTTTCAGCTTTTAGCTCAGTGCTAATACTACTACAATTATTAGATTTTTGGTCTTTGATCAAACTGTTGTTCTTCTTGGTAATTATTGGTGGTTGACTCTGAAGCATCCAAGAGTCAATCATAATTGATAAGATAACATAGTTAATTAAAGAACTTGTGGACATGGCTGCTCTCTTGGTTGTGTCACTTGTCCTTTTCTTATTTTATTATTTCCATGCAGTGTTGTAAGAAGGTGTTTATTTTTTCGGTTGAGACATAACTTTATATAACATCACTTTTTATTTTTCTGATAGGTGTTGCCTCTTAAATATTCAATTTCAGTAACATAGTTGGCCCACAATTGGCATAAATAAAAAATTGAAATTGCAGAATTAAGCTCCTTAGCAGTAATGGGCTTTTTAACACACTGTCTTTTCATGAATAAGCGGCTCAAGAACACAAGATTCACATGGAATGGAATAATTTGAGCATGAGTAGCTAATATATACATTTAAAATTGACAGAAACCAAATATGGAAGAGAACAGTTTTGATGCACACCAATATTCAATATTACACAATTCAGTTCAGTTCCTTAACCCAATGACTAAGGGGATGCATTAATTTTGAGCTTTCTGATACACTGTCTTTTCTTGAATAAGTGGATCAGACACACATGATTCATCAGCAATAACTCCAGCATTTTCCTGCTTTTCTTTGTAAGATCCCCAGGTAACAATATATAGGCCAGCAATGATAAAAGTTCCTCCCAGTATACTATTGTCATTCAAAAAGGAAAAAGGAATAATAAGAAATAAAAAATAATTCCAAATTCCAAAATGGCACTTTTAGATGCCAAAGAACAAAAATGTATCAGTGACTTGAAGCAATAGCAGCAATACCTACCTTCCCAAGTAAAGAGGACTACCAAGGAAAATTAGAGATAGAAGGTAGAACATGCAGGTAATTATCATCTTAAAAGAAATACTTTTCTATCAATTTATGTTTCTTGTCTTTGTAATTATCATCTTAAAAGAAATACTAAACACACCAAATCTACACTAATCACTATCATCAAATGGATATATAACACAAAAATTAAGGATGAATACCTGAATGGCTAGATAAGCACCCAGGCACATGCAGTGCCCTAGTAAGGACATAACCCCAAGACTGAATTGAAGTAATCCTATATTCTTCAACCCATCAATTAACAATAATCCAGATGCATTTTCTGATACATTCTCCAACCCTGCTTCCGAATTTCCTATAACAACTGGACCATGATACAACACCATCGATATGGCACCCGAGACACAGACAGTAGTTCCTCCAACCTTGGCCACACCTTCATACCTTAACAAGTTCACTTTTTCTATGCTGCATGAATAAGTTAAGATATGTCATTAAACCATAAAAATTATATGCAGAAATATATAGGAATCAATGATACAGAAAAACTGACCCCATGATTGCAGAAAACAGAAATGTAAAGACCGGAACGGTTGGCTCTAAGGCAGAAGAATATGCCGAGACCAATAAGAAATAGAAGCAGGTTGCCAAGTACCCTGATCAAAATTCAAGAAGCAAAGCAAACAAGGATTATTCTATATATATAATATGCATGCATATATAACTGAAATAATTAAGTGAGTAAATGAAGAAGGTCACCCAAATAATCCAAGCAAGAAGAATGAGACTAGTAGGCCCTTAGTAATGGGGGTCTTGTATGCCTATAAGTGATGAAAAGTAAATCATAAGAAAACACAATAAATTAATATAATTAAGTTATATTATAGGATCAAGTCTCAACATTACTTGTCATAGAAGTAAGCAAGGGGAGCAAGGACAGAAAGGCCAATGAGAACTCTGTAGACACAGAACACTATTTGGTTCACACCATCATTTAGTGCTACTTTGGCGATGACATGGTAACCGCCATGGATCATGGGCACCATTAACATCACCAACTGTGCCTTCTATGCCTCACCACCACCACCACACCCCCCAGTGATGATCCTGAACCATTAACCGCCATCAACTCTAATTCTTAAAAGAGAAAAGAAAGTTTTCAGCTTTTAGCTCAGTGCTAATACTACTACTAGATTTTTTTGTCTTTGACCAAGTTGTTGGTTACTAGTGGCTGTTAACTTTGAAGCATCAATAACCAATAATAATTGATAAATAATGATAACGATATTGTACAGAGGTGGCAACATGCACTCTACCCACGGTACCCAACCCGACTCCACCCGGTCGGGTAGGGTTTGCCAACCCGATCTGCAGCGAATAGGTAGGGTGCGGGTTGATCGCACTATATATATATATATATATATATATATATATATATATATATATGTTATATACTTATATAAAAATATGTTTTAAGTGGATGTTGAATTAAAAACCTCTCACTAAATGCAAAAGATCCTTAGCCACTAAAAAAAATTATTAATTGATAATTTAATACTTTTTTACATAAAAATCAGTTCTATTTTAAATTATCATCAAGTTATATAATAATGTTGCATCTGTTTATAACCCGCTGTTTAAGAACGGGTAGAGCTAGAGTTGGGATATTCTCAACTCGCGGATAGAGTAGGGTTAGGGTTGGCTCCAAACCTTACCTTAGTCTAACCATTGCCACCCCCTAATATTGTAGTTGAATTGAAGAACTTGTAGACTTGGCTTCTCTATCAATTGTGTCATTTGATCATTTCTGATTTTATTTCTAACATGGTTTAAAGAAGCATACCAGGTAATGCTTTTTCATGTTTCATTGGTGTTTTTTTTGAAGGTTCTTGTTGGCCTATAAAAAGGGGTTGAATCTATAATTTTTTTTTTAAACTTAATTAATCTTGCCTCAAACCAGAAAATGTAATTTAGCTTATGTTCTGTCTTCGAGATAGATTATGAGGAAACAATTTCATTTTGTCTCGTAAATCGTGAAAAACAAAAAGAGAAGATGACACAACCATGTATCCTAGTTCAGTTGTCTCGTGCAATACAACCTACATCCAGTCTCCATTATAACAGCGGTAAAAATTTCACTATCATATCAAATATTACATACACCAATTTCCTAAGATTCAACCTAATCCTATCTGGGACAAATTAAGCTTCTACCTAAACTTGACTTAGCTAGGTAACTTCTTATACTCTCAACACACTAAGGCCCAAATACCAACTTAATTAAGCTCCTTTTGATAAAATAACTTAAATAATAAATGACTCTGTTAAAAGTAACTTATAAATAATTTATTTTGTGTTTATATTTTTAACTCTAAAAGTGCTTATTTTATAGAAATATAATGAAAAGTAAAAGTATTATAAAAAAAGTCATTTTTTTTACTTTTCTATAAGCTCCTAAATAGCTTCTTAGAAAGTTGTAATTTTGTTTTGAAAATTGCACCAGACATTAATATTACTACTTTTCATAAATCAAAAATTAAAAAAAAAGTTACTTCTAAAATTTTTCAAACAGGCCCTAAGTGTTTACCCAACTTAGCAAGGGATATAACTTAGACAACAGAAATACATTCAAAAGATATCTGAAATAAATCTTGACTTTTCTCTCAAAGTTCCTCTCTTTACTTTTTCTCTCAATGATTTTTTTTTAATGCTTCTTTTTTATGCCTTTTACCATTGAATAGAAATAAAGAACATACAAACAGAATACTTAATGATAAACCATAAAGGAGATGATGATTCATAGTTCAAACTTTATATGTTGAACCCAACTTTTGAACTCTCAAATGTTGTTCTTTATCTTGACGGAATGCTCCCTTTAGTGTAGGTACAATGCTTTCAAGACTTCAAATTCTATTTGTGAGGTTTCACTCTTCTCTCTTTCGGGTTCTCTCTCCTTGAACGAAAGTGAAGATTGTTTTCCTTTTTGTATGAACTTTGTTTTCTCTCGGCTAGGGTTGTTTACAAGGTCAACTTCTTGAATCTTGAGCTAGCTGATATTTTCCTTTCTTTTTCTTCCAATAGTCTAAAAAATCAGGGATTACAAATCAGTGTTAAGCACGACAGCAGAGGGTAAAACAGTAGCAAACTAGCAATTAGCTTTTCAGAGAGCTTGACAAAATCCAAGCCCTTAATCTTGTGCTTTGTCCCCAAATTTCATTATCAACCATTGTTGGGAATAATACACCATTCCCCCTTGAGAAAACACCTTTGACAGAGAAATAAAATAGACACAATCACAACACAAGAATTTAACGTGGAAACTCCAATTACCGGAGAAAAAACCACGGCCGTTGTCAAATGACAACCAGAGAATATCATTATGTGAAAATTGTTACAACACATAGACTTCTTACTCTCTAACACCAGCACCCCAGTACACCCACACTCTCTCAAAGCAAATATCTAACTACACCTCACAACACTCTCTAATCAAAGAGTACAGAGGAAAGAAAAATTAGATACAAGCTTAAAGTGTTTCTGACTGGTGCAAAAACAAATGGAGAACTTAGCCTCATATTTATAGCCTAGGCCACCCACTCCATTTGCTATCCTAAGCAATGTGGGACTAATTCAACCAAATCCTAACAATCTCCACCTTGATTGAAATAGTCACACATCTTCAACTTCCATTGTCAACACCGACAATTCTTTGCTGCCATTGTCTATACCGACAATCATAGTTCAGAGAACTATCATACTCCACCATGAAAGTATACTCACTTGGAATTAGACCACTCCAAGCATTTCGCCTTGGTACAGATCGAAACCTTGCTGAAAATTCATGGTGCAACTTCCAAATTGGCTTTTCCTGGAAGTTCTTCAGCCATCGACCTAACTCCGCCACACACCTTGCATCTCAACGCCAACCAATGCCCGTGTGCAATTGTGGACCCGATTGCCACAACTTATCCTTATCCATGGCAGTGCGGTAATACCATGAGGATACTTCTTGTCTTCTAGAGAACATCATCTTCTCTCATAGAGAGAGCAATATTGCAAGTATCAGATTGAGAGTCTTTTTCTGAAACCGCATTACCTGGACAATTTCTCCTTACATGCCCAGGCTTTCCACATTTCCAGCATGTTACACTCCTTCCACGATTTCCTTTTCCATAATTGTCACTTCTAGCTACAAGCGCCAAATCTGATGAAGTGCTACCCTCATTTTTCATTCTTCTTTCTTTAGCAATGAGCTTACTGGCAACTTCTTCAAAATTCAGAGTTTCCTTCCCATACATTAAAATAGGTTTAATATACTCATAGGAAGAAGGAAGAGACAATATGAGCCTCAGTGCCTTATCTTCATCATCAATTTTCACTCCAATTGCCTCTAATTCAGAGACAATACCATTGATAGCACTAAGATGGTCGGAGATTTTCACATTGTGATCCATGCGTAGATTATGGAACTGCTCCTTCAATAACAACCGATTTGAGATGCCCTTTGCCTGATACAACCCTTTGAGTTTATCCCAAAGTTCCTTGGCTGTTTTCATTCCTTGCACATTTGCAAGAACATTCTTAACCAAACACAGGCGAATAGCACTTGCAGCTCTCAAATCTAGTTCCTCCCAATCTTCATCCTTCATACCAGAGATCATCTCCTTCAACGCCTTGTGCAAACCTGATTGTATCAACACATCCTTGACTTGTATTTGCCACAAGCCAAAATTGATTCTTCCATCAAATTTCTCTATTTCAAGCTTCACAGCACTTGAATATCCTGACATTGTTGCAACTGTATACTGGAATAGTATAACTCAACTGTAGACCGTGCACTAGGAAGGGTCCCCAGGAAAGAGAGGTGGGTCACAATGGACACACTTAAATACCAAGTCTTTCCTTAGCCAGAACCTTTCCAAACTGCACTCTCACAGTGTCACACTGCCTTCCAGCAACAACAACAGCAACCAAAGATCAACCTCAAGCCACAGGACAAAATTCTTTTCTGAAGTGGAAGGTCAGACTAGGCTGCAACCACAGAGCATACTAAGAATAAATCCCACCGAATCGAAGCTCTGATACCACTTGTTGGGAATAATACACCATTCCCCCTTGAGAAAACACCTTTGACAGAGAAATAAAATAGACACAATCACAACACAAGAATTTAACGTGGAAACTCCAATTACCGGAGAAAAAACCACGGCCGTTGTCAAATGACAACCAGAGAATATCACTATGTGAAAATTGTTACAACACATAGACTTCTTACTCTCTAACACCGGCACCCCAGTACACCCACACTCTCTCAAAGCAAATATCTAACTACACCTCACAACACTCTCTAATCAAAGAGTACAGAGGAAAAGAAAAATCAGATACAAGCTTAAAGTGTTTCTGACTGGTGCAAAATCAAATGGAGAACTTAGCCTCATATTTATAGCCTAGACCACCCACTCCATTTGCTATCCTAAGCAATGTGGGACTAATTTAACCAAATCCTAACAACCATTAATTTACAGCATAGCAAGATAGCCACTAATTTCTTTAACTTACTTGAAATAGTGATGCAGAAAAAATGAGAAAAAAGCAAGCAATTGACTTGCATGTAAATAGAAACAAATTACATTTAGCCTTTTTTATTGTGCTTAACTTGCTTTTTTTTTTTTATCTTGATTTGACATGGCTTCCTTGATTTTGCTTTTCTTTTCTTCCTTTTTGGTGTTAGAATGAAAAAGTGAAACTCCATTTTTTTTTTCTCTATGCTTTACCCGAAGTGAACTTAGAGAAGCTTACGGTTGCTTTCCCTTGGGCTTGATTGGCATTGGGCTGGGTTGCTTTCCCTTGGGCTTGATTGGCATTGGGCTGGGTTGTGGTTTTAATTTCCATTCAACTGCCTTGAGATCACTTTGCTTTTGTCATCACCAAAATATTATTTGTTTGCTAAACTCAACATTCTTAATTTATTACACGCCAACTTTCATTGGATGTCCATACAAGGTTGTGTCCTTATCAAAAATACCAATAGACAATTCTATTAATAACTTCCATCAATAACTCACAAAAAATAGAAAAATATAGAAAATGTGTATGTATAGCATTATAGATATAGTAGACATATATGTTTATTCTATTCAATTTCATTAACATAGTTTTGCCCACAATTGGCATAAGTAAAGAATAATATAGAGTAAGAGATATGATGTGAAACATATAAGCAGAAATGAAACTGCATAATTAAGTTCCTAAGCTAATAATTTTTTTTTTGGTTTTTCACGGTATCCTCCAACCCGGTAGATCAGGGACTAATCCGTCGCGATACTGAGCTCCATTTAAGGGTTTGCCGCTGGCCAATGGGTTGCTGCATGCACAAGGCGGGATTCGAATCCCCGACATTTGTTTAACCTAAGCTAATAATTTAAGGGAAGCATTAGAGGACTATGAAATAATGAGCCTTTTAACACACAGTCTTTTCATGAATAAGTGGCTCAGAAACACAAGATTCACAAGGAAGATTTTCAGCAGCATCTGCCTGCTTTTCTTTGTAAGATCCCCAAGTAACAATATATAGGCCAACAATGATAAAAGTTCCTCCCAGGATGCTGTTGTCATGCACCAAAAAATAAAATAAAATTAAAAAAAAAAAGATTAGTGAGAAACTTTAAAGTAAAATATAATTTCAGAATGCATCAATAACTGGAAGCAATATATAGCAGCAATACCTTCCCAAGTAAACAGGACTTCCAAGGAAAATTAGGGACAGCAGGGTAGCGAATGCAGGTTGAAGGGAGTTATATAAGGAAACCATAGTTGGCCCCAAAATCTTGTTGGACCATGTTATGAGTCCATAACCAAGAGCAGATGCAATAATTCCCTAAAGGGTGAAAAGAAAAAGAAGAAATAATTTATCATGAACTATATGTTGAAAAACCAGAAAAAATCTATTACTCCCTCCATTATAAGTCATTTTAACTTTTTTTTTTGTTTCATTTGTAAATCAATATATTCGGATCCAATGTTAGAGACTTAAAATTTTTGGTGACTCACAGCATAAAGAACAGCAAGTGTTTCTGACTGTGTCAAAGTCCAGTCAGTTATCCCGTCCGTCATGAAAATCGATACTATCACCATTAATACAGTTCCAAAGAAGTAGGAATATGCTGTGAGGGACAGGTTTGTGGGGTACTTTTTCAACAATTTTGCCTGAAAATATAAGTCATAGAAATAAATTAGAAGTGACAACTACTTTCCATGTAGCAGAACCTACCAGCAAATATTGAAGTGTGTAAATTAATGAATTTGATAAGCCCTCAAACTAGAAGCAGATAATTTGTATCAACTATATTTAGAATCATAGTCCAAAATAATGAATCCTATTATCAGTGACATAAAAGACTTGTTTGAATTTGAATACTATACCTATCCAAAGTTCTCAGTGTTTTTCATCTGAATCATAAGAGATGTGATAAGAACTTGAAGTGCTGATATATGACAAAGCATTAGAAAATTGCATTCTCAATAACTTGGGCATGTAAGAGTTTGGCTCATGGTGGTGGTGGCTAATACTGGCAATGTCAGATTACATTAATTTTTCGATGTATCAAAAACGTTAACACAACATTGATTGCTGATCACTGATTATTACCTTTTACCTTAATGCTATAAATATATTTAACACTACATAACAAAAGGATACAAACCTGAATTGATAGATAACCTGCCATGCACATGCAATTCCCTATTAAGCAGATAACCCCAAGTTGGAATTGATCGAATCCTACATCCTTCAACCCAGATGGATTCTGTGATACATGCTCCATTCCTGTTTCTGGATTTCCTATAACAACTGGACCGGGATACAACACCATTGATATGGCTCCAGAGACACAGATAATAGTTCCTCCAACCTTTGCCACACCTTCATATCTTAGCAAGTTCACTTTCTCTGTGCTGCATCAGTAAGTTAAGGTATCTAAAATATAAAAATGATATGCCAACAGACAGAAATAGGAATCCATAAAAGGGAAAGTGTGAAATTGACCCCATGATTGCAGAAAACATAAATGTTAAGACTGGAATGGCTGGCTGAGTGGCAGCTGCATATGTTGGATTGGTCAAGTTTAGACCAATAAGAAACAAAAGCTGGTTGCCAAATATCCTGATCAAGATTCAAGAAGCGAGAATTCTGTATGTATTAATATAACAAAAGTTATTAATTATATAAACTGAAATGAGTAAATGAAGAAGCTCACCCAAGTAATCCAAGCAAGAAGAATGACATGAGTAGGTGCTTAGTAACGGGCGGTCGCGTCTGCCTATAGACAACATGGTAAGGTAAGGATACCACATATTACAAATGAAGTGAAGATAAAGTTTGAGTTCTAAAGTTTGAAAATGTGTAGGACTGTTAAATTTGCAAAGAAAGCAAGTATTATACATTTCTAGTATAGTACACTTTTTAGATTATTATTCTTGTTTCTCAGTTCCTGTTATCTCATTATTTCTTATTTTTCATCCCAAGACACTTACCAATTACAACTATATCTACAACTAACACAGATCCTGCTACTATTCACAATTGAAAGGCCTAATCTACCAAATGAAGTCAATGATAAGGGTAAAAAAAAATGCTGAAACCACAAAGTTGCAACACTGGCCCAGTTACAAATTATAACAATCAGCAGCAGCAGAACCCTTTGTCCTTTATCCCTTAAATATTTCCTTCTATCCCCCAACTTTGTAGAAATATTTTCTGTTAAGAGGTGTGCAGAAATAGGATTTTGTATGGATTTTGTAGAATTTTTTAACAAGAAGATGTTGATATATAACAGCTTTTTGTAATCATTGAAAATCAGAATACACACTCTTTATTATTTCATTAGTCTTATCTTTTTCTTTAAACAGTCATATATAGTGTTAAGTCAACAATAAGAAGGAAAGCATATAGTTAGTTAGCTCTTTTTAATATAATTAATGGTTGAAACAAGTGGGATAAATAAGAGCATAGATAGTTACATACCTCTCTAGGAAATAAGCAAAAGGAGAAAGGACGAAAAAGCCAATGAGAACTCTGTAGACACAGAAGACTAGTTGGTTGACTCCATCATTGAGTGCAACTTTTGTGATGACAGGGTATGCTCCATAGATTAGGGGCACCATTGACATGGTCAACTGTGCCTTCCATGTCTCACCACCCCTCACTGATCCTGAAGCACCATTTTCCATATCACACCACTGTAATTTCCACACAATCAATCACACACAAAATGGGGAAAGTGGTTGTCAAGAAGGAAGGGAAGTTTTTGTCTTTTAGGCATTTAGCTCAGTGGGTGCTACTAGATCTTGGTGTTTGATTAAGCTAGTATTGTCTTCTATCAGCAATTAAATATTATTTTTTAACTTGTCTCAATCAGCATAGTTGGCTAGCACAGGTTAGTTAGTGACTTAGTGATAACTCTAGTTAGTTTGTAAGTAACTCAGGTTAGTTTTGTGTTGATTTAATATGACATTTCACATAGATAAAATCAAATATACAGAAATTAATTTCAATACACAATGAAAATCAATGTGTTGCTATCCAATTCTATTACAATCATAGCATAATCAAATACACAAAAATTGCATAATTCAATTCATTAAGCCAATGACTTATGAGAAACATTGAAGGGTCCCGGAGTAACAGACTTCTAAAATGTTGGCTATTTCTGAATCAGTGGCTCTGAAACACAAAATTCATAGGGAATAACTCCCTCATTCGCTTCTGTCTGTCTTTCTCTGTATGATCCCCAAGAAACAATGTATAGGCCAGCGATGATAAATGTTCCTCCCAAGATACTGTTGTCATGCACCAAAAAATAAGACTGATAAGAAACTTTCAAAATAATAAGATATAATTTGAGGATGCCATTTCTAGATGCCACAGCTCATAGAACAAAATGCATCAGTAAGTGGAAGCTATTAGGACTTAGGAGCAATACCTTCCCAAGTAGACAGCACTTCCAAGAAAAATTAGGGAAAGGATAGTAGCACATGCAGGTTGAAGGGAGATATATAGGGAAACCATGGTTGGTCCCAAGGTCTTATTGCTCCATGTAATAAGTGCATAACCAAGGGCAGATGCAAGAACTCCCTGGAACAAAGAAAAAGGGGGAAATATTAGCTTCATAAACATGGCTTATGGATGTAAATGGACCAGAAGATGATCAGCATTAAGCAATAGCAAACAAGGGCTCATGAGGATGGAGATTGATTTAAAGATTCAGACACTTACAGAATAAATAACAGCAAGAATTTCGGACCCCGTTAGAGTCCAGTCAGTAATCCCATTAGTCATAAACATTGATACTATCACCATCAATACAGTTCCAAAGAAGTAGGAATATGCTGTGAGAGATATATTTGTGGGGTACTTTCTCAATAGCGGTGCCTGAAAAGAGATTGAAACAAATTGGTTCAAACTGGAAGCAAGGAAATGAAGATACTTCCTCCACTCAAATAAATGTCTCCTTTGACAAATTAGTACATCTAAAATCATGTATCAGATATAGTTATATCTAGATAAAACAATCTTTTGATGTATTGATTTGTCTCAGGTGACATTTAATTTGAAAGGATGGAGTGATTAAAAGTCATTTAATGGATACAAAAAAAAGATTAGATACCTGAATGGCTAGATAAGCACCCATGCACATGCAGTTACCTATTAAGCACATAACACCAAGACTGAATTGATCAAATCCTATATGTTGCAAACCATCAATTAACCATCCAGATGGCTCAGTTTGAGATGCACTTTTCATTACTATTTCTTCATTTCCTATCACAACTGGACCGCGATAGAACACCATCAACAAGGCACCAAAGACACAGATAATAGTCCCTCCAACCTTTGCCCACCCTTCATATCTTAGCAAGTTCACTTTTTCTACCCTGCATAAATAAGTTAAGGCATGCTTTACTGTGTTTCAAACATTATATTATATGAAAACTCAGAATTAGAAATCAAAAAGAGTGAAAGTGAGAAGCTGACCCCATTATTGCAGAAAACAGAAATGTAAAGACAGGAATAGCTGGCTGTGTGGCAGCAGCATATGTTGCATTGGTATACTTTAAACCAATAAGAAACAGAAGCTGGTTGGCAAATATCCTGAACAATATTCAAGAAGCAAACATTATTTATGCATTAATAAAACACTATAGTTCTTACATCACTGAAAAATTAGGAAATAAGTGAGTATATGAAGAAGCTCACCCAAGTGATCCAAGCAAGAAGAATGACATTAATAGCTTCTTAGTAATGGGTGGTCGCATATGCCTATAGACAACATGGTAAGATAAGGATATCAAACATTATGATAAATTGAAAAAATACCATCATAATAAGGGGACAAAATAGTATAGACTATACTTAAAGTTTCACTTCTATACTCTTGATGTTAAGGACTGTCAACTTAAATGTGCAAAGAAATTACATTTCCAGAATTTCCAGAACCATTAGCAACAACAATCACACACAAACATAGTACATATATAGAATCAGGTTCTTTATGATAATTATTATTAAATGCCTCAAATCAATTTCCAAAAAAAGTAAGCACATTTGATTTCAGTTAAATGGAAAGCATGTTCTATATTAACAAACAAACAAACAAAAAAGATTATTTTTTAAAAAAAAAAGAAGGAATCCGTACAACTATGATAGCGATGACTCCAATAATTGCACCTATCTATCTACAAGTAATGGAGAAAGTGAAGAGAAATACACATACTTTTCATGGAAATAAGCAACAGGAGCAAGAACAGAGAGGGCAATGAGATCCCTGAAGACACAGAAGACAAGCTGGTTGACACCATCATTGAGTGCCACTTTGGTGACAACATTGTAACCTCCATAGATTAGGGGTGCCATTAACATGGCCAACTGTGTCTTCCATATAATTGATCCTGAACCAGTTGCCATCTCACAAACACTTGAACTGCAAAATGGGGTTGCTAGAAATGAAAGAAAGTTTTCAACTTTAACTTCGGTGCTACTTGTCTTGGTTCTGGTATCTTTTGAATCTAATTTTGCATTCAAGCAATGATGATGTTGACTTCAATATTTTGAAGACAAGGCTGCTGTTCCCTATTTGTCCAGACACTTGCACAAGTTGCTATCATGACAATCACTAAATACACGTGTTTTTTTATTACAATAAAAAAACATGGATTTAGTTTTAGATTACTCTCAAATTAAAATAGTTTTAACCACAAACTCTTGAATAGATTTATGATTCGCGACGAATTAATCTTTGATTTGTCAAAGTAAAAGATATTATAAGAAAAAAAAATTAGACATAAATTTAGTTAGTTATATAATGTCAACAAAAATAACTAGTTTACGTAAACAATTGTGTAAAATAATAATTATAGCAGGAAAAAATGAAGAATACATTTTTAAAAAATATTAATTTGACAAAAATAATTAAATATGAGATATATATTTTTAAAATTTTGATGGATTAAATTTGGATGTCATTTTTTTAACCATATTTAGAAGAATGTGAGATTTCTATTCGTAAAATTAGGTGACATTTATTTAAGTAAATCTTTCACAATTTTATTTTTACATTAATAATTACAAATTTTAAAAAGAAAATGGAAAAAGGATGAATTTTATCCCCATTTTTATACATCTTTAAAATAATTATTTAAATATTTCTGTAAAGAATTGAACCAAATACACAAACTTCTTGTCAGTACAAAAAATAGTTTGTGTTATTTTTTATCAAACTCATACTATTTTTTTAAAAAATTATTAGTTACATCTTGAAATTATTTTTTCTGTGCCAAAATTTTATGTATGCAATTTTGATAATTTGGTTCTTCTTCTAAATATATTATTTGAACAAAGCAATGAATTATTGAATTTTTTTTGTCTTGTGAATTATTGATACTTTAAAGTGCACGTTTGTTAATCGAATTTTTTATTTTTAATATTGGAATAGTAATAGTATTTTTTTTAAATGTGAATTGTTGTGGTGTTATTCTCAAATGTGGAACCGTTTAATTAGAGAAGTAGAAATTGGACTGTTCGATTTAGTAGAAATACAGAAATTGAACCGTCCGATTTCTAGAGGTACATAAATCGGACATCCGATTTGTGAAAAGTACACAAATCGGACGGTCCGATTTATATTTAAAAAAATTAAAAAAATTGAAGTACATAAATTAGACTCTCCGATTTATAAATTTTTCACAATTTTAAAAATACTAAAAATTATCGTATTAAAATATATCATTAATTTTACTTTCATAACAAAACAAAATAGCTTTGTTAATCCCACAAATCACAAATGTGGTGGAGAAAGTAATCTTATTGGTCTTAGACTTTCTACTTTCTAATTCCTAGGTCAGTTTCAAAAATAATTGATACTGATAAGTGATAAAGACCACAGACACATATTATAATATTTTATTTTCTGAAAATGCAGATTGGCCCAGGTAGATGGTGGTGTTTGTTGAATTTTGTGATGGTCGAAGTTCCACGTGTGTGATAAAATAGATATTATGTGAATTCTATGATATTTTTTATTGTAATATTTAAATTTTTTAATTTATTTTTAAAAATAAATAATAAAATGTTTAAAATAAAAATAAAATATTTAAAATTTATTATATTATTTATTTGTCTTTTTTTAACAAATTAGCCGTAATGTGATAGATATTATAACATTCGCTTTAATTATGAGTCATAACTTAATAAAAATTAATAGTTAAATTAATTTTTTAAAAATAATATAATTTTTTAAATTTGTTCCTACAAAAAATTTTTAATTAAATTAATTTATTAAAGATTAAAAATTAAAATTTATCTAATTTGTATTCTAAAGATATATATTAAGATAATAAATTAAAATATATATTTTTTTAAAATACAAAAAATTTAAATTTTTAATACATTTATTTTTCATTTATTAAATAAAAATATTTAAAATAGTTTATTAATAGTAGTTTTATTAAGGATACATGCTAGCTAAACACTAAAAATTAATTATATTTGTCCTTCAATCACTCCATTCACAATTTTCGTCAATAATTAATATTTGTGAAACATTAATTGACAACATATATGATATTTGACATGTTTAATTAAATATTTACCAAATATATTTATGAACATCTATTAATTTAGTCATTTTTTCAATTACATAAATCAGTCCAGCTATACATCCAAGTATTTTTGACAACTAAGTCCAACCAAGTTGGTCTAAATTCAACAAAAACTACTTTCTTCGTATGCGCGTTTCAATAACGTAAAACATGTCCTTCTTTGTCTTTGTCTTCGCGTTCTTCCTTCTTCTTCTTCGCTTTTCTCCTTCTTCGTCTTCGCATTCCTTCTTCTTATAATTTTTTTGCCCATATTTTACGATATTCTTGACCGACTAAGAATTAATTTGTCGCGGATCGAATTTCTATTTAAGAGTTAGCTACTGGCCAATGAATTATTGTTATATATATACATGTTCTAAAACCGGACCGGACCGGCCAATTCAACCGGATTAATCGGGAATCGAGTCGCCAGGCCAGTCCGGTTGACACCCAAAACCGCTTTGCAAAAAACTAGTGAAAAACGATCGAACCGACAGTTAACTAGTGAACCGATTGAACTGATCCCTTTTTTTTAGGTCCGGTTCACTCCCCTCCCTTCTTCAAAACAGTGCGTTTTGAATTTTGTTTTTTTTTTTAAAAAGGAAAAAAGGGGCAAAGGGAGAGGGGGTTGTTCACTATGTTGCCCTTTTTTTCCTTTTCTTTTTTTTTTTAATCAAAATTCAAAACGCATCATTTTGAAGAGGGGAGGGGAGTGAACCAAGCCTAAAAAACCGGTCCGGTTCATTAGTTAACCGTCAGTTCGACCAGTTTTTTATCTTTTTTTTTTTTTTTGCAAGGCGGTTTTGGGTGTCAACCAGCCTGACGACCAGTTCCTGATTGAACCAGCCAATCCGGTTTTCAGAACATTGATACAAATTCACCCGGCATCAAATTTATGAGGAAATATTTTACTCAAGTGACACAAAAATACATTTCAAAGCCCTGGAGTATTTTGACTTAAGATACAAAATCACATTTCAAATTTGGTCTCCAAATTTAAGCACAAAATTTCATTGCAAAATGTTTAGGCCAATTTTGATATTTTGTCCTAAAACGAGATAAAATGTTCATTCCTACAATGATAGCAGACACCAATTTTCGGATGAAATTTTACATAGACAGGATCAAACATAGAATTCACAACTAAAAAAATGATAGCATAAACCAATTTTTACATGATATATATATTGCATAATTTATTTCCTTAATCCAATGATTTTGGATTAATGGAAATGCTGGATGACCCTGAAATAGCATGACCTTTCTGGTATGCAGTCTTTTCATGAATAAGTGGCTCAGACACCCAAGAAGCAATAGGAATAACTCCAGCATTTGCTTGTTTTTCTTTGTAAGATCCCCATGTAACAATGTATAAGCCAGCAATGATAAAAAGTCCCCCCAAGATACTGTTGAAGTTTTTGCCATGCACCCAAAAGAAAAGAAAAAGGATGAGCAAAGAATATGCAAATTTCAAAAGGCTAAATTGCTAGATGTCTGTGGAAATTGTTTAGAAACAATACCATTTTTGGATGATATAGGAGAAACAAATGCATGAGTAATTGGAAGCAATAGGAACAATACCTGCCCAAGTAAATTGGACTTCCAAGGAAGATTAGGGACAGAAGGGTAGAAAATGCTGGTTGGAGGGGATTGTAAAGGGAAACCAAAGCTGGCCCCAGAATCTTGTTGCTCCATGTAATGATTCCATAATTAAGGGCAGATGCAATAACTCCCTGAAGAAACAGGGAAAATATTTGTCAAAAACTATATATTAGAGTCTCCACCAAACAAGATAATATTTGTATGAAACATAGCTAGCAATCCGTTTCAATGAAACAGCAGAAACAATGAACAGGTGCCAAATTTAGAGAAGACAACTCAAATGTTAGGAAGAGAATTGGACTGGATGCTCAATAATAAGTGATAACTAACAAGGGCTCATGAGATTGAAGATCGATTTAAAATTAGACTCACAGCATAAATAACAGCAACTACTTCTGACCGCGTCAAAGTCCAGTCAGCCGATGGATCAGTCATGAATATCGATGATATCACCATCAGTACAGCTCCAAAAAAGTACGAATATGCTGTGAGAGATATGTGTGCATGATACTTATTCAATAATGGTGCCTGAAAACAAGCCATGGCAATAAATCAAACACACCAAGTTGCATATAACATAAGGTCAGAATGAATTGGTTCGCAAAAGTTGATGAGCAAGCACAACTAATCTGATCAATGTAAATATATGCCATGCCTGACATTAGGATTGGAGCTTCCAGAAAAAATTCACTTGGGAAGATCTCTTATCTTCCATCATGTTGTATTATTCTTCTGTTAGTATTAATGATATACTTCAATCCAAAGGGGAAAAAAGAAAGTTATAACTCTGAAAAGCATTCAGAAGCCATCCAAATCCTATGCCAAAGAGTGAGTATATAATGTGTGTTTTATGAAATGTGGTTCAAGTGAATCCAACAAAGATATTGGTTTAACAAACAATAAAATTTACTGGCATTTTCGGACCAAATAATTTTATCAAGTCAGGTCAGAAAACATTTTAGCAATATAGAGACCTATATATTCCAAAGTAAATTATCTCTAGGGAAGTGAAAGAACTGTTTGCAACAGAAGAAACTATAACTACCCAATCTCTATAGTCAACACCCTTTGTCACAAGACATGTGAAAAGGAATCGGAGCCATGAAAAAGAATAGTCAACAAAAAGGTACATACCTGAAGGGCCAAAAAAGCAGCCATGCACATGCAGTTTGCTATCAAACACAAAACCCCAATATGAAATCGATCTAGTCCAAAATCTTGCAAACCATCCATTAACCATCCAGCTGGCTCTGGCTGACCTCTGGCACTAATTTCAGTTAGTGCTACATGGTCTAGATCTGAATATCCTATCAGAGCCGGACCTCGATACAAAACCATCAATACAGCACCAAAAACACAGATGAGAGTTCCTCCAATCTTTGCAATCCCTTCATATCTTAGCAAGTTTACTCTTTCTGTACTGCACGAATAAGTTTAGGTAAGCATTTTACTGAATGTCCTAGGGTAGTGGGATATGCTTATTAACATACACAATTCCGGTTGACAGTTTAGAATGTGCATTCGCTTCTATAGGCTCTATAGAAAAAGAAAATTTAATATTCGGTTAACACATGAAGTAAGAAATCGCTTAAGAGTGAAACTGACCCCATCATTACAGTAAACAGAAACGTAAAGACTGGAATTGCTGGCTGCGTGGCAGAAGCATATGTTGGATTAGTATAGCTTAAACCCATAAGAAACAAAAGCTGGTTGCCAAATATCCTGATCAAGATTCAAGAAGCAAACGCAGTATACGTGATAATAAGATTATTGTTCCTATATTGCCAAAACAGTAAACAAGTGACTACATCAAGAATCTTACCCAGTTAATCCAAGAAAGAAGAATGACAGCAATAGGCGCTTCGTGATTGGGGGCCGTGTACGCCTACAGGCAACATGGTAGATTAGGAAATCACAAATAATAATGAAATAAAGATTTGAGAATACCGTCAGTGGAAACAATAAAACTCAGAGCTAAAACTGTTTCTAAATTACTTCGAATCTGTAGAACTGTTAAATGTGCAAAGCAAGTATGTATAACCTATGCTGTTAGGTGCCAACAATCAAAATTAGCAGTCTTCCTGTATAAGATATAAACATGATTAGCAGCCTGGAACCAGTAATAACAATCAAGCACAAACATAGTACATTTCTTGAACCAGGTTTTAGATTACTATTGTTCATTGCCTCAAATTAATGTCCAAAAGGAGTAAGCCATTCAACATCAGTGAAATACAGAGCATGCTCTAAATTTGCAGGAAGAAATTTCTAAATAATTAATATTTTCATACAAATAGAATGTCCCTAAACAGTGGAAAGTGCATCAATAAGAAGAAAATGCAAAATAGTAATTATTCCAACAGGTTAAATTTTTCTACAACAAATTGAAAAGTAGTAATTATTTATGGCTAAAAACAGAACACAATTAAAAATTTCTTAAAGGTGAATCCGTAATGATTGGAGAAAAGGGAGATAAAAAGAGCATACTTTTCATGGAAATAAGCGACAGGAGCAAGGATAGAAAGGGCAACGAGATCCCTGAACACACAGAAGACTAATTCGTTGACACCAACATTGAGGGCCACTTTTGTGATGACATGGTATCCACCATATAAGAGCTGCACCATGGCCATGGCTAAATGAGCCTTCCATGTATCAGCACCCACTGACGCTGACCCTGACCCTGATCCTGAAGCTGATCCAGCCATCACAAACCCACCTTTTCTTCTCGTTCTCTGTGGAATTCTGACAAACACCTCGCAGACAAAGAAAAGAAGAAGAAGATGGGATGGTGGTTGTTGGAGATAGAATGAAACACACGCCAAATCAGATGCTTGGTTTGCAAGGCACACACAAACAAACACGCGGAGAGAATTTAAGGGGTGACTGAAAATGAAAGAAAGTTGAGAGCTTTTAGCTCAGTGGTGGTTGATCTTGGTGTTTTGATCGAGTTTGTGTTTGTGGGTGGAGGAACTCGTCTCCGATGGAAAAATAATAATATCTGCTGTATATGTGGACTGCCTTGTCAGCTCCATGGTTGTCGTAGAAACATTTTGTGATAAGAACAACGTGTTGAACATACGTGGAATATTTTGTTGGTTTTCTAATTTGTTGCATGTGCCATCATCATCCCACTTGTTAACGTTGAAGTTTTGGTTCATGAATTGATCATCGAACTGCCACTTCCAATTCATGTTTCCTGATGATTATGACAGTAGTATATGAATTTCATTTTCAACTATGTTTAAAAATTGTGACTAGTATAAAATATATTAAAAATAAATTAATAAAATAAATGTGATTGAAATATTAAATAATTATGTGAAATATTTTATATAGTATATTAAGATTAAATTTATCTTTATATATCACGTTATATATACACACAAAAAAGTCTATGTATAGATAAAATATAGGGTAAAAAACCATAATAAGCCAACTGGCTCAAAAAATAACGTAAATACGCCAAAGCAAAAATCGTTTCAGCAATAAGCCAGACCGCATTTTTATATAATTCGAACCAGCTTGGTTCGAACTAGAAATGGTAGTAATTCGAACCAGGGTGGTTCGAATTAGGTTATTTTATTTGTTAATAAATCGAACCAACCTGGTTCGAATTATGAATGAATGTAATTCGAACCAAGGTGGTTCGAATTATAGAGAGAAAGGGTTTTCCGTGTAAATCGAACCGGGCTGGTTCGAATTACACAAATCATAGGTCGAACCAGACCGGTTTGAATTAGGGTGAGACTGACTGAGCTGTTTATCTATGGACGAGGCAGATCCGAATCGGCCAAAGAGGTGCGGCCTATGGCGCCAACCCGGCCTATGTCACCATTCATAGTTCGAACCAGACCGGTTTGATTGTTTATGAATAATGCAACACTTTCCGTGGATGCACAATTTAATAAGAAAAAAATAATCACTAAACTGTTTCAAGATTCGTTGATCGTACGAAGTGAATGTCCCACAAGAGAAATAAAAAAAAAAAAAAACATAGGTGAACAGACTACAACATAATAAAGTAAATGAACAAAATTGGTGGAGTGAAAAAATGGGTGACAAGACATAACACTGTCACCGAATTTCAAATATGATGACGGAAAAGACTCTAACATGCCTCTTTGTTTGAAATGCTCTTCTTTGGGGTTAACTTAGCGGAGAAGTATTATTTAAAGACAATAATTAAAATAAAATATTATTCAGTAATAAAAATTAAATATTGGAAACTGTCCAAACTATGGAAAAAAAAGTACAAACCACTATCATACATGATTGAACTTTAAAGAAAAAAATACATGAAACATGAATCATCTAAACAGATGCGACCCAGTGCCACAGCGACGGGGTACCCGTGCCCTCTGACCTCGGCGGATCAACGGCTCCACATCCTCGATGTCATCCTCGTCATCCGGTGGGGCAGGCTGTGCTGGTGGCGCAACATGCAGGGGTGTCGCCGAAATCCCTGCGACAGACTGTGATGCAGCGGTGAAGGCGGATGGAGGAGTACCTCCGAGACAGAACTGGTGACCAGCGGATGAGGATGGAGGCTCATTCAGATCAACATCTAACGGGGCCTGTGTGCCTGAGGTCTGACCACCACTGCGCGGAGTGGCCTCCCCCTGCATGATGGCGCTGATCTCGTCAAGGAAGCGTGGACTCCCAAAGTCCCCAACAAGCGTGTCTGACCCAATGAAGTCTGACCACTGTGATCCGGAGATGCGCCAAGGTGTCCCCCCCTGCTCAGGCTGGTCATCGGCTGGCACACCAACGAAGTAATCTCCAAAACCTCTGGATGCACAACCTGAAGTACGTCCGGAGTAGTATACGGCATCCATAGAAACTGCAAAAGGAACTC
The DNA here is from genome assembly GCF_014773155.1 of Arachis stenosperma. Taxonomy (NCBI): domain Eukaryota; kingdom Viridiplantae; phylum Streptophyta; class Magnoliopsida; order Fabales; family Fabaceae; genus Arachis; species Arachis stenosperma. Next base: position 3,131,564 of record NC_080381.1, on the reverse strand, counting down.
ACCCTTGTCAGGGCAACTTTATCACACAACTAGAAATGCTAGATTCTAAAAGGAGACTTGTTAAGTAGCATACTCACCTCCCCATCCTGTAACATGTCTATCCTGAGCCTCCACATCTCCACTCTAGGACCCTTCTCGCTCCCGGAAGGGTTGTAACCTGACCATCTGCACCATACACATTTGTTACATGAACAGAAATATAAATGACTACGCAGTTATGTATGTCAAATTGAAATAGAGAAGGCATAGTATAGTACCTGGATGCCAATGGCCAGCTCGACTCCTCATATCCTGCTGGCCTAAATCGAGGAAAGCGCCAAAAGATCCAAGACTGGAGCAGCTGAAGCGGGCCCGCTAACTTGACCACATGTCTGTTTGCCACTCGGCACATGCACCGGTACAACCAAGCCAGTGCGGCGGAACCCCAGCTGTAGGTACCCATCTCCTCCAGCCTAGCTACGTACGGGAGCCATCTGATGTGAATCCGGTTCCCGGACTTGTCCGCAAACAGCTGCGTGCCCAACAACATCATGATGTACACACGGGCATAACGGCGCACAGTCTCATCATCAGCATCCTCAGGGCACTCCCCGAAGGTCTCCTGAAACCAGCTGCAGTTCACTGCGTACTTCTGAACCTGGCTGGGAGGAGGTATAACTCCGAGCAACTCCTGGAACCAGACCCAGGCTGGACGGCCACCCTCGATGTATATATGGAACTCGGACAAGCACCCGCTCACGTAACGGCCGTCCACTGGCAAACCCAGCTGGTATGCCACGTCCTGGAGTGTGATGGTGCACTCTCCGAACGGCATGTGGAACGTGTGCGTCTCTGGACGCCATCGCTCTACGAAAGCACTGACAAGAGCCTCGTCTAGCCGGAACCATCGGTCGTTCAGCCTTGCAAGATGGTATAGACCTGCCATCTGCAAGTACGGAACGTATCTGTCATCAAGTCGCATGCCCTGCTGCCGCCGCATGCTCCTAATGCATCGCTGGGGCTGCTCACAAAATGAAACGCTCAGTTAGAACCGGCTTGAAATCCAACCACAACCATAAGCAGCATCATAAATCATCACATACCATTCTGCTAAATAAGACCGCATAACATTACATGAAAGATAACCAACTAGAAAACAAATCCATAGACCGCACAACTAAACCGCATAAATAAACCAGCCTAACGAGAAACAGCTTAACTAAACCGGTTTACGTAAAAGAGCTACGGTAAAAACAACTAGCATAAAAAAGTCAAACAAATCACCAACATAAAACCACTAACGAAAATCACCTACCCTAAACCACTAACATAAACCGTTTGCATAAACCACTCGCAAAAACCGCTAACACAAACCACCAACATAAACCACCAACAGAAACCACTAACTTAAACCACTAGCATAAACCACTAACAAAAACTACTAACATAACCCACCTACATAAACCACTAACATAAACCACTAACATAAACCACCATCTAACCCACATGCAAAACCACTAACATAAACCACCAACAGAAACCACTAACTTAAACCACTAGCATAAACCACTAACTTAAACTACTAACATAAACCACCTACATAAACCACTAACATAAACCACTAACATAAACCACCATCTAACCCACATGCAAAACCACTAAGGCACAAATACCGCTAGAATAAAAAATATTTCCGTACTAACCTCCTCGTCGATGACCCCGGCTATATGAGCGACTCCGTCCAACCGATATAACCGTGCCGGATCGTCCCCCATGAGCAGAGTATTCCGTTCAGCTATTATTCGGAGAGAATCTCGGTCGTTTTCTCTGAGATTTTGTGGGGTAGGGGGGAGGAATAAGAGTTCGAATGAGGGTGATTCGAACTCCTTATATAGCCGAATCAAGGGTAATTCGAACCACCTTGGTTCGATTTATGAAGGAGAGTAATTCGAACCAGCTTAGTTCGAATTACATGCTTTGCAATGGTCGTAGTTCGAACTAGCCTAGTTCGAATTATGTGGGATTGAAGTTCGAACCACCTTGGTTCGAATTACGTTGAAATAACAACCTCTAATTCGAACCACCCTGGTTCGAATTACTACCATTTTGAGTTTGAACCAAGCTGGTTCGAATTATATAAAAATGCGGTCTGGCTTATTGATGAAACGATTTTTGCTTTGGCGTATTTACGTTATTTTTCCACTCATTTGGCTTAATATGGTTTTTTACCCTAAAATATATATATAAATTTTTATATTTTTATCTTTATTTATCAACGAATTTTATATAATATTTAAATAATGTTTTGAGTAATAAATTTAAAAATATGTTGTCAATACTCGATTAGATTTTATTACCATGCTTTTTCGAGAAAAGCAATTTATTATCTCTAGTGACTAGTTTTGAGTTTTTGTTGAAGAATTCCATCTCTTTCATTGTTGTCGATTTAAGTGACATTATAGATCAATTTTGATTGACTTTTAAAAAAATATTTATTTTTTTTAAGTGACATTATAGATCAATTTAGATTGATTTTTGAAAAAATATTTATTTTTTATTTTAAAAAAATTAATAAATAAAAATTATTTTATATTTAGATAATCTTTTTAAAAAAATTAAAATATTAAAAATATTTTTTATTTTATTTTTATGTAAGGATTAGAAACTTTTAAAAAATAAATAATTTATTTTTTAAATAAAAATACTTTTTTTAAAAGACGTATTTAAATAAATTTTAAAATAAATAAAAATATTTTTAAAATATTTTTTACTCAAAAAAATCAATCCAAATTAGCTCTATCTATAAGGTTGCATTTGTTTATAGAGACATGACATTGAGACAGGGACACAGAGATATAGGATTGTGTTTGGCAGAGGAGACATGGACAGATGTATTTTGTGTCCATCCTGACAAAAAAGACACAGAGACACTAACAAAGAACATAACTTATTTTTTATTTTTTCTTTTATTATTCTTGTTAATTTTTCATAATTATATTTTTTATTATTATATTTTTCATTTTAAATTCTTTAAATAAAAAAAATAAAAATAAATTAGATTTTTATAATTTATTCTAGTTTATCACCAAACACATTACAAGATCTCGAAAGCAAACGCAACCTATATTATCTCGTAATTATACACGTCGTATTCTTTTCTCCTCTTGATGTTTGACTTTCACAATCAACGTGTGTAAATGTGTAATTGAGGTGGGAGAGAATCACTAAGTTCCAGTAATTGAGGTGGTGGGAAAAAGTTTTATTTACGACATTTACGTATTTTATTCTATATCCTTCTGTATATTTTGCTTGTATCTATACGCCTATATATAATATTCAAGTCATCAACTCCTTTAATACAAGAAATCATATAATATTATAAATAAATATTAGTGATGAAACAAAATACAGAGAGAAAGAAATCTTCAAAATATCAAACACCACAGAATAATAACTACAAAGTACAAACAGCATTATCAGGGACTCAAAAGAACACTATGTGATAAAGCCAAATAAGGATTGTGATCCAGAAACAAACATGACACTCCAATAATAAAAGCTGTATATAAATAGCACCATGCCAAAATATCCAAACGCTCGGGAGAACCAGCCAATAAGCTGCATTCTTAGTTTGAGGGTGGTGGGGATAAAGCTGCTGGGATGGTTGGCATAGGGGGTAGTGTCAGTTTAGGTACAGCTGTTGCCAATGGTGGCAATGTGTTTGGCAACTGTGGTGGGATTTGGGTGCTTGGCAATGGTGGCAATGAGAGTTTTGGTTGAGTTGGTTGTGGCATGTTTGGCAATGGTGGCAATGAGAGTTTTGGCTGAGTTGGTTGTGGCATGTTTGGCAATGGTGGCAGTGTTGTAGGTTTAGGGAAACTTGGTAGAGATGGCAAAGGTGGCAGTGTGGCTTTAGGGAGTGGTGGGAGGGAAGGAAGTTGTGGTGCTGATGGTTGTGTCTGCATGAGGTGGCGAGCTCCTAGGCTCATTCTGGGGCTTGACAAGAACAACGCAAGTAGCATGCAAAGGATGACAGAATGCTTTGTAGCCACCATTTTTGAAAGATTTGTGATATGGCTTATGAGTTCCTTTTCTGCTAATTAAAGTACTTGTTTTTATGTGCAAATATTGTGTTTGAGGTGAGTTGAATCAGAACAAGTTGTAATGGGTATATATATATTTGTGTGAATTTGAAGCCTTTCCTTGTGTTTGATAAAATGTTGTTGAAGAAGCATTAGTTAGTTTACCTTAACATAGAAGGGAGGCCATCAAATTTCACCTACACCTATTTGTGGTATGGTTGTATCCCCAACCAATCTACACCAATGAACCTCAAAGTCAAAGATGATTAAACTAAGATAGTTGAATATTACTATGGAGCAATTCCGTATATAATAACTCCATATGAACCCAAAATGTAGGTTTGAACCCTAACCGACATTTTTCGAACCATATGCGTGGAGTATTATGGTTATCGTATTGTCTCTGCAACTAAACGTAAGCTTGTAGCGTATTGATGCGGGTGAATGCTATAGCCTAGTCAAGGGGGAGAGGAGAGTTTAAGTACTATTATTTTTAAGCAATAAATATTATTTTCAAATCAAGGTGTTAATTATATTGCCACTCTTTAAACATTATTGTTATTTGTGAGTAAATGTTTTTTGGAAGAAGTGCCTTTTCTTTTACCATAACCAAAAGGACGAAAGGAAAACTGTAATAAAAAATGGAATTCAGTTAACTTATGCCTTAAGAAATAAAGACACACGTTAAGCTTATAAATTAAAAATATTTTCATTAAAAATACAAAAAAATTGAAGTTTTCAATATATTAAAAAATAAGAAAAATATTATTTGTACACCAAAATCTGTCACTAAAATTAGCCACCAATGTATTTCTGTATAAATACATGTGTAGTTTAATTTATTTCCAATGTATATTTGTATTCTAGCATGTATTTTATACTAGTGGCCGACTTTGGTGGCGGATTTTGGTGTACACGTAGTATAACCCTAAAAAAAATTTAAAACTTCTACTAATAGTAATCTTAAAGACACATACCAGCTAAACTCCAAAAAATAAACAAATAAAACCAAGTGATTGAAAGATTTTCGGCGAAAAAATTCTTCAGCCAAAAACACAATAATTTCTTTTGATACAAAATTTCTAAAGCATTTCTCCTAGAATCTGATCATGAAAATATCTGTGTAATTCATTAATAAAATTAATTTCAATTTTAATATTTTGTATCGCAAAAGTTTAAGCACATGACGAAACTTATTTAATGTATAACAATACAATTACAAACGCAGGAGATATAGAGTACGAAAAAAAAAAACAAAAGGAAAGATATTTACGTAATCAACAAATAAAAACATGCATAGGTAAACAGCAAAACATATCAGTAAAGGCCTATATTCCTAAAATGGTTCTTATCTGATTAGGAGGATGCCTGGCCAACGCCCTGGGATCGGGATAGCCATTCTTGGGATCCATAATTGCTTTATAGATAAGCTCATAAGCTTGTGCCAGAGACCTGGCCACCCCTATAGAAGCTTCGGAACGCAACCTTGGAACTTGCATCTGCTCAAATTCAGGCAGAGAATTATCGCTTCCCAAAACAAGACCAAAAAGAGCCTTCAAACACTCGGAAAGGATCGCTGGACTTGTGCCTTCTATCTCTGCCAATGGCATACCAACTTCATTGTCTCCCTCGTGAACTGAATTGTGGAAATGAGGCATCTTTTCAGATAAATTACACCTTCTTAAGATTGCATCAACTTCTTTTTCCACGAGAACACGCAAGTGATTATCAATCATTGCTCCAAGCCTTTTCACATATTCAGCAGCAACCTCATGCCGAGATAGAGGTTGTTGAATAGCACACAAGCAGTTAATGAGAAAGATCTTGGAGGGGGTCTCACTAGTCTGCCAAAAAAAAAAAAAAACAAAGATGAAGGCATTAGAAGGTGAGGGCAATTATGACTCAACCAAGTGCTAGTTTATTGGATATTAGTTCTGTATGGAACTAATCAAAAAGTCCAGAGGCTGACCACTTTAACTTGCTGCACGTTTAATTTCTTCATCTTTACTTGTCATGTCCAAAATACAAAGATGGTAATATAAAACTTTGCTACATTTGAACATTGGACAATGTAGTAAGGGATTTACTTCAGTCCACATGGTTTTACATTTATGATTTGACATGAAATCAAATAAAAGCCAAATATTTTATGATTTTAAATTGGATAAAGTATGTTTTTTATCCCTAATGTTTGTGATTTTCTTTAAAAATACCCCTAACGTTTAATCTCATTCGATAAAGCATATATATAAGTGAAGATATTTGGGAATAATAATCAATTAGATTTAGAGCATCGTAACAAAGTTTGTATCATCTACCAACATCAAATATTAGTGAAACCCAAAGAAAAAAATGGATAAAAGATGGAGGAGCATAATAGACCTGTGAGGTTGAAGCAGGATTGCTACTTGACAAGATTGCATCAACTGACGATCTAGTAAGTTGTCCAGAGTCAGAACTCATCCTATTCCTTCTTGATGAGTGACCGACTCCCTTTGATTTGTGTGCCTCTGCTGCTTGTTCACACATCTGTAACAATTACACACCAACGAAATCCATGAGTCTATATAAGATCAGGTTTTTTCTCAAAATGAACAGCATGCATTTGGAACTGTCCTTAAATGGGATATTCTACACATCCTTGAGCTAGAGCTGAAAAAACTAGTTCCAACTGGAATATACAAGTATGGTTTAATAAATCTTCAGGAAGAACCAAAATATGCACCATTCTGTTCGGAATAAGAAATGACAAAAACAAAGGAAGAAACCCATTTAAAAACTTGGTCCGATGCCAAATAATATATGGGTAGATTATGAATCAGCCCGCTTTAGCTCATGAGAAGCAGGAAGGAGCTCTCCAAGTTTGAAACAATGCCAGACAATATCTTGGAACCGAAGCAAAGCAGTTTAAAAAAGATTTGGTGGTCAGATCATCACGTTCTCATACAGATAAGGCAAAGATGTTCAAAGATCCTAAGTTACTATTATGTAAGAAGTGATACAATATTAGAAAGGAAGGTCAAACTTCAGAATATCATTTGGAATATAAAGGTCACAGCATAAAATACAGAAACCAGATAACAAACCTGAATAATTGGGTCCAGTATCGCAGATATAACTGGATCAAAAGCAGGTTTCTGGCCAGAAGCAGGAACCATCATGCTGTTGTAGGTGTCAATAATTTCAAGAAGTATGGATACTCCTTCTCTAACTGCTGGAGGCGGGGAAAGATCAGATGCTACAAGTGGGGGATATCGTAAAAGTTTTTCTCCTCGACCTTTCAGAATATCAAAAAATGTTTTCTGAGCAGCATCTTTCAGCACCCATAGTGTATTACATAGTGCAGTATCTCGTCCAAGTAAATCTGCAATCTACAAGGCCATTACAAGTCATGACGTCATTTGAAAAACATGGGATTATTGCTTTCATGGAAAATCGACTGAAGTGAAAAACTCACGGTGTAGCTGTAAAATTCAAGGGTATTACTCAGTTTGTAAGAGACTATCAAGCTCGGTTGAGATTGCAAAACTTGTTCAACTCTCAGCTTAAACGGCCTGCATACTCCTTCGAAAATTCTATCAAGAACAAACATCAAGTCACTTTCTGTCTTTGCAGAACCATTCACAGGGTTATTGGAGAATTGCTTTGCTGTTGGTCCAATATCCACACTTGCATCTGGATCTAATAAAACAAGTACAAGTTCACGTTCAGATGCCAGGGCCTGCATGCATATAGAAAATATATGAAAAATAAATAAACCATGATCGAGAAACAGCATCCAGAGTGGCTTCAAGGCATTCATCACAATGCTTTCACACAATACCTGATGCAACCAGCCTAGCATATCACCAACATATCTTAATGGGTCATGAGCATGCACTTCGATTGGTCGAGGCATTCCACCAGGTCCTCCACGTGTAAGAGCACTAATAAATCTTCTGAAAAGTGCATTGTGTCTCATATTGGCTACCTGCAGAATTTAGTGACTTAGTAATTTATAATGTGCAAGTAGATGATGATAAAGAAAATCCAGGTTTAAATTTGATATTATGTAGATTCTTTAGATTGTATTGTTAACAAATGGTTCACTAGGAATTATATTAGCTGGTGCATTAACATGCTTCACGATACAAAACATATCAATTCTAATATGGAAGATGACTGGTTTCTAATCCAAACAACAATCACTAATAGACCAGCCAAGTTTTCAATAGGTTGATTGATCAACATTGAACGTACCTCTTCTGCACAATACTTGAAAAGGACAGATCTTTCCTTGAGGTATCTCACAGCTGTTTTCAGAAGCTCACTAACTTCCGGATTGTCAGTATCACCCAATTTTCTACATTCTGCCTGAACCCACCTAAAAGTGAAGAATTTATATATATAATCAAACAAGCCAGTTTCAATGAGAAACAAGTTGTGAGAGTCTCTAAGAAATCTTACAAGACATGAGATATTCTCTGACATAATGACATTATAATGTTAAGAGTAAATTAGACAACCACTACATTGCTCCAGAGTCAAGTGAAGTAGTAGTGCAACCATTATAAGTTAGTGAAACTTGTTATAAATTTTATAATCATGACAGCTGTATTCAATGATTACATATAACATATGTATATATCCTGTTGTATCAGGTAAAAAAATTCAAAACGAATGGTACAGATTATTCGCAAATGGTTTTCTTTCTCATGATTCTCTGACATCTCACAAGGATCTGATTCTCTTTCTATTTTGTGCTACTTATCTGATTTCCACATATATCAATGACACATGCAAGGCTCAAACTCGAGCATTAAGCATGTATAAACCGCACATATAAACAACAATTGTGCATCACACGCAAGCCAAATGACCCTGAATTATATGAATGCTCACCTGCATAGGTGTTCATAAGCTCCTTCTTGATACACAGCCATCATATCCATTAGCTCCAAACCAGCACGCTGCAGTGAAAGTATCTCATGTTATTCAATAATATACAATGAGAACTGACATTGCATAATGCACAAAGATAGCTCAACACATAAAGCACAAATTAGTAATACAATAACAAGATCACTATTATGATAAACCTTGATCAAACTCCTACCCTCTATTTTATAATATAATTTTCCTCGTCTTGATGAGATTCTTCTTTTATATTAATAATAATAATAATAATAATAATAATAATAACAATAATAATAATAATAATAATAAACCATAATCCAAATTGTATAGGTTTATGATAAATATGAGACTATAGGACTAATGCTAGAAGCTAAGCCATGTAAGATGACATGGATGCATGTCATACTTAAAAGAAAATAGTAAACAAATAAATATTTCCATACTGGGACAAACAGCCGGCTAGCAGTACTCTTACCACGTATGTCATGGACAAAGTATCCCCCTTTTTTATTAGCCCCGAGGACAAAGTATTTCTAACTTACTCATAATCTTATATGCATAATTATTCAGACTTTGGCTAACATCTGCAGACTGCAGAATTCTGCAGTAACTCACAAGAGTGAAAATAGGATAAGAAGGATATACATAGAACAAGATTACCTGATGATGTGTCCTAAGCAACACTTTGCAGTTGGCGTGAATCTCTTGGACATGAGAAAGTGCCTTGAAAAAGTTCTCATTCAGCTCTTCATCTCTAAGTGCATTTATCTGCCGATAATCAATAATTATTGATAAGCAAGAACACTGTATGATTATCTTGAAATTAATTCACGAAGCCACAGTCCAACAATAGGAGAGACATCAAGCAGTAACTTAAACCTCTTCAGGGGAGAGCTGATAATTGCGTAGGAAACATGCCACAATCTCTAGTCTTTGGCTAGTAGTTTCAAGCTCTTGTTTGAGCCTCTCTGTGGTGTTGATAATGTCACCAGTGCTATCACTACAACTGTTTAAAGCCTTTGCTATCCTGTAAATTATAAAACCTTAAGATTTTATCAGAAGATCTACACACTAGTAAAAAAAATTATTAAATTTAGAGAACAATATGACCATTTTTAAGATAAATTTGATATTCTCTAAGGTAAAACTCAAAATCTTAATTCATAAACCCTAATGAACAATTTCTGAACAAATCATCAATCTTAATTCATCACCCTAATGTTTCTGGAGCTGGGCCGCTAATGAAAAACTAGGGTTTAGTAGAGTTTCTCAATACGATTCTTGAAATGAAACATATCACACTCAAACAAATGAATTGTCCTTGCCATTTCTAAAACCTATAACTTATTACATTGCAAACAACACAAGCATTGTTCTGCCACTTTTCGCACCTCATAATCGTTACATCATTACATTTTATATACACTTCTGCTCAATTCAAGTGGTCCAGTATAAAAGGGATTAAGTAGTCATACATTCACACTCCTATCTCAATTTGAACACTATTCAGCTCCTTAATAAGCATGCAACTCAGCTAAGCACAAAACTTGAGACCAAAAGTTTCATTGCACAAGTTCAAAATGATAACACCTACTGCCTCTACGATAGGCATGAAATCAACGAAACTACAACTAAAGAATCATTTCGAATTGAAATCCACACCTGTCGCAGCATTCAGTAAGCGCATTGACCTCGTTCTCGACGCTATCCAAAGCCTAACAGACGCATTACAGAGATCGGATCGGATCAGAATCGCAGCAAGTAAAAGCAAGCAGAAGCTTTAAGAATGAGAAGGAGATTGGAATTACCAGCTGCGCGGGGCGGGAAGCTTCGATAAACTCGAGGTTGATTGAGAGAGCGCGCTTCTCGATGGTGGATCGGAGATTGCGGCGCGACTGTGGAGTGTTCTCTTCGTAGAAGGAAGAGAGTGTGTTGAGAGAGGACAACAGATCCGGCGTGTCAGTCCTCGATTCTAGAACCTTCTTCAGCTTCCGTGAAAGCCCCGGCGCAAGTCCCGCCACCGTCGTCCCCATTCTCTTCGTTCTTCTTCTTCTTCTCCGTTCTCTGTTCAGATCTTCTGATCCAACTGAGTTTCTTCTTCGGTTCTTATGGTTTTGCATCTTTATTTCCTTTAATTTAATTTTGAACCCACACGTTCACCCGGTTTGGATGAACCGGGGTTTCCTTTTCTTTTTTTTTTTTTGGTCTAACGTAGATAGCGGGCTGCATGAGAGAATAATTTAGGTCCTTTGTTTGTTAGATGGGCTTCTATTATATACTGGACCTGATTTTATTGGCCCTTCCTGGGCCCAAGAAATGTTTAAATAAGAAGAGGGTTATGTCTTTTTGTTTTAGTATAGAATTCATTTTAAAGATTAAAATTGGAGTCTCAGACCCAAGTCCAAAAAAAAAAAATTGGAGTCTCAGACCAAAACACAATTGAGGTCATGACTGAAAAAACAAAAATTTCCTTACCAAAAAAATAAAAATAAAAAAACAAAAATTGAAACTAGGTAAACTGCACTTATCTTCCTTAAGGTTATGTAATATTATACTTGACAGTTCACCGAAAAAAATATTATACGTGACATTTGACAATCTAGTCATCTTGATTTCTTATACCGACACTAGGGTTTTGACTTTTTGAGTTTAAAAGTTTGAGAGGTCAATGTCTTGTTTGGAAAGATAGTTAATATTATATTTTACAAAATTTAAGGATATCAAATGTCACATTTCTTGAATTTCAAGAGAGGGTAGCATGCAATGCACACCTATAAATATAAATAGAGAATATTATGTGTAATATTGCCTATTTCAAAGAAGTGTGTATATTTACCCTTGAACTTGTGAAACCCAACTAAGTTTCTTTTTGCTCAACACTATTATTATTATTATTATTATTATTATTATTATTATTATTATTATTATTATTATTATTATTATCAAAAATATTATTTATGTATAAATATATGTATAGTTTAATATATTTTTAATATTATTTTATATTTTAATATATATTTTATTCTTATAGCTGTTTTTGATGGTTGAATATGATTCATTAATTATAGCATGGACAAGTTTTCTTAAAAGTAGAACAGAATAGGTACTATGTATGACTTTATTAATTAGTACAATATTGTACTATTATTCATGATAGTACAAATTATTTATTTCTGGTATCCTATAAGGTATTTTAACATCGTTTAAATATATGAGACATCTTTTTTTTGCTCAATCATCTAATGCATGAGGTGTTTCTTACAAGAAAGTAGGAAGAGAGTGGAGCTAACTTTGGCCTGTAAAAATTAATAGATTATATTTAAATATAAGCTTAATAAAGTGTGGGCATTTTCTAAGCACATGCATGCATGTTTAACTCACTAATATATGCCTATTTAGGGATTTTGGGCTGACCCAACACTCAAATTACACAAAATAACAACTTCGTTATGTATACATACATATGTCTTTTATGCTTGATAAGTTAGGCTGCATATGATAACTTCAGTCATGGATCAACGAGTAAAATATATTAAATTAAATGAAACTTAGATTAATAATTAACTTCGAATTCCGCGTCTTGTACATGCAATAATTCATTGGCCAGTAACAAACTCTTAAATAGAATTTAGTACCACGACGGATTAGTCCTTAGTCTGTCGAGTTAAGAAATACAGTAAAAAACAAAAAAAAACTTACTAGTCTACTTAAATAAGTGAAAGGAATTTAAATCTCACTTTGTGCATGTAATAACTTATTAGTCAGCGACAAATTAATTTAATTCGGGACAAGTTTCTGTCAAATTAAAAATAGCATGAAAAAAATACAACTAATACAATAAAATGAACTCAATACCTTCATTTGGTTAAAATTATTATTAGATATAATTATTCGATGAACAATGTTAGAGGATTATTGTTTTAAATTATTTTAATTATTTTAAATTATAAATCCTAAATCATAAACTCTTAATTTTACACTCTAAAATATAAATACTAAACCTTAAAATTGATAAGTATTAGCTAACTAAAAGTTGATTCTCTATTCTTTCTCATATTTATTTTATGTAAATTATTCTATTTAATTAACTGTTTAAACTTTTATAATAGTTTGATGATAGTGTTAGAGATATAATCATTAATGTTATCTTTTTCTATCAGTTTAAATTTTTTGGATAAGTATTTTCATTATATGGTATCAAAACTCTATATCCGAAAAATCAAGAGTTCGATTCTTAATAAACCTCAAAAAATTAGAAAAAAATAACATAAGATAAATAAAAAAAGACCTATACAAAAATTAAACATTTAAACTTTTGGATGAGTGATTTTATAATAAATAGAAATAATAATTAGTAAATTATAAAAAAATGACACAAAATGAATTTTTAAATATTTATAAAATACTACATAAATATGATTGTAACCAATAAAAGAATAATTATAAATTATTATTCGTTATTAACTTAAATTATTATCTTAGATAATATACTTTTATTAGTTAAAAATATAATAACATGAGTGACATTCTAAAAACACCTAAATAAAGCATATGTTAATAATCACAAAAAGATAATGTGAATAGCTATAGTATAAGGTATAGAAAATTTTTCAAATGTACTTAAAATGCTGGTCATTTTAACAGTTAATTTTAATTAATATATTATATATATTTTTTATAATTAAAATTAACAAATAAATTATTAAAATGTTAATATACCTGCTATACTTAAAATTATTTCGTAAGCAATATATAAAGCAAGCAACTGAGACAGATCGTACGGTCATGAATAATAATAATTTATTATTATTATTATTATTATTATTATTATTATTATTGGGTGGCCTACCAGGCAAGGGAGCAAGAATTAGTGCTTCTCTAGCTAGTTTGCACAAAATATGGCATCACGTCCTAAACTTCAGGTTTTTTTTATTTTATTTTATTTTTTCTTCTTCTATATATATCATTCAATCATAAACAATTATATCTTTCTGAGACTTTAGTACACCAAAAAAAGATTGTTTAACCTAGCACTTAGCTTCTCCGTCTTAATTATTATTATTTTAATGAGTAAAAGATACAATAAGAATATTCAGTAGATCATATATATGATGATGAATTCAATAAAATAAAAGTCTAGTAGATATGATTATTATTCTGAATACCAAGGAGAGATAAATAATTAATTAATATAGCATTTTGAGAAACGGCGAGAATATAATGTAGGTTAGCATATTGACCAGGTTAAAGTTAATTCCAAACGATATATACGTTTCTCTCTTTAATTATTATATATATATTTTTTTTATTTATTTAAATAGTGTTGACGCTCATATGATAAGATAAAAAAGGAACCATGAGTATTCCTAAAGTATACACTACTAGTTATTAATGGCAAGTGGGAATTCATTATTTGTGCTTCGAATAGAACTAGTGCTAATTAAGATTAATATCTGATGACATTCCATTGCGCTGTTTAACTAATTTTACTGTATAAAAATCTTCATTACAAAACTATTATTTTGTTATCGGGTGAATCAATAATATTATTTTAAAATCCCAATTGCAATTATGAATATACTGTGAGGAAATGCGTTTGTGATGTTGATTGTTAATTCTTAATTAGTAAAATATTTTAAACCCGAATATTTAATTTAAGTTTTATATATCAAGTATATAAGATGTTTTAAATTTATATTTGTATATATTGTTACTTACATGTGTGGTTAATTTGAAGAATTCATAGCCAATGAGTAATAGCTCAAATGGCATAATCTTTCCATACTCAATTAAGAAGTTGCGGATTCGAGTCTCTTATCTTTAGTAAAAATAAAAAATAAAAAATTTGAAGAATTCATAATTGTGTTAAAAATTTTGGATTGGATTTTTTAATCTTAGGAGGACTATCATGTTAAATTATCAAAATAAAAAAAATTATAGAATAGATTATATGTAATTTTTCAATCTATTTAACAACGGTTTAAAACTGCTGCAAAATTTTAAAAAAATGCCGCTAAATTAAGAATTATTTGTAGTGGTTTTCTTAATTTTGATGTGTGATTTTTTAATTTATCCTAACTTATGGTTCATTAATCTTTCTCAATCAATATGTGTTAAATTCTTATTATAGGACTAATAAATAGCAACTATTCTAATGGGTAAAGGTTAGTTGCGCAACTTTGGGATATATTAAATTATTAAGCATCAAAACTTTGAAGGATTATATGTATATTTGTTTTTATTCTCATTAAAGCCTTAAATATGTAAGTAATTTTAACTCATTTTTTTATTTATAAAATAGTGGTGATGAGAACAAATTAATATTTACTTATATACGTGTATATACCTACAAAATAAATAATGAAAATAATTTTTTCAACAAATTATATATGAATTAAAAATTAAATTTATATTTAAATGTTCTTAATACCTAATATATAATATATTATCTAAGTTAAAAAAAAAGATATATTCTCACTCAATATTATAATGTATTATTCAATTGCTAGAAAAGCTGAACTCTCATAAAGTCATAATAATTGTCTAATTAATTAATATATAGTATACTATTTTCAATAAGAATGACTAAATATAAATAATTGAATGATGATAAAAAAATTTAAAAAAAAATCATTATTATTTGCCTTTCCATATTATATTTAGAATAATAAGCAGATTTATATAATTGATAATAATGCACCAACTGTAAAGTAGTGTTAACTATTAGCTTTGGCCACCATCAGTTGTAATATATATAAGTTTAAAATTTGAAACTTTTTTATAATATATATAAAATAAAACATAAAAAATAAAAAAAGGTTTATTAGTGTCATATATAGCAAATTAAAGTAAAGCTGAGACTTGTGACTAATGTGATCCCTAGCCGGAGACCTATATAGCCACTCTATAAAGCAAATTAAATAATGGTGAATTTTATAGTATTTTTGTTATGGTGTCTAAATTGCATAATTTTATTTTTAAAATAAAAATTAAAATATTTAAAATAAAAAATAAATTATTAATCATATAAAATTTATTAAATATTATTTATTTATCTTTTTTAATAATTTAAATATAAAGTGATAGACATTATAACATTCACCTCTAATTTAAAAACTATATATGTGTGAATTTAAAAGTTAAAAACTCATGGTAAAAATTAATGTGTAATTAATTTTATATAAAATTAATAATTAAAAATTATTAAATAATTTAATAAATTTAATTAAATTATTATTTAATAATTATTATCTATTAATTTTATATAAAATTAACTGTACTTAAATTTTTAACTGATTCTAAATGCAACTCGTCATGAATCAGTGCTTACGTGAGTATGATGAATTAGTAGGGTTTGTATATATTATTGTATGTGATGATTCTCTATTCTATAAACACTAAACATATTTTAATTTGTTATAATAATATATGCGCGCATGCTTTCTAAGCGTATCAAGTAGCATAATGCAAAAGAGGGTGTGAAGTGGATTTATTTATACAGATATTCAAGCCACACAATCATTCCTATTATCATGTGCTTCTCCACTTACAACAAATCTAACATCTACATTCAATTAACTTTTTCTTCTTCTTTTCCAATTATCTTACAAAAACTCACTCTCTCACCCATTCACACACACACACATGACACAATATAATTAACCCTAATCCCATCAACTTCAACTACTTGATCTCATACATTTACTTTAGAGATCCCTTAGTATTAATTAATATAATATGATTATAACATACAATATACATATTACATATATGTATATATGTCCTATATATATATTTTTTTTATAATATCCCTAATCCGATAAGTTAAGGACTAATCTGGCGTGAATCGAAATTTTATTTAAGAGTTTGTCACTGATCAATAAATTAATACATACACAAAACAAAATTCAAACTTTTAATACTTATTTAAATAAATTAATAAATTAATTACTAGATCAACCCAACTTAATTTGTCGTCTCAATGTTTGAGTTTTAGGTGGTGAGGGACTAATATTATGAATTCACCACATTCCTACAACTCAACATATACATTAGCAAATAACCAAATGAATGAGTGGGCAAAAAAGGGAAAGGATCATATCATGTATGTAACTTCCAGATTCAAATAAATAATTGTGAATTTGAATGAAATTCTCCTATATTTTTAAAAAAATTAATGTATTCAAATAAATATTTTATTGTCTGAGTATAATAAGTATTTAAGATACTTTTATCTAAATTAATAGTTATATATTTAGGTGAAAATGATAAAAATATTTTAAATTAAAACAAATATAGTATAAATTGAAATTATCCTAAATAATACAATTTAAATATTCAATTTTTAGAATATGCCCTTCAATTAATAACACTAGTATAAAATAGTCAACTAGTGCATGCCAAAAAAAAGTTTAATTACTCTGTTAGTTCTATAGCTTCGTAAAATTTTTAATTCGATCCCTATAATAATTTTTTTCTTTCTAATTGAGTCCCTACAATAATTTTTTTTCAATTAAGTCCTTCTTAATAGTAATTGGCTTAATTTTATAGGGATCTAACTAAAAAAAAGAATTAGTATAGGGACCTAAATAAAAGAAAAAAAAGTGTAGGGACCCAATTAAAAAAAATTGTGCAAGGACTCAATTAAAAAGAAAAAAAGTATAAGGACCTAATTGAAAATTTCGCAAAACTATAGGGACCAATAAACCAATTAAACCAACAAAAAAAGGAAGCTAAGAAAGAAATAATACATGCTACTAATCTCTTCTATATAAAGTGATTCAATTTGCAAATAAAACCAACACACCACGGAAAAGAAATTGAAAAATAGAAAATTAAAAAAGTTTAGGAAATTATTTGCACACTTTATTCTAAAGAAAAATTGGCTTGAAAAATTGAAGAAAGGTGAAAGGGAAAGAAGAGAGACAGTAGACAAAGGGGCACACGCGTGTTCCCTATTGGGGTTATGGTGTCTGGAAATGTTGCAGTTGGCACCTGGGATTATTTCTTAGCATCACATCTCATATTATTATTATTATTATATATCTTACCTTATTTTTTCCACATCATCCCCACCTTAATTTGCTCTCTATTTTGTGGAATTTTGGATTCTCATTCCCACACATAATTAACATGCCCCCATTGCAAATATATGTGCTTACCATGTGTATTTAGATCTAACAATAGGACAAACTATAAATTATTAATTTTACTTTAAATTAAATTAAATTAAATGGGATTGGGAATGCCTCAATTTTTTTGTTCAGCAGTACTGCTTAGTTTGATTTTTGAATTTTTAAAAATTGATATTTTAATATTTAAATTTTTAATTTTAATTTAGTTCATTGTACGAATTCTGACGATGTGGATTATTAACTACCACACATCACAAATAATAATAATTTTAAAACTAACTATAGCTGTTAATGTTGTAAGTCTGAAAAATGTACGAAATTAATCCCACATAAAAAAAATAAGAAAAAGTTGGAAGTTTATAAAATAAGATACTCATTATCTTAATATTTTAAGATTTTGAGTTAGATGTGGAGTCTTCTTATCTTATATTTTTCATTTGATTTTTAATAATTTAAAAAAAAATAATTATAGAACAATAAAATAAAAAATTAATCATTATTAAATTTATAATTTTTATTATGTATAAGATTTACTGTTTTGATTTAAGAAAAATTAATTTATATTTCGTTTACATTGGTTTCAATTGTCCTAATTAAACTCAATGCGTGATGTACCCAATTCATCAAATTTATGAAGCCTTTAGGTAGCGTTTGGTGGAGAGACAGAGACAGAAAGACTGAGACGGAGAGACAGAGACTGAGAGACAGGGATTGAAACAAATCTCAGTATTCTGTTTGGTGCAAAATGAGAGACAGGAATTGAAACAAGAATGAAACTCTAATTTAATTTGCACAAAGGATAAAATTGGAATTAATTAATTGAAATGAAAGTATTTAAGGTATAAAATGTTATTAAAGTTTCAGTCTCCATCTCTAAAAATTTCAGTCTCCTGTGTCCCTACTTTTTGGAGGTACTGAAATATTGAAATTTTGAAGACAGAGACAGACATTTTAGTACCAGTCTCTGAACTAACAAACACAATACTGAGTCTCAGTCTCTCAGTCTCTGTCTCAGTACCTGCAAACAAACGCTACCTTAATGATCAACTAACATATTAATTAACTATTTCTCTTGTCCTTTTCTTTTTCCATCTATTAATTAATAATTGCATGTCATGGAAGCCTTGGAAAACAATATATAATAATTCACAAGTATACAATTTGCATTAGTATTATTGCTAGGCTTTAATTTCTTCTCAATAAATGCCTAATAAACAATTAATAAACTTTTTTACACACAAATTAAAGTTGTGCTTTTTCCCACTTCTCTTGTTGAAGATGTATATAAATAAGAACATGCAATGTTGCAATTAAAAGAAGAAAAAAAAACATTAACTTAGAATAATGAAGTAGTGAGTTAGTGATCCAATTAATAAATAGCTGGCTAGTCTGAAGAGATGATGATTGTTTAATAATAATTCCCATCATCTTTTTTGAAAACATAGGAGTAATGCAGTTGGAATTAAAAGATAATATAATTAATTTCAGTTATAAAGAGAATAGAAAGTGTAGTGCAGGTGCCGCAATCAGTTTCAGTTGGCCCTTCATCTCCATTATTAAACAAAGTGGTGCTCTTTTAATTAACCACTATATACCCCATCATCAATCATCATATATATGTTAATTAACCCCATAACATTAACAAAAAGTATATCAACCCAATATTAATCCAATCAACTAATTTGAAACACACCTAATAAGTAAAAAAATAAAAATAAAAATAAAAAAATCCAAAATTAAAAACATATAAAACTCAAGTAAAAAAATATTCGAAAGTAAAACATAGTAAATCTAATTTAGGATATAAAATTTTAATATTTAAAGTTTAAAATTTAGGATTTAAAATTTATAATTTTAGATTTAGAATTGTTTGTGATAGCAGAGAGATTGTCAACGATCGATAATGGTGATCGAGTGACTAGTGATAAGTGAAATTATGATGTTGATTGAAAAGGTAAAAGATAAGAAAGAGTAAAAAGAAAAATTAAAAAAAAGTTAATAAATTTGTTTGTTTATTGGCTAAATTTGGCGGAAACGAGTGAAATTATAAGAAAGAGAAGAAGTACAAAATAAATAAATTATAATTTTAAAAATTTGTGAATAAATTAATTTATTTGTTTATTGATTAAAATTGGTTGTAAAAATAAATATGAAAATTTTCCATTAAGTTGAAAATTTAATTTTAACCCATTATTTAGTTTAGGTGTGTGAACACCATATCTATGTGCGTCTCAAATGTAACCATATGGCTGGTCCTAAAAGCAAACACCAACTTACTCTTGTTTATTTTGTCCCAATAATGAGAGGTACCCATCATTGTTGTGGCATATATTGCTTTGAATTTTCATGTCATATACTATGAGGGCTTTAATTAGGTTATACATATGATAGAGATGTTACTATACGATTCAACACTAGCTAGTAGATTCTATTAAAATAGAATCCACATGCATAAGAAAATTAAAAGCTAAGGCATGGGAATGAAGAGGACTACTCCAATTGTAAAGATGATGTAGGTTATTATATAATCAATACCCTTTTGAATTTATTGTATTATATCACTACCTCTATAAAATTATTCTCTTGCACTTAAACTAATTTATCAACTACACATTATAAGTGTGAGATATTTTTTATCTCATAAGAATATTTTGAGTCAAATTTAATCTTAATTCTAATATAATATTAAAATTTATATGGCCCAATATTATTGGATCAACTACTACAAATATTTACGTGAAATTAATATATTATAGATTTCATATCTCTTAATAATAAAATATTTATATAATGGTTTAATTACTTTCTGTTGGTCTCTATAATTTCGTGAAATTTTTAATTAGGTCTTTATATATATTTTTTTAATTGGGTTCTTGCACTAATTTTTTTTTTCAATTAAGTTCTTCTTAGTAGTAATTGGCTTAATTTTATAGGACCCAACTAAAAAAAAAGATTTGGTATAGGGACCTAAATAAAAGGAAAAAATGTAAGGACCCAATTAAAAAAAAATTGGTGCAAGAACTCAATTAAAAGGAGAAAAAGTATAGGGATCTAATTAAAAATTTCGCGAAACTATAGGACCAATAGAGTAATTAAACCTTATATAATTTATAATTACGAAGCATTTTTTATTTTATAAATTAATTTTTGAAGTTGGATTATTTTTATTTAATCTCAATTATTCTAATACTATTTTATAAAATAGTGCATACATAAATTTAGCATTGAATGAATTATATACAAGATTTTGATGGGATATGAATGAATGCCTCACTAATAATATATAATTAGTATGTCAAATAGTTTTTAAATCTTTCTTTTGATTTCTAATGAGTTGTAAAGTCTCACTAAAACAAGGAATATATCCCATATGCATAATAATCAACCTCCATTTGTAGACTAAGGAAATAAGGATTATATAGCTTCTATTTTTTTTATTTTTTTTTTTTGCTAATAATAATGACTTGATACCATTTAGAGGCATCCTTATAAAGATTCAAATGTAATATATACTCTTCAAAGGAAATTGTTCTTTTATTCTTCTGTTCATTTAATTTGTATAAAATAATGTATCTCTTATGAAAGAATCTCAGCTGATTTATATGAAAGTCTTTTATTGCTTAATTAATGCAACTTTTTTACACCATAAAGATGAAGCATAAATTGCAACACTTTCGGTTCATGATTTCTCTCGTGATAACTTGTTTTGTTGATAACTTTATAATTTTATTCTGCTTGGGCCGACTTGCTTTTTCAAATAAAAATTATGGCCAGGGTATACTCTCCAATTATTTATTTTTTATACTAAGATTTAATTTGCTCATATATATTACTTATTTAACAAAAAATATTTATTCATTTTAATTAGGCTACCAAAAATCATAAACTAAGCATTGTTTACAAATTTATTCATTTATTTTTATTTAATATATAATTATTTTTACACAACCATCAAACTATATATTATTAGTTCATCAAGAAAAATAACTATATTTGATACTCATTATTAGAATTAGTGTATGTTATGCATTATTATCAAATAAATAGTGTAAATCTTTTATTTCTCAAATTAATTTGAAATTTATTGACAAAGATGTAATATCAATAATGATGGTGTAAAATATTTATGTATATGATTGAAATATTAGAACTAATATTCTTTATTTCTATAAGTTAATTTCCTGTTTCAATCTTATTTTTTATGCTATATTGTTATATAATAATGATGATGACATGTGATTTACAAGTATAAAAAAATAATGATAATAGAATATTTAAATTGGTTTTCTATATATGTTCTTAATTTTGCTTCGCGATTTTTTTTCTTTTTCTCATTATTAATGTTCTTTGGACAAAATTCTCTGTCAGCGATTTAATTAATTGAAATAAAGAAATAAGTAGGTCACCCCAACATCAACTTTAATTTTAGTGTCATTTCCATGCATAAAAGGAAGCTAAGGATTATTATTATTATTATTATTATTATTATTATTATTATTATTATTCCACATCATTTCAGACTAGGTGAATTAAATAAATAAAGTATATATTATTCTATTCACAAACGCATGCTCAAATCATGACACACACTCATCAGCGGAGTAAGAAATATATCTCAAAAAGTTTGATAGAATTTACGGGACTTATTAGTAAAAACAAAAGGGAAAAGAAGAAGGGTTAAGTTAATTAATTAATTAATTAATCAATACTAGACTTTTTTTTCTCTCGATTTGTTTTCAAGTAGGTATCAATATATAGACTTTTTGTGAGGATTATTATTCAATAAGATATAATATATGTTTAATTTTAATAATAGACTAATAATAGCATAAAGAATTCAAATCTAATACCTATTTTTTTTTTAGTAAGGTTAATGTTCAGTTTAAACCTTAAAAGATTTAATGTCTCAATACTTTGGTCATTCATGAAACATATGAATCAAGATATGTCAAATTAGTTTTCTTTAACTTTCAGTTGATGTGTCACGCTAGTAATTAATAATAGAGTTATGCTACATGTACATCAAAATCAATTATAAAAGTCAGTTATTAATATAAAATATATGTTAGAATATAAATACACATTGAAAATAAATTAAAACACACATATATTTATACATCAATATATTAGTGATTGATTTTAGTGAATAATTTTAATGTACAAATAGCATTTCTTTTAATAATATGATGTGTATGTTGATAAGCTTTATTTCATATACGTCGGTAGAAATTTAATAAAATATCAATTTAATTTACATTAGTATTTTTTAAACACTAATTCGGATAAATATTTTTTTCGTCACTAAGGTTTGAAGTCAAAATCAAAATCATTCCCAATCTTTTTTTGTTATTAAAATCATCCTCAACGTTACAAAACGTTATAAAATTGTCATTTTCTACTTCAATTATATTTTTTGACCAAATTATCCTTCTTTCTACTCTTCACCATCACCCTCTTCTTCTCACCTTCGCCGCGGCAATTATTACCGGAGGACACCCACCCCTCCTCCCCTTCCTCTTCTCACTCTTTTCCAATCCCCTTTTAACTTCTCACTCTTCTTCATTTTACCAGCCAAACATAACATAGCAAAAGGTAGAAGGAAGAAATTAAATTAACAGCAACATAGTCATCACCTCTTCCCCTTTGCACCTCTTCACTCTCCCTTTCTTTACCACCATCACCACTGTCACCATAGCCATTCATTATTTACAACACTTTTTTTTCACCAACAACAATAATTCCAAATAAATTAAACAGCAACATTTACAAAATAAATCAACAAAAAATTCAGATTAAACAATAATTCAATAATCATTAACTATAATTTTAGTTTTCAGATCCAAAACAGTAAAATAACAAAAATTAAAAAAATTAAAAAATCACAAGTAGAAGCATAAACTCAAGCAGAAGCAGAAGAAGCAGAGGCAGTCATAGAAGAAGAAGCAGCGCCGGTGGGTCCCCCTCCCGATGACGACACGACGGCGTGGTCTCCGATGACGACGCGACGGCGGCAATGAACCCTAAAAACGAATAAATAGGGCAACGAAAACGGAAAGAAGAAAAATTGAAGTTAGAATATAATTGGGGTTGGGGTTTTGCGGGGGTGGAGGGTTACGGTGAGGGGTGGGGGGTGGGAGGTTACAGTGAGGGAGTGAGGGGGTGGGAGATTACGGAGAGGGGATGAGAGGGTGAGGGAGTGGGGTGAGGGGGTGGGGGGTTATTTTTTGTTTTAATTTTTTAATTATTTTGATTATTTAATAAGGGTAATTTGGTAAAAAAAATAAAATTAAAGTTAAAAAGGACAATTTTATAATGTTTTGTAACATTGAAAATGATTTTAATAACAAAAAAAGGTTGGAAACGATTTTGATTTTGACCTCAAACCTTAGGAACGAAAAAAGTATTTATCCCTTTAATTAAGATATTGATTCTTTTAAAAATCAAATTGGTTCATGTATGTGATTGAAGAAATTTGAGATATTAAAATGAAACTATAAGAGAGTAAATTATAAAACTAAACAAGATTAAGAATAGATATGTCGAATGTTCAATTTAATAGGTATGCAAATGATTATGTTTATTATTTTTAATTGGATAGTTATTTCTTTTAATTCGATTTACTCATATACAGTTAATATACAATGATTAAATGTTCAATTCACTAGGTGTAAAATAGTTATCCTAATGTTAAAGTTTATGAGATAATTTGAGAGGTGCAATATTTTTTTTTACTTTATTAAATTAATTGTATAATTTATTATTTACATTGTTTACAAAAGTTCTTATCTACCTAATAAAATTCTTATATTATTTATTTGATCTAGGAATGACAAAATTTTTTAAGATACGGAAAATTTTGTGGAAATTATTACTATTCTAAATGAAAATTCGTTTAGACGAAGAATTTTATTTATTTATTTTCTGTGAATGAGAATGGAAAACAAATTTTTTTTGAGATAGGCACAAAGATACAAGTGGGAATTTTCATCCCATCTCTCTTAATTTTCAAATTATTTTTAATGGTTTATTTTTATTATAATTTTTTTAGTCATTTTACATTTCATATATAAATTAAATTCTGACCCTAATTTCATTTGTCTTTCTTCTTTACTTTAGCAGTCAGCAACCATAGTCAGTCTGCCAAACAAGAGTGATCATACAAAGAAAAAATAGGTCATTATTGTAAATATCCTTTTGGTATAAAAGATAAATTGAGGATATAATTATTGTTCATTATTTTGTAACTTTTTTAGCCAAATAATAACCACAAGTAGTAGAAACTAAATAGTAAGTTCTCAATAGGGAAAAAAAAAAGAATATAATTATTCTAATTCTAACGCCACATACAAATATTGACATATTGTATTCTAATACGGAATTTCAACAAGAGGCGATTAATAAGCATCTTGCATTATTTTATTATGATTCTTTTTTAGAAAGAAAAAAATAATAATAATGAGCAGCATTATTATGCATTATATTCAACTTAGCATATCCTCTATGCTTCACTTTTCTTTTCTACTAATATTGTATTAACTTGAAATAAATTATTTTAATAAAAGATCACAGTTATTATTATTATTATTCATTTTGTTTGACAAAGACAAAAAGCGTAAACTTAGCAAAAAGGATTTGGTACCCTATAGTTTAAATAAAATTAAATTCTCAGTCATTAAGATATCGGCATATAGTTAAACCACAAATAGAGACATGACAAAGTTAGATCACTTCACTTGTAGCGTCACATCAAATATATGTGGTATTGCAAAGGATAATGCATTATACAACATTAATGAATCCGGTTACAAAATTATTTGTTTTAAAAATTAAAATTGAATAAAAAAATATTAAATTAGTCCATACGTTGGAATCTAATTCTGTTTTAATTTTTAATGTTTAAAGTATTTTATTTGAATCTAAAAATTTTTTATTTAATTTTAATGTAGTCCTACCATAAAGTTAATGTCAAATAATTAACGTTACCATTTCACTAATTTTTAATGTTTTTTCTTAGAGAAGCAGTACAAATTCGAGAGGCACAAGATCAGCAGTAAATACATTATAGCGAACTACTACTCTTGGTTCAAGCATATGAAGAACATTTTCGAGAACTTGTTTTTCGCAGGAAAATTTGCCGGTGACAACGAGGACAAGGCTATTGTCACCTCTACCATGGGAACTCCCCTCAGCAACCGAAGAATTTGGTTATATAAATTTTCTATATCTAAAAACTGAATTTTGTTATTTATTTAATATTGACTTTACAGTAGAACTATATTGAAATTAAATGAACATTTTTTTAATTTAAATAGGATGCTTTAAAATTTAGAAATTAAAATAAAATTAGACTCAAATATAAGAGACCAATTTAATACTTTATTCAAAAAAATGATAGATAATTATACTCTAACGAATTTACAAATTTAAACGAGTTGGTTAATTAAAAATTAAAGAGATCATTGATTAGTAGTACATATATAACAAAGATACGTGGGTATAAAAAATAGAGATGAAGATACATAGGTGATCCACTAATTATTGTGGTTAATGTGTCGTGTTTTCAACTTTGTATATATCAGCAAGTTGTCTTTAGTAAATTTTATTAAAAGGTGATCCCATAAGAGGCCATGATATTAGCATTATCATCATATATAAATAAATAAATTTGTTAAACCCTAAGAAGATCCTAGCTAGGTCATTTCTTGTTCTTAAACAATGTTGTTTGTATATGTCTTATAGGTTGAAGGGGTCAACCCTAAAAAGCAGCTATTATTGTAATAAAAAGATATGTTAAAGTTCTTAGCTAGCCTCAAGCACACACATCGGATTTGTGATGGCAAAATAAAGAAAAAGACATGAGGGACAATCCACTTTCTGTTTGATTAGTTGTTTTTTATTTTTTATTTTTAATAATTCATAGTAGTACTTTCTTATATAATTATCAATAATGTATAGGTAAATACTAAAATTATCTATCTAAAATAGAAAATATAGGATTTGAATACCTCATATATATGATAGAAAAGATAGAAATTACATCTTTTCAGATTGTTGGTGGTGGTGTTGTGATAATAAAACTTTCCGGCATAGAAAAAGATTATAGCTGGTATAGATCTATTAGTTGTATAGATATCTTATCGATCTTCAATGTTGATCTAATTGAATTGGTGCGGTGTGCATTATATATTATATATATTATATATATTAATAACCCGATGTTCATTCACAGAATTGCATGGTAAAATGTATGGTTTTTAATAATTGGATCGTTAGTACACTAAAATCAACTATTTAAATTAATTATGATTTGTATAAAATTATGTTATGCGTATATTAAAATTAATTATGAGTATAAAATATATATTAAAATATAAATATATATTAAAAATAAATTTAATTATATATTTATATAAAAATATATTAGTGATTAATTTTAATAATTAATTTTAATATATGAATAATATTTTTTATTTATATATTGTGTATAATTTAATATATTTTTAATATATATTTTATATTTTAATATGTATTCTATTTTAATAACTAATTTTAATGTATATTTAATATAATATTAAATTAATTAGCAACTGATCATTTGATTGGTTTAGTTCATAATATAAACTAGTTGTGAGCAAATTGATTAAAAATTAGAAAAAAAATTGATAACAAATGATTAATTTGTCTGAGTTTTAAACAGTTGATTAATTTAAAATCATAAAATATAAAAAATTATTTTTTGAGTATATATATGTTTGAAATATAAATATATTATTTTATTATATTTAATTATGATTGAATTTTTAAATTTTTATATAATTATAAGATGTATAAATGAATTTTGATATAGTGTGAGTCTAAATTGATTATTATAGTGGAAGGAGTGTAGGGCAGGGAAGATAATAATGAAGTGAGTGGAGAGACAGGTGGAACCCACGCGCCACCAAATGATTTGCGCGTGAGTATGTCCAGACCTAATCAAACAAAACGACAACTAACCTTTCCTCCACTACAAACTAGGTGTGGATGCCACGTGTCATCTTCCTAACTCCTATTTGCTTACTCACTAAACGACACCCTCTTCCCACGATATTAATAATTACCTTACCCTTACGCCCTTTCAACTTGCGGGATAATCTTACAATATTAACACACCAATTTTTTATTGGGAGTGGATCATCTCCAGTGAGAAAAAAATTGGATGGTATCCAGTGTTTAATCTAACCATTCATTGTGTTCTTTCTCTTATTTATTTTTGGTCCCACTCATAGAATCAAAGGTGATAGATCACACTAGATTCTATCAATTGTTAAAAAAACTGGAGAGGATCTTTTTCTTTCTTTATTAGCTTACCTTAGCTTCCATTTTCAGTTTAAGGTCTATCTACTTTGGTTTTTCGCGATATTTTTCGCCTCCACATACCACAAAACTAATTCGTTGTAGAATTTGAGATTTATTTTAAAATTTATGATTGAAAGTTATTATATGCAAAAGCCATGATTTAAAATTTTAATATTTATTTAAATAAATTAATAAATTAATTATTAGAATAATCCAATTTTATTGTTTAAGGTACCTATGATTATTTACTAGTGTATATATGAGAGAAAAATTTGACTGCAGTACGTGGGAATATATGATTTACATTTTTAAAGATATAAAATTAATCATAACTTAAATCCTAAAAGAAAATAATTTTTCACTGAAATAAAATAAATAAATTTATTATTTTCTAAAACTCTATTTTTTAATTTTAATTTTTTAAATATGATTTTTTAACTTTAAGTTCGCTGCATCTCCGGTGAACTCTATAATTTTTATAGAGTTCGCCTGATCCGACGAATTTCATTTCGAATTTCAAAAAAATAGCTAATTCAAATTTTTAAACTTCACAACATGTAATGGCAACCATTATTATCGTTTTCAGAGTACAAAGAAATATACAAGAGTATATAGGAATAAGTCATATTTTTATTGGAGAAATAATATTTTTTTTTAATTTATAATAAAAAAATCTTTGTTAAATATGGCTGTATCTGGAGACGATAATAATAGTTGAAGTGAAGTTCGTTAGAGAGTGACAAACTCGTCCTAAATTAAAAAAAATATATATTTAAAATTTTAAAGTTGAAAAAATTATGAAAAAATAATAATTTTTTTATTCTATTCTCAAAAATATCCTAAAAAAAAAAGTTACATATGTACATATAAGAGTTAGAAAAAGAACAGAATAAGTTGGAAAATTGATCCCAGTCAAAAAATTTATCCGCATAATCTATCATGCTTAATTAACCTACGAGCTTTAATGGGGAGGGACAGTGGATGTCCGCCAAAATTTTATTTTATATAAAATGTAAAGAGATTAAGTATTTTTTATATTTTTAAATTATTTTTTTAATTTATAAATTTTATCAAGTATTTTTTATAATGAATTGATTATTAAATTGTAAACTTAGCTTTTTATTTTAATTAATTTGATAAACAAATCTTTTAAATTTTTCAAAAGAAACTTATGGTAGATCGATCTCGATCCGTCAAAAGTTTTGAGTCAAAATAGTAAAACGAGCAAGAATTTTAGAGTATTTATTATTTTTACAAACAATAATACTAAGGGGACAATAATTTAAAATTCTTTTGTTTATTTTAATATTTATAATTTTATGTATTTAATATTTAAAATTATATATTTATTATATCTATTATTATATATTTATTTTAATCAATTATATTGTTTACATTATTATTATTGTCATTATTATTATTTCATTGATATTTTAAAATAATCAAATGATATAATATTGAAAATAAATATAAAATCAAGTAAAATAGTATGATAAACATCATATTATTATTATTATTATTATTATTATTATTATTATTATTATTATTTAGTAACATATATTTGAATCATGTGATTCAATATTACTTATTCCCCTTAATAAATAGAAAGTTTAATTACTCTATTAGTTCTTATAGTTTCGTGAAATTTTTAATTATATTTTTGTACTTTTTTTCTTTTTAATTGAGTCTTTATATATATTATAACTTTTTTTAATTGGGTCCTTACACTTTTTTTTTATTATTTGGGTTCTTGCACCAAATATTTTTTTTAGTTGAGTCCCTATAAAATTAAGTCAATTACTGTTAAAAGAGATCTAATTGAAAAAAAATAGTGCAGGGACCCAATTAAAAGAAAAAAATATAAGGACCTAATTGAAAATTTTACAAAACTATAAAGACCAACTGAGTAATTAATTCTAAATAGAACATTGGGTTCAATACTAATGATGAAAAAAAAAGATTTAATTATTAGATTAGTTTTTTAGTTGTACTAAATTTTTAATTAAGTCTTTATATTTTTTATTAAATTTTTATGCTATATAAATTTTTGTAATTAAGTCTATTCTATGACAAAAATATTATAATTAATAAAATATCTTATTAGACAAAATAAATATATGTCTAAACTTAACTAAATATTTTTTATAGTTAGTTTAATAGAATATTTTATTAATTTTAATATTTTTATCACAGTATAAATTTAATTATAAAATTTGATATGGCATATGGATTCAATTAAAAAAATAAAAAATATAAAAATTTAATTAAAAATTCAATAAAAAATTATAGAGATCGATGGAATAATTAAATTCAAAAAAATACTAGCAGTAAATATTTTGGATACTGATAAACGCCTAAATAAACTAAAAGATATGAATATATTGCATTATCTATTTAAATATATTAAATGTTAACCTACAAAGAATGGATATTAATACGGGTATAGAATACGATATGACACAACATGAGATACACAGACATGCGAATTTTAATTTTCTATAAGACACAGAAACACAGTATATATATATAAAATATAAAGTATTTTTTAGATAAATTATATATTTTAACTATTTTTAATGTTTTTTTAATTATATACAATATTTAAAATAATTTTTTGCATTAATAAATGATAATATATATTATTTCTAATATCATTTTAAGAATAAAGTTGGACATAAATGACATGTAATGGTATTTAAGTGTATCCAATCATGTTTAAAAAAGCATTTTATATTTTTTATTAAGACACAATTAAATACGAAAGACATATATATCAATTGTCATAGAATATCGTATTTAAAATATATCTGACACTCAGATACGACAACTCAAAAAAGTATCTGTATGTACTTCATAAAATATTAATAAATTCAGCTCATTTAATTTATGCGGAAAAAAATAATTCACCTCATCAAATATATAATTATATTTACCACAAACCAAACGAGGTGAAATATTTCTTTAATCAATAAATCTTGACTCTTTTTCTTTTTTCTGCTCATATCAACTTAAATTATTAGCAAGTAGCAAACAATTTCATTAGCATCCTCAACTCGTTATAATGATTAGCAGCCTAACAATGCAAGATTATTCAAGCTAGGGCTATACACTACTTCAATACTTTTTTTGAAACATTATTATAATAAGTATAATATAGATTGGAGTATACCATTGAAAATTTTATGCCTTTTGTCTTTCACTATTACAAATTTTGGGAGTGGGTTGGTGGTGTGATTTGAGGGGAAAACAATGGGTTTGGTTAGTTGAACTTAAGCTACCTCGGTAATAATAAGCTAAGACAATCTCACAATCATTGTCATTTAAAAATTTGTATGTACAATCAATCAATCATCGATCCACATACATTAATGTATATTATATAATGCTAACATTATGATTTATTCATGCATATCTACTATTTATATGATTTAATGACTAAGATTTAGACGGCTTAATTATAATTATTTGACTCTAGTATTCCCATCACACTATATATGAGTGTGAATATCTTCTCTATATATATTGTAGTACTTTTGGCCCCTACAAGATCAGCATATATAATTTCCCACTTTTGACGACTCCACTCTATCTATATTCTATTGTCTCTATTATTAATTAATTAATTAATTAAGGAGATCATCATTTGCTTGAATGGTATTTGATAAAATTGTGAAAGAATAAAAAAAAAGGAAGAATATTATATTTTGTATCTTTTTATTAATTGAATTGAATTGAATTATAAAGGTAAAATTAAATATGTATAGAATATTGTCTAATAAAGATAAGATAAGATAAGAAGATAACATAAAGATAAGAAAAAATAAAATAATAAAAACTAAAATTATAACTGAATTTATGTATTCTGTTAGACTAAATTTATGAATCATAAAACTTTTTTATTGTTGTCATGAGTTAAGATGGAAGAATAGTTTAATAGTATTTATTCTCTATATATAAAACTAGAAATAGAGGTTAATAATATTATTCCAGGATTTTATATTATATAGTTTAATAGTATTTATTCTCTATATATAAAACTAGAAATAGAGGTTAATAATATTATTCCAGGATTTTATATTATATATAATAAGGATGAAACATTTATCTTTCTAATTAGATATTTATAAATATCTAATTATTAACAAAAAGATGGAATTAGTTACTTTAAAAAATCGAGACATTCCAAATATTTATCTATTTTTTATTATATATAGTATTCATCAGAAAAATGTTTAAGAAGATTTTAATATAAATATATAAAATACTCTTTCAATTAATTTATTATGTCTTGAATGAAAAAGTGTATTTAATTTAACAACATAACACAGGTTGATCAAAGATTACATTAGGGAATTTTTATTCTTATTGTTATAAATTATTGTCGTAAAAAATTAAATTTTTAATTTATTCTTGTGATTTTTTGGATCATCCATAAACATTTCTTAATAAATAAAAATTAATATTCTGCACTTCCTTCTTTTATCTGAAGTGTATTAGTAGAATTCGTGTACATTTTTAACAACATAATTTATTCACAATATATATATATATGATTTTCTTTAAAAGAAACCTCTCCTTGGAAATAAAAATAAATTAACATAAAACAGTTAACTGTATTACTGTAATACATTGAACTTGATCATCCAATTCATGGAATCGTGGTCCTTTATTTTTAACTACTAAAGCTAATGCAAGGGTAAGAATAATGGAATCAAAATTGAAATTTCACACATTCACATTGAACTTGACAAATCAAAAGTTTATTTGTTCTAACTTTAGAAAGTTCTTGTACAAAAACATTTTTCAATTTCTTATCTTGTCATGTCCATCATATTACAGTGCACATAGGAGTTGCGGGGGTAAGCGTTCCACTAATATTTTTTAAATGTGTAAGAAAATATATGTGTTTTTATTCTAAAATTGTATTTGTATGTTCTTATATTAAAATATAAATTATTTTATTTATGTCAAAAATTTATTAAATGAATTTAATTATTTTGTATTTTAAAGACGTATTTTAAGAGTATAATAATAATAATATAAATGTTTAAATTTTCGATATATTCAATACATTAAAAATATAAAAGATGATCTTTTTAATTAATTTTAAAAAAATTTATAATATTATTAAAATTGCTATTAGAACACATGCTAGCTAGCAATATCCTATATATTAAATCAACTTAATACTATTCAATTAATGAATTTATTTAGTTAGTCAAAATTTATATTTTTGAATTTTTAATTTTATTCGATTTTAATATTTACTAATAAATTACATATGTATTTTGATGTTTGATTCTCAAACATAAATTGAATAAAATCATTTAAAATAATTAGTTGAAGACTTGAATAAAAATTTTATTGGTCAAAAGATAATTAATATTAAATATTAACTAATATAGATAATAAAATATTATTAAATATTAAATATTATTTAATTATATATATATATTAACATATTTATATTTTTTTTTTACTTTTATATGCTATATATTTATTCCCACCACTTAAAATTTTTAGATCCGTTACTTATCATATATAAAAATCTTCTCCAAAATGTAAATTATTTTGCAAGCAAGTCCCTCCACACAGTTAATTTACTATTGCGCATGTCTTACATGATGGGGAAATAGAAAAATCATCACAGGATCAAAACAAATATTTATGTTATATATGATGGTGTGAAATTTAATTTCTGTTCCCCATTAATACAAATCTATGTGTATATACTTATCTCTACAGTCTCTCATCTATGCTAGTCTTAATCAAAGAATGGGGAATTCATTGTCAAATGAAAACAGGAATGAACCAATAATTTTATTATCCGTTCTTAAAATAAGAAAGATAAAAATAGAATATTTGATAATTATAGTATGCATTATTTAATGGATTTATATACTATGTTGAACAGTTGCAAATAATGGACACTTATCTTATAAAATAATCTTATCATTTAAAAAAAAGGACGACATTCCACAAGGAAATTCATCGAAATTCCAAATTATATACTATGATGAAATTGATGGCTTTATCTTGAGGTATGTTTTATGCTTAGGGTATAAGATATACCCAAGGTGAAAAAAAAAAAAAAAGAATCCATGACTAAGTTTGCTATAGTTATATATAATAACATGATATGTAAATTAAATATATATTAATGCGAATATATGTGGAAAAAGGTAGGGGTGTTCAAATCCAAACTGATCCTGTTCGTTAGTCGGCTTCTGAACAGGTCGGGTGGACAGAAGATGCAAAGGTGGATAGATGAGGGTGTCTTAGTCCTGGGTGCGCTGATCGAGGGTTTGCCGAGCTGGCGAGCACTTGAGTTGGTGAACGGACGAGGGGGGTGCCACCTGCAAAGACACTCCGACGCTCAAGTCAGAAATCGTACAAGCAGGGGGGGTGATGTAGAAAGTGACGTACCTCGGGGGAAGAGCCAATCTTCCCCTTATATACATGTCAGTAGTGGGCCCCTTACGTGACAGGCCCATATTCTCAAGGACGCTGTCCTGCAGCACGTGTGCGGTCCGTACAGGAAGTGTGTCCGGGTCGGTTGTAGGGCGCGTGTCCGGGTCGGGTGTTACATGGGTCGGGTCGGCCCAAAGCTGGTTCTGGGCCGGGCCGTAACAGATCCAAATTAAACCGTTTATTTAATCTAATCTAAATCGAAAATCGATTAAAACCGCACTAATTCGGATTTGATTGGATTATATTTTTTGCAAACTGCTAGATTGGATCGAATTTCGGATCTAATTTTCATAACCGATCCAATCCAATCCAATCCAAACAGCACAATATGTTATAATATTATTATTTTATTATCATATTTACAATTATGCTTATAACATGTTCAATTTGTTATACATTTTTCTATTATTCATGTATTATTATTAATTAATAAATATTTTATGTTCAAAATGTTATTTATTTATTTATTTTAACTAATTTATAATTTTATTTCTATTGTTATGTTATCGTTGGCCTTTTAAGATATTGCTAAGACTTGTTATGTCATTGTTGATTATTTAAAATTTGATGTTGAGACTTGTTATATGTATTTAATTTTTATATTTAAAAAATCGTAAATCCAAACCGATCCAAACCGCTTGTAATCGGATCGGATCAGATCGGATCGAATTTCCAAAAAAGGTTCATCCAATCCAAACTGCACCGCACATAAATTAAGCGTTCGAATCGGATAACTTTTTTTCTTAAAACCGAATCAATAAACCGCACCGTGAACACCCCTAAAAAAAAGATAAGTGGGAGAGAAAAAAAATACCTAATTAATTATATACATCTTCATCTATTTGTCATAAAATTATTTATTAAAAAATTTAACTTGATATAAAAGAAATATATAAATAATCATATTTTTAATATATTTTTTTAATGATCACCTGAATTTTGAGTTTTATTTTTCATTTCATGTGTGCTGAATTTTTTTTAAGATTAATAAAAATCAAATTATAAATTTTTTTGTCACAAAAGTTATAATACTATGATATAAAATATTTTATTCTAAAAATTTAAACTGATAAAAAGAAAAATATAAATAAATATATATTATATATATATTAAATATAAACTATGATATATACAAGTTGATAGATAGAAAATTACATATGCGCACTGAAAAGGTACAATATCCCACCGGACCCATTATAAATACCATTTATCTTAGTGCTGTCCCAAAAGGAAAATTAAAAAAAAAAATTATTAAATTATTTTCATGGACAGAAATTGGAATCTGATTGATGGGTTCTAACTTTAATCATTCCCTTGTATTATTATTCATTAGGAGGAAGTGTTAATAAGATTAGAAAAATTAATAATTATTAGGAAACGGTAAACACTTTGCTAAGCTTATTATTATTAGCATGTCGCATCCCTATGCTTTTTAACTGAACAATGAGTGATATGATAATTTAACAGAGAATGATATAATAAAATTAGTCATATCGAATTTTCGGTGATACGAATGTTGAAAAATCACAGTGCTATAATCAATAGCATGTTCCTATATATATCCTAGCTTAGAGGGAATAATAATATAAGAATATAATCACTTTTCATTGCAAAGAAATGCAACGGTTAATTTCATCACCTTACATTTACATACTAAGCTTCAGTTTAGATAAATAATTTAATTAAGTTTTTTTTAAATAATTTAAATAATAAATATTTATATTAAAAATATTTATTTTAAAATAAATAAAAAAATTTATTATAAAAAAATTTATTTTTTAAATTTTTTATAAATATTTAAATAATTTTTTAAAAAATTATAATTTAATTTTAAAAATTACACCAAACATTAATATTATTATTTTTTATAAATAAAAAATTAAGAAATAATTTGAAACTTTCAAACGGCTCTGATTAACCTTAAATAATGAAAAATAACGAAAGAAGAACAGAAATTTCGATGGAAAGGTGTAAAGAAAATTATGTTATTGGAAAATAGTTATAATAGGTTAATAAATTATTAAATTTTACATTAGTAGTAATTATTTTTTAAAAAAAATGTGATAGATTATGTATGTATCAACTGTATATATTGTGGTAAATTATCACCTATGGAAATTATATTCTTTTTTTTTTTTGAAAAACTTTGATTGCCTTTTTCTTAATATATACTAATAATTATAATAATTGAAAATAATTAGTTATTTGTTTTAACCAAAATTTTATTCCCAAAGCGGATGAAAATTGAACATGAAGAAATTCCAAATTAAACTCGAAGAAAATGTAAGTATTGCGTTGAGCTCAATCTCAAAATAATTAATAATATAATTAAATAGTATATATGATATCTTAAATTTAAATTTCAAAACTCATAAGATAAAGCAAATGTAATTTAAGAGGTGGCGAATTCGAGTTTTTTTATTTATATATTTGGTTAAAACTAATTATTTTTTTATTCATATATTATCTTAGAAGCATCTAAGACTATTTTTAATCACCGATCTTTCTTTGGTAAATCCCCACGGACCCCTTAGCATTTTTTTTTCACTTTTTCATCCTTTGAATTTATTCTTGCCTCTTATACTTCATTTAATGTAAAGTTTTCACTGTGCGGCACAAACTTTGTGTGTACTTCAAACTGCAAAGAAATTAAAAGACGTGTTCCATTATTTAATTCGAAAACATATATCATATTTTCTTAAATCTCGTTCATTCATTTTATTTATTTATTTATTTATATGGAGGATAACTAAGATAAATGGTTATCACATGCAGAGGAAGGAGGAGGAAGAGAATATTAGAATATATATATATATAATTTTATTTTTTGAGGGTTTTCATGTTAGATGGTTCCTTTACTCAAATGCTTGACCTATAAACTACCACCAAAGCACATGGGGGAGACAAAATCATTTTCGAAAAATAATACTAGAAAGTAAATACTTTGACGCTGTTTTTAAAACGGAAATTAAAAACGAGAGATAAAGACTAAATTAAGTTTGTATATTGTGTTTGGTATAAAATATATTCAATTAAATTATGTTTGATTTAAAATAAATATAAAGATGAAAGAATAAATTTAAAATTTAAAAAATTACATGAAATTATTTTTGAAAAAAATATTATTAAGATTTTAGTATTTGATTTCAAAAAAATTCAATTTCTTCTATTTCTGATAACTAAACACAATACTAAATTCTAATTCCCAGTCTTCGTATTAATCTTTAGAAACAAACACTATCTTAGTAAAAAAAGAAATTGGCTAATATTTTTTTAAATGTAAAATAAATAGAAAAAGTCATTATTTAAAATTCTTTTAATAATAATAACAACAATCATAATATAAATTTAATTTTAATATACTGACTCACAAATAATGTAAAACTATTATTTTATCGTTTAGTTATTATTTAATATTTGTTGAATAACTATTTTAACAAGTATGTATTATTAAAAATAGTTATTTTTATCAGCATAATATGTAATTATTTATACAAAAATATAATAATAATAATATTTAACTGGATTTTTTTAATGAAAATTCAAAAAATAACTATTTTTTATTGAAATGACAATATATAATTGTATACTTCCTTTAATTTTGTATCTATGAATAACGAAAAATTGGTTAAAATAACAAATATTTGGACTGTTAACTAAATGTTTTAGACTGGATTATTAGAATGAAAAATCTAAAGTTTCTTTTAAAATCTCTATAATTCAAACCAAATTAGTGGAGTTTTTGATAAATAATGCTACCGGATATTGCAGATTTTGTTTTTGATATTACAGTAGCAATGGTGTTTTTTCAAAATGTGGGTTAATGAGGTGTTATTCTCAAATGTGAAACCGTTTAATTAGATAAACAAAAATAGAGCTGTCCGATTTGTGAGAAATACGGACCGAGGGATTTATGAGAGTACAGAAATTGGACCGAGGGATTTCTGTTAAAAAAAATTAAAAAATTTAAAGTAGAGAAATCAGACCCTCCGATTTGTTTATCTTCCATACTTTTGAAAAACACTAAAAATTACCATGTTAAGGTATATCACTACTTTTACTTCCATATAAAAAAAACCCGAATATTGTACCTTTTAACGAAAATAAAGATTATTCTTTTTATAATAGAAAAAATTCACTAAAAAAAATCATGAACAATACTCATATTTTCTACAAATTTAGTGAAAATATTCGTTCATAAAAAAAAAATTTCCAAATCTAAATTATATACTAATAAACAAGTTTCTGAATTCTCATCCATTCATTCATTCAAATATATGAAAAAGGTGTTGATGAGTTCCATTACTATTTATAGATAAATTTGCATTTTCCTGTTATGAACAATGACAAATGAACCATACAGATGTCAGGATCCTCAAAGATATTCTCTCTCTCTCTCTCCCCACTTCAATCAGTGTGTCTTTAACAAACATAGAATTCTTTTGAAGGGTAAGAAACAACCTGAACAAGAAAGTGAAAAATGCATGCAGAGACATGTCATTAACCACTAACACTAATGTACCATTTTCTGCTCTCATAGTACATCTATATTTATATATGAATGAAGGAAATCAAATGATAAAAATCTCAGATTCTCATCATAACAGCTATGAAGATGCTTAAACCAAAAACACCTTTTTCCTTTATAGACATTGGATATTGTTATTAGCTCTGGTTTTTCACATTAATCTTAATTATACCTTAAGATCAATTATCCCAAAAAATGAGAATTATTGTTGGACAGAGAGAATATAACAGCTTCCAAAAGAAAATGGAAACATAACCTCCAGAAATGGTTAAACTAAGAACTAAGAAGGTTTAACAATGATAGATATGTAGAAAGATATATGTTTTGTATTCTTGTTAACATGGTGTTAAATAAGAAAGGCATTATGGTGAGTGACCCTGCAGTTTTACATTATTCAAATAGTGCTTTCTGTTTTTTCACATGCCTACAACATAGTATGAACAATGCATTAATAATCAAACCTCAAAAATTAAAGTAGAAGAAATCTAACATCAGAAAGCTCAAAATCTCTCTCTCTCTCTCTCTCAGGTGTATATCACTAGCTAGGCATGTTAATAAAGAGGCCACTTTCTTATATCAATTATGGTAATGTGGGCATAGACATTAATAGGTGCATTGCTGCTACCACTAATATTTATTGTCAGATCAGGTAGTACTAGCATTCTCTTTTTATAGGTTTCAAATCAAATCTTACATGCCATATTAAATCTATCTATCTATCTATCTGTATTGCATAAAATACAAAACAAAAATCATATGATGCTGTTTTACCATTTCCTTTCTTCTTGTCTACTTGTGCCATTTCTAGTCTTTGTTTTCTTTGTACCTTGAATTTTGAACCTACCCTTTTGGATTTTAACATATAAATGAAAGTGGAGGTTGGTTTTAATTTGCATCAATTACTGTTTATATTATTTGGTCTGCATGTAATAACATTATTGCTATTCCAATTTTAATGTCTATGAGTTGCATATGTCAATTTTAAACAGTCTTACTAAAAAAGTAGCAGATGATTAAGAGAAAACAGTGATGTCACCATTAAAGTTAAGATCTCACAAACCTAAATGTAGTGTTAATTAAAAAAAAAAAAGCAATGGCTCAGAATTTCTAGAGGTTTTGGGGTGAGAGCTTGGTCATGATAAAGAATAATGTGAGGTAAATAAATAAATAAAGGTGGGATTCCACAATGCAAAGGAAGGCCTAAAAATACTGTATTTGAACACAGTGAAGATCCTAAGCCTGTGCTATATATTTATGTGCTTTCTTTCTCCTCACATAACACATTGACAAGAAGTTAAAAGGAACTTCTTAACTTCTCTCAAAACCCCTCTATTATATTTCATCATTCACCACCATAAATCTCTATCATATCATCACTTTCTTTTATATTCTTTAACCATCATTAGCCATGCCACAAAACTGCATAGCACCAAAACCAGAATACAACACTAGTAGTAATAGTAGTAGTAGTACTCATCATCACTCTATGGAAGCAGCCTTAGAGAATAATAATACCAATGAACAACAATCCATACAGAAACTCACTATGTTCCCCATAACTTTGAAGGTAACACACTAATATAAATACTAGTTATAGTTACTCATTCATGGCATGTATATTAGTGTTGCAAAGTTACTTTGTGTTTTTTGGTTGAATTTTCAGTTTGAGGAATTGGTGTACAAAGTGAAACTAGAACAGAAAGGAGGATGTTGGGGAAGCAACAAATGGAGCTGCAAAGAGAAAACAATTCTGAATGGAATCAGTGGTTGTGTTTGCCCTGGTGAGATTCTTGCTATGCTTGGCCCTTCAGGGAGTGGCAAAACCACACTCCTTACAGCTCTCGGAGGCCGTCTCACCGGAAAACTCTCCGGTAAGATAACATACAACAACAATCCATTCTCAGGTTCAATCAAGAGAAGAACAGGTTTTGTAGCACAAGATGATGTTCTATATCCTCACCTAACTGTAACTGAAACACTATTCTTCACTGCACTTCTAAGGCTTCCAAAGACTTTAACAAGAGATGAGAAGGTTCATCATGTTGAGAGAGTGATCAGTGAATTGGGATTAACAAGGTGTAGGAGCAGCATGATTGGAGGACCTTTGTTCAGAGGAATTTCTGGTGGAGAAAAGAAGAGAGTTAGTATTGGACAAGAAATGCTTATTAATCCTAGCTTGTTGCTTCTTGATGAGCCTACTTCTGGTTTGGATTCCACAACTGCTCAGAGGATCTTGAACACTATTAAGAGACTCGCCGGCGGCGGAAGAACCGTTATAACCACCATTCACCAGCCATCTAGCAGGCTATACTACATGTTTGACAAGGTTGTGTTGCTCTCTGAAGGCTCTCCTATTTACTATGGTCCTGCTTCCACTGCTTTGGACTATTTCTCTTCACTTGGATTCTCTACTTCTGTCACTGTTAATCCTTCTGATCTCTTGCTTGATCTTGCCAATGGTAATTAATCAATATTTTGATATGTATACTAAGTTTAAGGATAACAATAATGTGATGATAACAATGGAAAACTTTGATTCAGGGATTGCTCCAGACTCAAAGCATGCAAGTGAACAAAGTGAGGGATTAGAACAAGAAAGGAAGCAAGTTAGAGAAGCTCTAATATCAGCTTATGATAAGAACATAGCAACAAATCTGAAAGCTGAGCTGTGCAGTGTTGAGGTGAACAACTACAACAACATGATGATCAAAGATGCTTGTGCAAGTAGGTCTTTCTTTTCCAGCTACCCTTTTTGAGTTTTCAGTGAAAAAGATATTGCTCATCAATGGTCTTAATCCTTCTTTCTGTTGATGAAAATTTGATGCAGGGAATCAGATAAATCAGGAGCAATGGTGCACAAGTTGGTGGCATCAGTTTAAAGTACTATTGCAGAGGGGAGTGAGGGAGAGAAGGTTTGAAGCATTCAATAGGCTGAGAATATTCCAAGTCATAAGTGTTGCTTTTCTTGGTGGACTCTTGTGGTGGCATACCCCAGAATCACACATTGAAGATCGGGTAAGAAAATTTTTGCATTCAGTTATCAAGTTTAGCTTCTTTTCTACTTTTGTTATAACTCATAATAACATCATTTAACCTTAAACAGAAAAAAAAGGTTATGGAATGTAATTGACCTTTAACATATGAATGAAATTTACTTTATTTTCCTTTTCAATTTCCCTTGTCAAACATCACATCTTGAAATATCTAAAATTCTGAAACTAATCAAGATTAGCATTGATTGATTGAACCACATTTACTTTGTTATCTCAAAATTGATATTTAAACAATTTAAAAGTTGTTAATCTAGTTTTATAGTTTTCAAAAGGTATCAACTTTGTAAATCAAAGTTATAACTAAAAGTAAGTTATTAGGTGTAGACAACCATAGTAAAAAGTACTTAAATTTCTATGCAGTTTCTGTGATATGGATTAGAAACAGTCCAAGAAATCTAAAGTTTGAAACTTGGACTATGTTGTTTTAAAGCCCTTAGGAGGGGCTAACATGGGGTTATTGTGTGGTGAAAATGCAGGTAGCATTGCTGTTTTTCTTCTCAGTTTTCTGGGGATTCTACCCTCTATACAATGCAGTATTCACATTCCCACAAGAGAGGAGAATGCTGATAAAGGAAAGATCTTCAGGAATGTACAGGCTGTCTTCCTACTTCTTAGCAAGAACAATAGGAGACTTGCCATTGGAGCTTGCACTTCCAACTGCATTTGTGTTCATAATCTATTGGATGGGAGGACTCAAACCTGATCCTGTTACATTCATCCTTTCTCTTCTTGTTGTTCTCTACAGTGTCCTTGTTTCTCAAAGCTTAGGCTTAGCATTTGGTGCTATATTAATGGAGATCAAACAAGCAACCACTCTAGCTTCTGTCACAACCCTTGTGTTCCTCATTGCTGGTGGATACTATGTTCAACAGATTCCACCTTTTATAGTGTGGCTAAAGTACTTGAGCTATAGCTACTACTGTTACAAGCTTCTTCTTGGTGTTCAATACACTCAAGATGATTACTATGAATGCTCAAAGGGTGTGATGTGCAAGGTTGCTGATTTTCCACCAATCAAATCAATGGGATTGAATCATCTTTGGGTTGATGTTTGCATTATGGCACTTATGTTGGTTGGTTATAGACTAATTGCTTATTTAGCACTCAATAGAGTAAGGTAGATTCATACACATAGCAAGGAAGAAGAAGAATTTCAAGAAAGGTTTTTGTACTAATTCAAACTGAGCAATAATATTACTACTAATAATAACTAGAATTATATTAGGCTTTTCATGTTACTTCATGTAATCAAATCAAATATAAATATATATGTATCAAAATCTCCCTCAACGATTGAGAGATAAGTAGCAAGATTTTTCTATAATACTACCAAGGTGTTGTTACTTTAGAATAAGTTTCATTCATGTGCCTAAACATAAGGGATATGCCACTTGATAAGAAGTAATGATAATAATATCACACACAAAATCTAATATGTAAGAGAGAAAGAAAAAAGGTCAAATATATCAGCAAGATGTTAAGTCTCTCAAGAGGGTCTTCATCTGAAAAAATAACTCTCCCATGGACCATTTTTGAGGCCTTAAAAGCCATAATTTCCTCGTTTCATGTTTTCCTGCATAATTTGTGACTAGAGAGATTACATTTGTGACTCGGTGAGAAGACGTTTAGTTGAGAGGACGGGAAGAATTGGCTTTAGTTTTGACGTTAACATGTTTAGGAAAAACACAAAATTTTGACCTGGCTATGTCTTCAGGAGACTTTTTCTACCGCTGCATTTTGTTTTAAGAGGGGCATTTCGCACATGAATAGCTGTTCATGATGTTTTTCAGGTCAGAAATCAGTTTTACA
Organism: Arachis stenosperma; assembly: GCF_014773155.1. NCBI lineage: Eukaryota > Viridiplantae > Streptophyta > Magnoliopsida > Fabales > Fabaceae > Arachis > Arachis stenosperma. The sequence continues at coordinate 3,087,274 of NC_080381.1, read as the reverse complement.
TTGATATATTCGGGATTGTCCAAAACCCCAGCTAGTTTGGCAAGCTTTAGAGATCTCCAGTCAACCACTGAATTTGATGAGTTGGTTCTTACATAATAGCAAACGTCTTTTTAGATTTTTTTCTGGTTTCTAGTGGATTTGACATTCGAGAAATAATGAGATTTTTCATCCCCACGAGCCTTGGACCACTAGGGTCTGTAAGTGAGTCAAGCCAGCTCGAACTCAACTCGTTAATAGCTCAACAAGCTAAACTCGAGCTGGTGAGCTAAGTTTGAACTTAGAATTGAGCTCATAAATTAAATGACCCGAACTTGAACTTGGATAAGTTTAGTTCATTAGCTTGTGAGGTGGCTCGATTATATATATATATATATATATATATATATATATATATATATATATATATATATTAATATACATATCCTATATACATTTAATTTATATTTTTAATATTATATATATTAATGATCTTGATTATTTAAAATTTTATATTTATTTTTAATATATAATTTTGATGTAAGGCCTAAATAAAAAATTTATGATTTATTGATAGATAAACAATATATAAAATTGACTTTTTAAATATTTTTAAAATATATAAGTTATAATTTATTGATATAGAATTATCGATTATGTTCTTATTATTTGAGCCAGCTCGTGAGCTTTCGGTGAGTCGAGCTTGAGTTTAAGAAATAGACTCGATTGTTAATGAGTCGAGCCGTGAGCCAAACTCAATTTTTGTGAGTCGAGCTTGAGCTTGGTCTAACTCGACTCAACTCGGCTCACTTCCAGTCTTATGGACCACGGATAAGGTGATTGGTATGACTTTATCCTTGGAAAAGGAGTTCCGGAATATTTTTGAGTTGCAACAAGTGTCTATCTTCTCCACCATTAGTAGTTCTTGGATTTCTCTCTTGATGGGTACCTTTAATATTAATTGTGATGCTAGCTATTTTGGCAATGGTGTTCGGGTTGGTTTTGCCTGTGTTAGCAGAGATTGAAAGGAAAGGTGACAACGAGATTGTCTGAGAACAATTGAGAGTCATAGTATTCTATAATGAGAGTTGTTTGCTATTTAGAAAGGCTTGGAACTCGGGACAGAGATATATTATATGTGAGACAGACTATGTGGAGGCCTTTATTATGGTCAATAATTTACGGGATTGATCTGGTTTTATTGATCTTTTGGTGTTGAAAATCTAACATATCATATCTTAAAAATGACGTGCTGATCTTCGATTGATCATAAAAAATGCAAATACAATAGCAGACATCATAGCAAAGACCGCAATGAAAATCTTTTCTCTCCAAGTAAAACTTCTATTGCCTTGAAAGTAATTTTTTATTTATTTTTTCTTTCTTGGTTATTGTTTGTTTTTCTTTCCTGTCACAAAAAAAAAATTGAATTCTCCAAAAAGCATGAGTAATGTTATAAAGAAGTTTTTAATATTAGCAAGGTTCTAAATATCAAACGGATCAATGAATCAGTAAAATTATACGTTTAAGGTTTAACCAAAATTCAACCAAAATTAAATTAAATATAATAAAATAATATATTTATGTATAAAGTATATACTTAAAAAAAAATTAATGTCTTTTGTAAATTATAATTTACTATTTTAAATCGGTTTGACTGATCAATTCGTTTTTTGACTGATTTTTTTTTTATTTTTTAACTAATTTGTTGCCAAGAGGTTTTTATCTTGAACCAAATCGATTAGTGACCAATTTCTAGTTGACTGGGTCAAACCAGTAAATTGATATGGTTCTCAAAACCATGATATTTGGTTATCCGATTGGCCGAAGAATATCATCATAAACTTTGGTTGAATTTTCACTTATGATATTTTAATTAGAATGGCCATTATTAACACTTGAAACAACCAAGTCACATCCATCATCAAGTAATGCTAAGATGATGGCAGATGGAATAAGCTAAGGTTAATTAACCCAAAAATAATGAAGAAAGTGGTGGGTGGATATAGCAATGTGTTTTGTGTGTACCCTTTAAGACCAATGAAATCATAATGTTGATAATTGATGTAAAATAAGAAATGACATACAAAAGATCCGTGTCACACTCTACTTCAGCATAGTGCTTTATCCACTCTAAATCACTTTGAATTTGAGAGAAAAAGGACTATAACCACAGTAACATTTCAAACAGGGAACATTATCAATATCAAAGAGTAAAATAAAGATGAAAATTTCAAACATGTAATATATGTTTACTCTTATGAGATCAATAAGGAAGCAGTAAAGAATCATTACTACAGAAAAGTAGTTAAAAAGAAGAGTGACTTCATAAATTATTAAAACATGATTATGAACTTGACATTGCTCATTTTTCTACTATCTTTATGCAAACTTATTATCAAATTATTACTCTTTTCAAATTATTTACCTATGTGTCATTGTTTTTATAATGGTGGCATTTAAAAAGATACAATTATTTATATGTTTCATCTTACCCATTTAAGTTTTTTGAGAGAAGTGGTTCTATGATATTAGAATTATTATGTATTATAGTTATTATTCATAAACTCGAATATTAGAAGTGTAAAACCGTTGAAATTATCTCGAAAAGCAATATTTTTTTGTGGATAAAATAGTAAAATATCTTTTAGATACAAAAATGCTCTATTTATTAAGGAAACTATTGGTTCAAATTAAAAGCTTTTTAATATTTATATTGAGAAAACAGTGGTATTATTAACTGTTATTAGAATTTTGTGTGTTATTCAGGAGTGTGAAAGATGGCTATCAATAAATCGAAAGGTCCGATTTAGGGTTTTTAACTACAAAATCAACCCAACAATTTTCTCCGAACTTTAAAAAGAAAGAGAAACTGATCACACAATATCGAAAGTCCGATTTATATAAATCACCCGAATTTAAATTCACCAATCCCAAATCAAATTCTAAGGTTTTTCTCCTCCGCAATTCTGAGTCTCCGATTTGTGGATTGTTATTTAAAAAAAAAATATGTCTCCGTATCCATTAAAATCAAGACAACAATTCATAATAGTGAAAAACACTTAATGGGAATCCATTACTAAAAAAATTAGCCTCAAATCGATGTTTCATAACAGAAAAGGAACATTCCCTTGTTTTGAATATCATCCATTAGAGGCCTAAAGTTTATTGTACAAACCCCACGTTGAGATGTCCAAACAACCAAAGGAATCTTATACTCTTAGGAAGATTAGGTCCTAGAACAATGCATGCCACTGACCTTAGCATACATATTTGACCAAAAATATGAAAAATAAAATGAAAAAGGGTCATGATGGCAGTAAAATATGCTGTATGTTTCCCAACATTATAACTAAAAAGAATAAACTAATTTGAGGAATCTTAACTTATGAAAGAAAGAAATGAATCATATCCTTAACAGATGTTGTTTATTAGCATTTAGTTAACCATGAATCCATGATATAGTTCATTGATACTAACACGAAATTTTTGTCAAAGTTGATAACAAAAGGATTCCAAAATTTTTTTGTCATAGGAACTAGATACCACTAGAAGAGTTCAACATTTGTAGGCTTTTCTAGATTGATGAAATAAAATCCAGTGGGAAACCATGGAATTGAAATTTGAAACATTGTAACATGTGAGTGGAATTTTGAGTGGTATGGACTTGTCCATGGCAGTGATGCTATATTCCCAGCACATTGCAAATGTCCAAAGTGCTGCTAGCATAGCATCATTGAATTTCATTCATTCAAAATAAAAGGCCAACATAAAAGTCTTGCTTGCTTCTCCATAAAGAATAAAAGAGAAAAAAAAAATCAAGAAATTCAAATGACATGTACCTAATTTCTACACACCAAACTAACAATATTCTTAATTGTAACCAAACTAACAATATTGACATTCTCTGCTGCTTGTGATAGTTGCCTACTTGGTTTATGAGCTTTGACAATAATTGAAGTTCATAATGAAAGTTTTATTATGTTACAATTGATCTTTGTTTTCCTCTAAATGAAATAATACCCTATTTCCATACCAAGTATGCTCAAGTAAATTGTTAGTTGTGATTAAATGAGACACCAGATCTATAATAAAAATAAGAATAAAATTTCATAGTTCATAATAAGAGTGAAATTTACTTGAGGTATAGTCCAAAGTTAAATTGAGAACTTTATTTTTTTTTTTTAACCAGTATTGTTTCACTTTTGATAAATTAGACAAACAATTTTAAACACTATAGCATTCACCTAATACTATATACCTCTAGAATTATATTTCTTCATCCTTTTTGAACTGCCATTGAGATTCTCCAGTGTGATGCTTGTAACTCTCCTTCTAGAGCCTCAAAGTCAATTTTATTAAAACTTCCAAGACTTATTTTCTTTTTGGTGTCTAAAAAGAAATAGTTATAGTTGTCCTCATTGTAGTTAATCATATACAGTTTTTTTTTGGTGACACAATCATATACAGTTTGCCTAGGGAACAAATTTTTTATTTTGATCCATAATTAGTAAATAGACAATGATTAAGATTTTTTTTTTAAAATTAGGAATGAGACTCAAACTCAAAATTTTTAAATGAAAATAAAAAGACTATACCATTTAAGTTATAGTTTGTTGGACTAAGATTTAAGAAAAAAATTAAAATTAATTAATTTTAGTTGAAAAACAGTTTGTTTTCTAATTTTTTTACCACATATTAATTCAAGTTAAATTGAAAAAGAATTAAACAATAAAAATTTATTATTTTTTTAATTTGTTTTAAACTTAATTATCCATTATTATTCACCAAAAATAATAGAAACAATCAGAAGAAAGAAACGACGCCCGTTCCGCCGAGTCTTCTCGTTATTCAATAATCTTGCTCGGAGAGAGAGAGAGAGAGAGAGAGAAGATGGATGGAGAAGAAGGAGGAGGCATAAGGCTGAGCAAGAGGTTCAACGACAACGGCGGCGGCGGCGGCGGCGAGGTCGACTACAAGACGAAATCTGGAACCGCGTGGAGCCACTCTTACCTGAACCAGAAGCCATGGCACCCTCTCTCTTACCCGAACCAGCGTCGCAAGTGGATCGCGGAGCAGACCCACGCCCACCGCCAGCGACGTTCCGAAGAGGTGGCGCGTGAGTACGCTCAGGAGCAAGAGTTCTTCCGCCAGACCAATCTCATCTCCAAGAAAGACAAGGAAAAGGTATAAAGCTCCCTCTTTTATACCTACCCTCTTCCTTTTTCCCTATTTCCTTTATTGGGTCGCAATTTTCCCTTCAATTTTGCTAATGGGGTCAATTGGGTTTAGGTGGAGTTGATGCAAGCTGTTAGCTTTATGTATGTTCGTCCTCCTGGTTACAACGCTGAGGCTGCCAAAGCTGCCGAGTTAGCTGATGAGAAGAGAAAAGAGGAATTGAGTAATGGTGCTGGAGGACCCTCATCCTCTTCAGTGTAATTCTATTTGTCTACTACTTCTGAATTATTGTTGTTGTTTTTTTCAGTGAATGAGAGGTTAAAAGTTGGATTCTTTTTTTCAGTTATTTGGTGGCTTGATTTGTTTGTTAATTCGTTCCATTGATTTGCTATGCAGGCCGCCGAGTTCCTTGCCTGACAAGGATCATTTAGGTGAAGAGAAGAAGAAGAAACCAAGGCCTAAAGATGTTTTTGGTCGCCCTCTGCCAACCGAAGAAGAATTTGAGATTCTGAAAAATGCACCAAAGTATGTATATCCATTAGGTTTATTTATTTTCTGTGTTGTTTTGTCATTAATTATGATTTAGAGAGCTGTGTTATTTTCTTTTGTTAAATCATGGAAATGGGAGCTGTGTTAAGTCAACATTCAGATGTTGAAAGTGGTTGAAATCTGTAGTAACAAGTGCTGCCGAGATTAGATCACTTTGTTAGGTGATTGTAAATTTCTGTGTCATTTCCATCCATTGCTTTTTAACACAATTCAGTGTGTTTCATGGTTAAACTGTTTTGCTTCCATGAGTACTGGTACAACATGGATTGTTATTGATTTATTTAGTTGTAATCTTAGTAACTGAATGCTTTTTAGGCTGGAAACAGGAGTTGCTGGTAGGGTAAAACCTTTTGGAGTTGAGGTTCGCAATGTAAAATGTTTAAGATGTGGGAACTACGGCCATCAAAGTGGTGATCGTGAATGTCCCTTGAAGGATGTTATAATGCCTAATGAAGAGAGCAGATTGAAAAGAGATGACCCCTTGAATGCTATCCTCGCGCACACAGACCCTACTGAGGTCAGTTACTCACGTTTAGTATACTATTGTTTTGAGAATTTCACAATTTAGTCTTGACAATGTCAACTGTTTCACTTATGCATCATTTGAGTTTGGCTAATTTAAAATGTTATAAGTTAATTCTTTGACAAATTTGAAATTTGTTTGCATATGAATGTTACTTGCTTTTCTTTTACTTTTTTTTTCATCCTTCCATTAAGTAATACATTGTTCAACTCAATCACACCATGATACCACTAAACTGCAATATGTTTGTTACAGCCTTACCAAAAAATAAAAAATAAAAAATAAAGGAAGAAAGAAAGAAAGAAAAAGAAAACAAGTTTATATTGCATTGTGTAGGCGTATATCTGATTGCAAATTGATATTCACATTTGCTGAGAATCCCATTAAGAAAAATGTCAATTGCACCTGTCCTCCTAAATCTCTAACCCAATTTCTATTTTCTTTGAGATCTAAGGAGCCTAAATTGCATGTATATGGACTTTGCATATTTTTTCTTCTACATGCGCTGATTCAGACGAAAGTCTTGGAAAAGAAAGATCCTTCCCATGTGGATTAGGAATCTTTAAGTCAGGATCCTACCAAATTCCATAATAGTTACACTGGTTTACTGTTGGTTATTGCATTCTTATGTACTTGTAATGCAAATTATTGTCTAGATGCAGTTAAGATGAATATCGCTCCCCCCCCCCCCCCCCCCCCCAACATTTAAACATATGAATATATATCTTAATCTTAATTCTGCTGTTTGGCAATGATTCAGCCTCTAAAATGGGAGCTCAAGCAGAAGCCAGGAATCAGTCCTCCTCGAGGAGGGTTCAAACCGGATGATCCCAACCAGCAAATTGTTGCTGAGGAAATATTTGACGAGTATGGAGGTAACTGCTTGCTGCCCTTATTTAATAAAATATTTGGTACACCTTGGAGTCTTGGATGGATAGTATCCCTGATTTTTCCAAGTCCACAATGACCACCATTTTACAGGTTTTCTTGGTATGGATAGTATCCCTGATTTGTTGACCAACTTCTCTAAGAAACCAAAGAAGTCCAAAAAGAGCAAGTGCAAGAATCAGCAACTAAATTCTGGAAGTGAGGGATCTCTAGATGATGGAGAGAAGAAATCAAAGAAGGTAAAGCTAAACAAAAAGAAGAAAAATCATGTGTCGAGTTCGGCAGACACTTCAGATTATGAAAAGGATCGAAGAAAGAGCAGACGCAAGAGTTCTTATTCTTTAGAAGATTCTGACAGGGACAAGTTTGACCATAGCAAAAGGACTAAACATGAGATGCCCAAAGGTTCTTCTCGTCATAGTCATAAGAGTAAACATGACAGACAAAGGCATTCTTATTCAAGTGAAGATTCTGACAGTAACAGGGATGACCAAAGTAGAAAGAATATACAAAATCATAAGAGGAAACATGGTAGAAAAAGACATTATTATTCATCTGAGGATTCGAAAAACAGTGAGAAGCATTGTTCATCTGATGATTCGGACTGCGACAGAGATGATAAAAGGAGAAAGATTATACAAAAGCATAAGAGAAAACATAGCAGAAAAAGGCATTCTAATTCATCCGAGGACTCTGGTCCTGACGATCATCATGGAAATGACAAGAGTAGGGACAAGAATTCAAACTCCTCGGATGATTCTAATCATAGAAGGTGCAACCATAGGAAGTCTTCGGCAGCCGATCGAGATTCCCAAAAGCATAACAGAAATGATGATTTTGATCCCTACCGCGGAAAACAGAAGAACGTATCTAAGAATTTATATTCATCTGAAGATTCTGATGTTGACACAGTTGATCGGAGTAGAAAGATCGAACAAAAGGATCGCTATATACCCGAGGGTTCTGAACATCCTAGGTGTGATGCGAGTAGGGAGAGAAGAAAAAAGGATTACTATTCATCTAAGGATTCTGGTGCTGACAGGTATCACAGATATGAACATTCTTATTCATCTGAATCTGATGGTTATCATCATCAGAGGCATTTGAGAAGGCAAGGTCACAAGCACCGGTAAGATCATTCTGATTCTCAGAAGCATCACAGAAATGGTTAAAGTAGATCAGGGATTGGGATGCCAAAATAGTGAAGACCTCTTTAGTCTTTATCATCACTATGATGAACGTATTCATTTGTTTGATCCATGTTTAGATGTTCTTTTCCTTTGTTCTCCGATCCTCTTATAACATTTGTGATTTGTGTGCTAGGCCAATGTATATTTACTTATAGTTGCCTGCTGCTTTAGTTACGCACGTGGAGGCTGAATTCAAGCTTGTTTAACATCTAATCACCTCTTTTTGGAGGGTCTTTAACATATATCTTCTTTTTCACTTGAATAATCACTCCGTGGAGAAAGCTAGCGTTATATGAAATTATGAATGTCCACTAGTGTCGACCAAAATATTAAGCCGAAAGTCCAAAAAGAATATAACGGAAAAAGTGTGCATTAAACAAACTCGTAAGGCATTCAATATTTCAATGTGGTTCGCCAAATTGTGCTGTGTTTATTGTCCAAAGTCCACAGTGCCTCGGTCACATATACACAGTTTCTTATTTTTCCAATGCCTTAGAGTAACTCATAATTTACAAATAACTGGTCACTAGATTTCTTAGAAATCATTATGCATGACGAAGTGTGACACTATGAGGAGGGGGTGAATCAATAAGTCTTAGGAAATTGTGATCTTGCAACTAAACATAATATGAAACATAGGTTACTCAATTTGACGTACTACCACCATTTTGATGCCATGGAGGACGTTCTAGGTAACCCAAAGTTAAAAAAGGAAGAAATATTATTTCTTGCACAAAGAACCAAAATCATAGTTCTGTAACCCAAATTGGCCGAACCTATTGCATGCATACCTTAATTGATATTGAAATGAATTTGAGATAAAAGGGATATTAGAAGAAACCTGAGTGAACAACCATCCTTAAAATAGCATCACGGACCAAAGGTGATGAAAACACATGGCTTGGAAAATAAAAAGCACATATATGCATAATCTTAACAATGAGATAGCAAACGTGAAACAAAAGAACATCACGTCGGAACCCAATTGTCTGAAATTACAAAATCCAAGTTTCTTTAGTGGTTGGTCACAAACCATGCACAAAAAAAAGACCTACTTAATGTACTAAAAATCAAGTTACCATCATCATCATCATCATCATCAACAGTCCAACAAAGGTGAATATCACTAGCCTGATTTTACAAAATGGGTAGCTAGCAATCTTGCAATCTCTGTGAACCCGACCTTGTCTTTCCCATCAAAAATAGTCTTCAACTTGTCATCACAAAAGATCTCCTTCTTATTACTAGGATTCTGCAAAAGAACACAGCCCTGTTATGCCATTGCAGAGACCAGCCAGCAGCAAAAAAGACAGAAAAATGCCACACAACAAGAGAATAGGCTTCCAATCTAAGACTTCTTAAAACAAAAGTTTCCACCAAATCCGTTAGGCCAGCATAAACAGAATAAACAAAATCCGAACGATTATTTCAAGCTTGCAACACTAACACCACAACCGAACCAAAGAAGAAACTGTCTCAAAGCTAAGGATCAAACATATCAAAACCAAAATCTTAGCACAAAGAAGGCCATCACTATTTGCCTAACAAGCTAAAGTTTTCAATATTGAAGAATCACATTGCAAAAAACATCATAGCTAAGCCTAAGAGTTATTATGCATTTACATAAACCCTAAAATCAAACCAGAACTAACACAAATAAACGTAATTACAACAAAAATGGTAATAAAATCAAACAAAAGCCGTAACTTTAAGCGAGGAAATGAAAGAATCTGTGAACAAAATAGCTGAAAAGCACGAAAAACACAAAGATCACAAATGAAAACACCCTTATTGAACCACAAAAAAAAAGGAGAAAGAAGAAAAAAAAACGAAGATACCTGAAGATTCTGCAGCTTGATGTACTCCCACACTCTCTTCACAGCGTGAGTTCGGGACACCTCCGAAGCACCGAGGAAGCTTCCGAGCTCGGAAGACACCGGCACTACCTTCTGTATCCCCACGTTGTTCCGCGGCCTGCTCGGCGCCTTCTTCGCCGCCTTAGTCGCGGTGATAGCTCCACCGGACGCCGCCTTCTTGGCTGTGGCGGAAGCTCCGGCCTTGGCCGCAGCAGCCATGAGCGCTCTTCCGGCGAAAGCGCCAAAAACCTTAGCTGGTGCCATGATCGCAGTGCAAAAAAACCTTGGTTTTGTTGGAATATTTTTGAAAAGTGAAAAACCCTAACAGGGAGTAGTGGTAGAACTAGTGTAGAGTGAACACAATAAACGAGACTACGATAGTGTGGGTTTTGGGTTCTCTTTCGCTCTTCCTCTTCCAGCTTGCTACATACACGGTCGGAACTTTTCAATGCTTCGTACAAGTGACTCAAATTAGGGATGACGTGGCATGTTTTCATTGGAAGTTGGCCGTGCGGGCCTTGGGTAGACGTTGATGGGCTCACAAGTTTCTCTGTTTCCCGCTTTTTTTTGTTTGTGTGAATATGAGTATTTTTCTTCACATTAAAATACAAGAATATAACCAAGTTTGGTTGGTCTAGGAGTCAGCTCACTCGTCTGCTTAAGTAAGTGTCAGAAGTTTGAACTTCGTCTTGTGCATGCAGCAACTTATTGGCCAGCGACAGACTATTAAATGGAACTCAGATCTGCGACGGATTAATTCTTAACCTGTCGGGTTGAGGGATACCGTTTGGGTAAAAAAAAAAAAAAACAAGAATATAGAATTTTTACTTGAATTTTATATATGCGAATTTTTTCGGTGGAGTGAAGATTGTAGTTTTTTTATTAGAAAACTGTGCATTGTACGTTATGTCTATATTTTTTTATTCTTTTTTCTATTGTAAAAACACGTGTGCTAAAAACGGGTTAAGCTTGTGCGGAGTTAGCTAGAGAAGGATTCAGTGAACCTTTTATAGATTTCGACGTTTAAGTCAATGGTAGTCTAAAGTCTAAACAGTATGAAAAATATTGGAATGACATCGTCTAAAATCAACGTTGTACGAATGAATATTTTTATTGAGATAAAAGATGGAATAAATCTCAGAAACTGTGAGTGCAATTTGGCAAATGAATAGTTTAGTTCAAAAGATAATTGCTAGAGAGCATTATCATTTTGTTATTTGATCTATGCTATTTATTTTTACAAACCGTTATTGCTAACATTTTTTTTTCTTCATAAAATCCCAAGTGATAGTATTTTCAAACTTCTTTTTTGGTTGTATTGAAGAAGCTAGAAGTCGAGACCTCTCGAGGGGAGGGGGACAATAATGCCACTTCAAGGAAAACTAATTGACTTATTACATTCAAACTTGCAATTTTTTTGGGGTGGGTCAAACTCGCATATTTCCGACATATGAATCATACACATCACACCTCAATGATGGACTATTGCATGAAAGATCAAGACCATCAAACTTAATTTTGTGGTGCAACAACGCTATCAGCCCAGCAAAAAAAAAGAGAGAAAGAATAGGGACTCTTGGAGTAGGAAGTAGGAAGTAGGAACGAAATCAGAAACTAGCGCAATTTCGATAAAACCACGAAATTTTATCCATGATACATAAGTGATAAGACATTGAAGTTTATAATTGCGTTCTCTCACAACCCTAAACCAAATCAGTCAACAAATCAGTAGAGAGGATTCAATAATCTAACTGAAGTTGAACTGTGATTAAATCGATTTTACTAAATATAAAATAAAATTATTAATATATCCAATGTATGAATTATGTCTAAGCAAGAGACCGTCTCTTTCAGGCTTAAGAGTTAAGACTAATGAACGTACCAAAAGAGCAACAGGAAAGACACTATTATTTCGAAGGACAAGACTCTTAATGGGAAAACTAGTTTTCTCATATAGAACAACCAAACTAGTTTCAATAGTTAAAACTCTAGTTTTGTCATTGGATTTCTCTAATTATGATAGTGATGCAAACTAATAAACCACAACTCTTAATATCTAACTTGGGGTGTAAGAGGACAGAAAAACGATATGCGAAAACCTACTTCTTTGATGATTTCCCTTTCTTTTTTGAACCCTTCCCCTTTGTGTTGTCCGTGTGAGAATCCATGTTACTGTCCTTGGTGCTGATTCCACCCTGCTGGCCAAATTCTGGAGACAGAATTCTAGCAACCTCAGGAAAACCAATACTAGTTTTGCCACGTAACAACGTATTCAAATTCTTCTCCCAGATATCATCTTTCTTAATACCAGGACTCTGCAGTGCAACCCATATCATTATAAAGTCACTGGCATAACAACAATAAAATCCAAATGAAGATATAAATGATGGAAAAGAAACAAATGTAAGTCACTACACCATTTTCATTATCACAAAAATCTCGTGATAGAATTCTTAAAGATGTCAATCTTCAGATTAATTTTTCAACCCGTAAATGATCTAGCTATGCTTTATTGCATCCAAAATTGTCTACATTACTACAGAATCACAGGGATATGCAAACTGCAATCCATTATCTAAGTTCTCCCTCTGAAAGATCACCTCAAAAGTAGTATCAAGAACCAGGCTTCAATAGCATATAAAAAACACTATATAGAATCTCATAATCATCATAGACTAAATCATGGCTGACCAAATTAAAGGTTGCAGTATTGCATAATCTAGATCGAGTTAAAAAGTTCAAGATCACAATTAACAAAGTAAATAGCAATGTGTAATAAATTAAGGTATCTTTGAGTGAGAACATTTATCAAACAGTTGGTATGCAGGTCCCAAATAACGAAACAGAGAGCCAAAACGCTGCAATAATAACACGATAATAAATATGAATAGGGTTGAAGAAGGAAACCCTGGCATTGTAGAGCTTCATGAACTTAGAGAGGGTTAACGCCATCTCTGAACGAGACTGATGAGGGATGCCGAGGTAGTTGCAGAGTTCGCTCGTAGCTTTGCGATTTTTGCCCTTCTTCCCTTCAATTATTTCTTTCGCCTTTGACACCGTCGACATGCTCCTCCGCCATACTCCTCCCTTTTCCGCCGCCGCAGCCACGGCGGCAGAGGAGATACGGAACCCCACGCGCATCCGATTCATCTTGCAACTTCTACTGCGATTACACCGTAGGCCATACTCCCCTAAATTACCGAATTGGGTTTGGATTTAAAAATGGCCCAATTTAAATTGGGCTTAGTTTGGATCAGAGGCCCATCAACACCCCAAACTTTCTCTAGATTGTACCTGATGTAGTTGCATATTTTGTTTTGGTGTACTAAACGGGGCAAGAGCCCAATGTAGTTGTATGTGTTTTGGTGTAATGTAGTTGCATATTTTGTGGCATTTCATATTGTGGTTGTGGGTGGCCCGGCCCATGAAACTGTCCAAAAAAAAAATTTAAAGAAAGATCTAAATCAGATAAGATTTAGATTTAGATGATCTGATTTAGATCTTATCTGACCAAAAAAAAATATATATATCTAAATCCGAATATGCTAGAGAACCGGACAAAACCCGATTGCTTTCAAACCGGTAGGGTTAACCCGAAACGCATCCAACCGTTCATTCCGTTTCTCATCTTTCTCCATCTTCATCAAATCCTTCATCTCTTTATTTCACCTAACCCCCATACAATTCCGGCCACCGGAGCTGATTTCTCCCGGTTTTCCGACCGGTGACCCGTCGTTCATTCATCTCCTCTCCGGTTTCCGTTCCATCTCTCATCGATTCCCTTTTTCTTGTGTTTCCGTGACGCCATGACTATTTCCGAAGACGAGGACGAAACCCTAGCTCAGTTTCTCGAATCGGAGGTTCTCTCCGAAACCTCTGACCAGGTATTCACTATGTTTGTAAAATTGTTCCCTTTTTGTGTGGTAATTTGTGGTATTATCATGTCAGATGATCGATTAGGGTTTTGAATTGGGATTTAGGTGTAAGCTTGGGTATTTAGCAGATTTTGTTCGAATTCGAAGGTGTGGAGGATTAAATTGAGTTGCTTTGTTGCAGGAGGAGGAGAATCCGGAGGAGCCTGAACCAAAGAGAAAGAGGGTAGAGGAGGCGGAGAGTTCTAAGGAAGGTGCCAAACAAAGTTTAAGTTCAAATTCATTGTTGGAGCCGAAGAATTACAGTGTGAATAATGTAGTGGTGCCGAAGAGGATTGAGACCGGTTCTTTCAGCAAAGTCCCACCTGAGCTCTTTCACCATATCCTTAAATTCCTGTCCTCAGAGGTTGACTCTTTATATATTTTTGTGAAAAAATAATAATAAGATGAAGGAGAAAAAACCCTTGAATTTTAGGGTCTCTACGTATATAGATTGTTTAGGGTTTATTGGCTAACTACTGTTGTTTTTTGATGGGTGCAGGACCTTATTTCTTGTTCCTTGGTCTGTAGGTTTCTAAATTATGCAGCATCCGATGAAGCATTGTGGCGTCGATTGTAAGTAAATGACATCATGTCAAAGTTTGCAGCCTTGCGATTGTTGTTGATAGTTGTTAAATATTTAGCATCTGACGACATGAGCTGACTTATTTGGATTACATGCTCTTAATCCATGATATCTCCTCATTTTGCATCGTCCTTGTAGTTGATGCTGAAGTGATATGAGACCATGAACTGCCATTTGAAGTGGTGGCTCTCACCTCCTATCTCAACTCCTATCAGATTGGGTTTTAGGAGTGGGTTCTCCTTTACTTCAATAGTTCATGTTGATTATGATTCGTTGTTTCATATGATTTGTGATATTAGGTTTTCATGAACCATGTTTATGTCCATTGTCATGATAAAAATTATTCAGGTACTGTATGCGATGGGGTCTTCTTCCCCCTACAAGAAAGTTAAGGGAATGTCCATGGAAAAATTTATATATTCAGGTAATTGCTTATTTTGCCCATTTTGTTTGATATCTATTCTTTCAACATTTGTTTTTTATGTATTTATAATAATCATATTTCATCATTTCTCTCATGGAAGCTTGAGTTTAGTTATTCATACATTTTGTTTGTGCATGCGTGTTTGTGGATCCTTTCATTTGTCTTACCATTGTGCAGCGTGATGGAGAGGATATGGTTGAACTTGTCAGAAGCTGCCAAAATGAGTTTAAGGAGTATTACATTCAAATGCAAGCAGCTAAGCGGAGTCAAGCCCCTCATCCTTCGCAGGTAATGGGAGCCTCCATTAGTGTGGAATATCTACTGATATATTGAGAATGATCTTAGGGAGATAAATACTTATGGTCCTTGTACCATTGTTCGTGCTCCCCTGCTGTCCAAGCTATTTGATGAAGGGGAAACTGAACTTTATATTGTAATGCCTGTTTGATTTTGCTCTGTATGTATATAAAACTTAACAGGGATTTGGGATTTCATAACATTATGCAAATGCTAGGCTGCAAAGTAATTTTGTTGTTAATTCTTAATACTATAATGTGTTTTGACGTGAATGCTTCTTGCCTCCATAAAAGATGTGCCTCTTAACTGTTTGTGACCTCCCCTAATTGTATTCGTATAACATGTGAAGGTGAAGGATGACAGAATAATCCTTGACAAAACATTAGCTGATCAAGTGTCATCATGGAAAAGCAGCAAGGGACTCAGCGATGCAGTGGTAACTGATCATGCTTGTTCTGGGGAAACATGCTCTTACTATGAAATCGGAGATGTATTTATTTGTGAGAAGACCGGGCAAGTTCATGGTATGAAACATGTTTTATGGACAATGCTACGGTGTATTTTTACATTGCATAAGTTTAAATCCTTTAGTTTAGACTAAATCTAACAATTCAATGTTTCTTTTTCTTTATCTAGTTTGTGATGAGACTTGTAGAGAAGTAATCATGGATCCCACCAATGAGCTTTTGGTCTGTACAATATCGGGGCACTGTTTCGATAGATTTCTGTCACCGTCTGAGATGGAGCCGGATACTGTAGGTCTAAATCTACTTAATATAGCATAAAATTAATTATCAATAGCATCTATTATAATACTGATACATAACCATGTACACAGTATAGCTTGTCCTCGTAACGCTTTCTGTTCTTTCGAAACTTCAGGAACTGCAGCAAGGTGGTGCAACTGATGAGGCAGAACCATTTATGGGGTCGGGCCGTTTTGGTAAACTCATCTCTCCCTGTCTCTGGCTTCTGTTCTTTGTTCAGTTTTATGATCAAATCAAATCTTGCACATCCATCTCATTATGTTGCTTCTCTGTAATCTTTAAACAGCAAGAGCTTATTCGCTGGGATACAATTGTGCTGATGAGAAGGAGCTGAAAGCAACTTTAAGGTTTTGCTGATTCCTCACTGTGTTCTCTTCTCGGTGGTAGATCCTATTAAGAATATTTCAGTAGTGGTAGAATTATAAAACTCCCATTTTAAATTTCGTGTAATAGTCTTATCAATTATCATATGCCTTAACTATTTGTATTTCGTGTGACAGTCCTATGCGGCAGTGTATAGTTGAATATCATTTGAGGCATTTTTTCATTCTCTCTCTCGTTATTGCAATAATTGTTCACTTATGTTTTCGAAAATTTCTTGGTACTTTTGGAAGAAATAATAAAGGAATTAGATATAAGTAACGTACGAAGAAAGAGAAATGATAGAATAATGATTAGTTTCAATTTTTAGTTTAGCATTAACCAAATGCAATTTGTCAAGGACGTGTTACCTCATCCAGTCCATCAAAATCAAACATGTCTTTTAAACCATACACGGATGGTGGTTGAGTTAGGTGTTGGATCGAAGAAACTGAAGCAATCACTATTTTAATCTTCTTGATTGGTGTTCTAAAACTTTTTTTTGTTAAAAAGAATGTAAAAGAAAAAACGTAATATCTAACAATGCTCACAACGGGGAATTTATTTTTGTTAATCATATTAACAACAAAGTAGCTTTAGTTGTTAATGATAGATGGTTAGTAGTTATGTAAAACATAATAATGTCACTTTTTCACCGATATTGGTCCATTTATTTTTGTTAATCATATTACATCGTGTCTATCAAGTTGCCAATACTTGCCATACTTATTCTCCCTCTTAATAATATTCCAGCTTAGAATCAGATTCACCACAACACAAGTTGGGGACCAAAGAAAAAGTGCTCCAGATTCTTTGATCGCAATCATTGTATTAGGTTTGAAAGAAGTTCCTTGTTTAGATGCAATTCCAATTAACTAAGAATTCCTCTTAGAATAATTCAATGAAATCTAATCTCCCCATCCACATAAAATAAATAAATCTGAACACGTTTTAGTTTTTAGTTTGTTTAAGAAAAATTACTCCAGCATAAATTAAATTAAACTAGTTTAAATTATATAATTAGTATATTTTTGGTTACTAAAAGAAGAATTTAATTCTCATATACTATATAAATAAATTTTATATACATCTAATTACATATTATCATATTAAAAAATAACTTCTTTTCAATTATTGCATTAATAGTCATTAAAAAAATATTTTATATCCTTGATACATCAAAATTACACTCTCAGAAAAACAAAGTTATGTAATTTTTCATTTGACATGTCTCCTTCTAAAAAAATGTTAGAGAGAAAAAGATAAATAAATCATTGATTTCTTAACTCAAAAATAAATAAAATGTTAATTAATTAAAATATAAAAATATTTCTTACTTTTTAAGTATGAAAATAAATAAAATCTTTAAAAAAATTTAAAAGTCTTGTATTTAAAAAATACAAAAATATTTATACTTTTAATTAATTAAATTTTTATGTATTTTTAAGTTAAAAAGTCAGATTTTTTTTTTTGTACTACAAGGATGAAAATCCAGAAGAAAGTTGCTTAGATTATAAGTTAGTAGTTAGTGAGGAAGCCAATAAGATCCTGTGCCTAAAATCGAGGAGGGGCAACAATTTCGGAATATCCACGTGTCAACATGTGAGAGCAGCATGCAATGCTTTGACGCGTATATAACAACAAACGCGTACGGCGTGCATATCTTATTTCGCGCTCATACCAAATCTAATCAAATTCATTCAATAAATACTATCCTCATCATCATCTTCTTCCTCTATTTCTGAAGATCCTCCAATTTCTTCACCCACTTCTTTCAAAATCTCTAATTCGGTAAGCTCCTTTATCCCCTTTTTATTTCATTTCGTAAAATTTTTATCCTTGTTTCGGAACTTCTTGTTCACAAATTAAAAATTTGATATTGCTATTGGCTTTTGCATGCAACTAACATTCACAAATTTTCAATTAGGTTTTAGTTTTAGGTGAATTTTACCTTTATCATAACAAACAAATATTGCCTCTCTTTTTATTTATTTAAATCTGATTGTGTGTTTTAACCAAATTACGAATGTTTTAATTCTTTGTGCAGATTCAATTTTGAAATCACTGAATCAGCCTTCCTTATTATCTGATCTTGATCATGGGAGGTGGAAAGGAGCATGATGAGAAAGGGTTGTTTTCACACCTTGCTCAAGGGGCAGCATCAAGTTATGCTCACTCACATGGACATCATGGAGGATACCCTCCCCCTCCTGGATATGGTGCCTACCCTCCAGGACAACACGGTTACCCTCCCGCCCACGGTTACCCCCCTGCCGGTTACCCTCCTCCCGGTGGCTATCCTGCTCCTGGTGGTTATCCACCAGCTGGTTATCCTAATCCGCATGGTATGCATATATGATCCCTCTTAGTTTTGTGAAGCTACTTTAGTCTTTAGTTTATGTAATTTCACTTATCATGGCTATATAATTGATATATAGTGTTCTTTAATTTTTTTAAAAGAATTTCATTTTGATTCATTGTGAATGCAAAACAGTTTTATAAGTGCATCCAATTGCATAAGGTCTTGTTAGTAAAAATAACTGTTTTACATTATCAGTATGAATTGTCATATAAGAAAACGGATGTGAGACAAATCCCATATAACATAGTGATCTTTTGAGTTTTATAGTGATTCTTTAAGTTTTAGCTTAAATTAGTTGTGACTTTGTGTTGACTGCTAATCAAATTGAGCAATGTTATATGCAGTCCCAAAGATATAATCATAATCTTTGATAGAAATTGTGATTAGTCTTTTGATAAAATGAATCAGCACAATCTATTTATTAGTTCAATAGTCAATAGTTTTGACCATGCTTTGAGATTATTCTAACAATTTTCATTTAGGTTTATTTTGGCTGTTCTTTACTGCATTTGAAACTTGCTAATGTTTGCTGTTGAATGTGTTGTAATGATGTTAAACCCTATCCAATGATGCATTTGCTAGATGAAAAAGCTTTTCATGAGAATGAATTCTCGTGTTGTGAGTTGTCATTGTGTGATTTTTTACCACTCATTTGAAATGTGAGACCTGCACAACACATGTGACTTTAGATGATGAATGGTGAGAGATCAAACATGTTAAAGTAATGTGAAAAAAATAAATATAAGAAGACTCATTTTCTCTTCTATGCTGTCTAATAATGTCTACATTGCCGAAAACTAACTTCTCTGCCTTGTCACCAGGGCATAGTCACCACAGCGGCAGCGGGATGGGAGGATTGCTTGCTGGAGGTGCTGCCGCTGCGGCTGCCGCATATGGCGCCCACCATCTTTCTCACGGCCACCATAGCGGACACATGGGCTACATGGGCCACATGGGACACATGGGACATGGGAAATTCAAGCATGGCAAGTTCAAGCATGGAAAGTTCGGCAAGCATGGGAAATATAAGCGTGGCAAGTTTGGTAAAATGTTCAAGAAGTGGAAGTAGTTCTATCTTCTATGTAGAATAATACCCTATCTACTGCTATGCGTTATATTTATAGCTTCTATAAATATTAAATAAACGACAACTTGTTAGAAGTCAATACTCGATTGATGTAATTGTATTGTTATTGTCGAGCTCTTGAATGGTTTGCAAGAGTTTGGTTTACGACAAGATAGATTATATTAGTTTATATTGTAGAAATTAAATAGAATTTAAAGATGAACATGAATTTGATATCAAGCCATGTCAATCACGTTAAATTGAAGGTGAAAATGCAGTGTAGTTTTTGTGTGAAGTTACTGATTGAAAATATTGGATGATTTAATATATTTGATTAAATTGTTCTTTGATTTTTTTTAGCTATTAATTTCAGACAAAGATAGTGCATATGAGTTTTCACCTACAATTGGATTATGCTGAATCAAGCTAAATTATACTGAATGATACACACTATATCAAACCAAATTCAACTCAATTGAAATGTGAACTTTTTAAAACCGAATAACAAAGCAGTACTCTGTTTATAGAAATAGAAGGCAACAAAGCTGAAAGAAAATAGAATAATATCCATTCTAAGCTTATTGACTTAACTAACATAAGCTCTCTGATTTTTCATGTCTAATAGAAATCAGTAAATTACAAGTTACAAAGCTCTTAACTCTCTAACTACCTTAACAGTCTCTAAACCCAGATGAGTTAGGATTTAAACGTACGTAGCAAAAGATGCTAACGGTGGAAGGCTTTAGTGACTTCCCTCAAAAACATGCGAGTGTCTTTGGATAAAGGTAATTAAGGAGGACAAGTAAATTTAGATAGTATTTGAATTTGTGAAAATATTTTTTTTTATTTATATACAAAATAATTGTTTAGATAGTTTTTTAAAGTCCAACGTGATGGTTTTTGGATTGCTTAAAAACTCAATACTCTCAGTATAATTTTTTCTCTTATCTATCAGTCTATCTATTAAATATTTACAACACAAGCTAATGAAAATACGAATTTTAGAATTTGAATTACAACAGAAATTAAATTTCGGTTTATTTATAAGAATTTTTATCTTATATTTAAAAAAAAGGCAATATTATCTTTTATTTAAAAAAAATTCCTATTTCTTAGTAGTAAATATAAAAATAACTAAAATAACAAAAAATATTATATGTATTATTGATAACGATTGCAAAATTTGCAATACACTTTATTACTAATATATTTGAAAATTAAATAGTATTAGTAACAAATTAAAAAATATTAATCATTTTTAAATTTATAAATTCTATCATATATAAATTTTATTATCTTAATTTAAAAATAAAAATTTAATTTTGATATAAATATAAAATATTTTATACAATTTGTAATTATAACCGTTTTTTAGATAATCATTCATATAGTTAATATAAAAAATTATTTTTATTAATATAATATTATATTATTAGATTTACGTATAAATACACCGGATCGAATCAAAATTAAATTCTACAATTAGGGATTTATCTCTTCCCTGTTTGAACCCGAATTGAAACCGACCCAGAAACCCGATTGGAGTGGTAAGAAGGTGAAGCAAGCAAGTAACCCTAGGGTTTGCTTTAGCCATATGCTATGTGCTTTTCTTCTGCATAAGAACGTTCCCACCACGCGTCCCTCTCCCTCTCTCTCTCTCTGATCGGTGTTCTCCGATCAATTCCTTCCATTCATTCTTCAATCGCCGCCATAACCACAACATCAAAGAAGGCTTTTTTAATCGTTTCTCTTAGGCGGCGAGATGGCGGATCGGTTGACGCGTATTGCTATTGTCAGCAACGACAGGTGCAAGCCCAAAAAGTGCCGCCAGGAGTGTAAGAAGAGTTGCCCTGTCGTCAGAACCGGTAATTCAATCGATTTAGATCTCTTCATTCTCTGTTACGATTTTGTTTGAATTGTGATGGATTTCAAATTCTTTTCTTGTTTTGTTTATATACCTTGATGCCCCCAGCAAGTTTCAATTTTTTGGTACTTCAGCTCAATAATAGATTTAGGGTTTTTTTTTTTGTTTGAAGGTTGTTTCCCCAGAAATTGATGTTATCAGGTTTTTAGTGTGTGAAAAGTTATGTGCGTACACGTGGATTGTGTATTTAAGTTCAAATTTCATACCTTAGCTCAATCATAGATTTGGGTTTTATCCCCTTTCTTTTGGGTTTGATATTTAGGGAAATTGCTGTCATCGTAGTTTTGTGTTTCTTAATTCTTATGGGGTTTATGGTGACTGAAGAATTGTGTACGTGAGTGCAGGTAGATTGTGTATTGAAGTTACTTCTGCTTCAAAGATTGCTTTCATATCTGAGGAGTTGTGTATTGGATGCGGTATTTGTGTTAAGGTATTGAAGATGCCGTTATGGTTGTCGTTGTTAAGTTTTGTTTGGTTCTAGTTTGATGCGTTTGTGTTCTGAGACGGTTTTGATATTCGGTGGTGTAGAAATGCCCTTTTGAAGCTATCCAGATTATCAATTTGCCTAAGGACTTGGACAAGGACACTACACACAGATATGGTCCCAATACTTTTAAGCTGCACAGGCGAGTCATTTAGCTGCAGTTATCTAAAAAAATGGTGGCCATATGTTTGCTTTCGGTTGTGATGAATGTAATTAAAATCGCAGGTTGCCCGTGCCAAGGCCAGGTCAAGTGCTTGGATTGGTTGGTACTAATGGTATTGGGAAGTCCACTGCCCTTAAAGTTTTGGCCGGAAAGCTGAAGCCAAACCTTGGTCGTTTCACCGTAATAACTAAACTGGCCTTTCGATTTTTTTGCCCAAAATGTTCAAGGTTTTATTTTGTTCATTTGATTTTACTCTTGCTTCTGCAGAATCCCCCTGATTGGCAGGAGATTCTGACCTATTTTCGAGGATCTGAATTGCAGAATTATTTTACTCGAATTCTTGAGGATGATCTTAAGGTGATGTCTGTGTCCTTATTCTGTATGTATGCAGTGATGTTTTTACTGTTTTTCCTGTTGTCGCAATGAAAATAGTAATCTCATATTATGTTCTTTTGCATACCTGTGCATATTGTCAATTCCTTTCTCATTCAAGTCTTCATACTTGATCATTGTTTAATTATGTCCTGGTAGAGGCTTAGTGTCCATTAAGCTAGTTTGTAAAACTGCTTCAAAAGAGAAGCAGTGCAATGATTTTGCAAGTAGGTTCATGGAACTTTATTACTTATTATTTTGTTTTCCTCACAGGTTATTTACAGCATATCATTGTTGTTAAGTTAATGGACTTGAATATATGTTAAGCCAGTTTGTTTCTGTAAATAAGTATCAAGTCACAAAATTAGTTTGTAGGAGACTGCATCAAACATTGGTATTTGGTACATTACAATGCCTTATTCTCGTAAATATACTATATTAACATTATCACACATGAAATCTTACGTTGAGGTTGAGCATCCATTTTACACTACCGTTACCCATATCAGCAAAGTAGGTAATACAGAATTGAAAGGCTTTTGAATTTGTTAATGCAAGTTTGAAGGCATTGTAGATTTAAGTTCTCATCATGCACCTAAAATTAAATGCTTTACTTTGGACCAATTGCTGTAGGATTCTTTGTCCTAGTGTTCAGGAAAACTGTTTTTAATTATGTACTTGGTAATGTGGGTTTTGGTATACTGACAAATTTTTGAGCATATATTATTCAACTTTAAGCTGTTGCTTAAATTTATTTCAAAGGTATTATACTTTTTGTGGGAAAAAAATTGTATACATCTTGGTAGTTGTGGTAATTTTGATTATTTGTGAATTATATAGGCTATCATCAAGCCTCAGTATGTTGACCACATTCCAAAAGCAGTGCAAGGGAATGTGGGGCAGGTGCTTGATCAGAAAGATGAGAGAGATAAGAAGGCAGAGCTTTGTGCTGATCTGGAGCTTAACCAGGTTATAGATCGTAATGTTGGTGATCTTTCTGGTGGAGAGCTCCAAAGGTTTGCCATTGCAGTTGTTGCCATCCAGAATGCAGAGATATACATGTTTGATGAACCATCTAGTTACCTTGATGTGAAGCAGAGACTGAAAGCCGCTCAAGTTATTCGGTCATTGCTTAGGCCTAATAGGTTTGTGTCTTTTCTTCTCTGTTTTATCTGCTTGAAATCTTGTTTGTGTCACTTCTGATGATGTATGTTGATTTTTTTGCAATTGTCGTTTTCCAGCTATGTAATTGTTGTGGAGCATGATCTGAGTGTCTTGGACTACTTGTCTGACTTCATTTGCTGTTTGTATGGCAAACCTGGTGCATATGGAGTTGTGACACTACCTTTCTCAGTCAGAGAAGGAATTAATATCTTCTTGGCTGGTTTTGTTCCAACAGAAAATCTTAGGTTCCGTGATGACTCTCTTACCTTCAAGGTATGTATAATATTTTTAGAAATCTCCCTCTTACCGGATATAAATATAATTTGGCTGGTGAAACCAGAATGCATAATAAATCATATGGGTTTGCTTTGTTTAAATGTTGGAGATATTCAGCAGCAGTTCCTTCGTAATTAAAGTTATTATAGAACAAATAATTCCCTTTAGTGTTGCCTGATTTACATTAGTGTGTTTGAAACTTAATAGCCTAACAATGAAAATGTCCTAAAATATTAGAGATGAATTCCTAGGTTTGTGTTTTTATTCCAACAAATCTCACATACCTCACTCTTGCGTTTAGGTTGCTGAGACTCCACAGGAAACTGCTGAGGAGGCTCAGTCATATGCCCGATACAAATATCCAACCATGACCAAAACTCAGGGCAATTTCAAGCTTCGTGTTGTTGAGGGAGAGTTCACGGATTCTCAGATTGTTGTGATGCTGGGAGAGAATGGAACTGGAAAGACAACATTTATTCGAATGCTGGTATTCTTTTATACTGTCATATTTGGTATTTTATGGAAATCTGTAATTATTCCACACGTGTAATTACCATACTACTTTGGATTATTCAGGCTGGTTTGTTAAAACCTGACACAATAGAAGGTGGATCTGACGCAGAGATGCCTGAGTTTAATGTTTCTTACAAGCCTCAGAAGATTAGCCCAAAGTTCCAGTCAACTGTTAGAAACTTGCTGCATCAAAAAATACGTGATGCATACACTCATCCCCAGTTTATATCAGATGTGATGAAGCCACTTCTTATTGAACAATTGATGGACCAAGAGGTTGTGAATCTTTCTGGTGGAGAGCTGCAAAGAGTTGCATTATGTCTCTGTCTTGGAAAGGTATTATAAACTTTTTAGAACTGCTCAAGACTGGTTGTGCCCTTTAATCGCAGTGTGCATTTTTCCTTCCTGAATTTGGCTTTTCCCTGTATATTCTTGAGTAGCTGCATATTTTCCTATCCACATTTAGTATCTTTATTTCCATATAATGAAAATTAGATTAATAGCTGAATTTTGTTGTGTGAAGCCTATACTATTGGCTCTAGTTGAACTAAATATATTTTTGGAATCATGTCACTTGTTTTTGTTGTTAGTTTTCTGTCTCTCTAGATGTCTCTGTTATAAACAAAATAGCATGTGAAGTTTTCTGACTGTTGCTATTTTACATGACAGCCTGCAGACATCTATTTGATAGATGAGCCAAGTGCATATCTTGACTCTGAACAGCGAATTCATGCTGCCAAAGTCATCAAGAGGTTTATCCTTCATGCGAAGAAAACAGCTTTTGTGGTTGAGCACGATTTCATTATGGCAACTTATCTTGCTGATAGAGTTATTGTTTACGAGGGTAAACCATCACTTGATTGTACTGCCAATTCTCCGCAATCATTGTTGACTGGCATGAACCTTTTCTTGTCGGTAAGTGTCATTATCTCCAAGTATTCCAATTTTTTCCCTCTTGATTTCTGTGCTAGTCTTACATAATTGATATAATGTATGCCATTGCTGTTGCAGCATCTCGATATCACATTTAGAAGGGACCCGACTAATTATCGTCCTAGGATTAACAAACTTGATTCAACCAAGGACAGAGAACAAAAGAATGCCGGGTCTTACTATTACCTTGACGACTGAGTTTACACTTGCGGATAGGTTTGTCCTTAATGCATGTCTAAAATCAGAATGCTTTTCAATGGCTACTGGGAACTGAATCTATTCTCTCTTGTTGTAGTTTCTCTAGGCCAACTCAACATTGCTTCAGTTTGAGCTTTTCATGGAATATCAACTTTAGTTCATTTGATGCCTTGGCATATAAGGAGATGATCATTTTGGCCTTGAAGGCATCTTTGGCAATGAATTGAGGAGCCTGTATGCATGCATGCAGGCGGCAGGCCATTATGTTGGTTGGTGCATTTTGTATATTTTATTCCCTAAATATTTAGTGCAGTTGCTTATCACCAGTTTTGGTATGACTTAGGTGGGTGGATATGAATGTTTACATTAGTTTATATTGGTCTTGTTTTACATATGTTGCCCCAAATTTAGAGGGACAACCATTTGAGTTTAATCTTCTCTTGGGAGCTTATAATTTATTAATTTATGAGTTGGATATGTAACGTGGAGTATTATGTTTCACTCCCTTGTGACTTGATTTTGATAGATGCCTATACTTTGGAATATATTGCCACCGGAGTGGTTTTTACTTTTTATTTACTTTGGTCTGAGCAGCTTATTTTTCTTGAATGCTTAAGAAGTTAAGATTCGAACCCAAGATTTGTGGTGACTTGCTAATAATCATTTCATGAAATTTTAGCCATCAAATGAGCCGATTATAAAAGATAAACTATATTCCTTTAATTTTTAATTAGAGTGAACTATCAATCCGGTTCCTGTTTATTTTTTCAGAATGACAACACCTGCTTATAAATAAAAATGTTCCACTTTGGCCACCATCTTTGATTTCCATGACACAACGCATAAGGGTTTATGTGTTAGGTTACATGACTGAGCTATTACGATATTATGTTATGCTTGTTGAGGTGATTCTTATGTGCCAATGTATAAGGATTTAATTGTCTTTAAATTTAAATTTGTTAAAGAAATTATTTGTTCTTATTTTTTAAATTAATTTTTTCAAATGATTTTTTTATTTATTATATTAATATATTTTTTTAATAAATTATTGAATATATGGTATAATAAGTATAAATTAATTAATAAATTATTCAAAATTAAAAATAACATTTATTATGAAATTAAATAAATAATTTTTAAATGTATAAATAATAAATATTAAAATACGATTAATAATAATAATCTTATGATATGTTATTACTTAGTATTATAATTTCGATAATTTTCGCAATAAAGTAGAAACTAATGAACACATTATTTGATATATACTAAAATTTCTTTGAGTAATATTAAACTTAATTTTTTATCTTTTTAAACTAAATTAATAATTTTATTTGATATCTTTGTATTAAAATACACTATCAATAGGTTATTAATACTAAATGAAATAAAATATAATGTATATTATGGAGACCATTTATAAATTCAACAAACTCAAAATATCAATAATATTATTAATCTATTAATAATACATATTGTCATAGGGTTATAAATCGATGAAGATTTATCAATATAAGAATAATGTAGATTAATTAAAATTTTACGTATATTAAAATTCAATTATTTGCATAGTATAACTAATAATTAAATTTACATATATTTTACTCAAAATCATTATATATGACTATATATACAAGCAATTGAGCAAAAGGGAAGTTTTTTGACATTTCTCAAAAAAAGGAGTGTCATTTTCTCTTAAAAATACAAAGCACGTGCTCTTTTAATTTGTTGAAATAAATATCTTTTTGTATTTTCAATAATTAGAATTATGCATCAATTAATTTTGATAATAATAATATTAGTACAGATTAGTTTATTGATTTTTTTTGTTAAGGTTAACATTGACTTCGACTTTTGAGTTACTTCTCATTAGGGATGTCAATGGGGCGGGGCGGGGGCGGGAGATGCTTCCCTAATCTCCGTCCCCGCCCCATTCCCCGTCATGGGGGGATAATTGTCACCATCCCCGTTCCCCGCATTCCCCGCGTTTCCCGCATAAAAAAAAAAAAAAAAAAATATTATTACAAACACACAAACATATCTTATCTAAGAATATAAGTCCAGAAATCAACATAGCAAATCATAGTCCATAAAATAAATCTTAAAAGCAACTCCATTATAAAGAAAGCAATAAAACAAAGTCTTAACATCAAATATTCTTTCATTGTCGGCATAAAATTCCAACAAAACATCTCCATATTCTGTTAAAAAAATAGAGACAAATATGTTAACATACAGTGACGAGAATGGAAGCAAACACGCAGACGCAGAAGTGGAGAGGAGAAGGACGCCGTGCCTGAGGAGAGAGAACGACGCGGTGAAGCTAGGGTGACGACGCAAGAGTGGCCGGTGGCTAGCTGTGAGGGTTTTGAAGTTTGAACAAAGTGGAGTGAGTGAGGACTGGAGTCTAGAGAGTGGGGTTTGGATGGGAATAGGAGTTAGAGAGGGCGCAGCAACAAAGGTGAGAAGGGAATATAGGGTTAAGGTTTTTAATGGGTGAAATTACTAAATACCCCCTATGTTAGAAATAAAGTAAGAGTATTAAGTAAATTTAACAATTCGGGGAATTATCGGGGATGGGGCGGGGATCCGCTCGGGTCCCGCTGTCTTGGGGGAATTTTGCTCCCCATCCCCATCTCCACGGGGAAAATTTCCCACCATCGGAGCCCCATTTGGGGCGGTCCCCGCGGGGATCCCGCTGCTGGAGATTTTTGACACCCCTACTCTCATCAAAGAAGAAGCAACTGGATCTTGAGAGAAGCTCTGCTGCTAATTCTGACTAAATTAGACTGGATGGGGCGGGGATCCCCGCTCGGGTCCCGCGCCTGTCTTGGGGGAATTTTGCTCCCCATCCCCATCTCCACGGGGAAAATTTCCCACCATCGGAGCCCCATTTGGGGCGGTCCCCGCGGGGATCCCCGCCTGCTGGAGATTTTTGACACCCCTACTTCTCATCAAAGAAGAAGCAACTGGATCTTGAGAGAAGCTCTGCTGCTAATTCTGACTAAATTAGACTTCTAAGGTAAGAATTCAGCTCTCTCTCTTTTTGTTTCTTCTTTAATTAGTGAGGTCCAAAATTAGGAGAGACTGTAATAACATCTGCTGATAGAATCAATAAACCAAATTTTGGTCCTCATAGCTCTCTATTTTATCCTATTCTTTTGTTCTATTAATTACTTAAGAATAATCATCATTAACCGATTAAAGTATAATTGTTAATCCATCAAATACTAAGAAACTTGTTTGTGAAAAATTTGTGTGCTATTAATCCTTACTTGCATACTACTTCTCTTGTAAACTAATATTGTAATTTACTGGTAACTGTAGGGTCTTATTTAAACCAAAGAAAATATGGCTGCTGCTATTGTGGGAGGGGCATTACTCTCTGCTTCTGTTCAGGTGCTGTTGGATAAAATCATTTCCACTAGTGTATATAAAAAGTTCTACCCATAATTAAAGTGATCTGCGTGCAAATTAATAAATAAGAAAACTTCAAACATTACAGAACAAAATGAGGAAACACCCAAAATTGAAGCAATCTGTGATCCAACAATAATAAGGAAACACTCAAAATAATCACAATGACCTGAACTTTTTCCTACATGAAATGGCAAGCATTTAAAATAACTTAAAGAACAAAAAACTGCAGAAGCATAACTCTGAAGAGGAATTGTTGAAATTTTAAAAAGTTAAATCATACTCTACTATCTACCACAATAATGCAATAAACCCTAAACAGATAAACATATTGGGTGTTAATATTGCAATTCACATAAAAAACAGATTCAGTGTCAATATCCTAACTTACAAGTTACAACTAACTTCATTATATTATAATTTGCAAATACTAGCTCACTTTTTCATGACATTATCTTGAATAAATTCAAAATAAATTCACCAAACAACATATTTAGAACCAAAATTAGCATGATGAATAAACAGAAACAACAGTTAGTCAAACTAAGGGAACACCAAAAGTATTTACGGCACCCTGATCTTCTGTATCCATAAATGAAATGCAGGGGTTTAAAACCACTTGCATGATTTCAGAAGAATTCATAGAAGTCAACCGTTGACAAGCAACTTAATTGAAACATCATTATTAAGATTGAAAATATTGCTCTTGGTCTTCAATATAACAAGATATTGTCATAAAATGTCTAGTTGACCATAAGATATGATAGCATCCATGGAAATCATGAAAACAAGTAAATATTTTAAAGGAACTAATAACATTGGCAAAGGAATTACCACACATATATATCACCTAATAACTGCTTCTAGTTCTATAAAATTTTGGTTCTTAATCTTCACTGCTTACATTCCTATGCTTGCAATAACATGCTACACATGTTGTATCATCTAAAGTTCTCAACATTACGGTTGCAACATGCTAAGATCTAATCACTATAACTACTACTAGTAGGAATTACCATTCTTGTACCCAAGCCATATGATTCAAGCTCTATTGCACTCTTCTGGTCTATCTTTGTAATCATTGGTGTCACATTTTCCAGACCCTGCAGATAGAAATTGTTGTTTATATTTCCATTGACAACTAAGTCCGTAATTTAGTAACTTGCGTACTTATTTTTCCATTCACTTCTTCCACAATGGAAGTTTTGCAAGCTATTAATAAATAAATATTGATCCAAATTTGTTGGAATAAAGTTTAAACAAAGAGAGAGAAAGAAGGATTTTAAAAAAAGACATAATGTCAATTGACTTTTAGCATTGAAACTTATTGTGACATAATGCATCAAACTTATCATTTTACAGTTCAATGTCAATTGTGACTTTTAGCAGTATATTTTCTAGTGCATTGAAACAAATTTTCAGCTGCTAATGTGATATGTAATTCTTGGACTTGATAATTTTGTTGACAAAACAGCAATAGAACACTAAAAGCAGCTCCCTCATTAAGTTTTTGTTATGATACCCCTCCCCTCCCAACCATCCCTCTACTCTACAACATCATTTTAAGATCTTAAGTACATCTAACTTTTCTAGTGGCGAAAAATTCTCTCATTAGTCAATACTTCATCATCTTTTCTTCGTATTAACCATCTCACAGCAACAAAATTCAGAATACACATAGTTACCATCCTATTAGACATGTATGTAACAATCTAAGAAAGCAATCTTATTTTAGTTGCTATCCTATTAGACATGTATCTAAAGATCCAAGAAATCATATTATAAATTTACTCCGAAGAAAAAAAGAACTAAAAACAATACTCTGACACGTAAGTTTTTTGGTTCCAACACTATTGGAAATGGATATACACAGGATCAAAGCCACCTTCACATAGCCACATAATTTCCACGGAAAAAAACTAATGAAGGTATATACATCATAAATAGAGCATCTACATCATAGATAGGGCATACTTAGGGTACTTTTGGCAGGGTAATAGGATGTCATAATTTATTTCCATCCTTATATTATTCATTCCTATTAGTACAATCCAATCCCATGACTACTATAAATAAGATTTCAGCTTGCCATCAAGCTAGTTCACCATACAAAACATATGTCATGAAAAGATAAAGTAACCAATAACTAAATAAAGTGAAAATTTCATTACTTTTACAATGGGATGGTCGCGAAAATCATTCTTCACTCCAGAAAATCATGTTCTAGATTCTTACTAATGAAAAAATCAACACAACTTCATTTGTCTTTAAACTTCATCTAACAACTAGCAAAAATTAATAAACTTATGCAACAAGTAGTCATGATAAGGATGTTAGAATTTTATGCACCTGTATATATAAAGTTTTTGGATCCAACAACAAGAAGTAGCCAAAGTAAGGAAACACCCAAAATAATCACAATGACCTGAACTTTGCTGACAGAACAAAAAGCTGCAGAAGCAAAACTTTGAATAGGAACCAAATTTTAACAAAGCTGAACCAAGCTCTCAACATAATCAAATGCATCGAGGTAATGAGTGTTGGAGGAGATATTAACGCGTTTAACACTATTATCTCTTCGGTCATAAAAAACTGCCTCAGAATCATGCCTGCCTCTCAACATTGAAGACATTTCCATTCACAAGTACAAATCCTGGAAATAGGCATTCAACATCGAGATGGTGAAAACTAATCTTTAGCAATTGAGTCCAAGAATTTTCATCTCCAAACTCCTTCATTTGCCATGCAATAAAATGAGTGCTGTTGTAATCATGAAGAAGATACAGGCTATTTCCCCAAACTCCCAGGGTTGGCTCTTGACCGGGATCTCATCGATACCCTTTGGAAGCGGAATCTGTTTACTTGTATCAGATTTCAGGTCAAAAGAAACAAGCATTAACATATCAAGTGTAACAGCATACCAATCATAATCAGCTCCATGCGGGTTACGGAGAGCTATCCAATTAAGAGTGCCACCGATGAAGTAGCCATTATCTTGACAAGAAAACGGAAAAGCAGGAAAACTCTTGATCCTCTTCCATGAACTGCCACCAAAGCTATAAACTTGCGTAATCAGTGTTCCAGAAGAATCCCAAATGATAGCCAGTACCTTGTAACTGCCACTTGACTCATCATACCCAAATCCAAGAGCATTGAGCATATTGACACGTAAGCACGGCGAGTTCTCTGAAATATACCCTGTGAGAGGGTTCAATAAATGGGGCCACACAAACCAAGCCGTTGCATGAACCCACAACCCAGTCGTTTACGTGTAGAGAGTAGCGATTCTCTTGAGCATCAAGAGTAGATGATGGATTCTGGATGAAAGACTCAACGCTACTAAACACTAAGCCCCATTTATTTTCTTCGTCGAGGGGCGTAAAGAGGAGGATGGCAATTTTGGGTGAACGGTGAAGGTGAAGTTTGACGAAGTGAGGGTGGGAGATGATAGAGTTCCATGACTTGCACACAAGCTTCAGGCGCGTCAGAGGCTTTGCAGGAAGCCAAGAGAGGATCTCCATCACCACCACTTCACACAAGAGGACCGCCGCTGTTGGGTCTTCAGCCTCCATCTGCATTCCCGTCTCTCTGGTGGCTACTGGTTTCTGAAAACGAAAAATTTGTGATCGCGCACAACGTTTTTTAAATTTGAATAATTGAAATAGTGTTTTACAGTATTCTTTCAATTTACTTAGTAGTGGAATTTTATTTTTTATTTACCTTTCTTCTGTACAGTGGTACTAATTTTTTTATTTAAAATTTAATTTGAAAGATAATTATTATAAATTCCCTTAAATAGCAGTTACACACAAAGCATCTAGGTGGGGCTAATTTTTTTTATATTGATTAAATATATATGTAATACATTGTTATTGGAAGATTAGGTGTTTTTATATATGGTGTTTTATTTAAATTGGACGGTTCGATTTGTTTAAAAAAAAAATAAACTACAAATCGAAAAGTCCGATCTGTTTGAAAAAAAATTACAAATCGTACCATTTGTATTTGATATTTTTTTATTTTTTAAAATAAAGATCGGACGGTCCGATTTCAGCATTAAAATTTTTTTTATTTTCGAAATCACAAATTGAACCGTCCAATTTGTGATTGTTTGTTTAATAAAAGAAATTGGAGACACCAAATTTGTAACTCCTATAGCAATACTCCTCTTCTCACATCATCCTGAAATACACTCTTCTCTCTCACACAAAAAAGAAAGAGAGTCTAGGGGGGTTACTTTGGCTAGTAAATACAAATTAAAATTGTCCACAAATCTAATGTTCAAGACAAATAGTAAAATAGTTAATAACTCATGAGAATCTTTCTTAACCATATACGTCTTTACCATGTAATTTCAAGTCTCAACATAAATAGGAAATAGTTGTAGCTAAACGCAACTTACAGATAATTTAACCAAATATTAATTCCTAAAATATTTTCTAGAATTGCATCATACACATTGTGAAGGAGGATGCTCTCGTTAATTTAATTAAAGAAACCATGGAGTTTACATTACACTCCTGATGGCATTGTCGAATAGAGAGGTTAGTATAACTATTCAGTCATATAGTAGTTACTAAAGGATGAATGAAATTGAGAAGATATAGTAAAAAATACACTTCAGCAAAGATATTAAAATTTTATGGAATAGAAGTGTTGCTTATTTTAATTATGTGGTGTATATCTGTTGTAATCATGTTTCAAATTTGTTTCTAGCCAATTCTCAGTTTGAACATGATACTTTGCTTAAGGGGTAAAAAAAGCTTTAAGAGAGTGTCTAATCAAATCTACTCTGCATCTTGGTAGATATTTTCATTGGCAAGGGGTGGATCAAATGATAAATATGAGACTGCTCACTATAAAACTAGATTTACATATCTACAGTTTAAAAGCATTTCTATTAGTCAATAACTTTATCCCTTGAAATTTGATTAATTTTCTTAAGCACTCTCCTGTCCCAAGCCAACATCAATAAGGCTATAGCCTGCAGCCTTTTTTAATCCTTGGTCCTGTACATACTCTCTCAATTCAGTGGCATCTTTCCAGCTTCCTGCAGCAACATACATATTTGACAATGATATGTAATATCCAACATTCTGAGGATCCACTTCAAAGAGATGTTGAGCTACTTGTTTCCCCAACTTGATTGCTCCATGATAGTTGCATGCACTTAGAAGTGTTCCCCATACACCTGAAGTGGCCTTTGATTCCAAGCCTTTTGTAAACTCATAAGCCTCATCAAGCCTACCTGATTTACCTAGCATGTCGACCACATAAACTTGATGCTCAATCTCTGGTTTCACGCCGTATTCCTCTAACATCCGGTTGTAGAACCAAAGACCTTGGTTAACTAGTCCTGAATGGCTGCAAGCAGATAATAGGCTAACAAAAGTGCTCTTTGTCACCCTTGTTCCTGATTTGCACATTTCATGGAAGAGTTCAATTGCTTGCTCTCCTTTTCCATGATATCCATATGCAGCAATCGTGGAGTTCCAAGCTGATTCTGACTTCTCTGAGTGTCTAAATACTTTGAGAGCAATGTCCAGTCTTCCACAGTTGCTGTACAAGTCTACAAGAGCTGTTGCTATGAAAGAATTACATTGAATTCTGGACCTGAACACATGAGCATGAACTTGTTTTCCATGTCTTAGGATGCCAAGTTGAGAACAAACTGACAGAATACTCACAATGGTGAATTCATTTGGTTTGAACCGAAGATCACGAAAGAATTCCAATGCTTCTCTACTTTCTTTATTATGAGATAGAGCTGAGATCATGCAGTTCCATGAGCATAGGTTGGGAACAGAGCAGAATTTGAAGACTACTCTGGCACTGTCGATGTCCTCGCATCTGCCATACATGGTAATTAGCGAGTTTTGAACACGTGTATCTGACTGCAAAGGAGATTTGTGGGTAAGACCATGGAGAGTTTTTCCTTGGCTGAGTAGTCCTAGGTTTGCACAAGCTGACAAGACACCCACAATGGTTATGGAGTCATGGTTGAAAGCAGCTAATTGCCTCATCAAACTGAAAGTTTCTAAAGCCTCTTGAAAATGGTCACCTCTTACACAACCTAAAATAAGAGTGTTCCATGAACCGATATCTGCAACTGCAGAGTTCTCTTGCAAAATTGAGAAACCAGCTTTCAGGTCACCACAATTGATATACATGTGCATGAGAGAATTTACAAGAAGAATGTTGTTCAAAAATCCAGATTTTAACTTCCAGCAGTGAATTGATCTTCCAAAGTGGAGACTATCAAGGGAATCACAGGAAGAAAGAATAGCAAAAACAGTTGAAGGACTGCAATTTGGAACCCGGTTTAGCAACTCCCTGAACAAATCTCGAGCTTCCTCAGAATAACTGTTTTGGGAATAGCCAGATATCATTACATTCCATGATACCAAATCTCTCTGTGAGGCAGAATTGAACAAGATCCTGGCTTTCTCCACAAGGTTGAACTTTGAGTACATGTCTATCAGGCTGTTCAGCATAGGAAGATGATCAGGTACCATCTGTCGTCGAATTGCGAATGCATGGATAGTTCTTCCTTCTTTGGAGAGCAGAAGCTCTGCACATAGTGGAAGTATGGTGGTAAATGTCACAACATCAGGTTGGAAAGATCCTGTTGTTTGCATTTCAAGCAGAAGATCAAATACTTCATTAACTTTTTCATTTGAAGCAAATCCTTCCATCATTGCATTCCAGGAAACGACATCTTTCTGTGCTATTTCCCTGAATACTGTCTCAGCATCGCTGATGTCGCCACTTTGTGAATACAACGAAATGAGAGAGTTAGAAAATGAAACATGTGATCTGTCCCTGTAACCTAGTTTGATTCCCTGCCCATGAACGGACTGGCCAAAAGCCAACTTTCCCAACCTTGAAGAAGCCGAAATAGCACAAGATAGACCAATGCAATCGGCTGTTTCTCCAGCACTAGTCATCCTTTTGAAGTAATATAGTGATTTCTCTGGATCACTATTGTAAAGACTTCCTCTCATTATTGAATTCCATGAAACAACATCTTTATATTCCATCTCTTCAAATAGACTCTCAGCGGAGCTTAGATCGCCGCACTTTGCATGCATATCAGTTAAAGCATTACCTAAACTGATATCCACAAGCATCCCAGATTTTACACTCAAACAATGAATTGCCTGTCCATGTTCAAAATTTTTCATGTGGAGTGAAACTGATACCATAAGCAATAGAGTGGTGGAATCAAACCCAATTTGAGCCTTATTCATTTCCTCTAAGAATTCCATTGCTCTACTATAGCAGTTATTTTCAAGACATGCTGCAACAATAGCATTCCAAGCTATGATATCTCTGTCATGAATCTCACCAAACAAATCTCTTGAAGATTTGAAATCTCCAGCCTTGGAATAAACAGTGAGTAGAGATGTTGAAATAGGTAGGTGACCTAGAGCACCTATTTTTAAGGAAGCACAGTGAGCAACATAGGCAGTCACAGTTCTTGGTCTTTTGAGGGACAATCTAATGTAATCAAGAACTAATCCAAAATCAACATTATTGACATGAAAGCTCCTTTGTGGCATTTCCTCGAACAGTTGAATGGCAGTAGAAAAACAATGACCAAAAGATGACAACAGAGGACGAGAATTTGATAGAATAAGATCTCTTTGCCCCTTAAAATTTCTGAACCTTCCCTTATGGTAGTTCTGTGAAGAAAATGAATTGGATGATGGTGATCTTCTTGGTGGAAGAAAGGCTAAATTTTGAGAGGCCCATCTTGTTATATGCTTTAGGAGCAATTGAAAAGGAAAAGCTACCCATGTTCTCATTTTCACATCACTGCAGAATACGAAAAATCTTGCAATGAAAGGCTTGCATTTGCAAAAGAGAAATTTCGCTATTTGATGTGTAGGGTCTAGGATTTCTGGAGCAACTGCCAACTCAGGTGTTGATGTGGATTATCTTGTTCTATAACTTTTTTTTTTCTCTCTTTTATTTTTAACACGAAATTGTTTGTAAAAGAATTTATTGAACTATTGTGTTAGGCATTAGGTGTTATATTTCCATAATCTAATGTGATTAGTATTAAGTTTATTATAAAACATGCAATTCAATATCAACCAAGATATCAACGTGCAAAAACTGCAACCTCATGTTAAGACATTGTAGGCTTCACTTTCTTTTTTCTTGCAATGTTGAAAACTTGGTACAAGGCAATTTTACTTACAATTGTTACACAAGAACCAGTCTCATCTCAGTGGTAACTTACATCTTCAAAGTGGATACAGGATTCTTTAGATTCTTTAGCTTCTGTAAGTATGGAAACCTTGGTCTTGACGACGAATCAGAAACCGAACCATCTTTTAAACTCTTGCGTGTATTACAGTATATTAACAAACATAATCCTGAATTTGACCTCACCAAGGTGGATGATCATCTGCAGAAGTTTGAGGAGGGAGCGGCGTCCATCCAGGTTTCTCGTCCCAGTACATGTCATAATAAATGTGACCGGGGGTGTGATCTAACACACAGCACCATATGCCTAAATACCGTTTGACGCGTTTTCGGAATTTTTCTTCCCTTTCCTGATTAAAACCAGAAAGGATGGTAACCAGGACTGGATGAATCAACACAAGTTTCTTTTCATTATGCAACATACTAATAGAAAAATTCCAAACAGAAGACAAAATGGCCGTACCTTGTCGGTGAATCCTGCGAAAGCATCTTGCATCGAACTGAACTGAATGACTTTTACATCCTTGAATGACGGGAACACTTTCTGGTACTGTGAATTCAAGCAAAACTACAAATTTCAAATGCAAGTAAAATGAAAATATTGTAGAGTCTATTTGTAGTTCTTTCTTTGTATCAGCTCCTTAATGCAAGTTAATGAGTTCCCTTGGTAGAACCAAAAAAGGTCTAGCATTCTAATATGATCATATCAGTGTACTTTATAAGGTTGTTTCGAAGAATTTGAACTGAATTCAATACTTAGCGGATCAAAATTTCAAATACCATCTCTTCATTGCTATGCTTTGGAAAT
Source organism: Arachis stenosperma (assembly GCF_014773155.1). Taxonomy (NCBI): domain Eukaryota; kingdom Viridiplantae; phylum Streptophyta; class Magnoliopsida; order Fabales; family Fabaceae; genus Arachis; species Arachis stenosperma. Next base: position 3,048,875 of record NC_080381.1, on the reverse strand, counting down.
TTTAGTACTCCCCCAATGGTATTATCTGATGCATTGCAGTCTTGACTGCCTTCTTTACAGAGCTGAACATCAAGCCATGATCTTTTAACCTGATCAAGAATCCAACCATGATTTTCACTCAGTAAACTACAACAATATAGCAGAACTCATGATCTAAAATTTGATGGAACTTGGAATAATATTCACCTCAGGCGGCAGAGAGGGATTATCAAATAATGAGTACTCTCTAATATCTATTCGAGGGCCAAACTCTTCCTCAGGGAGTTCTTTCAACATGACATTCACCTACAATGGGGCCAATAATATATGGTCATGGGAAAGAGGGTGGTGAAGTAGATGAGGTTTTGAGATCTTTTCTTTTCCCCCTTTATGTAGCATTGCCTCGCAACTAAAGCATAAATGAACAATAATAACAATAAAGGTCACCAAATCAAAAGGGAAATACCTCAAATACATGATCCAAAGGACAGAGAAAAGGTTGTCTAGTCATAGACCCCTCTAAAACGCCAGGATGGGGGAACCATAGCCTATCAAGCCTGCACCATATTGGAGGCATGACCTAAAACACATATATTAGAGCCGATTTTAAGATCATTAAATATAATCTATGAAGACAGAATGAACTGAAAAAACAAAAAAGAATATTATCATAGCCGATTACTAAGAACCACTTGAACACTCAATCGATTACCCTAATCAGATATCATGGGCAACATGTTAGGCAAAGATATTTTGAAAGGTAGAACTCCTTGCAAATTTATTAACGTGAAAGTAATTCGATAATTGATACATACTTTGTTTTGTCCACATCCATAATCTTATAAGAAAAGCATATAAATCATGGGGACATAATTCCAGGTCCTCCTCAGAGTGTTACTTGTTCAAGATGAGTACTGCTACCTATCACTAAAAAACATGCATTTAATATGCAATTTTATGATTCCAGAAAACAATTCTCACCAGTGTTCTGTTCAGAATGGAAGCAATAGCAAGAGCTGTCCTAATCTGTTTTATCTGCACAAATTCATTTTATGTATCACAAAATACAACATAAAAATTTATGTTCAAAATTTATAAGCAAAAAGGATCAGGTATATACATGCATACTTGGTAATTAACAAGAGTAAAATGTGATCCAACAGTATGATTCCCACTTAACAACAAGCTTTTTGGAATAGATGGCTTAAATGACAAGAATCCTCCTGGAAAAGTTCATCCAAGAGTTAGGCTGCGGTAATTTAATGAAAAGGAGTCAAAATGTCCAAAAGCAGACCCGTTTAGGTGACAGTTAACTATAAAAGTGTGAATGTGAAAGCCCGCTTGAAAGATGGACAGCATGGAAATTTCTCAAATGCATGAAGTACTAAGTAACAAGCATAGACAAATGCAAATAGTAATTCTCAGTTCTGCAATGAAAAATAAAATTAAGTGAATGATCTCCTCAACAGAATAGCAGGAGGCAGGAGCATTAACTACTTACCAGGAGGATTATAGTATTCTGGTGGATCACGGAAGAACATGGCTTCTCTCAGTCGGTGGCGCTTTCCTTCAGTCCCTGCAAATTGAAATGTTGTGTGCACTGCATATGGTTCCAGCCTGAGTTGCTGATACATAGCCTATACAATGATAGCATCAAGAATATTAATAGTAATGAGATCACAGGGTCCAACAAAAACTCCTTTAGATAACTTGCGTAAAACAGAACCCATCATATGTAAAATCAAGCCAAAAAAGAAAAGAAAGAACTCAAATGGTTGAAATTGTTTAACTAGATCCAACCTGGATAAAATATGTGTGGCCACTACAGAAGATACTAGCCGGTAAAATTCCCAGCTTTAGATTTCCATCATAAGCATAAACAAGCCCACTGTCTTCATCTACAGAAGGTCCTAACTGCCTGTGAACAATATCATTAAAACCAGTCTGATCCCATATCTTTTCATCAGCTAGAACTAGTTCTTTCCATTCCAAAGCCAATGTTTTTGCAGACTTTGTTGGTCTCCAATGAAAGATTCCAATGTTGTAGGCAGCACCGACTATTCAAGATGATAGACAGTATAATTAGTATATGGTCAGAAAGAGTGAGCCACAGGATGTATATCTCAGTAAGATTAAATTTTGTTTCTGAAACCAGAGAATACCAATAATACTACAGTAAAAAACTTCATCCTCAAAATAAATTTTGCTGGTTTCATATCATAAGTCATTCCAAAAGCATGATGAGGAAATCTAAAATGATGCCTGAGAAACTAAGTGTGTACAAGATGACATAAAAGGTGACTATCATTATAAGGAGCATTCTCATGTAAATAGGTTTCACTTGATTATCACTTGCAAATGATATGTTAAGAGTTCAACATGACTCATAATTATGCAGTTGCAGTAAATAAGCCCCACCAGAAAAGCAATTAGGTCACACTAAAATCTAAATCATTAAGCTCTGTTCATTATCAGATATTCACCTTCTTGCCAAACTTCCAGACTATCATCAACAACTGTTGGTATAACTTGATCGCTAGACGTCAATACATCTGCTTCAGGATAACGAGCAAGATACGGAAGGGGGTTCTGCTCCACAATCACCAAATTGAATATATTTAAAAACATATATAAGAAGTTGAGAACAATCACATACTAGTGTTGGAGACATCCTTAACTATGAGGATAAAAGGTTGATGTAATGTGATAATGGAACATAAAACGTAGCAAAAGGATAAAATGAAATCATACTAAACAAGAACAAGATTAGTGAAAAAGGAATATAACAAGGTCAAAAAGAAACTTGTTCAATTTGGATGATGCACAAAAGAACTTCGCAAGCTTATCAGTCACCATTATAAGCAAACAAAAATATTGAGAAAATGGAGGAAAGTACCTTCAACCAAACCATGTCAGTGTCACACATCAATAGTTCATAACCAAAAGGAAGTATTGAGTTTATCAGAATAACTTTCTCTCTCCCCATCTTATGAAATGTGGGAGAACCCCAGCCAACATCCACTGTGCTCATATGGCTATCCATGTCAAATACTGGAACCCCTTTCCAAAACAGTGCCTCCAACAATTTGGTGTCCATTGCACCTAAAAGTTAGATTTCAAGCTCATTTAACAAAATCTTAACTAATCAACTGTAAAGAATACCTAACATGCTTAGGAAAATGTCATGGCCAACTAAACAAAAACAATATATAAGAAAAACGAAAAAATAATGAAGGCTTAAACGGCGATGCTCACCGACAAGATAATTAGAGACTCCAAGATCATCCAGGTGTCTAACCCAAGTCATAATAAAGTCCATGAATGCATAATTCCCAAAAGTCACTATTACGATGTTATCTTTCACTCTTTGCTGAACCAGTTCTTTGGTCAGTCGGAAATCCTCCAAAGGTGGCATCTTTTTAGGGTGAGGCGGTGGTGGAACATCGAAAACAGGTCTTTTCCATAATACCTTTTGTGTTTCTAGGGTTGAAGGGTGCACATCATGCACAGTTTCTGACTTAGAAAAGTTGAGTGTCTGATCTGTAGGACCACGACCCTCATCTGGAAAAGAAAAATCCAAAACCATTTTCAATTAAAAGTTTAAAATCCCACCAACACATGACAGGCTGAAAAGTATGTTACACAAGCCAATAACAAAATCCGGTGAAGGTGACAAACTAACAAATAAAAAAGGTCTATATTGAAAGATACCAACAATCCATTCATTCAAACAAACCCACTAATATGGCATCAAAGGCAGGTAAAACTAATATCACTACATGTTACCAGACTCTTTAATACCAAAGGGTGCTCCACATTCAAGCCAAAACTGCCAGGTAACAAGAAAAGGCATGATTTTGATGCTAAAAAAGAACATGCAACCAATACATCAGAAGTTTATCAATAATGGATGTCATAGTCAGCTACATGACTTTTATCAAACAGCTTAAATGCATTAAGAATAGTTAGAGTGAGTGAGTACCTGAAACGGGAGAGGAAGGTTGAGAAGACAAAGAGAACCATGTGGAGGAAGAGGAATCAGGTGAAGAAGGGTTGGCAGAGTAAATAGCGGAGAAGACGTAGCATGTGGAAACGACGAGGCCAACGATGACAACTGTGTAGATCGTCAAGAACAGAGGCCGAGAATGTGTGACTTCTTCGCAGGTTTTAACCAACCCCATCTGATTCTGGTTCCTCTGTCTCGCATTCACAAATCATCACCCTTTGAATCCATCTTCGTCCTTGAAATTGAAAGACGGTAAAAGTTAGATTTTGGTGCAGATTGCTGTTTCCCAAATTTGACTCTCTTCTGTTTGTTCTGTTCTGATTTCTCAGTGTTGGTGTGTTCTGCTCCTTGCTGCTTCTGTTTAGCGTTCAAAGACATGAATTTTTTTTTTTTTTCTAAATTAATATTACTATAAATCAAATCATTTTAAAACCTTTTAGTATAACCAAAATTTATTGGAAAAGAACGTATGTGATAAGAATCTTTTGGGATTAATTTAAGTATCTATTTATTAAAGATTTACAAATAAATTATAATTACGGGGTTGTTTATGAAAAAGTCTAGGAGCCAGGAATTTTATTGCATTTTGGCCGGCATGTAACCAGTAGAGAAAGATGAGTTATTGGATGAAATCTCACACTAATCTCATACCATCAAATCATCATTGATGGCTAGTTGATGGCTACCAATTATAAATTTTGCTGACCCCGTAACATTGCTCTTTGTTTATTGGCGGCTTTGGTTGTCGGTTCTTCTGTCATCAGGTTACCAAACTCCTTTTATGATAGACACTCTTTTTTCTAAAATTACTGAAATATTTTGCCGAGTTTTTTAGAGAGAATTATCTCGCGTCCCTAGGTATTCTACCTATTCAACGGTGTTGGTTTCGGGTACAAATACTCTTTTATTAAAGGTCGTTTGAGTTTTTCTTAAGAGTAAGGCATAAGTCATTAACTCGAGATATTTTCTCTACTCTTTCTTGTCCTAAAAAAGCAAGGGAACCTTGCGTCTTTGAATCAATATGGTTAACCTAACTATTTTCGTCTTTTGGGACCAACAATAAATAGTATAAAAATATTCTCATGTTATCCATAGATTATGCTTTTCGTCTTGATCTTAGGCCATAACTCACCCTTCGTAGATGAGGAAGAATCTTTAAATTTTTGAGGTATTGAATTCTCACCAACGTTTGTGTTACTTAAGCTGACATTTTTACTTTTGCTTCGACCACCATTGCTTGCGCAGGTCCTTTTTTGTAAGGCGGAATATTTTTCTGCCAATTTATTTTTACATGCCACAACTTCAACAGATCTCTTACCATATTCATCTTTAACGTAAGAGTGTTCAATCAGTGGACTAGTTTATTACACACTCTTTTAAAGATGGCTATTTTTAAACAAAATTTCTGATTATCTTTACATTCTTGCCTCTTTTATCACTGGGCAATCATTTAGAGACTTTAATTTTTTGTCTTATATATTTTAATTAATAATTTTTAAAAGTGTTATAATTTTTACATGATATATTTATAAGATTTTTTTATTTTATTAACTTATTTTATTGACTCAAATAATTAGAATTAATTCATTATATTAATTATTTAATTTATTTAATTCAAATATGCATTATTTAATTTAGTTTATTGTCACCCTATTGTTTAAATGGTTGTTTATCAATTTTTTTATTTTTTATTTATTTTAAATTTCAAAAAATTATTCATTATTTATATTTTTTATTTTAATATAAAATCTAATATTTTTATTAACATTTTCTTATAATTTATTAGTTAATAGTTATATGCCTATCATCATAGTGATTAAGTTTTATAATCAAAAGTCAAAAACATTAGAAATGAAACTTTTTTTTTTTGGTCTTAATGAAACCTTGATCTCAATCAAATAAACTCACTTTTGACCAAAACATTCAATCAAGGCAACTCTCCTTTACCAAAAGAGACTCATTCAAAAATGTCGAAAGAATCCACCTATGTGGGCCAATATTCAAGGCTACTTTCATGGTCCATGGGCCACTCTTTGAGGCATTGCCTTGAAAATTCCCATAGGCCCATATTCAATATCTATTTATAGTGATTAGGGTTCATGATACTTTTCATTGAAAATTCATGTGCAATTAATTTTCACAATAGTTAAACCCAAAAAAAAAAAATCCAGTCACTTACATAGAATTTTGTGAATAGATCATCTCAAATGAATTTTATCTAATTGTCAATTGTATAAGTTTATTATTGGTTGACAATATACACCCTATTATAGGTCCCACAAAAAGTATCCAATCAAAAAATATATCATTGACCTTATTTAAATAAATATTCTATAAAAAAAAATGCTTTGTATGTTAGGTGACAGGTGTTGATGATCACCGAAGTCAAAGCAAACTAGCAAGTAGACCCAATTGTCAATTGAGGTGAGTAAACTCCAAACGGGTATTAATTAATATAACATTCATAATACATGCATGGATTAATCACTATTGTTATAAATACAAATAAATTATTCAAAGTTTAATTTAATTTCTTCTCACGTGGTGGCAGTCAAAGCAACCAGTTTTTCAATTCAAATAAGAGATCTGAGGCAAACTCAATAATCAGGGAGGGACTAAGTCTTCACATAAATAATTAAGAAAAAATACTGAGAATAATGTTGCATGCATGTCTTGTGTGTAAATAGAATAAGAAGACTTTTATGACAGATAATAATGTATTATGTTAAGGAGTGTAAAGTTCTTTAGAAAATAATTAGTATATTTTAGGTTTTTTAACTTTTTATAATGTTATCCAAAATATGGGTTACCTGATTAACAGGTTAATTACCTTTTAAAATCTAAAATTAATATAAAATATAATATAATAAATAAAAACTTAATATTTCTTTAATTAACAAAAATTATATAATTCTTTACTTAGTAAGAAGTTACAAATTTAAAATAAACCGACTTTGGTTGTTATTTGTTTTAGGGAGATATTTTACTCGATAACCGATGAATTATAACAAACCAATCAAAAGTACTAAGTATTAACTATTTGAACTCCACTACATTATAATTAAACTGAATTTACTTTGTGATTATCTTCACAATAACATGATGAGAAATATTACACCATAAATTTTTTTAACCAAATTCAAGTAAGTGAAATTTATATAAGCGCATTTTTTTTTTCGTATGCTATTTTTTTCTTTTTTTTTATATTTTTTTTACTTCTCTTTTATTATAATTATCATTGTTATTACTTCATCTTTTTTTTATCTTCTTCTTCTCTTCTTCTTCTTTCTCTTCTATCATCATTGTCATTTGCGCAATTCTTTTTTACTATAGTCTCGTCTTCTTCTTCCAAAAGAGAATATAAAAATTATAGTATTCTATTTTATATGTCACGTTTAAAAAATTTTAATGTCAAAAATAAAAAATTTATTTGTTATGATTAAAAAATTTTGGTGTTATTTTTGTTTTATATTTTTTTCAAACAATTTCACCATTTTCTTTTTGTTTTCATAATTTCTTTTATTTCACACTCTCATAATTTTTATTGTTTTATCTTCTAATTAAAATAAAATAAAATAAAAATATATAAAAAAATTATGCAACTTTACTTCTTTTTTTGTTACAATAAACACTACTATTTTTTGAAAAAAAAATATAATTTTATAAATAAAAATCCAAAAAGTTGCACGAATAAAAAAGAAAGAACAAGAATAAGAAAAAAAAAGAAATTGCATAATTAAGTTCAAATCTTTAAGATATTTCATTATTAAAATTATAAAAATTTGATGTCATGGATAAAAAATTTTAGTATTATTTTTTACATGAAAAAAATAAGTGATTGATTTAATCCATATATTTGTGAGTAATTTTGTTAGGTTGAACCAATTTAATTAAACTTAATTGATAAAAATATTTAGATATGTAGTGAGATCGATTCTAATAAAATGATGAATAAATTTTATCTCTTAATAATTAATAAATTAACATACACACATAAATAAAAATGCACATGATCCTAAGTTATATTCTAGAGCTGGCTAGCATCCTTAGTGACGTAACTACAAATTTCACTGTAAAAAATATAATGTAGCTATACTAATTAGTTGCAGGTTTTATTAACAAGCAATATTTTAAGAATATTGATTAAGGTTTCAATGTAGTTTTAGAATTTGTTTATTAGAAAAATACTATAATAAGTTAACAATGCATTGAATCGGAAATGTAGGTTAACTAGTACTCTAAAATAAAATATTGCTTAGCAAAACTCAATAATTAATCCTTCATAAAATAATTAAGAAATAAATCATCCTATCATGCGTTCTTAGTTTACTAATTAAGTAGCGTGGATGTGCGTGGGCGAATCTATGCGCATAAAAAAGTTTGTGCATATTTTTATTTAAAAAAAATATATTATTTTAATCGGTTTTAAGGGTGTACAGCACCTGAGAGAAAGCAAGAATATATAATAAAAGCATTTTAATTTAATAATATGAATCTTAATTATTTATCTATTTTATATTCCCTTTTTACCATTAATATTGTAAAAATTAACTTAAGTGAATTCTAGTTTTATACTCTATTTTTTTTTTGGTGACGTTTTATACTCTATTTGAAAGGTTTAAATTAAATAGTATTAACCCAAAAAATATAATATATAACATGCATAAATTAAAATTAGTATTTTTCTTTTTTTTTCCTCCTCTTTAAACTGCATTCTCCTTTTATTTTCTTCTAATGTGTACTCATTTTTCTTTTAATTTTTTCTTTATTTTATTTTTTTCTTCTAATAATTTTCTTCTTTTCTCAATATATACGTTTTTTCTATTTTATGTTTGGGTATTTATAAAAATTTATGTATATATATATATATTAATTTCATAAAATCTATATATTTCTGTCATCATTTAGAAAAAGACAACTTTTTAAAAATTTAACTAAGATTTCTTTTTTAAAAAAAATTATTAACCCACATTTTTCTATTATAATCTATTTAATTTGTTGAACAATCTAGTGGTTTATTCTAAAACCCTATCCTAGTCAGCATCTAATTAATTAATCCATGAGTCGTTGGTTGGGTTTTAGTGGTTGACAACTCTTAACAAACAAGTGTGACACTTATATTTAAATTTTAACATATAGTATGTAGAAATTTCAGGTTATGTGCATGCAAGATTAATAAAAGACAAATAATAATCGTTCTTGTTAATTGATTGGTTGACGTTCTCAATTAATAATTGGTGTCAAAGCATTAAATGCAAGTGGCTTTGACTAATTAAATGCTTCTTAATCTTAATTAATTTGAATAAAGAATTGGTATATAGCATACCCTTCATTCCATATCAGTAATAACGTGGATGCTTCCCTTAATTAAGTGGCATGAGACTATGATCTAACAATTCAGTGTTGTCATAATAATTAACATTATTTTGTTATATGTATGTTTATACCTGTATTGTACAAATAATGTACTAATTTGTACGTCGAATTAAATGGAAGCACGTGGCTCTATCACTTTAATTTGCTTATTAATAAATAATTCAAACTTATATATATTAATAGAGTTATTATAGAATGCATGTCATATTGGGAATATAATTGTCATCCCCCCAGTTAGAAACAAAAAGTCAAAGTAAATAATAACAGGATAATATTAGAGAGACTATTTATAATTATATGTTTATTATATTTATAATTATATATTAAAAAATATAAAGACAAATTATAACTCTCCATAATTTTCAAACTATAATTCCTAAATGTCATACTAGCTAATAATAATATCGGTAATACTAGAAAAAAAAAACAGCTAAAATAATTTAGTTTATTTAACAATTATTAATTATTATAATACTAAATAAAATAAATTCAAACTATTTTTTATTAATTTTTTTTGTTACTAAATATTTTTTAAAATATATAAACTATTTTTTCTCATTATTCAATCATATCCCACTTTATTAAAACGTTAACCGCAAGGTAATCCTAGAACAGCTAGCTGTGATTGAAGACTAATTAGGAAGCATTCCCAATGAGTGATCAAGTTAATGTGTTTTTGGCTCTAGCTTATTAAGATTTAAGAAAAACTTTTAATTATTTGTTTTATCCTCTTTAGTGGGTTTTAGTGAAATCTGGTCGAATTAGTCACATAATTAAAAGTAAATTCAATACTATATAACTAATTTAGGTTGATCGAGTTGTCAGCTAAGCAAGTGTCGGGAGTTTGAATTCCGCCTTATACATGCAGCAATTCATTGGCTAACGACAGACTCTTAAATGAAATTCGAATCCGCAACGAATCAGTTCTTAATCTGTCGGGTTGGAGGATACCGTAAAAAAAAAAAAATCAATACTATATATTTTGCAATCTGCTATAACTTAGGAGCAAGGGAAAATAAATTGATTTTAAAGTTACTTCATTGTTAATTACTCGAAATATATAAAATTCAATTTTAATGTATTATCATATATAAAATAATTTTATATAAAAATTTAATTTATAATATTATATTAATAAAAAAAATTATTTTTTATATTAATTATATAAATAATCATCTAAAAAAATGTAATTAAATAATTATATAAAATATTTTATAATATTGTATATAAAAATTAAACTCATATATAATGTCAAAATAAAGCTTTGACCACATTCCATTATGAAATTCCAAATATTTATAGAAATAATTACGTGTGTCTGTATTGGAGTCCAATTTGGTAAGATGAGGAAATTAGTGAGGATCTAAATAAGAGAAAAACACTCTGAGTTCTACTTTTTATTATTATAGGTTTAGCTAATTTGTGCCTTAAAAATATAAGTAGTTACGATTGTTAGTAATAGAAAATTATAAATATTTTATTTTAATAAATATATAATAAATATATTAAGAATTTAAATTTTATATTATTTTTTATAATTTATAACTTTATTATTTGTCCTTAGCTAAACCCTTTTATTATTTGGAAAAATGCCAAATTTTTAATAAAAGAGGAAAGTTTGAAGTTTGAACTTATCTGATTGGAAACATGACAATAGCTACAAATAGCTAGCAATCCATGGTTTTAGTTCTGGTTTTGTTTTAGCCCATTGGAAAAATAAAAATATAAATATATTCATCACAGATTTGCATTGGCGTTCGTTACAGCTCAATAATTCCACATACACAATTCGACAATAGCATTAATGAGAGTTAATAATCATTAATATGACCAAACTCCAACTCTTAGTTATGTAGCACTCATTTTATACTATAGTCTTTAGGATTTAACTATTATAAATATGTCAAGATTATTATTAATAAAAAATTTTATATTTTTTATTTTAATACATACACAATAAATATATCAAAAAATTAAATTTACATCTTTTTTATAATTAAAAAAATAATTAATAATTTTATCTTATTTTTTAAAAATACATATTAATTAAATTTTTTTTTAGTTGTCCACGATATTTCTTAATTCGATAGGTCAATAATTAATTTATTGTAAAATTTTTGACATATATTTAAATAGACGAATGAATTGACCACTCAACTAACTCGACTTAATTAATTAAATCCTCATTTTTTATTAGGAATATTAGCACAATATGATATATATATAGACTTATTTAATATAGAAACATTAAATGTTGAACCAATCATATATAGATTGATGAGTTGAAGATTAGTAGTGAATGAAGAATTGAAAATTTAGTCAAACCTGGTTGAATATTTTAGTCAATTTTAGTTTCAGTCAAATTCGGTTGATTTTAATGATTGTATATCAGTAGCTGGATCTGGACTAGTTAAAGTAGTACCATGATAGTACTATAGCTCAGCTTGCTAGATTACGAAATAAAATATTATTTATTCGTGTCAAACTTTAACTTCAATTGGTTGTTTGCCTTCATTTTGTTTTATCTTGATGCAAACTGTCCATCAATTTTGTATCAAGAATTTTATTACTTTGAAAAATAGATACAACTTAAAAGAAAATTCCATTTGAGACTTATCGATTAAGTGTTGAAAATAATTTCGGACACAATAAAAAGAATATAAATATTGTATTATTAATGAAAAAAATAGTACAAATAAACAAGTAATGATAAAAATTAAACATAGAAATAAGATCAAACAAACTTGAAGTAAAATTGAGAATTGAAAAGCAGAAAACTTAAATACCGGAGAACAAAATGAAGAAATAAATAGTAGAGTTTGAAATTGAAACGAAAATATAAAGAACTAAACTAAAACTAGAAATGAAATAATGTATAAATAAAATAAATTAATTTTTAGCAATGTACTTATAAATTATTTTGTATTGTTAGGTCACTGTGAGAGTTCTCAACCACCGTATAAGATGAGAAGATACCACATCCAACTCAAAAATTTTAAAGGATATGAGACATGCTTCACCTTGAACATAAGATGAGAAGACAACATATCTAACTCTAAAATCATAAACCCTAAACCCTAAACTCTAAACCCTAAAACCATAAGGTAGTAAATGTATAAGTCTCTCATCTTATAAACTCATCACTCTTCTTTGTTTTTTTCTATGTGGGACCAATTTCATATATTACTCTTAGAACTGGAAGTGAGTCGAGCTAGATCAAACTCAAGCTCGACTCACAAAAATTAAGCTTGGCTCACGGCTTGGCTCGTTAATAATCGAGCCTATTTCGTAAACTCAAACTCAACTCAACGAAAGCTCACGAACTGGCTCAAATAATAGGAATATAATCTATAATTCTATATCAAAAAATTATAACTTATATATATATATATATATATATATATATATATATATATATATATTAAAAAATATTTAAAAAATCAATTTTATATAGTATCTATCTATCAATTATAAATTTTTTATTTATATCCTACATCAAAATTATATATAAAAAAAGACTATAAAATTTTAAATAATTAAAAACATTAACATATATGTAAAATTGTATATTTCTATTATATATATATATTAAATTATTAATATATATATTCTATATATATTTAATCTATACTTTTAATATTATATATATATAATTGTGCTAGCTCACGAGCTAATGAGATGAGCTTATTCAAGTTTAAACTCGACTCATTTAATTTATAAGCTAAATTCCAAGCTCGAACTCGACTCACCAACTCACGAGTTCAGCTTATCGAGCTATTAATGAGTCGAGTTCGAGCTGGCTTATGAATTGACTTGACTCACTTTCAGCCCTAGTTATTCCTCACACTTATAATATTAACACGTGTTTGATTTTTTTGTCTTAAAAGTGCTTATTTTAAAAGAAAAATAATCAAAAAATTATTATAAGAGAATTTTTTTATTTTCTATAAATACTTAAATAATTTTTTAAAAAATTACAATTTAATTTTTAAAATTACACCAAACATTAATATATTATAATTTTTTATAAACTAAAAATAAAAAAAATTACTTATAAATTTATCCAAGCTTATGTTCTTTTATAGAGTTACTATGTCAATATAATTGAAAATTTGCAGAATTTTTAGTGTGATTTAGGATCAGATTTAAATTTTTACCACATATTAATTGTGAGTTGTGACCCTTTATTCTCATCTTCGACTGTCATGGTGATATATTCAATATTTTCACTAAGTGCTTCTTGTCTAAATCTCTACTACTTAATTAACATTCTTTGCTAACCTCATTCTTTTCACCATTACACAAGTGATTTGATGTATTTTTGTTTTTTTAAATATCCCGACCAACCTTTATATTTCTATTAATTTATTTAATATTTTAATATATCACTCATAAATTTGTCATTTTTTTTTCAAAATCTAATACAAAATACCAATGATCAATTTGTCAATATTCATTATAAAGTTTTTTCTTAATTTAAGATTTCAATACTCACAATAATATGAGTTATAATATAAGTTTTAAACAAAGTTGTGAAAGCTAAAATTTAACTGAAGTTTAATCGGATTTAGACTGGATATAATGAAATAATATGTTTATAAATAATATATATGCATGTATTTATGTTTTATTATTTTAAACTAGTTAACATTTAAAAAAAATGGATCATCAATTTGATAGAATTATCAATTTGTTATCTATATATTTAATTGTTACAAGGTTATAGGTTTTATCTTGAATCGAATCGGTCTAATAGTCAATTTTCAATTAACCTGGTCAAATCATTCGATTTATTAGATTTTCTGAACCACGGTTTTAAATTAATTTCTAAAATTATATTATTCGAAAGAATTTATATATATCAAATCATTTTTATTTGAATATATTGACAAAAATAGTTCTCACTTTTGATAACAAAAAAATATTTTAAAATTATTATAAAATGTTCAAAAATAATAAAAAAATATTTTTTTATAAATGACAAACAATTTAATATTTAACAAATTATTTATATGCATTTGATACAAAAAATTATTAAAATATTTGAATAATTATTTAGAATAATGTATATAAAATAATCAGTAAAAATTATATCTCTAAAATTTTGTTCTTTTTTAAGTGTCCCATTCTTTAATTTTAATCATGCTTGTAAATTTTTTTATGAAGATTCGATCTTTGGGTAATTAATTTTATTATATTTTTATATATTTTAAATTAAATATATTTTTATTGTTGATAAAAATAAAAGATATCTTTGTTATAGTTTTTAAAATTTTGAGCGATTTTGATAGTTAACCTTTTGTTTAATTAGGACTTATATATACATGTTATATATTGATTTTACTACATACGAAATTTAAAAGGTGACCAGAATAGGCTAATTTTTTTATATTGATTAAATATATGTGTAATATATTGTTATTGGAAAATTAGGTATTTTTTTATATGGCGTTTTATTCAAATCGGACGGTATGATTTATTTGATGAAAAAAATAAATTATAAATCGGAGGTTCTGATTTGTTTGAAAAAAAAAATAAACTTCAAATCGAAGGGTTCAATTTGTATTTTTTATTTTTTTATTTGTTAAATTAAAAATTGGACGGTCCGATTTCAACATTAAAAATTTTTTTATTTTCGAAATCACAAATCGGACCATCCGATTTGTGATTATTTATTTAAAAAACAAAACAATGTAAATAAATTGGTGCCTCCGATTTATGTTATTCTATAGCCAAATAAAACACCTCTCTCCTCACACCATATTGTCATACACGTTTCTCTCTTTCACCTGAAAAATCAAAAGCGTAATAATATATATATATATATATATATATATATATATATATATATATATAATTGTTCATTCCAGTGGATTGAGAATCTTGCGCTAGTGATCATCATGGATGATCTATAGCTGTATATATACATAATGCGCGGTTTATTAATAAATTATTAATTATTAAAAGGCCAAATCCAACAAAAGTATGAGGGGATTGGGGTTAATTAATTACATCATCATGGGCATCATATAGTTGTAGTGAATATTTATGACAAATTTGATTTTGATATCATCAAGTGTTGTCACAATAATATAAAGTGGCGAGTATGGTAGTGGGAAGTCTCATATCTCTCTATTTTACTTTATATGAAAGATACAAAATCATAGCTGGAGCCAAGTTAGTATCCCAGGAAAAGAAACTACAAGAGACTAACGTTACGAGTAAACACTCACTCAAAAGAAAAATTAAATAAATAAATTTTTTAAAATTTATATTTCGAATGGACTAATTTAAAAAAATATATTAATAAAATTTTTAAAATAGTAAATATTGACATATTATCTTTAAATTAGTCTCTATAAAATTAAGATAAAAAGTTTTCATTTGAATTAATTTGTCCATGTTTATTATTCTTTAGGATTTTATTAGTATTTTATTTTAAAGACTAATAAATCTGAAATATAAATTTTTAAGGATTTATTTATCACTTTATTTTTAAATTTATTATAGATTTTTGTTATACCATAAAATTGTCTGAAATAATATATATAGAGTATATATTCAAATAGGTCATTGAGAAATTTTATGTTGAATATTTTCATTTCTAAATTTTTTTTTATTATCTTGAGATTTTTGAATTTTATAAAAATAAGACATATAAATTTTTATTTTAGTCAAACATATTATTTTTATTTTGACAAATAAATTATAAAAAATATTTATGTCTTACTTTTATAAAATTTAAAGACTTCTACGTAATAAAGTATTTTGAAGACAAAAACATCTTATGTAAAATTTTTTTAAAAACATATTTGAGTATATATATACTATTCATGATATTGGATATGAAGCAATCGATTCCGGTAGATGTAATGTTGTTAGGTTTAGTAAAGGTTAAAAAAAGAAGAAATATAATATCTTGACAAAATTCTGAAAAAATATTCCATATTCTTGGGGATGAACAAAAAAAAATTCTTACATGCATATTTGTACTTTAAAAATTATTCATCACAAAAATTAAAATAGAAACTCATTAAGATTGTACATATTAGCAGAAACGAAAATACTTTGTCAACTAATGTTATTTTCTTTTTAAATATAAATTAATAAAAAAAATTATATTTCTAACAAAATACTTTATAAAAACAATAGAAGGAAAAAAAAGGAAACATTCCACTGAGATTGAATTTGTGAAATGAATAAGTCAAAAATGAAAGCTTGTAGTTATCGTCGCATATTACATACTCCACTAATTTGTGACTAATAAAGTGACGAATTAAAGAAAAAAACAAAGTGAGGAGTGTATATATATGGTTAGTGCTGAAACTTGATTGTTGAGGTTACAAGTGTCGTTCATATCTTTTCCACATTCAATTTAAATAATGGGATTAATTCTACGAAGTGGATAATTTTGGAAAAAGTAAGATATTGCATGTTTATCTTTTCCAGCAATAGTAAATACACGATTTAGATACGATAATCTTTCTTTACTTCATTGTCAATTTGTCATGCATGCCATGATCATCACTCCTGACAGCTATTAATTTCTTTGTCTTATTATTACAATATTAAATCAAATTTCTTCTTTAATTCTTGGTTCGTTTATGGTGGGATATATATAAATATCGATCCTAATTATTATTACTTAAAGTGGCATATATGAAGCTTCTATTATTTGCGACATAACGATAAAAATGGGAGATAGATAAGGATTTTTTTGGTTTATTAAGAAAGTGTTTTTTAGAAAAAAAATTTGACAACATTGAAAGTAATAAGAGTTTTTATATTTTCTAAATATATATTGTTTTTATAAATTAAAGTCGAGATAATATTCAATTTGGTCTCTGAAGTTACACTCGAACTTCAATTTAGTCTTTAAAATTTTAATTGCCTCAATTTAGTCCCCAAACTTTTCAATTGATTATGTGACGGAAACTATTGTAAAAACTAACATGATTAAAATTTAAAAAGTTCAGGAACTAAATTGAAATAATTGAAATTTTAAAGACTAAATTAAGGCTCGAGTGTAACTTCAGAATCAAATTGAATATTTTCTCATAATTAGGAGGCATGGATGAAGTAGTTTACATAATTTATTAGCAAATAATATTATTTTCCTAATTAATTATCTGACATGTTTTTTTATAAACCTCCACTAAACAAAATTAATATCATTTTATTCAAACTATATATAATAATTTATAAAAGTTGGAAGAACACATGTAGATATGTAGATGAATGCTTATTAACTGTATTCCATATAGCTACTTGCATATATATAAAATATGACACATGTTTATATAATTAAGAAAATAAGAGACCATCCAATGATATCAAAAAGAATATAAAAAGGAGAAGACCTAATAAACTACTGAACAACAAATTAAAGAAAGATTACGTTTTTGGATTGTTATTAAAATTGTAAAAAAAAATGAACAATGCATTGTTGGGTATATATTTATGATTATGTAATACTCACGCAATACTAGAAAAATTATTTCTAATGATTATTTATTTTATTTTTAGTGATAATAAAAATAACTACTAATATAAAAATACTAATGAAAGTAGTCTCTTCTAGTTAATTAAACACCAATGGCCTCTTTATGGTCAAACTCTTAGTCAAACAATAATTTCTGAGTCTCTCTTAAAAAGATGTAATTTTTGAGTCAAACTAAAACGTAATTGTAGGTGCTGAATTTTTTCATTCATGAATTTACTTATAGTTTTAATTGATTTTGTATAAATTTATTTGTATTTTAGTGAGGTTTTTATTATTTTATTTATTCATTAACCTAGTTTATAATGTTAATCTAGATTTTTATTAATTTCTTACAAAATTGAAAATGATAACAATTATGTAATTATAGTGTTAATCTAGGTTTTGTTCTTCAACAACATAATTTTCTATTTTCCAAAACACCAATTTTTTATTATCAAATAGTTATGTTAGTCTCAAATTATTTGTTATGCATTTATACTAATTTTTTGTGTCAAATTTTTATATTGGTCTCAAATAGTCATTTTTTTGTGTTATTTAACTGAATTCGGTGAATTTTGGTTAAAAGAAATAAAAAACAATTATATATTAAGATCATAAATATCAAATTAAAATAATAATTAAGAATTGAATCCAAATAAAAATTTAAAGTATATTAATTATACTTATTTTTTTATTAGTAAGGACTATCCTCCTACAATACTGTATATGTAATTTAAAGTCAAAACATCAATTCTAAGATGGATCAAAATTTGTTCTATTTAGAATGCATCTAACTAGCTGCAATTCAATTTTGAAGTTCTTATATACTATAAATATTTATTAAAAGAATAATATTAATAGATATTATATAATTTTAAAAAGAATAAATAAATTTATAACTAAAATTAAAATAAATTAAATAAAAATAAATTATTTAATGAAATATATTTATATATTTTATAATTTGTATATATAATATTAAGGAATATAATAGTTCAATGGTAAAGAAAGTTGGTCTTTTTCTTAAATACAGGAGTTTGAAGATAGATATGTCATTAATATAATTAAATTGAAAAGATAACATTAATATATATATATTACCGTTTTCAACCGTTATTAATAAAGTTTTAACTATGTACTTTGTAGTTGTCCAAGTCATTATGTAAATGCTCTAAGAATTATTTTCAGTTATTCTTAATTTCTAAATCCATCACAGCATAAGCAATTTAAAAATTTTAATTGTTCATATCTTGACCTATATATTACAGATGAATTCCAAATGATACTGTTGAATTTTTTTGAGGTCTTCCACTCTATTCACTATTATAATCATTTTCACAATTAAATTGTCATCTTACTTTGTTTTAAAGTTTCTGTTGATTATTCCAGTATATCATCTTAAATTGACATTAACACTTAGTATGTGATTAACTGCGCTACATGCATATATTATGTGCAATATGTAAACGTGTTAAATATCAAGCTTGTAATACATAAGTTTTCAAAATCTATATGTAGATAGATATGCCGTTAATATAAATAAATTGACAAGATAACATTAATTATATATATACTACCGTCTTCAAATATTTATATATAAATATAACTGATAAAAAAATGGTGCAGACTATTTTCAATTACTGTTACTCTTTATAGTAATCAATACATAATTTTTTACACTAAGTCTCTAAAGAGATAGAGCTTCATGTGATCATGTTCAAAATGTCATTTATTCAAAAAAAATTTGTTGGAATGTATTTTATATCTACCAATGGATTAATAAAAGTTTGTTTTTTTTTTAAATATTAGAGACTTAAAAAAATTATTTAATTTAATTCTGTAAAATATATAAGATAATTGGATAACAAAATGTTAAGTCAAATATTCGTTAGTCAAAAGTTTGTAAATATTTGTTGATATTTATAAAAAAATCTTATTAAGTAAACAATATTTTGTATTTTTTATTTTGTATAAATGATTGAGATTTTAAAAAATAATTTACCAATTAAGTTAATCGTATTTAACAAAATCAATAAGCCACATCTAATTTTTAAAAAATAAAAAAATAAAACACATTACTTATAATTTTATTTATTATTTCTAATATCAATTAGAGATATAATTATTTATATTAATTTTTTTTAACAATTTTAAATTTTTGAAATAAATAGTTCTATGACCACAATAATTAAAACAACACTAAAAAGTTGTTCTTTCAAGTTTTTTTTTTGTCCTTATTTTTTGTCTTATTTCAAAGTCGCTTTAACATTGAAATCATTTCTTTCTTCTATCTGTTTTCTTTTCTTGTATAGGTTATTTTATATACAATTAATAACAAAAAATTTATTTATATATTTTATATATATATTTTATAATTATATCTAGAACATAAGATGATATTTTATGAAAAAAATATTTAAATTAGTTTAGTTCTCAATTAAATTTTAAGTCGGGTGCCAATGTATTATTCAATAAATTTTTATTATATAAAAGTATTTTTTTTAATTATGACTTTGATTTTTTTATTGTTTTAAAAGAGACTAATTTATTTTATAATAATATATTTAGAATTTAATTATCTTACAATAATATTTGTTAAAAATTTATTTTTTTAACTCAGTATTTGCATTAATTTGGAGAATACTAACAAATTAAATATACTTGTTATGAAAACTCTTTACCATAGTTGCATCTTGTATGCCCTTGATACCTCGATACAATTATTTAGGTTTTACTTTAATTATATTCTTATCAATAAATTAAAAAAAGAGAAAAACCCAAATCAGCTCCTGACAATTATCTCGAAAGACAACGAGGCCCCTGATAAAAAAAAATCCCAACTCGGTCCCTGACCAAAAAAAAAAATCCAACCTGGTCCCTAACAATTATCTCGAAAGGACAACGAGGTCCCTGTGCAAAAAAAATCAATGTTATTTTTTTTGGCACAGGGGCTAATCAGTCCCAAAAAAAATTATCAAGGACCGGATTAGGTGTTTTTTTTTTCTTGGGGGTCTCGTTGTCCTTTCGAGATAATTGTCAGGAGTCGGATGGGGTATTCACTCTTAAAAAAATTATAATTATACTAGAAAAAAATGATTTTCTACACAGCTAATTATTAATTTCTCCTTGGTTTCCGGTTGTGATAGATCCTAAATTAGTTTCATGCATGAATATGAATTAGGGTTCATTACTTCTTTCACTATCACTGATTTTTCACCTGAAAATAAAGCATGGATGTATCAAAACATTTACCGTCCAATATTTGATTGAAAATTTTTTGTGTGCTCTGAAAATAAATAAATAATACATTTCACTTTTAAATATTTTTAATAATTTAATATGGATGATTTATGAATAAGGAATTTAAGAATTTAAATAATATGTATGTACCTAACTTATTGTCATGATAGTTAATATATAATTTTGAAATCCAACTAATTAAATACTATTGGGGGAGACAAAATTCACGCCCACTAAAATATTATTTCTCGTAGTAAGTACGTACCAAAAGGGAATCTAAACAGTACGTAAGGTTTAGTTTAATGACATTTAATTTGCTTATTATGTGCAATAATATTATAATAATAACAATAATCCTTCCGTGTTTATGCGTGTTACGTAAAAAATCAAATAACACCATCATGGCACATTTGGCAACGCCACATGCTCCTTCATCACTAGTGAAAAAAAAAAAAATCTACATGAAAATGACATTAATAATGAGCTAATGCACAATTACTGGTAAAGTATATAATCATTTAGTTATGCATATATCTATCTGTTTTGATTTTATGATGATATATTATCAAAAATTTTATAACTAAAAAAAAATCTAAAATTCAATTTTCATTATATATAAAATTCAACATAAAATAAACAAAAAATATAAAATTTAATATTATAAATCTTACATATATTAAAAATACTATTTCTATAATATTTATAAATATAATGTGAAATATATTTCATTTCTTAAACTAGGTTTTAAAATTAAATTAGATGTATTCAATTTTAAAATGATATCAAAATTTATCCAAGTCAATATTATTGAATGGAGAAATTATTAAAAAATTTATTTCTCTCAAATAATTAAACTAATAAAAAAACATACATAAATAATTATATTTTTAATTTATTCTCTTACATAATAATTTTTCTGAATTTTTATATAATTTTTTTGTACTAATATTTTTTTAAAAAAATGGACAAATATCAAATTTTTTATATTCTCTCATAAAATCACTATTCTAGATTCACCCCAATTGTGTGTGTGAGGCATCCCCTATTATAGCTTGATTATTGTTCAAATAATTTTTTAACACGTAGAAATTTGTTAATCATATATATCTGCTGGTTCCGTGATGACAACTAATAAATGGAAATTAAATATATAAGTAGGAATATATATATCTCACATAGCCGTTGGTTAACTAGGCTGGTATATATAGTGTAGTCAGCATGTATCGATCAATCGCACTTGGACGTTTTGACTCTCCTAATATAAAGTCAAACATTTCTTAGATCTATATGCATGCCAAGGCATCTTTGCATGCTGGTTAGTTATATTAGAGTTCTTAATTATAATTAATTAAGTACAAATAATAATTTGATACCTTGTCTGTTTAATGTGTTAGCTAGGTTATTATATAGTATAGTATAGGAAAAATTTTAAATATACCGGAAACACCGGTGTTCTATTTATTTTTACTGTTGACTTTAATTAATCTATATTATATATATTTTTTATAATTTAAATCAACGATTAAAATAACTAAAATACTGATGTTCTCGATACACTTGAAACTCTTTCTATAATATAATATGTATATATAAATCTAGCTAGATGGCAAGGCCTATATTCATTCATATCTATATTTAATTTACTGTTTTTGGCTACAACTTGATTTTGATTGTACTTGAGCTAGCTCCACCAATAGGAATATAGGATCATCAGCAGCTTAGGAGGTTGTTTCACTATCTAAAATAATTAACTAGGCCAATTTTATGTTTATCTTTTGACTAATTTACATTTTATAAATAAATCTATAAAAATTTTGAAGTAATATTTTGTTTGCAAAGATAATACTGTTAGAAAATTATTTAATTTCTTAATTTATTTGTGGACAATACATATATCAATTATAATCACAAATGATGCTATTTTAAATTAAATGACTTGTATAATAATGATCTCATTTATTATTATAAATGCTAATTGAATAAGTCATTGTTACTTTTGATTTGGAATTAAATGAGAATAAAACCGGATATTATCTTTTGTTCCTTAGATAATTATCTTTTTGGATTTTAGATATATTATCTTTTGGGCTTTAGATACTATTTTATTTGGGTTTAAGGGTTTAATGGGTTGCATGCTCAAATATAAATAGACCTTCAGGGTTTCGGTCCCCAATATACCAAAGCCACCTTTGTCACTCTTTTCCCATCAAAAGAGTTGCAGTTTAGCCACCTAGGACTTTGGTCGAAGAAGATCGAAAGAACCACAAGATTCAAATTTTTCCGATCGTATGATTCATGTTTATGAATTCAGGTACGCTTCCACATTTAGTATTTCCCTTCTTAATGATTTAACATGGATGATCTTTTGGGTTAAGAAATTTTGAGAAAAATTCCAACAAGTGGTATCAGAGCCGTCTATGATTAAATCATTAAGAAAATATAAATTTATTTTATTTTAATTTGAATCTTAACCTGAAGTTGTGAAATTAGATTCAAATATATACTACTTTTGGATTGCGTAGTACATGTTAATAAAACTAAAAAAGTACATAAAAGGTGCATAAAAAGTACACAAATAATACATAAAGAGCACATAAAGAATATAAAAGGTATATTTAAAAAAAATATTACATTCTTTTATATATGTGCATACCATTTTTTGTTTGTGTCTTGATCCCAACAATTGAAACTGTTAATGGGTAAAATTAAAAGAATTTAAATAATTTTTTGATTATGGACACTACACATCAAGAGAATTAGCATATTTTAGTATAAAGTTTTTTGTTGTATGCACTATAGTTTAATATGTGAATCTGATTTTTTTTTAAATAAAAAAAGAAAGGTTCTTCGTTTGTTTATTTTATACCATTCTATATGAATTCATTCTTTAAGGTATAAAAAGATATCATTAAGATTTAATTCCTTTTGGAATTTAAATATTTTGTTTAATTGTTACATAAGGAAACTAGTAACAATTTGGATTATTATACCCACATGTTTTATAAAGATTTGGTTTTGGAATAAATTGATTGAACATTATGCTGCCAAAGTAGCCTCTTTTGTGAAAATTGATTTATTCAAAACATAAGAAATATGGTGATATGTAATTCATGTGAATATTGGTCGGCCCAAAGGAAGACCTATATTTGGCCGAATTACATGCACATATTAATGGTAAATAAATATTTGGGTAACTAAGAATAAAGTAATTTTTATTATTTATGCGGATAATAATCAGCCCAAAGGAAGTTTATTATTTGGCCAAATGATAAGCATTGCACACTTTTGTTTATTTTTTTATTAATTATGCGGTCAATAATCGGCCCAAAGGAAGGTTATTGTTTGGCCAATTAATAGAAAAATATATGCGGTAATAAATAGGTTGCAAAGTTTAAGTTTCCATGTACGCATTAAGTCGGTCCAAAGAAAGGCTTAATGTGTGATAGGAATTTTGACAATATTTGATTACTGCGACGAGAGTATCACTTACAGTTAATTTTTCTATCCAAAGATTGAAAATTAATGTTGTTCTAGATATCTCAATATGGATTTTTTCCTATTATTTAACTAATGTTTACTGCATGTTCTTTTTGTTCTAATCCAGAAACTATGGTTTTAGCTACCAATGTTTCTGCACAAATTAGCAGTATTCCTATACTGAATGGTTCAAACTTTAAAGTTTGGAAGGATACCATGGAGATTGTCCTCGGTTGTATTGATCTAGATATAGCTCTTTGAGAGAAGAAACCCACTTCCACTCTGGAAAACCTCAATGAGGTTAAAATAGAGAAGTGGGAAAGATCCAATCGAATGAGCATTATGATCATGAAACGCTCAATTTCTGAGGCGTTTCGGGACTCAATTACTGAGGATAAAGATACCAAACAGTTCCTAAAGGATGTTGAAAAATTCTTTACCAAGAATGAAAAGGCGGAGGCAAGTAATCTTTTAAGCAAACTTGTCTCCATGAGGTATAAAGGTACAGGGAATATAAGGGAGTACATTATGGAAATGTCTCATCTTACTTCAAAATTGAAAGCACTAAAGTTAGAGTTATCTGAAGATTTACTCGTGCATTTCATTTTGATTTTCCTTCCTGCACACTTTGGGCAATTCAAAGTGAGTTATAACACTCTGAAGGACACTTGGTCCTTAAATGAGCTTATATCTCACTGTGTGCAAGAAGAAGAGATGCTACAGCAAGATAAGACTGAAAGTGCTCACATGGCTTCATCTTCTCAGTATAAAAGAAAGCGTGATACTACTGCGGATGTGCCTTCTCAGCAGAAAAAGGCTAAGAAACAAGATCAAGTTTCAACTTGTTTCTTCTGTAAGAAGGTGAGACAGATGAAGAAGAATTGTACCAAATATGCCACCTGACATGTAAAGAAGGGTATAATTCTTACTTTCGTTTGTTCTGAGGCTAGTTTAAGTTATGCACCTGTTGATACTTGGTGGGTAGATTCTGTTACTACTACTCATATAAGTGTTATTATGCAAGGTTGCCTGTGGAGCCGACCGCCAAATGATGCTGAAAGATACATCTATGTGGCAGACGGCAATATAGTTGCAATCGAAGCTATAGGAACCTTTAGATTATGTTCCACGAGTGGATTTTACTTGGATTTATTAGAGACATTTTATGTACCGTCATTTAGACGAAATTTGGTTTCTGTTTTTCGTTTGGATAAATCAGGTTATTTTGTTCATTCGGAGACAATAAAGTCAGTCTCTTATAATTCGAATAATATTCGCTCTGGTCATTTAGTGGATAATCTATATAGGCTTAACTTAAATTCCTATAATAATGAAATACTGCAAACGGGTACAAAACAAAAATTAAATGAAAATTCGGCATCATTATGGCACAAACACCTAGGCCACATCTCTAAACAGAGAATTCAGAGGCTCGTGTCGGATGGAATTCTTGGACCCTTAAATTTGGCAAACTTTGAAGTCTGCATTGAGTGCATAAAGGGGAAAAGGACAAACGAAAGGAAATTAGGTGCCGAGAGAGCTAAAGATGTCTTAAAACTGATACATACCGATATATGTGGCCCATTTCCTACTGTCTCTTGGAATGGACAACGGTACTTTATTACGTTCATAGATGATTACTCTCGTTACGGGTACCTATATTTAATTCATGAAAAGTCCCAAGCCTTAGATGTTTTCAAGTATTTCAAAGCTGAAGTTGAACTTCAACTTGGAAAGAAAATTAGAACTGTCAAATATGATCGTGGTGGTGAATACTACGGAAGATATGACGGCTCAGGTGAGCAACGTCCCGGGCCTTTTGCTCTTTTCCTAGAGGAGTGTGGTATTATTCCGCAATACACCATGCCAGGCAAACCTAGCATGAATGGTGTTGCAGAGCGAAGGAACCGAACTCTTAAGGACATGGTGAGAAGTATGATTAGTCATTCTTCCTTGCCTGAATCACTCTGGAGAGAAGCATTAAAGACCGCAGTGTACATCCTTAATAAGGTGCCAAGCAAAGCAGTTAACAAAACCCCATATGAAATTTGGACTGGAAAAAGGCCCAGTATAAAGCATCTGCATATTTGGGGATGTCCAGCTGAGGCGCGACCTTATAGGCCGCATGAAACAAAATTGAACTCAAGGACAATTAATTGCTACTTTGTTGGTTACGCTGAGCGCTCACGGGAGTACAAGTTTTACAATCCTGCATCAAGGTCTATTTTGAAACAGGAAATGCGAGATTTCTTGAGGATGTTGAGTTTGAGGGGAAGGAGATATTAGAAATGTTGCTTTTGATGAGGATTCTGTAACTGACAATGATTAGGTCTTTGTATCTATTATTGTTCAAGACACAGTTATAGTACAAGAGCACAATAAGAATCCTACTGTAGATCC
The DNA here is from genome assembly GCF_014773155.1 of Arachis stenosperma. Classification (NCBI taxonomy): domain Eukaryota; kingdom Viridiplantae; phylum Streptophyta; class Magnoliopsida; order Fabales; family Fabaceae; genus Arachis; species Arachis stenosperma. Next base: position 3,021,915 of record NC_080381.1, on the reverse strand, counting down.
AGTTACAGTACAAGAAAACAATGAGAATATCATTGTTGCTCAAGATGCTGCTACAGTACAGGAAAATAATGAGAATCCTCCTCAATTCCAATCCATACAACAAGCTCAACAACCTCAAGAAGTGTCATTAAGGAGATCCAATAAAGAAAGGAGAAAATCCATCTATGGTCTCAAACAAGTTTCCTGTTAAATGGTATCACAAGTTTAATCAAGTCATTACCTCATATGATTTTGAGGTAAATATTATAGATGAATGTGTATACCGCAAGTTCAGTGGGAGTAAATACATCCATTTGGTCTTATATGTTGATGACATTCTACTTGCTAGTAACGATATAGGCTTGTTGCATGAAACTAGGAAATTTCTATCGGACAAATTCGAAATGAAAGATCTTGGTGATGCCTCTTTTGTATTAGGAATCGAGATACTAAGAGATCGCTCTCAAGGTATTCTTGGATTATCACAAAAGAACTATATCGATAAGATTTTAAGTAGATATGACATGGAAAGTTGTAGACCAATGGACACACCCGTAACTAAAGGAGACAAGTTCAGTCTCAAACAATGCCCTGAAAATGATCTTGAGAGGATAACAATGCATGATAAACCTTATGCATTATCACTAGGAAATTTAATGTATGCTCAAGTCTACATACATCCCGATATATCATTTATAGTGGGAGTGTTAGATAGATACTTGAGCAATCCAGATATGGATCATTGGATAGCTGTTAAACGCGTAATGCGTTGTTTAAAGAGAACAAAGGATTACATGCTTATTTATCGGAGATCAAAAAATTTGGAGATCATTAGGTACTCTGATTCCGATTTCATGGCATATGGTTGCGAAACTTTGTCACTAAGCTTCATATAGTAGATGACATTGAAAGGGCTATTAAAGATATTTTGTGACAATAAGTCAGTAAGTACTATACTCCAATAACAATAAGAGCTTGACAAAATCGAAGCATACAGACATCAAGTTTCTTAGTTGTCAAGGAGAAAGTTTAAGAAAAACAGATTTTCATAGGACATATGGAAACAGAGTATATGCTAGCAGACCCATTACCAAGGGATTGAACCTTAAAGTTTTTCATGAGCACACTCCTCGGATGGGTGTCAATATTTATGATGCCTTGGTTTAGTGGGAGTTTATGCTATATGTCCTATGACAGATATTGAGTTATTTTTCTGCAGAATTAAGTTGATGGTTTATTTCATGTTATATGAAATGTTCATTTTGCAATATTTGTATTGCGTTTGATCTCAATAAAGTTGGACCAGCTGGAAATAGACATGCATGAGATCACTTGGCATGTAATTTCCATATTACTTATCCAAATTTGATCTATGTCGTTAAGTATATTAGGATGGTGATTGGCGTGGTTTAGTCACGGCATTTAATGTGATAAAAGTTGCGGTAGTTCCATATCTAATGTATGAGACGGACCAGATTGTTAAAGTAATGAAAGAAATAGCATTCAGATGCGCGCATAAAGTTTATAAAATGTGATTATGTCAAGAAAGAATATATGTATAGCCCAAGTGGGAGATTGTTAGGAAATTATTTAATTTCTTAACTTATTTGTGGGCAATACATATATCAATTATAATCACAAATGATGCTATTTTAAATTAAATGACTTGTATAATGATGATCTCATTTATTATTATAAATGCTAATTGAATAAGTCATTGTTACTTTTGATTTGGAATTAAATGAGAATAAAATCGGATATTATCTTTTGTTCCTTAGATAATTATCTTTTTGGATTTTAGATATATTATCTTTTGGGCTTTAGATACTATTTTATTTGGGCTTAAGGGTTTAATGAGTGTCATACTCAAATATAAATAGACCTTCAGGGTTTCGGTCCCCAATATACCAAAGCCACCTTTGTCACTCTTTCCCCATCAAAAGAGTTGCAGTTTAGCCACCTAGGAATACAGAAGGCTTTGGTTGAGGAAGATCGAAAGAACCACAAGATTCAAAATTTTTCGATCGTATGATTCATGTTTATGAATTCAGGTACGTTTCCGCATTTAGTATTTTCCTTCTTAATGATTTAACATGGATGATCTTTTGGGTTAAGGAATTCTGAGAAAAATTCCAACAAATACTTATTAAATTCAGAGAATATCTGATCATTTTAATAATAATAAATATTTAATTAAAATATAATTAATTGAATATATTAATTATATATTTTAAGTATTGAAAAGATTTGATAAATTATAATTTTCAGCAAATAAATATCAAAATAAATAAATATTTATTGTGATATATTTTTATTAAATAAAAAAAATAAATTTTTTTTTATTAGATTAGATTTGATATTAAAAAAGGAATATTCACTCTTAAGTATTAATTTTTATTATATAATTGGCAATTTTTTAAGAATGAATACAAGAAAGAGAAACATTCAATTAACAGTCTATAATTATAATTGATTGAAAGATTTTTTCAAGAATCATGTCATATATATATCAACTGTTGTATTTGAAATTTGAAGAACAAAGAAGGAATGATTTTCTATTTAATGTCAACGACTACACTAATTAAAGGTGCAACGACTAATTTGATTAAAAGAATTTTTTTATTTTATATTAAAGATGAGATTCAAGCTCTATATATGATGATTTATGTAAAAAAGAAGACAACTAATTTGTACATATTTTATATTATATACAAATTTTTTTAGTGTATTCATATTTTTTTTATTGTATAGAATTAAATTTATATTGAAAGATACACAAGATAAAAAAATTTATTCACACAAAAGTCATTTAATTTTTTGTTTAGTGTTTAATTTTAAAAGTGTACTGAATTTATAGTGCACTTGGTTTTCTTTAATAATTAGGTTGGATTAGCACATAAGTAAGTTATTAAGTTTAAGATAACTTAAATGTATTATAAGAGAGTCTATTAAAATTGATATTTATAATAAATTTTTATTATAATAAAAATTTTACCGTTGTTGAAATGAAGACTGAACATAAATCATCATATTATATTTTATGATGGAATTAAGATATATTTTGATGTTACTTTTTTCATTCCTATTTTCTATAACTTTAATTTTAGGTCTAATAATATGCATATGCGAGAAGAGATAAAAATTAAAATAATCTCTTAATTTATCAGTTTTGTTGTATAATTTATAAAAGTGATTTATTAATTCAATTCGCTTTTCATTTTACTTAAAAATTTTCAATGCTTTTAAAAAATACTTTAAAAATAAGACTTGAATAAACTTTGTTTATTTTTATAAAATATCCAACATTTAAGTTCCCGTGAGAAAATTAATTTCTTTTAATTTTAATTCTATAAAATTTAAAAGTTACGTGGTTTATTTTAGTCTGTCTTTGATATTGTTAGTTTATTTTGTTAAATAGTAACGTAAAGAACTTAAATGTAAAACAAGGCGTATCACACTTTTGCATCAGTATTTTACAATTTTAAAATAAAAAAATTATGGGACACCAACTTTTTATTAGCCAACTTTTAAACAACTTAATCAAAATTAAGGATTTTAATTTAAAAATAGGATTTTTAATTTCAAAAAATAGAAATTTGAATAACTAGTAAATCCTAACTTATTTTTATTTTTCACTTTTTTTTCTTCTTTCCCACTTTCACAACCGCCGTCCACATCCAGTTGCAAAAAAATAGGGCCATTAAAATGGGTTAAACCCATCGAACCAGTCTGTTTATCCGTTTAAATGAGTGGATTATACTTCTAAAATTAAGCCCGTTAAAATTTCGGGATAAACGGATTGAGTCCGATTAACCCGAAAAAAATAACAGGTTAAATGGGCTAGCGCGCGGACTAAACGGGTGGCCCGTTTAAATTTTTTCAAAAAAAGCAGTACTTTTAGGCTTTAGCTGATTTTTTTCTCGATCCAATCCGAAAATTCGACCCATAAAAAAAATTATTTTCAAAGGTTTTTGACCTAAAAGTGGTATTTTTGTTAAAATATTTTTTTTAAAAAAATTAAATGATAAACGGGTTGACCCGTTTAACCCATCGGACTGACCATAAACGGTCCGGACTAAAAAATTTTGTCCTGCAAATAAAGCAGGTTTAAACGGGCCAACCCATTTAATCCACTGACTTAACGGGTCAGGGCTAAATGGATCGGACTAACCCGTTTGATAGCCCTAAAAAAAACATCCATACAGTTCAAAAAAATATCCACCCAAAATAAAAAAATAATATCCATATAACTCAAAAAAATATCCACCCAAAACAAAAATTATAACTATATTATAACTAAATTTTACTAGATTATAACTAAAAACTCGATGTTTTGTTTTTTGAGAATACATTTTGTTTTCTTTATTTTTAGCTTAGTTTATATGTATTTTAAATGCCAAACACAGCTCTTCTCATCACGTGCAACTCTTCAATTTATAATTAGGTTTGCTGATTTAATTAGTTTAACTTTTGTTTTTCTTAGGCGAGTTCTTAGATTTTAGTCAAATGAACGGAAAGATCAGAATTTTGTTAGGGAAACTTTACTGATCTCATAGTAAGTTATAAGAAATTAGTGAACTTAAATTAACTAAACTAACTTAAGAGATAAAAGATTGTGTCATATTATAGAAATGATCAGATTTTTAAATTTAGACAATGTAAAAATTAATACAAATTAATTTAATTTGAGGCCTATTAATTGAAATATAATGAATTTTAATTAAACAAAGTAACTTAAACATGTGGAAGTTTAAAATGGTTATTGATTATTGATTATTTAAACCAAAGTTTTGTCAATAGATATATAATTTTTGTTGTCTCAAATCATTATTGAAAGCATCTAAACTACTCTCCATAAGGAGAGTAGCATATTATATTAAATCCTTGAGTTAAATTTAATTAAGCTTTTTAGTAATTAATTAAAGACCAAAGAGGAGTTGTAACTGAAAACATGTACGAAGTTGTAATTTATTAGCTAGTCTGGCCCATACATCTAAAAAAAAAAAGTTTTAACTAACATGTCAAAGTTATAAATTAAGGAATTTTTAATAAAAGTAATAAAATTTAAGTTTTTAATATATTTATAGATATAAAAATTTAAAAATTTCTATTAATAATGATGTTGAGAATACAAATTAGGGTAAAAATTTAAGTGAAATCGACTTCACGTGAAATTGATATCTGAGATCCGTTAGATAAAAAATTAGTCAAAATCAAATCATTTAATAACTCTTAAATACCAATTTCACGTAAAATCGACTGCACCTGAATGTCCACTTACAAACTAGTTAAATCCTAAAAGAAAACCGGGCTTATATGTTCGAATTGAATTAACTTAAAATGTTTGTTTTCAAGATACATACCACAATCACCTAACAAGAGTTTAAGAATATCTTATATTTTTGTCTCTATCATCTAAATGATTGATTACCTACAACAACAATTATGCGGCGTTTAATTAATTAGACAAATATTGGCTTCACATTATTTTTGGTTCCGTACAAATTCTCCCAAGTTCATGCACTTGGTAGCTTTGAGGGCCAACTCAATTCTCTACAAGTTTCATTTTATACCTTTTCCTATTTATTTATGGGGCCAAAAAAAAAAAAGATGACAGATGAGCAAGTTGTTGACGTTGGTTCTCACAGGTGTATATATGTTTGTTGCATTTGCTTAGTCATTGTCCATTGTTCTTTTCTCTATGCAATATGCATTAATTTAAATAATTCAATTCTCAACAAATTTTTGTCGTTAATGAGTTATAACTTAAATAACATAGTTTTTCTATACTTACTTAAGAAGTTGTGAATTCGAATTTTTCTATTTTTCATTAAAAAAAAGTTGTTGTCACCAGACCAAAGCAAATCCAATTAATTATAGGGATATGCCATGTAAAAAAAATTAAATTAATAATAAAATTTATTATTTTTTTAACCTTAATTTACTCCCTACAAAATTTTTATAAATTTTTAGAATTCTAATCATAATTTCACTTGAAAATTTTTAAGGGATAAATTGAAGTAACAAGTTTCAATGGTTACACCAGATAAATTTTAAAGAGTTAATATAGTAGTCGTTAATTATCAGTTCGATAATAGAAATAAAGCAAGAGATTAACATGAATTATTGATACTAATTTGAAGGTCCAAAACTCAAATTGATAAGTAAAATTGTACTTGTGTTTTAATTTGATTCTAAAATTTTAATTTACTCAATTTGATATTCTAACTTTAGCATTTATAACTTATGTTATTCTTTGATTTTGTCTTTATAATAGAATCGTTAACGACATGCTGAAATGGACTAATAATAGCTGCCATACTTGACTCTCAAATAACTATTTACTGTAATAATTGAAACTTTTTTATTTTAATTTACTTCCTATGAAATTTTTAAAACCCTAATCATAATTTTACTTAAGAATTTTAAAGGTTTTTAGGAAGTAAATTAAAATAAAAAATTTCAATTATCACATTAAAAATAATTATCAATTTGAAATTCAGTGTGACACTGATCAGTCTATTTCAATACGTTAACAATTCTTCGACGAAAATAGAGCAATAAATTAATATGAGTCACGAATACTAATTTAAAAAACTAAATTAATCAAATTAAAATTTTTAGAACTAAATTAAGATACAAGTATATATAATTTTATGAACCAATATTAATATCAAATGTATCTTTAACCCAAACTAGTAAAAGTTATTGTGGAATTATAAATTTAACAGTAATTTATTTTTTATTTTATGATTTAACTAATCCTCATTTCATCTCACTAAAGCAAGTTAAATTGTGATTCTATTAAAAAAAATTCTATCGATAATCAATTAACAAAATATCTAAAAACCATACATATCTGATTTTTATAATTTCTATCCCGAAATTTATTCTGTAAATTCACTTGGCATATGATTTGAGATTAACTATATTGATATTGGCCAAAAAATAATTAATTCTCTAATTAAATTCAAATTGTTAAAAATAGGTTGAGGTTACAATGCAATCTCACAAAAAAGGTCATGGTGCACCCCTCTTTTAATTATTCTTATTATATAAAAAATTAAAATTAAATATTTTTGTAACAAGTGTGTTAGCAACATATTAGCATAAGGCATCACGTAACTGCGACAGTTAGGTAGCTTTAAGGCCATTAACCATTTTATCGAAGCTTTAATTAAATTGGAACCTACTAATTAATTATCTCCATTTAATTTGGACCACTTCTATATCCAACGTAAGGGGAGGGACAACAATACACTTTCTAACACAATTTTATTCATTTATATTTATTTACTTCTTGGTGTTATGCACTGTCCAGTGTCCACACTCCACACTGAGAATTTGAGATTCTAAAAAATTCCATGAAAAAGTGAATATTGTAGCTTCGCTGTCATCTAGTGTTAATATCTATTTTCTCTTTTTGAATTTCTATTAAACTTTTTTAATTGTAAATAAAGTATAAGGTTGTGCGCATGCGGATGTGCCCACTATAGACCCAACCATGGACAACATGCCAAATGCCATACCATCTTTCAATTTCATCAATTTAGTTAAAATATATTATTAACCAAGTTGGGTTGGTTAGTCTAGTGGTTAGCTTATTAGTTCGCTTAACTAAGTGTTGGAGGTTTGAATCCTACTTTGTACATGTAGCAATTTATTAACTAATGACAAACTCTTAAATGGAGTTCAGTACTATAGTGGATTAGTTATATTTAAAAAAACTACCAAAAGTACCAATGAAATTTACGAACGCCGACAGAAATATTCATAAACTAACGAAATTAACGCTGTACCCATAAAAATGGGTTTCGTACGGCAAAAGTATCCAAACCCTAATTTTTTGTTAATTTTTTAATAAAATTTTCAAATTACCCCACCCTGACTCTATTCTACCGTCACTCCCTCTCTTCTTTTCTTCCTCTCTCCTCGCTTATCTCTCTCTCAAAAACCCTCACAAAGTCACAGAACTCTCCTCCTACCTCCTCATTGTCGTCCGCCACCCACCTACTCTATTATCGCCAATCTCCTCCCCTCTCACTGCTTCTCCCTCTCACTTTTAAGGTGACTACAACACCTTCATCGCACACCTGTGACCCAAACTGAGAAGAATGTCGCCGTGGCGCGCCTGTTGCAGCCGAGGAGAACACCGTCGTCGCACGGCTGAGAAGAGAGAGGGGTCGTGTTGCTCTTGCATGCAGAAAGCGGGTTCAGTAAAGAGAAATCAGAGAAGAAAAGGAGGCGGCACTGTGGATGGAGGTTTTGCCATTGACGATGTTATAGTCGGCGAAGAAAAAGGTATTTTTTTAAAACATTTTTTATTTTATTTTTCTTCTTTTCAGAAATTGATTTAGTTACTACTAAAATGATATTGTTCTATTTTTTTTAAATCTATTTCTATTTTTTATAAAGGCTGAGATTGATTTACAGAAGATCCAGTTGATGGCTACTTCTACTTCTGATTTTTGCTGAAATAAATTTTAAATTGGATGAATGGATTTGTTGATTTTTTATGGTTGATGGCTATTTCTACTTCAAGTTTTGCTAAAGTAAATTGAAATTGGATGAATGAATTTAAAATTTTTTATGTTTTGAGTATTTTTTGGTGTTTGATTGATTTAGTTTAGGTATGGATTGTAAACTTATAAGTGAATCGGTTGAGGTCCGATCCTCTACCACCACTACCACTATCATTGATTTTGGTTTGGTTTGTTGTAGGAGTAGTTTTGGACTACATGGTAAGAGTTGGTGCAAATTGAGTTATGAAAGGTTAAAATAGTGAGTTGAGGTTGAATGTAGGGTAATTTAGAAATTTTATTAAAAAATCAGGATTTTGATACTTTTGTCATATGGAACCCATCTTTCATGGGTACATCGTTAATTTTCTTCGTTTATGGATACTTTTATCGGCGTTCGTAAACTTTATGGCTACTTTTGGTAGTTTTTTCGTTATATTTAGATTGGTTTGACATGACATATATTTCATGTTCAAAACTTTTTAACCGTTTTAAACTCAAAAAATGTTTCTCTTAACTTTTTTTCTTTTTTTTTTCTTATTTTATCATTTTAATTTACAACTATATATTTATTTATTTCATTTTGTGTCTCTAACTTGTTTTCCTACCAAAAGAAATTAAACAAGAAGCGAAGTGGTAATTGTATAAACAAAACCAAGATCACAAGGAGAAAAATGAAAGAAGTAAAGAACATAAACCTACCTAAACTATGGATTGAGAGTTTAAGTATTTTTTTTTAATATAAAAACAAAAGCTTCTAGAATATTTTTTCCTTCTTTTTTTAAACACGAGGGCCTAATGTTTCATGTATTGCCCCAATATAAGGTGACTTAATTTATTTTGGTTAGACTTAATTTTGAAGTTGGACCCGTCCTTTGATGAGTTGTTATATGAGATAAATATTGGTTGAAACGCTTTCTACTCTGTTAGTGTTAGTTTAATTTCTAAGGTGTTCTCTGCCTCTAGTTCAGTGGCTTGCACGGCAAGGTTTCGACCCGTTCGTCACCCCAATAATAAGGTGGAGTATAGTTTAAAAATTAATCAATAAGTACCAAATCAAGAACATGGTTTCACAAGGCACGTCTATATTTATGTTTGACAATAGTAGAAAGTAAAATCATAATAAGATACTGAAATACTTTATTGTAATTATGAGTATATAGTTAGAACATGGAGATGGATGTTTCAGCTAGCTTAATTAATAGGATTCTAGATATGTAATATTGATAGAGAGTGTTAAACAGGGTTTCTTAAATAATTAATACTCTTTTATACAAGTAGAGAAAGAAGGATCCATATGGACCACAGGGTTGACTTTTTCGACATCAATTAATAAACTAGAGAAATTAAAGTCAAATGCGTTTTAAATTAGTAGTACTAACTGTTTGATGAATAATGCAAGAGTAATTATCTAAATTAATTTCGAGATTTTTAATATTAGACATTTTAGTTCTTCAGGTTTTATTGCAGTCTAATGTTTATCTTTGTTAAACAATACCGTCTCAGATGAAATAGAATGATTAATCCGAAATTTGAGCTCTACTTTCTACTCAGATGAAACCCTGCAGTGTTTAGTAACATATATGAAGAGAATATTGAGATATGTTAAAAATACAATCAATCAAGGATTAATATTTTTTAAATCCACTGACTTTGCTGATGCAGATTTTGGTCAAGGCGTTGGCACCAACTCAAACATAGTATGTATTGTGAGCTTAACTTGCAATTTGTGAGAGATCAAATAAATAAAAGAAGGTTATATGTCACATTTCATTCTCAAGTTTGATAGGTTTAAAACCAAACTGAAGGTGATTTCTAGTTCTTCACTTAGTTTGAGGGGGAGTCAAGGCTAAAACTTGATTCAAAGAATTTTCAGAAACGTATGTTACAAAAAACTGTTGTAAAATAGTTAACGAAATTTAGTTTATATTTAGTTTGTTAAGAATGATTGTAGTTATAAATAATGTTCTGTCATTGCAAGTAGGCTAATAACTTTTCAATACAATACAATGTACATTCAGCTATTTAAATTTACATTAGTTTATATCAGTTTATTTTTCTTCTCTATTTTTATATTTTTGTTCATATCAAATTCATTATAAGCCTCATATCTTTGTTCTGATTTAGCTATTCAAGAAACAAGAATTCTTTTAAAAGTAATATTTGTGAAAACTTATTATATATATTTGTCAGGTGGACATCATTGGAGTGGATTGTTATTCTTTAAATGATTTATGGACCTCAAAACATGAAGGAATTGTATTGGCAGGATAGTATAAATTTCTATTCACACAAATAGTATTATTTACTTTTAGATTATTATGTATATATTTCTGTACAGAAAGTATTTTAGTCTTTTATATAACTAGAGTTAAATCTCTTTAATTAGTTTATGTTATAATTAATTGATAATGTGTTGTTTATATATAAAAGCACCTCCCTTACCGTGCTCATATTATTCATACTCATTGAAAACATATAGAACTGAATTTTACTCTTTTTTCTTTTCTATTTACATGTTCACTTACTTATATGAAATCACTTTTATTATGCATGCATTCTAAGCCAGTTGTGGATCTGTTTTTTTGGTTACCTCTAAAAGTGATACAAAATAAGTCTGAAGCTGTTAGAATCTGCAAATGCATTTTTAGTTATCCAAATCAACAGTTATTAACGAAATTTCAACTATATATCTTATAGTTGTCCAAGTCATTGTGTAAATGCTTCAGAAATTATTTTTAATTTTAAAAAAATTAATTGTTCATATCTTGATTTATTGCAGATAAACTTGGTCAAATGGTGCTGATGAATTTTACTGAGGTCTCCCATCCTATTCACTATCACAATCATCCTCAGAGTCGAATTATCATCTTACTTCGTCTTGAGCTTTCTGTTGGTTATTCCAGTATGTCACCTTAAATTGACATTGACACGTAGTTATGTTATCAATTTCGCCACATGCATATGTCATGTGCAGCATGTAAAGGTATCAAATATCAAGATAAATTTTTAAATTTATATTTTAAATAATCAGAATTTGTCTCTCAACAGAGACAAAATAATAATTATAATTTATAAAAATTAAAAAAGTTGTAATTATTATAATATTTTAATTTAACACAAATAACTAAAAAATATAATAAATAAATAAAAACTAGAGAATCAATATTTTAATCTAAAAAATAGAAAATTAATTATTATTAACTTAAATATAAGATAAAAATAAAAAATAATAATCACGTAATATTTTTTTAATTAAAACACGTTTAAATTTTTCAAGTATTTTAATTTGTTGATAATAAGTAAAAAGATTCATATGACTAATCCTATAATTATTCTCAATTTTAGACTCACTTTACTCAATCAGAAAGAGTAATATATTAATTTATTTTTAACCATCTTCTTATAATAAAGAATTAAAGAGTAAAATAAAATTGTAATCAGTTATTATTAAAGATATTTTTATTATTAAGGACTATCCTCCTACAATACTATATATGTAATTTAAAGTCAAAACATCAATTCTAAGATGGATCAAAATTTGTTCAGTTTAAAATGCATGTAACTAGCTGCAATTCAATTTTAAAATTCTTATAATCTATTATACTTTTCTTAACATATACTATCATATACGGATATATCTGACGTTGAAATTACATATCTTGAGGTACATTATATAAATTAAAAGAAAAAAATATTTTCGATTCCTACAAATCAAAGTCAAATTCAAATCATTGTGCTTGAAATCCTTAGCACTTCAACAAGTTCGTAGTTGACATATTTGATATTTGAGTTATAATTATATAAATTATTGTTGCGGTGTCTTATGGCAACTGATGACTATGATCAAATTCGATATTAACATGTTTGAAATATTATTCTTGATTACTACTCATTTGTATGAATATATTTGACATTATATTGTAATAATTAAATAATTTGAAAAAATAATTAAAAAATAGATAAAAGTACGTTCAAATTTTTATATGGAGTACAGATATATTTTTAAATTTTTTAACAAATTATTTATACACACTAAAATAAAATTTCGTTATCAATTTTAAATAAAATTTCGTTATTAATTTTATTTTTTTGTGGTCTGAATAATTTTTTATGGTAGAGATTAGATGGCACAGTATTATATAATGTAACCAAGTTAGGATGACACAATAAAAAATAAAATTATTACATTATTAAATTTGTTAAAATAAATATAAAAAAAGACATAATAAAATTACTATTCAAGTATTCATCCTTTTTTTTTTCAATTTCTTTAAATCCTAAGAACTCTAATATTATTCTAATATTTTATACAAGTAATAACAAAAAAAGTATTTATATATTTCTTATATATATTTTATAATTATATCTAGAACATAAGATAATATTTTACGAAAAAAATATTTAAATTGATTTAGTTCTCAATTAAATTTTAAGTGAGATGTCAATGTATTATTCAATAAATTTTTATTATATAAAAGTATTTTTTTAATTATGACTTTGATTTTTTTATTGTTTTAAAAGAGACTAATTTATTTTATAATAATATATTTAGAATTTAATTATCTTATCAATAAATTAAAAAAATTATAATTATACTAGGAACAAATTATTTTCTACACAGCTAATTATTAATTTCTCCTTGGTTTCCGGTTGTGATAGATCCTAAATTAGTTTCATGCATGAATATATAATTCCAATATTTGATTGAAATTTTTTTGTATGCTCTGAAAATAAATAAATATTTTAAATTTGTATTATTTATTGTTAGTTTAATGTTAATTTTTGTTAGATTTAGAGGGTAGAATTTTATCGTTTTAAGAGTTAGTATCCAAGATTAGGATTTATAATTTAAATTTAGTATAAAAATATTTTTATTAGTTAAATATAAAAAATAATAAATTTTATTAATCATGTAGTATTGTTTTTTTTTTCAAAGGACATGTATTATTGTAAGTTGTTGGAGCAATAATTTATTTAAAGGAAAAAAAAAGATATATAAATAGTTATATTTATTATACATTCAATAGTAACAATATCTGTTAAAAAAGTATTTAAAGAAATAAATACATAAATGAGTATTCACTAAGAGGAAACAGAAAGTTATTGTTTTGGGGACCATCCATTACCATTAGGGCTGAAGACTCTTTCTGCTTTACATTCTTATTGAATGAATTTTGTTAGTTTAATGTTGGTGCTGCCAACCTCATTAATTAATGTGAAAGGATCAACTTAAAACCATCAAACCTACTCCATATATACACACTATTTGAACTGTCCAAACAACAAAATACGGTGAAAACTAAAATGAGCTCGACTTCACGTGAAGTTGATATCTTAGAATTGTTAGATAAAAATTTAGTCAAATCAGTCAAATCATCTAGCGGCTCTTAGATATCAACTTCACATGAAATTGACTACAACCTAAATTTCTACCATAAAATATATATACAAGAAAATTCTTCTACTACTTCTCTTTGTGTACTATATATATCTTTCCTAAATTTGAAGGTAATAATTAAACATGTACATAGAACAAATATAATGTTGACCTAATAAACCTCGGATTAGTTAAAACATAAAGTGGATTTTATTGTTTTTGTGCCGTAAGATGAGTTGCAAGGGAGGGAAGGTAAGGTTAGGCAGAAAGTTTGATTGAGTAGTGAGGAGAGAAAATTAAATTAAATTAAAGAAAGAGAAACATAGTTAGCAAATAATCAATTCAAAGAATTAAGCATTGCATGCATCACAACTTAAAAAAATAACAGAATCCACATGGTACGGAAAAGGAAAATTGAAGCAACACTGGAAAGATTGCTCTTTCAAGTTCTTTTTGGCTTTATTTATTTATTTTAAAGGTTACTTTAGTATTGAGATTTTTTCTGTTTATGTCTGTCTTTTCTCTTCTTGCATAGGTTATTTTATATATATAATTAATGATAAAAAAATTATTTATATATTTTTTATATTTTATAATAGTATTTAGAATATAAGATGATATTTTATAAAATAAATTATTCTTTCAACGCTGAAAAATTACTCTTTTAAGTTTTTTTTATTTTGTTTTTATTCTTTTTAAAAGTCGCTTCAGTATTGAGATTATCTCTTTTTTTTCTGTTTTCTCTTTTCTTACATAGATTATTTTATATATAATTAATAATCAGAAATTTATTTATATATTTTTTATATTTTATAATTGTATCTAGAATATAAGATGATATTTAAAAAAAATTAAATTACTTCTTAATAAATTTTAAGTCGGACACCAATGTATTATCCAATAAATTTTTATTATATAGAAGTAGTTTTTAAAATTATGATTTTGATCTTTTTATTGTCTTAAAAGGGATTAATTTATTTTTATAATATATTTTAAAAGTTTAATTAAAAGCGACAGAATAATTAATCTATTTGATAAAAATAATTTTTAAAGACTTATAAAATAATAAAAATTGTTAAAAATCAAAGTATTCAATATAAAATTTATTAAAAAAAAAAACAAAAATATTGAAATTTAAATATCATTTTCTTTTCAATCTATTTATTCTGTATTTAAAAGTAAAAAAAAAAAGATATACCTAAAACAATACTTTTAAAAGATTGAATGATACAAATAATATATATTTAAGAAAAAGATAAATAAATTTGACTTTTTAATTCGGGACAAATAAATTTTGACTAATTAAAAATATAAAAATCTTTTTTTTAATATCAAAATATCTAAAATTTTTTTAAATATATAAAGATAAATATATTTTTTTTTAAATTTAGATATTTTATATTTTAAAAAATATAAAATTATTTTTATATTTTTAATTAATTAAAAAATTTATTTATTTTTTATTTAAAAATTAAAAATCTATTTATGGTGTTCTCTAGAATTTGGTTCCTTAGGAAGTAGGGTAAGTTCCCTTTTCCCAATAAGTAGATCCAGCAATATCATAAGATATCATATCTCAGGCGGTCAACCCAACTCTTTAACCTCTTAATATCCATTACTTATATTACTATACACTCTTCTGACACGTGCTCACTCTTTCTCTTTCTATCTCTTCCTTTCAAGATTAAAATTAAATTAGACCAAATACAAATACTTGAATGAGCTGGAATCAGAGATTCCGTGTGTGGAAATCGAGCTGTAATTGAAAGCCTCCTTTTTTTTTTTTTTTCTTCCTTCCCCCTCTCTTCCTACTTCATATCACTCATCAAATTTAGTATTATTATTAGTAAATAACACTTTCAAACCGAACCAGCCTATAAATACCTCAAAATGTTTCAACTCTCACTCACACATCCATCAATCAATATTTCATCATTCATCTTCTTCTTCTTATCAATAACAAGCAAGCCTCCATTACTCAAAACTATTTAGTATTATTATTATTATTAACACAAAAATGGAACTAAGTACCATGTTATGCATCTTGGCTTCTTTGCTCTCCATTGTTCTATTTAGAATCTTCATAAAACCCTCTTTTGCTTCCAAACGAAGATACTTGCCACTCCCACCTGGCTCCATGGGTTGGCCATACATAGGTGAAACTTTTCAAATGTATTCTCAAGACCCAAATGTTTTCTTTGCCGACAAAATCAAAAGGTTCATTCCTTATTAACACAACACTAGTACTAGTTTATAGTTACTTGCATGTGAAGTTGTTAACCTAAAACATATATTTGTTTATGATAATAGGTATGGTTCTATGTTCAAGTCCAACATTTTGGGGTGTCCATGTGTTATGATTTCGAGCCCAGAGGCAGCGAAATTTGTTCTAAACAAAGCTCAATTGTTCAAGCCAACGTTCCCGGCGAGCAAAGAGAGGATGTTAGGGAAGCAAGCAATTTTCTTCCATCAAGGAGAGTACCATGCTAACTTGAGGAGGCTTGTTCTTCGAACCGTCATGCCTGAAGCCATCAAGAACATCATAACCGACATTGAATCCATAGCCCAACATTCCCTCACCTCTTGCCAAGGACGTTTGATCACTACTTTCCTTGAAATGAAAACAGTAAGCACCACTCACTTCACTTCATTCCTCTGTTACCAAAAAAACAGAGTTCCTCTGTTTCCCCTGTTTCTCTAAAAGTCATGTTTTGTTGACATTAAGCACCAAATTCTGGAATCCACTTGCTCGTCTTAAACAAGTGTCAAGAGTTCCAATTCTGCTAGTATCGCGAGATTCTTAGAAAATTAAAAAAAAAAATCACAAAATTCATAGAAAACCATCATTATCATGTTCCCTCTTTCTCTCTCTTAAGAGTGCTTTTGGTTTGTAACCAAAAAGTGGGATCAAGAGCTATTCTCTTTCCTAATTTCTTGTAAAGTTCTAAGCTTTAGAGCAAAAGAAACAATGGGTATTCATCAAAATTAAATTTTTTTTTCTTTATGATTGATTGCAGTACACCTTCAACGTTGCCCTGCTTTCAATCTTTGGCAAGGACGAAATCCACTACAGAGAGGATCTAAAACGGTGCTACTACACACTCGAAAAAGGGTACAATTCAATGCCAATTAACCTTCCAGGGACGCTGTTCAACAAAGCAATGAAAGCAAGGAAGGAAATAGCGAAGATCGTGGGTGAGATAATATTGAATAGGAGAGAGAAGAAGAAAGAACACAAAGACTTGCTTGGTTCATTCATGGAGGAGAAGGCTGGACTCACCGACGAGCAAATAACAGATAACATAATTGGAGTTATTTTTGCAGCTCGTGATACCACAGCTACTGTGCTGACGTGGATTGTGAAGTACCTTGGTGAAAATCCCACTGTCCTTCAAGCTGTCACAGTAAGTGTTCTTCTTTCTTGGGTCCCACTCTTTTATATCATATCCATGCAAGATGCAACTTTCTTACCCTATCTCCATGTTTTCTTTTTCCAATTATCCTTCTCAACTAGAAGTATCATTGGTTATAAGAGAAAGGATCTTCAAATTGGTAAAAACCAAAAAAGAAAAAAGATTTCATGATTATAGAGAAAAATTTTTGGTAACTATAGAAAATCATAAAAAACAGTTATAACTTGTCTTATTTAATATTTATTAATTATTGCGATAATTAATGAATATTAAATAAAATAAGTTCTGACTGTTTTTTTATCTCCTTAATATTACCTGAGCGAAGATCTTATAGGATACAAATTATGGAAAAAAATTAAGAGAATTTATGAAAACATGAATCTCAAAATTAATTGGGATAAAAAAAATCATCCATCTTACTCTATAAATTTATTTAGTTTTGGTTTTTAATTTTTGTGTGGGGTTTACAGGAGGAGCAAGAGTCCATAGTGAAGAGAAAGGAAGAAAGTGGTGATGAGAAGGGTCTGAATTGGGAAGATACCAAGAAGATGCCAATAACTTCAAGGGTCATACAAGAGACTCTAAGAGTTGCATCTATTTTGTCTTTTACTTTTAGAGAAGCAGTTGAAGATGTGGAATATCAAGGTCAATACCCTTTTTTTTTTCTTTTTCTTTTTTCTTTTCCATTTTTATAATTTTAGACTAACAGATTCTTTGTTTGGAATTATTTTCCTTCAGGGTATCTTATACCAAAAGGTTGGAAAGTGTTACCACTCTTCAGAAACATACACCATAGCCCTAATCATTTCAAAGAACCAGAGAAGTTTGATCCTTCAAGATTTGAGGTAATATTGCATTATCAAATACTCAATTACCTACCACATTTTATATTATTATTATTTTTTTTTACAGACCATAAAAATATTTCCTTTTTTATTATTATTTTGCCAGGTTTCTCCAAAAGCCAATACCTTTATGCCATTTGGCAGTGGGATCCACATGTGTCCTGGGAATGAATTGGCCAAGTTAGAGATCTTGGTGCTTCTACATCATCTCACCACAAAGTACAGGTTGGTAATTTAAAAAAAAATTAATTTTATTACTAGTAACATCTTTTCAATAATAATAAGAATTATGTGTTTACAATGTTCCTAAAATGTGATTTGTTTTTGTCATTATTTGTAGGTGGTCTGTTTTAGGTGCAAAGAATGGGATTCAATATGGTCCTTTTGCCATGCCCAAAAATGGGTTACCCATAACCTTATATCCCAAGAAGTAGCATATCAACAAAACAAGATCCAAATAATTCCTAATTTTGTGCCAAATTTCTAAATATGGAGAAAAGGGTGACTATAAAACTCTCAAAATTGGTTTCAACTTTTCAAGAGAGGAAATTGGTGAAAGAAGAGACCAAGACCATGCTTAAAACCAAAACAAGGAAGAGACATTCAAAAACACTTCCTTTCTTTTTGGCCTAAGAACAGATCCAAAGGGTCATGTCTTTTAGGACCTCATAGAAAATAGGGATCTCAAGTGTACATAGTATTGAGTTCTTTTCATTTTTCTCTCTTTTTTTTTTTTTATAATTTCATTAGATTGTATTGATGAATTCAACTAACTAGTTTGATCCAAAGCCATGCCGCAGGGCCAAAAATAATAATAATAATAAAGGTGAGATTTGGTTCTGAGTTTAAGTTGAGTTGAAGGAAAGAAGTCAAGAACAGAGCATTGTGTGGTTCATAAATTATTACTCCTATTATTATGTTCAATTATTGGTCCAATGATGACACTTCATCCATCATAATATATATCTTTACTAAAATGAAAAATTAAAAAGGAAAAAAAAAAGGGGGAATGACAATGAAAAATACATGCTTCCCATCTTGCAAACATGCATCAAATTATTTTGAAGTCAATACTAAATATTGAATATTTCAACACACGACGATCTTTTCAACTTTCAAGAATATGAGAAGTATTCAGCAGATGCTGCTTCGCACTTGATCCTTTGTTTGTTGTCTTTAAATCAATCAATCAATCAATCATTCATTTATTTTTTTTTGTTTCTTATTAGACTTTTGCAGATGCATTACTTGAAACTATGATCAAATTTTCCCGGTCAATTTGAGCAGCTAAAATACACGTATAGATTTTGTCAAACCTTTGGAAAATTTGATTTTTATATAAGTCCTAATATTCAAACAAAATTATGAGGAAACAAAGATACATCCGAGCTATTTCAACTACAAAGTAAATGAGATTTGGTCTAACAAAAAAAAGACACAATTCCAACTGTTTTTAAGAGAAAAATGCTAATCTATCTATTAGTTTTTCATAATATTTATACTAAGTAGGATATATATATAAGGATAAATGTGAAAATAAACCAATAATTATAATAAAAAATTTATATGAACCTCTTTTACAATATAAGATTTTTTCTATACCCAATTGATCATTTGGTATTTAGCATGATTTTAAGAATCATACTGACCTGATTAGTTCGATCAGATTTATCAAAAATCAATCAACAAATTAGTTTGGTTTAATATAAAAAATAATTAAGTGTATTGGTAAAACAATGGTAAATTATTTGAATTGTTGTAAATTTTTAGTGGTTAATATTGATGGTTATTAGTGGCTAAGAAAATGGAAGGGTTGAATCTTAGCCCTTTTTTTTATCGTAACACTTTCTGTCTTTTAAAAATACTTTTAGGAGATATTTCTGTCTTTTGTCTCGTCACTAGTCAAGAAATATTTTCTTTTTGTCTCGTAATCAATGAGGAGATATTTTTCAATTTTGTCTCCTTCGCAACAGAATCAGAAATTGAGTAAAAGAGAAAGAGAGAATCCTACCAAGAAGTATCTTGGTTTAGCTACTAAGTGCAATGCAGCCTACATCCAGTTTCCATCACAACAATGATGGAATTTCACTATAATCATGCAGATTACAGACACCAATTCTCCCTAGGAACTACCCTTCCTATCCGGGACAAGTCTAGAATCTATCCCCAATCCTGAACTTGACTTGGTCACCTACCAAGCTTTCAACTGCTAAGTGCTAACCCAACTTGCAAGGGGATTCCCACATATTCATGATACACAACAGAGATGTACAAAGGACCTCTAGGACATCTATGACTTTTTCTTTAATTACACTCTGCCTTTTTCTGTTCACTGACTTTTTCTTACAAACCTCACACTGTTTGCCTTTTTCACCATGAGACTCAAGATAGACAAAACTAAAGAAAATACAAAAATGAAACATATTGAATGAGAAGAACTTCTATTAGTTTGGGTAGCTATGAGAACTATGTGCTTTCTCTCATTGTTTCAAGCCTTGGTCGTTCACCCTTATTATAGAATGGGAAGCTTCCAAGGTTGAAACGGTTCAACCGAGCCAACTTTTTCTTCTTCAATCATCAAAACCGGTTCGGACAGAGAGAGAGAGAGGAGAGAGGGAACCAAAAGCAACAACCAACATGCAATTACCTCTCTCTCATCCCTTCTCATCAAGCTTTATCAATTTGAGCCTTCCATCTTGACTTGGTCCCTAAGAAGGATTTCTGACCTTTGATGAACACTTGATCCTTAACAGCTCCATCTGCTCCACTTCTACTTCCTCCTCCATATAGCTATAGTAGCTACCTTCTGTGATGGATGAACAAAAAGTAGAAACGAGCCATACCACAGAGATCTTCTTCTCTGACCGAAATAGATTGCTACCATTTTTGGGCATGGAAATATTGAGACGTCTTCACCACATCTTGCCTTTAGTGGTAAAGATCTCAGCCATGCCAACTGTAGATCTTCTTTTTGCGAGGGCCATCATCACCTTGGCTGCTTGCTTCTTCATAGTTTCTGTTCTTCTTCCTCTAATAGCTTGCATCTACAAGCTTCTTCCCTGTCAGTGAAGTGACCGAATGCAAAGAGAGAGAAGAGTGAAAAGCTTTCAATGGAAGTAAAGGAAGAAATTAAAATGAGTTAATTATCCACTTCCCTCCCCCCGTACCTTGTAACGTGTGAAATCAATTAATGCCATCAAATCACTTACATTTTCTCTTTCATGTTACCAATGCAATTAAAGCAAGTTCATAAAATTTGAATTCCATCCAAAGAGGAGAGTGGGTAACCAAACCAAACATGCACTACCCTTTCCTTCTTTCTTTTCAATTCGGACCAAGCCTTGTTTGTCTAGTAACACGGGCTTATTCAACAATTTCCTGACCCAATTAACATAGCAATAATTCAGCCACATATCATATAGCATTTTTTGCACAAAACTGAATATTATCATCACATTGGCTTTGTTTAATTTTCGGTCCAATAACAAAATCTGCACACAACAAAATTGTTAATTAACCAAATTATTATTACAATACAATTAAGTTAACAATTTTGTATTTTAATCCCTTTTTAATTAATGTTTGATCATCATAATAATTTGGAGTTTTCCAAACTCAATAAATGTGTTTAAAATAATAAAATACACAAAATTATTTTTTTAAAATAAATAATATATATTATTTTATTATATCTAATTGAACATCAGATAAATTTTAATTATCTTTAAATTTTTAATTTTATTGGTTAAATAAGTGGTTCGATTTTTCAACTTTTGCTAATTACTAATTAGGCTTTGTCAACAGATCCAAATAATAGCTATATATTTGTAACAAGACAAACAGCCCTTTATTACATGGTTTCAGAATTTTGTGCATTTAGTGACTTAGTGTTTCCTGACATGCTTGTGAACATGCATATATATGTCACTCATAGTTATATATCATATTTTCAACCTCCACATGTATTAGGTGTATAATAAGTGAACAAAAGTAGGAAGCTTAATACATATTTGACTCCATTGATTAAGAGCCTGTTTGGAGGATATTTTTGGGGAAAAAAAATTAATAATTTTTTAAAAAAGCTTTTTTATAAAAAATAAAAATAATTTTATATTTGAATATTTTATATAAAAAATCTTTTTATTTATCAATTATATTTAAATAAAATAAAAATACTTTTTGACCATTTATTATATGTAAAAGTTATTTTTTAAAAGAAAAAATATCTTTTAAAAAATATAAATTATAATTAAAAAAAATATTTTTAATGTTTTTATTTTTATTACTAAAAATTTACAAAATATACTAAATTTTTTTTTATCAATTTAATAAGTTCAAACAATCAAACGTGCTAGTGTGTCATCCTATTTCCACCAAGTCTCTTGCAGCCTTCATAACCATACCACCAACATCATGAATATTATTATCATCCTCTCATTCCATCTTACTATTAATCAAAAGTTAAATTTTTTCACGAAAATAAAGATAACTTTTTTTTTTAAATAATTTAATACATTAAAACCGTTAATAATTTGAAATTTTTTAATGAATGAAAATGTTATGATTTAATTAAGAGTACATCAATTAGTAAACTCCACAAATGACAAATGATAAGAACAACTTAGCTAGGTTATATGCTATATGGAATAATCTCGTTTATCATGCTTCAATACAAACAATTAATTAAGAGTACATAGTATCTGTTCAACTCATGCATGTAACAGAAATTTAAAAACAATTACATAAAAAGATTGATATCATTCTTTATTTATATCTTTGAACCTAACAGACTCGGAAATGAAAGCGCCCTCCTCATCAATTATCATAGGTGCGGCACTCATCAGTTTCTGGGTTATCCTTGCAGTAATTCTCAAGCGGGTCCGAGTCTTTCTTCTTGTCTCTCGCATGACTTGCCGCCGCGCTCAGCTCCTCTACCTCATCCCAAGCAGCTGCACACTCGTTGCTGGTAGGGTTATCGGTGCATGTCTCCTCGGCATCCTTTATGCTCTTCTCTACTTTTTCTGATATTTTATCAGGGGCTGCACGAACCGGTTGGATCGAAAATGATCGGCCCGACTTAATTAAACCAGGACACCTCTGATTGAACTTGAATATGGGTGAAAACTTGATGGTTTGAGTCTTTAGAGGCGTCTGTACTCCCTTAGCAATTACTCTAGTAGGACTTGAGAGAGTCATAGTAGAAATTGTTGTCATCTTTCTTCTGTTTCTTTTGTTCTTCTTTTTTGATACTTGTCCAGATATTTAAGTAGTGTCTATAAAGTTTTTTTGTTACAAATGGAGATGAGGTTTAATAAATGGAATAGGGTATAAGGAGAACATTATATAAGTGAGGATGGTGAGGATTCGTGAACACATATTTCTTATCCAGTGTGATCCAATTGTTACCAAGCACACGTAAGGTTAGATTCTTTTCTCATTTTCTTTATGATGAGAAAGATATTTTTTCTTGAAAACACAAATGATATCTCTGGATCTTTGTTTTTATGTGAGTTCGTAATATTTAATTTGTATGTGAGTTGCAACTTAAATTTGGCCATTTAATGAGAATAATAGTATATGATTATATGATCTTTTGGATAGTCACAAAAATAGCTTGATATTTTTTGTTCTTTTATTTTAATGTTTGTTTGGACATTGAAAATATCAAACTTCTATGAGTAAGAGCGGACGCGGGTCGGACAGTTAAATAGTCTAATATCTATCGTAAAATAATATAGACAAATTATTATAAAATGTACTCTCTCCTTATCACTTGTTGATTAGTTCAACATGTCTAAAATATTGACTAAATTTGGCCAACAATTGAGACTACCAAAAACTAGATTATATATATTCATTATTAGGAACGGGATCCTGAGGGACATTTGTCCCACTCTTATTTTAAAATATATATATATATATAATATATATATTAAATTTTAAATAATTCAACTATAAATAAATTTATTTTAATTATTTAAAGTCTCAAATTTATTTTTTTTCCTATCATTTTAACTTCAAATTTAGTCTTTTTTTTCATTCTCAAATTTCAGCCATCATCACTCTTTTATTCTCTTGAATTCTCTTATTAATTTTAATCTTTTTTTTCTATTTTTTTTAATGGTCATTTTCTCTTTATAAAAGATAAATTTTAAATTTTCTATTTTTTTATATAACTCTTTATGACTCTATGTATCTTTTAATTTTATTGTTTCTCTTTTTGATATTTTTAATTACAAATTTTAATTTAAATATTTATAGTTTAGATATTAATCTGATTTTTTATTATCTTGATAAATTTATATATTTTATTATTTATGTTATCTCAATTTATATTATTATATATAAAGTTAATTGATCAATTTACTAATTTAAAATATATATTTTTTATTTATAGAAATAATAATAAAAAATATTTAAAAATATATTTTTTATTCTATTTTATTATATGTAATTTTTGTTTTTTGTTTTTGTATTCAAATAATTAATGTGCACTTTTATTTTTTTAAACTTATATTAATATATTTTTTTATAATAATGTATACTATTTTTATCTTCCTAACATAAATTTTTTGGGTCCGTCACTGTTTATTATCACATTCTTAGTTTATAGGTACGAGTGTTCAATTAAAATAATATCAAAACACTCTTTGACATAGCAAATCAACAAATATCATATACCAAAAAATCTTGATATTTTCTACTTTTTTATTTGAGTGTTTGTTTGGACGTGAAAATATCAAACTTCCATGAGTAATAACGGCTTAGTTTAGTGGGTTAGGCAGTCAAATAGTCTAATATTTGTCGTAAAATAACGTACTCTTTTCCTATTACTTATTTATTAATTTAACATGTCTGAAATATTGATTAAATTTGCCAAAAAATTTAGGCTTTACTGAAAAGGAATCTCAGTTACTATTGAGACTATCAGATACTAGATTATATATTCATTGTTACATTCAGTTTAGAGGTAGAAGTGTTCAATTGAAATAGTACCAAAATACTTCTTTACATAATAAATTGACAAATATTATATATCAATTGGCAGATTAGAGTTGGCCAAAAAATAAGCCAATGATGGTCTATTTGGTTTTATACTAATGACTTGTCCTCTTTAATGAAGATACTATGACTCTGATATTATATTAAATTTCTAAAAAAAAATCTAAATAAGAAGATAATATTATATGTAAAGTTAGGTTAAAATTGTTACATGGTACAAGCTAAGAGTCATTCTATTTATAAGAATATTATCAACTAATCTCATAAATATCCATCTATTAACTACTAGTTATTATTAATTTAACTCCCATCTGCTAACAATTCTAATAATATTTTGGGCTAACACAAAAAATGCTCTCAAATTTTAACCCTAACAAAAATACGTATCTTACTCTTTGACTAGTTATTATTAATTTAACTCCCATCTGCTAACAATTCTAATAATATTTTGGGCTAACACAAAAAATGCTCTCAAATTATTTAAACGCTAACAAAAATACACTCGTATCTTACTCTTGACAAAAATGCCGTCAAGTAATTTTAAAACAAAACAACAATACCTAACAGTAAATATATATTTTTAAAAAATATCTTAGAAATTGAATTTTGATACAATTTTTTGTAAAAATGATTATTAAAATAAGATATTATTATATATAAAAATTGGTAATTTTTCGCTAAGTATATATTTTTTATAATTTTTTTTGTTAATAACCAATAATACTTTTAAAAAATTACAAAATAATATATACTTAAAAAAAATACCAAATTTTAATAACAATAATATTATATTTTTCTAATCATGCTTGCAAAAAATTGCATCAAAGTTCAATCTTTAATGTATTTTTTGAGAAATACATATTTAATATTTTTTTTTGCAAGATTATCTAACATTAAATATGTATTTCTCAAAAAATATATTAGAGATTGAATTTTGATACAGTTTTTTGCAAATATGATTAAAAAAATGAGATATTATTATCCTTAAAATTTGGTAATTTTTTTTAAGTATATATTTTTTTGTAATTTTTTGTTAACAAATAATAATACTTTTAAGAAATCACAAAAAAATATATAATTAGAAAAAAATTACCAAATTTTAAAAATATATTTTTTTGTAATTTTTTGTTAACAAATAATAATACTTTTAAGAAATCACAAAAAAATATATAATTAGAAAAAAATTACCAAATTTTAAAAATAATAATATCTCATTTTTTAATCATATTTACAAAAAAATGTATCAAAATTTAATCTCTAATATATTTTTTGAGAAATACATATTTAATGTTAGATAATCTTGCAAAAAAATATTATTAAATATGTATTTCTCAAAAAATACATTAAAGATTGAACTTTGATGCAATTTTTAAAAAATTACATCAAAAATAAAATTTTAAGGCATTTTTTGAAAATATATATTTGCTGTTGGGTATTGTTGTTGTATTTTTAAATTATTTAAAGAGAACAAAATATATGAATAATCGGCTCTCTAGGTTAGAAATAAGATTTGCTTCAATATAGAATGCAGAAAACACTGATTTCAAGTAAAATTGGTACTCTAATATTTTACGATCATTCTCTAAGTGTGCTACCTTAAGGTTTTGAGTTGGATGTGGTGTCTTCTCATCTTATGTTATCTCACTTGATTCCTCCCCGAAATCTATCCGGTGATCGAGAGCTCCCCACGGTTGGCCTAACATGTGGTATCAGTCTTCTCGGTGAAGGTGGTCCGGGCGGCGTGTCCCGCGGTGTAAGGAAGAGTGAGGAGTTTATAAGATGAGAGACCCATTAAGTTACTACCTTAAGGTTTTGAGTTGGATGTGGTGTCTTCTCATCTTATGTTCTCTCACTTGATTCCTCCCCGAAATCTCCCCGGTGATCGAGAGCTCCCAAGCAAGTGCTCATGCGGTTGGTAGTTGGATGTCGTGTCTTCTCATCTTATGTTCTCTCACTTGATTCCTCTCTGAAATCTCCCCAGTGGTCGATAGCTCCCAAGCAATTGCTCATGCGGTTGGTATTATGAGTTATTTTCTCTATAATTCAGGTTAAGAACATTGGAATGGTGTGAGTTTTGGTGGTGAGAAACATTTGCTAAACTTCAGGTTATTTGGTCAAGTTTGCAGGAGGAGCTATTTCATGGCAGTCAAGGCTACAGAAGTGTATTGCACTTTCTACCACAAAAGCATAGTTTATTGCAGCAACTGAAGCATGTAAAAAATTGTTGCACTTGGTTTCAAGCAAGACCGTTATGTGTTATTGTGTGATAGCCAAAGTGCTATTCATCTTGCTAAGAATTCTACTTTTCATGCAAGATCTAAACATATTGATGTTAGGTATCACTGGATACGAGATGTGTTAGATTCCAAGTTGTTGGAACTTGAGAAAGTTCACACTGATGACAATGGTGCTGATATGATGACAAAAGCATTGTCAAGAGATAAGCTTGAAACATGTTGTTTGATCGCCAGAATGGCGAGGGCCTCCACCTTGTCGAGAAGAGGAAAATTTGTTGGGTTTTTTTCTCCTTTGTGAGGCCCAAGCCCAACATTTTGAGGGTGTCACTTTGCACTCATTGTGCCACAACCTTAATCAAATTTTGAGGTCTTTTGAGAGAAAGAGTGTAGCCACCAAAATGAGAGAGAAGAGGGAAAAACAGAATTCCCGTTTTTATGCAAAGCAATAAATTTCAAATGGCAGTTTTTCATTTGTTCACTTTTTGATGGGCTTGAAATTTAAACTGCATGTTCCTCTTATCTTGTTCTTCATTTTGGTTGGTGGAGAAACTAGAGGAAAGTTGATGCTTGATGTGGAGACTTACACTTGAGGGGAAGATTGTTAGTGTTGCAAGTCTGAGGAGTGTATGAAGTTAGTCCCACATCAAAGAAAGCAAGGAAGAATGAGCAGTTTATAAGATGAGAGACCCATTAACTTACTGCCTTAAGATTTTGAGTTGGATGTGGTGTCTTCTCATCTTATGTTATCCCTGAAATCTCTCCAGAGCCGATGGTTAATCAGCTGTTGAAAGCTTGATGTATGCTATGGTGTGTACTAGACCAGACATTGCCCCATGGTGTTTTTAAATTTTTTTAAAAAATATAGTTATATATAATATGCCCCCACTTCAAATTTTAAATAACCCCACTACAAATAACCCTCTTATTAATTTTTATATTTTTAACTATTTTTCTATTTCTTGTCTAGTGGTCATCTTCTCTTCATCAAAAAATAAATTTTAAATTTTTTATTTTTTTATATAGCTCTCCATGACTCTATGTGTCTTCTAATTTCATTATTTCTCTTTTTGATATTTTTAATTGCAAATTTTAATTCAAACAATTATAATTTAGGTATTAATCTAATATTTTATTTTCTTCGTGACTTTATATATTTTATTTTATTCTCGATTTATTCATTTTTATTACTTATTTTTTATCTTTTGTTCTATTATATGTACCTATGTTGTGTATAAAATTTTAAAATGAATTGATTAATTTTCTAATTTAGAATATATTTTTTATTTTTAGAAATAGTAATAGAAAAATATTTTAGTTATAATACATAATTAAATAGATGCATAAAATCTTTCATCTAACATTATATCAAAATTAAATTAAAAAATATATAACAAATTTAATTATTTTAAAAAGAAAAAAAGAAAAAATTGTGAATTATGTTTCTGTTATTTTATATAAACATACTTTTTATATACAGATTTAATTTTTTTAATATTTATATATAATTCTAATTTTAAATTATAAATACTAGTGTATCATTAGACACTAATGTATCAATTAATTCAGTCTTTTATTATTAAATATGTATAAAAAACTAGTTAAGATAATAAGGTATCTATAATTTAATTAAAATATTTTAAGTTCAAGTTTTAAAAATAAAAAATATTTTTTTATAAATTATATATAATGAATAGTATTTTAAGAATGAAACTGTTCACTAACTTTTTTTTAATTTTTATATCTCCATATAATTAATAATATTTACTAAAATTTATTTTAATATATATATATTTTTGCCCTCACTTTTAAAATTTTTTGGATCCGTCACGGACTGTAATCCAATTGTTACCAAGCACACATAAGATTTGATTTTTTTTATGATGAGAAAGATATTTTTTCTTGAAAAAATAAATGATATTTCTATATCTTTATTTTGACGTGGGTTCCTAATATTTAATTTGTATGCGAGTAGCAATTTAAATTTGGCCAGTTAATAAAAATAATAGTATATGATTATATGATTTATGGGATAGCCACCAAAAAAGCTTGATATTTTCTGCTCTTTTATTTTAATGTTTGTTAGGACATTGAAAATATCAAACTTTCATGGGTAAGAGTCGGGTGTAGTTTAGGAGTTAGCCAGCCAAATAGTCTAATATTTATTGTAGAATAATATAGACAAATTGTTGAGAAACATACTCTCTTTTTATCGTTTATTTATTAGTTCAACATGTCTGAAATATTGACCGAAATATTAACTAAAATTGTCCAAGAATTTTGGCTTTATTGAGAAAGAATCTCCGTTACTATTGGGACTACCAAAAATTAGATAATATATTTGTTATCACATTTTTAATTGGCTTTATTGAGAAGGAATCTCAGTTACTATTAGAATTACAAAAAACTAGATTATATATTCATTATCACATTTTTAATTTATAGATAGAAGTGTTCAATTAAAATAGTATCAAACACTTCTTTTTACATGGCAAATTAACAAATATTATGTACCAAAAAATTTTGATATTTTCTGCTCTTTTATTTTAGTATTTGTTTGGATGTGAAAATATCAAAATTCCATGAATAAGAGCGGGCGTAGTTTAGCGAGTTAGCCAGTTAAATGGTCTAATATTTGTCATAAAATAATATAAACAATTTGTTAGAAAATGTATTCTCTCCTTATCACTTATTTATTAATTCAACATGTTTGAAATATTGATTAAATTTGCCAAAGAATTTCGATATTATTGAGAAAGAATCTCAGTTATTACTGGCTAAAAAAGATAAGCCAATGATTGTCTATTTGGTTTTTACTAATGGCTTATGTTTTTCAAGAAGGATATTATAGTTCTGATACCATATTAAATTTCTGAAAAAAAGAGTAGAATAAAAAAGATAATATTATATGTAAAGTTGTTATATTAAAGTTGTTGTTACATGATATAAAAGTCACTCTATTGATAGGATATTACTAACTAATTTTATAAATATGTATCTACTAACTACTAGTTATTACTAATTTAACTTCGAGCTACTAACAATTCTAACAACAATTCAATTAGGTATTCTTTAAAAATGGTATAATATTTAGCCTTTTATTACAATAATTTAAAACAATTAAAACAAACATATCTAAAAAGTATGAATAAATTTAGTGTCTTTTTAAAATTAAATACATATTTAAAGTACAAATTAAATAAAACTGAAATTTAAAATTTAAATTTTAAATTTTTATTTCAGATTTAATATATTTAATTATTAATTATTAATATATTATAATTTAAATACATATCTAAAATTTAAATTATTCAAAATTCAAAATTTTAATTTTAAAATTTTAAAATAAACCTTAAACCATTTAATTATTAACTAAACTCGTACAAAACACTTAAAGAAGCACAAAAGTCACATTTGCCCCACATTCAAAACCCAGAGGTGCACATCGAAAACTCAGATGCGCACATCAAAAACTCAGAGGCGCACATCAAAAACTCAAAGAAGTCATCATCCGCCGTCGTTCATCCGCGCCACCTTTCTCTTTCGCGCTCATCCTCAACACTATCTTCCTCCTCCTCGACGCTCATTCACAACGCCACATTCTTCTTTGTCAACACTCATCTTCGTTGCCGCCTTCTTCCTATTTGTCGCCGTTCATCCGCATCAACGTCGCCGTTCGTCTACGCCAAAAACTTACCTAAGGTTTGGATGTGTCTTTGACATTATTACTTTTTTTTATTATTCTGTATATATTTTTTATTTTTTTTTTGAAATAAAAAATCGAATAAAATGGCTTGAAAAGAATTTGATATATATTGCAATGTTAAATTATTTTTGCATGTGCAATTTCTGTATTTTGGAAGTATTTCAAAAATATTTTCTGTTTAACTTCATAATTTTAGATGTGTTATAATTATTTTTTAATGTTTAAATTTAAATTTTAGATTTATAATTTTGGATGTGTTTCAAAAATATTTTCTGTATAACTTAATAATTTTAGATATATTACAATTGAAAAAGAAATTACGACCATTCTGAATCTTTTGAAAATTCTAAGTTATGTCGTTCAATTTGTTAGAGTTTGTTATAGTATTAAAAATAGTTTTTGTATATAATTATATTCGACCATTTATCACTAAAAAGTCGTAAAACAGATCCAACATTTTATCAAAGGTACAATAAGTAAGGGATTAATTTTTTTCTAAATGCACTGACATTGAATTCTTTTTTCTGCATATACGAATTGGAATATTAAAGCAGAATAAAAGAAAGAAGAAAATCGTATTCCAGAGAGAAGGAACATAAAAGGAAATAATAACTAACTATAAAGTTGATAGGAAGTTAAAGAAATTTTAGTTTTTAAATTTAAATTAATCTTAAATATAAATGTGTATCCTAAAAAATAGGAATATGTTTTAATTAAAAAATAATTAAATAATATTAAAAGCTGGCCAAAGATTGAATTTTGTTGTACAAGTAGCATTTTTCCTCTAATAATATTTTAATAGCATTGGAGAGTCTTGAATCAATAGTATCTCTCGGAACAAAGCATCGCTTTATTGTTTAAGTGGTGGTGGAGATTTTCTAAGGAGGATTATCCTTTGTGAAAAAAGGTTGTGTGCCCTTGCAATTATCTAAATTCTGGACAGTTATTGTCTACTCAAACTATACCAACAAAAGGAGGCACGTGGAGATATATTTGTCACTTGCAAATTAAAGAACAACATGTTAGACAAAAGATGATTGACGGTTTGGCTATGGAAGTAGGTAATGACAGATCAACCAGATTTTAGAAAGATACATGGCTACAGCCGGAAAAGCTGAAAGACTCATTTCCAAGGCTTTACTTGATTTCAAATAACAAAGGATCCGTGATTGGGGACGGTGGATTTTGGGAAGAGATAGAGTGGGTATGGAACTTTCAGTGGAGGAGGTAACTTCGCTAATGGGAGACTGACAATTTGAACCAACTTCTAGATACCTTGCAAGCTGTGAGATTAATAGAAAGCGCACAAGATAGAGTGGTGTGAAAATCTGATAAGGAAGGCGTTCATACTACTAACTCATTTGTGTAGGTGTTGGACGAAAGATATTATCAACTACAAGTTCACAAATGAAATCTAGAAAGGTCTAGTGCCCCCTCGAGTAGAGTTGTTTACTTGGTTTGTGCTTGTAGGTCGAGTTAATACAAAGGATCAATTGAGTAGATTGAGTATCATTGAACGAAGTGATAATATCTGTGTTATGTGTAAAAAGAAAATAAAAACTGTACAACATTTGTTTGTTACGTGTGAGTATGCATGGCAGGTGTGGTGCGCGTGGATTACTTACATGGGTCGTGCATGGAGCATCCCATAGTCCATAAAAGAGCACTTTGAGAGCTGAAGGACAATGCCCTTGAGGAAAGATGCACGGAAAACATGGTTAGTAGAGTTCTTCTCAGTTATATGGAATATCTGACTATGTAGGAACGAGTTCATTTTTCAGAACAAGTCAACAGATATAGTGGATTGTGTTGCTAGGTCGTTTTGCTGTTAAAAGGAATGGTGCAAAAGCAACCCATATTGTTGATGGCTTTGTCAGAAATGACATAGGTGTTGCTTAAGTTTATGTTTTGTCTCTTGTATGATCCACTTAGTGTGTTGAGCTTGTTTACTCATAAAAAATAAATAAATAAATAAATGAAGCATCTGAAGAATCGGCTCTCTAAGTTAGAGATATGATTTGCTGTAGAAAACACTGATTTCAAGTAGAATTGGTATTCTAATGTTTTAGGATCATTCTCTAAGTGTCAAATTAACATAATATCCATGAAACCTTAGTGATGTCATAGCAGTGCTACCAAAGTAAGCATGAGAGTGCATTATAGAGGAGTTTTATAATCCACAAATCATGTTATGTACTTCTTGTTCAAAGGTCAATGGTTAAGGATTTAAGAAAAAAGACTTCATCTATATCAAAAATTGTTTATAGTGACTTGATTAGTATGAAAAGTACTTTAAGGCCAAGATGGAAACATGATTTATGGACATAGTAGTATGGCAAAGTGTCCTAAGAAAAGGTTTTTCCTAGGTTAGACACAAAGCCTTGTATCTTTTGCAAGCTTTATTGAAGAAGTTTATGAATGTCAAAGCCAAGTGTTTTATGAGATAAAAGTTTTCCATCTCCATTATGGGACTTTACACTTATTATGATTTATGATGATTAAGATGATGCCCTGAGCCTAGGTGTGAAGATGATTATGCTAACTCCATGATTTGGATCATGATGGTGAAAGTATAATAATTAACTAGGATGTATGCTCTTTGTGCATGAGGAGTATTTCTTGCATTGTGGAGAAGAATGATACTCAACTCAATTTTAAATTCAATTCTCAAACTTTACAGAGACTTGTGGACTTAATTGCGAATCAACTTATACTGCTCGCTGGGTAACTTGGATGTCGGTGGCTAAGTAGCGTGACTTGGCAAAGATGGTACATATTAGTTATGATGATTCATCCCATGACATCTATACGCTTGGCGAGGTTTACAAATAAAAGTTTTTATATCATCAGCAAAGGTTTAGGGAGAAAAAGTATTATATGATAAAAAATAGGAAGAAGGAGTCTGGATTAAAAACAAGAACTGAGTGTGAAGTCCGAATGAAAGTTAAATTTATACTTGAAACTCGCAGGTGGCATATTTTTTATTTCTCTGACGAATACAACCATGATTTATTGGATACACAATTCAGTGCTATGTTGTCTATCCATAGAAAAATGTCAGAGATAGAAATTATGCAAATGATGAACATGTTGAAGTCTGGGATTAGCACTTCACAAATATTTGATCTTCTGGCTAGTTAAGTAGACAGGTATGAATTTGTTGGCTATGGTCCCAGAGATGTGTAGAATGAGATTGCTCGGCAAAGGCGTCAAGTTCCTAATGATGCAACACAGGTGTTGAAGAAGTTGGAGGATATGCGTTTAAAGGATCCACAATTATATTTCTGGTATGACGGGATTAGTCAACTAGACTACCAACTCTTCGAGAATGTTATTGATTTTGATGTCACATACAAGAAGAACAAATATAGTTGTCCATTAGTCATATTCAGCGGGATTAACCACCACAACCAAATAATTATTTTTGCTGTTACATTAATTATGGAAGAAACTATTAATATATATATTTGGCTTTTGCGTCAATTTATGTTTGCAATGAAGGGTAAGATCCTGATCTCAATAATACCTTTATGGGGCCATGGTGATTAGGAATGCAGTAAGAGATGTATTTTTCGATACCAGACATAGATTATGCTCTAGACACCTTATTCGAAATGTGTCTAGTAATATTAAAAATCCATGATTTACATCTAAATTTAGGAAGATCATGTTGGGAGACTACGAGATTTTCGTGTTTAATCATAAGTGGGTTTAACTAATTGACAAATTTGACGTTGAGGATAAGCCTTGGGTGAAAAGCATGTATGAAGAGAAGCATATATGGATTACTGTATATATAAAAGGTAAATTTTTTGCTGGTTTTAGAACTGCCACAAAATGTGAAGGTTTACACTCAGTTGTGTCAAGGTATGTAGGGTTTCGGTAAGATTTGACAAGTTTTGTAGAGTATTTTTAAAGGTGTGTTGCTCACTTGCGCTTTAAAAAATTTAATGCTGATCATGTATCTACATGTGGGGTACCTGTGATGCAGACTTATATAGAGATGCTAGAGAGACTTGTTGTTGAGGTATATACTTATGAGATATTTCTATTATTTCGGTCATTTTTTCTAGAGCTAGATCAATGCAGGTGCTAAACATAGAGAATAACGATAATTGCTCAAAGTACATTGTGCGTAAGCATAGGAGACCCAATTTTTTGTGGACGGTTGAATTTCGTCGAGAAAGAATGATCTTCACGTGTTCTTGTTTAAGAATGAAGTCATTTGAAATTTCTTGCGAACGTATTGTGAAAGTTCTGATTGACAGAAATATTTGTGAGATTCTTCGGTCATTAGTGTTGGATAGATAGACAAAGAAGGTGAAATCAGCATTCAATGATGCAAGTGAGTTCACCAAGGATGCTAGTATTATTAGTCGTCAAATTGTCTTGATGAAATTTTTTAAACAATTGGCTGCTGTTGCAACTAAAGTCCTTGAAAGATTTGAAGAAATACGTAGCATTATTATGAAGATGTACTAATCTAACAAGGCTGTAAATGAAGGTAATAAGCATCCTTTGTTAAGTATGGCTAAAAGTAGCAATCCGTATGTGTATCAAATTAATATAGGTTCAGGATAATTATTTAAGAAGAAGTGACAACGTTGTAGTGTTTGTCACATGAAAAGACATAAGAAGATAACATATTTTTAGCAAAAAGACATAAACAACAACGTTGTAAAAAATAAAGTTGATGGTTCAAATTATGACAATACATATACCAAATTGACAACTGATTTAGACAATAATAATTAGCAATTTTCATCAACTTAATATTTTTGTGTAGAGAATAGTTTGTAGATTTATGTTTATATTTTTTTCATTATATTAATAAAATTTTGTATTACTTCCAATATTGTTGTTTATATTTTTTGGATGAAATAATTGTTGTATAAATCTTAGTTAAACAATAAATTAATTAATAATTTGTTTAATTCTTGAAATTTATAAATTTATGTAATTATAAATTTATAAATCTTAATTTTTTGTATATGCTTCTTTCGTTTCCTTTCTTTATATATATATATATATATATATATATAGAAAAGTCGAAGCCAACAGTTTACAAAATTAGAGATTCATGAATTTAATATTTTAAGATTTTAAATTAGATTTTATAATTTTTTTATATAGTATTTTATACTTAGTTCCTTTTCTTGAGTCTTTTTAGTGATAGTCTCTGATAATAAAAAACTTTCCACAAATATATCACATAGTCATATAATGGGGTAACATTAAAGGAAAAAAGTGTTTTTTTTTTATAAATAAAATAGAAAATACAAAATGAAAAGAACAAAATAAACATATATCATAATAAAATATTGTTATTGGACCATTATAAAAAGTTTTTGACTATCAAAAAAATTTTGAAAAGAAATTGAACGAGAGAACTAAATCTTAAATAACTAAATTAATAAATTTCTTATTTTATAAATTATTTATTTTTAATTTTTTAATATAGGACTAATTTTTTATACTATTCATACTTAGTAATAAATAAATCCAACAAACATATACACAAAAAATTCGAACCATGTCGAAATTCAAAAAAAAAATACTCATAAGTTGTTCTCAACCTTCCTTCTCGGTCATCGCTTTTATTGTTTGAAGTTGAGGAAAAAATTGATAGGTTGTGGGGGCCTTGGTGAAAAGTTGAACTTCTGAGCTGTTAATTAATAAATAAAGTTTGAAAGTTTAGGATCAGAAAGAAGTTTCTGTATAAATCAAACAAGACGGCACTGCAAACTAAAGAAGGAAACTCATGTTAATGGTATCTAGCTATATCATGATGAATTCATTGGTTAACTAAATTACGTGTAAGCTAATTTGAATCTTGTTCAGAACCAAAGTCAGAAATTTTGCGTTGAGGGGCCAAGCTGAAAATGAAACACATTTTTATTATGGAAGATACTTTTATAAACACACGTAACACATCTTTTTGTAAAAATATTTATGTGTTGAAATATTATTAAATATATTAATGAATTAGTTATTTTTGAATTTTTTAATAAATTAAAATAAAATCGATATTTTTTATAATAATAACAATAAATTTAATTGTTATCAGATCCGGTCGAACTGATTAATTTACATAACCTATTGTATTATGATTTTTTTTTGTTTTTAAATAAAAATAAAAAATTTATTTGTCTTTTTATCAAAAAAATTTAAACATGATTCGGTTTAAATTGTGTAAATCGATCGGATCAAATCGGATATAATAATTATAATGCAGACAATTGAATTTATTATTGTTGCTACAATAAATTAATTTTGTTTTGATTTATTAAAAAATAAATTATTAACCGATTTAATAAAAATATCAAATAATATTATGATACACGTAAACATCTTAAAAAAAGACATTTTTAATATTCTTATCGAAGTGATCTCCTTTTATTATTATAAATATTTAAGGTATTATTGAAATAAGCTGTGAATTGAAGCAATATTTTTAAATAATTTAATGTTATAACAATTTAGAATATAATTATGTGTACGTGTATAAAGTAATTCAGCTATACCATGTACATTCAGCTATTCAAATTTACTTTAGTTTATGTCAGTTTATTTTCTTCTCTATTTTTATATATGAATATTCTTTTTAATATTTTGTTCATATCAAATTCATTATAACTTATAAGCCTTATTCTTTTTTCCTGATTTAGCTACTCAAAAAATAAGAATCTTTTTAAAAGTAATATTTATGAAAACTTATTATATATATTGGTCTCAAATAAAATTAACAATAAAATTCTGACACATTTTAATATTTTAAGACATATCTATACTTAAAACAAAAAGTTTCTAAACAAACCATTCTATATATATATAAAATAAGTGGTACGTCTCTCTTAGTAATATTCCAATTATGTAAATAAGTGCGTGCATAGAGCATATTTATAAATCTTTATTCAACAGGTATATATATTTTCAAGTGGTATTTCTCTTGGTAATACTCTAATTATGTAAGTAGATGTATGCATATATAGAACATACTTATGAATTCCTATTCAACAGATATACTTCTATGTTATTATGTATAATTTTATAAAATAGTATTATTTACTTCTCGATTACTATGTATTTATTTTTTAGGTAAATTATAGGATAATATATGATAAAAATTTATTCAGTTTTTTTTATCTGTGTCATTTTGTTATTTTTTATCAGTATGTGCTTACTTATATGAAAGATAATATCAATATATATAATAATTTGATTCATATCTCGTATAAATTAAAGTACTATTTTTTGTACCATTTTTATATAAATTTATAATCCTTAAAAAAAAATAAGTTATTAATAATCAAATATATATGTTTGGTTCTTACTTCATAGATAAGGTATCATATACTACTTTAGTGAGCATTATTCAGAGCAAATACATATACATGCCTATATTGTCAAGAAATTCGGCTTGTAATAAAAAAAAAATTATTTTTATTTTAAAAAAATGAATAATAAAAATTTAAATTTAGTTTTTATTATAAGAAAATTAAAATTTCAATACTATATTATAAATTACTTATTTTAAATTTTAAAAAATTAAATAAAAATAAATAAATAATAATTATATATTAAAAATAAATAAAATAAATTTGAGAAAAATTAGATTCTTATCCGTCTTTCTTCAATTTGTTAGATTATATATATGCTTTCGGTACAAGTTCATATTTTAATGGCATTTAGCACATGTGTGACTTAGAATTTATTTCTGTTATTTTTATCCGTGCTTCTCTAATTTCTCAGTTCATCTATATTTTCAGTTCAGGTTCATATTTTAATGACATTTAGCACATGTCATCAGAATCTATTTCTGTTATCTTTATCCGTATTTCTCTAATTTCTCAGCTTATCTATATTTCCAGTCCAGGTTCATATTTCAATCCAGGTTCATATTTTAATGACATTTAGCACATGTCATCAGTAAGTGATCAGAATTTGTCTCTTAACAGAGACAAAATAATAATAATAATATATAAAAATAAAAAATTGTAATTATTATATTATTTTAATTTAACACAAATAATTAAAAGAAATATAATAAATAAAGATTAAAAAATCAATATTTTTAATGTAAAAAATAAAAAACTAATTATCGTTAACTTAAATATAAGATAAAAATAAAAAATAATAATCACTTAATATTTTTTTAATAAAAATAATTAAAATTTGTAAGTATTTTAATTTGTTGATAATAAGTAGCAAGATTCGTATGACTAATCCTACAATTATTCTCAATTTCAGACTCACCTTGCTCAATCAAAAGGAATAATATGTTAATTTACTTTTAACCATCGTTTTTATTCATAATCTATAATGAACTTAACAATTTGGTCTATAATAAAACGTAATTCCTTAAGTTATTGTGACAAAAAAAAAAAATTGTAATCAGCAAAGACCAAAATATATTTTCGTCACTAAGAAGGATATTTTCCGACAATACTATATATGTAATTTAAGGTCAAAACATCAATTCTAAGATGGATCAAAATTTGTTCTATTTAAAATGCATGTAACTAGCTGCAATTCAATTTTGAAGTAGTTCTTGTAATGTATTATACTTTTCTTAATATACACTATCATAAATCAAAGAAAAAAAACAAATATTATTGAAACAATACGGCACTGCAACTAAAGAAGGAAACTCATGTTAATGGTACTTAGCTGTTAATTCATTGGTTAACTAAAATACGTGTAAGCTAACTTGAATCTTATTCAAAACCGAAGTCAGAAATTTTGCGTTGAGGGCCAAGCTGAAAACGAAGCACATTTTTATTAATATAAGCATTTAAGATATTATTGAAATAAGCTGTGAAGCAATATTTTTAAATAATTTAATATTATAACAATTTAGAATATATTATGTGTCCGTGTATAAAGTAATTCAGCTCTACAATATAATGTACATTCAGCTATTCAAATTTACTTTAGTTTATATCAGTTTATTTTTCTTCTGTATTTTTATATGAATATTGTTTTTTTAAGATTTTGTTCATATCAAATTTATTATAAGCTTTATATCTTTGTTCTGATTTAGCTATTCAAGAAATAAGAATCTTTTTAAAAGTAATATTTGTAAGAACTTATTATATATATATATTGGTCTCTCTTGATAATACTCCAGTTATGTAACTACGTGCATGCACAGAGCATATCTATAAATTCTTATTTAACAAGTATATTTTCAAGTGATACATTTCTCTTAGTAATACTCTAGTTATATAAATAGGTGTATGCATAGAACATACCTATGTATAATTTTATAGAATAATATTATTTACTTTTAGAATACTATGTATTTATTTTTGTAGCAGGTAAGTTGCAGGATAATATGACAGTCAATCTGTCTTTATATATATCGTTCTTTTATTTCTGATCTGATATGTGCTTACTTACATGAAAGATAACATCAACATATATAATAATTTGATTCATACTTTGTGTAAATTATGTTGTGAAATAAATAAAAGATATATAAAATAAAGATGTATAAATAGAAGACTCTATTATTAATATAATTAGCTCAATAATTATTATATATATATAATAATATTATATGTTGTATTGTGTATATATATACAAAGATAAGGAAAAGTATTAAAAATAAAGAGAGAGAGATTTGCATTTGATATTATCTCAATATAATATAGATGGTTAATATTGCTATTAATATTATATGTAAAGAGTAATAGAAAATAGAATTTAAAATACTTATAAAATAAAAGAAGAGGAAAAATTGTAATAGAAATATAAAGAGAAGAGTATTTGATTGTAACATAAAGAGAGAAGTGATTTTATTATTACTTGCTTGTGTTTCTCTCGGAGGAAAAGGCCTCTATTTATACACATATTGGGAGCTTAATTTCAACATGCATTTAATGTCATTCCTTCTTTGAAAAAGTGAGTTTTGCATGGGAATGGGCATCCACGTTGTTGTTCTTATCGCAACACTCCCCCTTGGATGCCCATTTAGGATTATTGCCTCATTAAAACCTTACTAAAGGAAAACCCTGTGGGAAAAACCTTAGTGAAGGGAAAAGAGTACAATATCCTTTGTGATGGGGACTGCCTCATTAAAAACCTTGTCAAGAAAAACCCAATGGGAAAAAAACCTGACCAAGAAAAAAAGAGTACAGTCTCCCCCTCTTGCCGACATCATTTAACGTCTCGAAATCGGCGCATCCCAATCTCATGTACCAATCTTTCAAAGGAGGATTTTGGGAGTGACTTTGTAAATAAATCTGCCAGATTGTCACTTGAACGGATCTGTTGGACATCAATTGTCCCTTGATTTTGAAGGTCATGAGTGAAGAAGAATTTGGGAGAAATATGCTTTGTTCTATCACCTTTGATGTATCCTCCCTTAAGTTGAGCAATGCATGCTGTATTATCTTCAAACAGGACAGTTGGAGCTATCTTATGATCAATCAGTCCACATGATGACATAATATATTGAATCAAACTCCTCAGCCAAAAACACTCGCGACTAGCTTCATGAATCGCCAGTATTTCAGCATGATTAGAGGATGTTGCAGCAATCGTCTGTTTTGTGGACCTCCAAGATATAGCTGTACCACCATATGTGAACAGGTATCCTGTTTGAGATCTCCCTTTATGTGGATCAGACAAGTATCCGGCATCTGCATAGCCAACTAGTTGTGATTTGGATCTATAGGGATAAAATAATCCCATATCAACCGTTCCATGAAGATATCGAAAAATTTGTTTGATTCCACTCCAATGTCTTCTGGTTGGAGAGGAACTATACCTTGCTAGTAAATTCACCGCGAATGATATGTCAGGTCGCGTATTATTAGCAAGATACATTAGTGCTCCAATGGCACTAAGATATGGTACTTCAGGACCAAGGATATCTTCATTTTCTTCTTTAGGACGGAATTGATCCTTTTTCACATCCAAAGATCTTACGATCATTGGTGTACTTAATGGATGTGACTTATCCATATAAAATCTTTTCAAGATCCTTTCTGTGTATGTTGTTTGATGAATAAAGATCCCGTCTTTTATATGCTCGATCTGCAGGCCGAGACAAAATTTAGTCTTTCCAAGATCTTTCATCTCAAACTCTTCTTTTAGAGTTTTTATAATTGTTGGAATCTCTTCAGGAGTCCCAATGATATTTAAATCATCAACGTACACAGCAATTATAATGAACCCAGATGTAGTTTTCTTTATGAAAACACATGGGCAGATGTCATCATTCTTGAAACCGTTTTTGGCTAGATACTCAGTAAGACGATTATACCACATTCGTCCAGATTGCTTTAGACCATATAAAGATCTTTGCAATTTGACTGAGTATAACCCTTGTGAATATTCACTGGATGGTTTAGATATCTTTAGTCCTTCAGGGACTTTCATATAGATATCCCGATCTAATGAGCCGTATAAATAGGCTGTTACCACATCCATTAAATGCATATGCAGTTTATGATATGCAGATAAACTGACCAAATAACGCAATGTTATCGCATCCACTACAGGGGAATACGTTTCTTCATAATCTATACCGGGCCTTTGTGAAAAATCTTGTGCCACAAGTCGGGCTTTATAGCGCACAACTTCATTTTTCTCATTTCGTTTTCTCACAAATACCCACTTATATCCAACAGGTTTTACATCTTCAGGTGTACGGACTACAGGTCCAAAGACTTCACGTTTTGCAAGTGAGTCTAATTCAGCCTTCATGGCTGCTTCCCATTTTGGCCAATCATTTCTTTGTCGACATTCTTCAACTGATCTTGGCTCAAGATCCTTACTTTCATGCATGATATCTAATGCCACATTATATGCAAATATTTCATTGACAATTGTCTTATTTCGGTCCCATTTCTCTCCTGTAAAGACATAATTTATCGAGATCTCGTCATTTTCACAATTTTCAGGTACCTGAACGTCTTCTGGCGTTAATATTATATCAGAATTTTGGACAACTGCAGGTGTCTCGACTATGTCTTTTTCAACAGGAATATTATTTACCTCTTTTCTCTTTCGAGGATTTTTGTCTTTGGAATCGACAGGCCTGCCACGCTTCTGGCGTGAATTTGCTTCAGTGGCTACTTGTCCTACTGGGACATCAATTCGAATGGGGCATTTTCCGCTGGTATATAAGATTTGGTAATCCTCTTTGTATCGGAAAATGCATCAGGCAATTCATTTGCTACTCTTTGCAAATGTATAATCTTTTGAACTTCCAGTTCACATTGCCCTGATCGAGGATCTAAATGCATCAAAGATGATGCATTCCAATTAAGCTCCTTTTCAGGAAGCTTATTCTCTCCCCCTAATGTTGGAAATTTTGATTCATCAAAATGACAATCCGCAAACCGGGCTTTAAATACATCTCCAGTTTGTATCTCAAGATACCTCACTATAGAGGGAGAATCATATCCAACATATATTCCCAATTTTCTTTGGGGTCCCATTTTGGTGCGATTAGGTGGTGCAATGGGAACATATATTGCACACCCAAATATTCTTAAATGGGAAACATTTGGCTGCTGGCCAAAAGCTAATTGCATAGGAGAGAATTGATGATAACTCGTTGGCCTCAAACGAATAAGTGCTGCGGCATGTAAAATAGCATGCCCCCAAACCGAGGTTGGGAGATTTGTTCTCATAAGCAAGGGTCTAGCAATTAATTGGAGGCGCTTAATAAGTGATTCTGCTAACCCATTTTGTGTGTGAACATAAGCTACTGGATGTTCAACACTTATTCCATTAGCCATACAATAAGCATCAAAAGCTTGGGAAGTAAATTCACCAGCATTATCAAGACGAATTGCTTTAATTGGATTTTCTGGAAATTGTGCTTTTAATCGAATAATTTGAGCCAATAATCTCG
Source organism: Arachis stenosperma (assembly GCF_014773155.1). Lineage (NCBI taxonomy): Eukaryota > Viridiplantae > Streptophyta > Magnoliopsida > Fabales > Fabaceae > Arachis > Arachis stenosperma. The sequence goes on along the minus strand of NC_080381.1, from coordinate 2,977,966 downwards.
CAAACGCCAGGTTGCGAGAAGATAATAAGCACACATGTGACCATCTCGAAGATGCGTCTATTAGGACCATAAAATATCTAAAAGATCCACATGGTGGATGAATAGGTCCACATATATCACCTTGAATCCTTTCTAGGAATTCAGGAGACTCAAATCCAATCTTTACTGGTGATGGCCTTAAAATTAACTTTTCCTGAGAACATGCAGCACAACAAAATTCACTAGTTTTAAGAATCTTCTGGTTCTTTAGTGAATGTCCATGAGAGTTTTCAATAATTCTTCTCATCATGGTTGTTCCCGGATGACCCAAACGGTCGTGCCAAGTTATGAATTCATTTGGGTTAGTAAACTTCTGGTTTACAGTGGCATGTGATTCAATTGCACTAATCTTGGTATAATACAGCCCAGATGAAAGTGAGGGTAATTTTTCTAATATAACTTTCTTATTTGAATCATGAGTTGTGATATATAAATACTCATGATTTCCCTCATTCATCGTCTCAACATGATATCCATTTCGGCGAATATCTTTGAAACTCAACAAGTTCCTCAGAGACTTGGTAGATAATAGTGCATTATTTATTATAAATTTTGTTCCTCCAGGAAACTAAATTATAGCTCTTCCGGAGCCTTCTATCACATTGCCTGAGCCAATAATAGTATTAACATATTCCTCTTTTGGCACAAGATGGGTAAAATATATATCACTTTTGAGAATAGTGTGCGAACTTGCACTATCCGCAAGGCATACATCTTCATTACATATCCTTGCCATTCTCTTCAAAAATAAATAATAATAAAATAAGTAGTATGCACAGATAAATTGAATACCTGATCAAAATTATTTTTCTAAGAAATATTGCACATAAAATAATGTCATATACTAAAATTTTATTTTAAAAACATGACATATTCATTGATTTCAAAATTCATAAACATTAATATTTCATTATTTATGTACATCACATTTGAAACTTAAATACATAGAAAATAAAACTTGACAATAAGTTCTTTACATTATTTATTTACATATATACTTCACAATACAATCCATCATTGATCAAATGACCAATATTTCCTTCAGGGTCCTCAAAGAAATGAGTGGTGGAGTTCTCAGCATCATTTGAAACAAAATTTGTTTCCTTTCCTTTGTCGTTCTTTTTCAAAGATGCCTGGTAAAGATCGACTAGGTGCCTTGGGGTACGACAGGTACGTGACCAATGGCCCTTTCCACCACAGCGGAAACACTTCTCCTCGGTTGATTTATTCTGCCCGATATTCCTTTCTTTGTCCCACTTCTGGTGAGATCCTCTCTTTTGAACATAATTCTTTTTCTTTCCATAATTTTTCTTGTTATTAAAAGCTTGCCATTTACCTCTTCTGGGGTAATGATTTGCCACATTTACTTCAGGAAATGGGGCGGCGCCAGCTGGGCGCGCTTCATGATTTTTCAATAACAACTCATTGTTGCGTTCGGCAACAAGAAGGCAAGAAATTAACTCAGAATATTTTTTAAACCCTTTCTCTCGATACTGCTGCTGCAGGAGCACATTCGAGGCATGGAAGGTTGAGAAAGTTTTCTCCAACATATCATGATCAGTTATTTTTTTTCCCACACAATTTCATTCGTGAGGTGATTCGAAACATTGCAGAATTATATTCATTTATAGATTTAAAATCTTGTAAACGCAAATGCGTCCATTCATATCGGGCTTGAGGAAGTATCACCGTTTTCTGATGATTGTACCTTTCTTCAAGGTCTTTCCAAAGATCTGCAGGATCTTTTAATGTAAGATATTCATTTTTCAATCCTTCGTCAAGATGACGACGGAGAAAAATCATGGCTTTAGCTTTATCCTTCTGGGATGCATTATTTTCAGCCTTAATGGTATCTCCAAGATCCATTGAATCAAGATGGATTTCAGCATCTAGTATCCATGATAAATAATTGTTTCCAGATATATCAAGAGCATTGAATTCAAGATGAGAGAGCTTCGACATAATAAAAATATTACCTGAGTCTTCCCAAAGATTTGATCAGAGTCTCGTGCTGATAACGTGTTGTGAAATAAATAAAAGATATATAAAATAAAGATGTATAAATAGAAGACTCTATTATTAATATAATTAGCTCAATAATTATTATATATATATAATAATATTATATGTTGTATTGTGTATATATATACAAAGATAAGGAAAAGTATTAAAAATAAAGAGAGAGAGATTTGCATTTGATATTATCTCAATATAATATAGATGGTTAATATTGCTATTAATATTATATGTAAAGAGTAATAGAAAATAGAATTTAAAATACTTATAAAATAAAAGAAGAGGAAAAATTGTAGTAGAAATATAAAGAGAAGAGTATTTGATTGTAACATAAAGAGAGAAGTGATTTTATTATTACTTGCTTGTGTTTCTCTCGGAGGCAAAGGCCTCTATTTATACACATATTGAGAGCTTAATTTCAACATGCATTTAATGTCATTCCTTCTTTGAAAAAGTGAGTTTTGCATGGGAATGGGCATCCACATTGTTGTTCTTATCACAACAAATTAAAGTATTATTTTTTAATTTGTACTATTTTTATATAAATTTATAATTAAAAAATATTAATAATCAAATATATATGTTTGGCTCATACTTCATAGATAAGATATATACTACTTTTGTGTGCATGTATTCTGAGCAAATACATATACAGGCTTATCTTGTCAAGAAATTCGTCTTGTAATAAAAAAAATTTATTTTTATTTTAAAAAAATGAGTAATAAAAACTTAAAATTTAAATTTATTTTTTATTGTAAAAAAAATTAAAATTTTAATATTATATTATAATTTTTTTTTTAATTTTAAAAGATTAGATAAAAATGCATGAATAATAATTATATATTGAAAATAAATCTAAAAAAAATTAGATCTTTATTCATATTTTTCCAGTTTCCCAACTTATATATACTTTCAATCTAAGTTTATATTTTAATGACATTTAGCATATATTAATAAGTGACCAAAACTAATATGTCAACAAAGATAATAATAATAATAATAATAATAATAATAATAATAATAATAATAATAAGTTTTAATTATTATAACATTTTAATTTAACACAATTAATTAAAAGAAATATAATAATTAATTTTTTCTAAAAGAAATATAATAATTAATTTATTTATTTATTGTCTTTTTTATTTATTGTCTTTTTTATTTATTGTCTTTTTTATTGAAACTTCATTTAAAAATTATTACTGACAAACGAGTTATTGTATATATAAAACAGTAATTCAAACCCCTTAATATAGATAAATAAATTAATAACTTGACCAATCAAATTGATTTTTATATCATGATTATTTCATTGGTTAACTCATGTTAATGGTATCTAGCTATATCATGATTAATTCATTGGTTAACTAGAATAGGTGTAAGCTAAGTTGAATCTTATTCGGAACCAAAGTCAGAAATTTTGCGTTGATGGGGCTAAGCTGAAAATGAAGCACATTTTTATTATTATAAGCATTTAAGATATTATTGAAATATGCTGTGAAGCAATATTTTTAAATAATTTAATGTTATAAAAATTTAGAATATAATTATGTGTACGTGGGTAAAGTAGTTTTGAATATATTATTTACAGAAAGTATTATAGTCTTCTGTGTCACTAGAGTTAAATCTCTTTAATTAGTTTATGTTATAATTATTGTATTCATACTCAATGAAAACACAGGACTTTACTTTACTCCTTTTCCTTTTCCATTTACATGCCCTCTTATCATAAGTCTCATAACATGTGCTAAATATATTAGCAAATAATAACATGAATTATATATAATAATCAAATAAAAAATTGTTGATAAATAAAAAAAAATTAATAAAAAATAACTATAATTTATTTTATTTTATATTTATTATTTATTATGATAATTAATAAATATTAAATAAGATAAATTCTGACAATTTTTTTTGTTTCTCTTCTTCCTAACATTATTACCGTAATCAAATATATATGTTTGGTTCATACTTCATATATATATATATATATATATATATATATATATATATATATTGTCATATACTACTTTAGTAGTTTAGTGTGCATGTATTCAGAGCAAATTAAATACAAATACATGCCTATATTGTCAAGAAATTCGGCTTGTAATAAAAAAAATTATTTTTATTTAAAAAAAATAAGTACTAAAAATTTTTATTTTTATTTAATTTTTATTGTAAAAAAATTAAAATTTTAATATTATATTATAAATGATTTTTTATTTTAAAAAATTAAATAAAAATAAATAAATAATAATTATATATTAAAAATAAATTTGAAAAAAATTAAATCTTTAACTGTGCTTCTCAAATTTCTCAATTTATGTATGTTTTTAGTTCAGGTTCATATTTCAATGCCATTTAATACATGTTAATAAGTGATTAAAATCTGTTTCAATTTAATATTTTTTTGTCCAAACAAATACTAAAATAAAAGAGCAGAAAATATCAAGATTTTTTGGTACATAATATTTGTTAATTTGTTATTAAAAAAGAGTTTTAATACCTTTTCAATTGAATACTCCTACCTATAAATTAAGAATGTGATCATGAATATATAATCTAGTTTATCTAGTTTTTAGTAGTCCCAATAGTAACTGAGATTCCTTCTCAATAAAGCCAAAATTTTTGGACAAATTTAATCAATATTTCAGACATGTTGAACTAATAAACAAATGATAAGAAGAGAGTACGTTTTTCAATAATTTGTCTATGTTATATTATTTTACAGTAAATATAAAATCATTTTGATTAGCTAACTCGCTAAACTACGCCCGGCTCTTACTCATAAAAATTTGATATTTTCAATGTCTAAACAAACACTAAAATAAAAAAGCAGAAAATATCAAACTTTTTTGGTGGCTATCCAAAAGATCATATAATCATATACTATTATTCTTATTAAATAGCCAAATTCAAGTTGCAACTCACATACAAATTCCTATCTGTGCTTTCTTTAATTTTCCAACTTATCTATACTTTTAATTTAGATTCGTTCATATTTCAATGGCATTTAACACATGTCCAGATTCATATTTCAATGACATTCAACACATATATAAGAAAGTTGGAAGATAATATGACAGAAATTTATTTAATCTGTTTCTATCTTTTGACAAGATTTAATTTGTATCTATCTATGTCACTTTGTTATTTTTAGTTGGTATGTGCTTACTTACATAAAGGGTAATAGCAACGTATATAATAATTTAATTCATACTTCGTGTAAATTAAAGTACTATTTTTGTACCATTTTTATATAAATTTATAATCTTTAAAAATACATTAAATACATTATTTTTAGTTGGTATGTGCTTACTTAGATAAAAGGTAATATATATATATATATAATCATTTGATTCATGTCTCAAGTAAATTAAGGTACTATTTTTTTGTACTATTTTTATATAAATTTATAATTCTTAAAAATACATTAAATATATTAATTTAGTGTCTCTATCCATATTTTATTTGCCAAACACAATTTTATATTTTTATGAGTCTATTTCACTGTTCCGTATTTATAAAATAAACACAGTCTTATATATTAAATTTTGATACGATTTTTTATAAATATAATTTAAAAAATAAAATATTATTATTTCTAAAATTTAGTAATTTTATGCCAAAATTAATTTTGCTATTTTTTGTCGATACTTTTAAAAAATTTTAGATTGAATTTTAATTCAATTTTTATATACTTTTGAAATAATAATTTAAATATTCTTACAAAAATTTAGATTAACTATATAAATAATTTTCTAAATACAATAATTAATTGGCACTTATAAAAAAATTATTTTTAGTTATTTTTATTATATTTTAAAAATATTTTTTTATCATTATAAAAAATAGGGTTATTTTTGTATATGTTTTCAAAAATCAAGAACTATTTTAGTAGTTTATTCTTTTTTATTTATATAATTTTTTTTACAATATTCTTTAATCTAATTAGTAATGACTAATTTATCATTAATTAGAGCTTCATTTAGAAGTTAATTATTGGCATACAAATTATTGTATACATAAAATAGTAATTCAAATCTTTAATATTTACTTAAACAAATAAATAAATTAATAATTTGACAATAAAATTAATTTTTATATATTTAATTATTGAATATAATGAGTATAACTTTTTAATTAAAAAATTATATAATATTGCAATATTCAAAAGAAACTATAAATTAAATATACAAACAATCCTTGGCCAAATTAGTTCTTATCGATCTCACACGTAGAAAGTAGTTTTGTAAGTACCTATATCGTTTAAGAAAAATTTTAAGTATATCGAAAACACTCGTGTTTCAGTTATTTTAATTATTAATTTAAATTATAAAAAATATATAATATATATTAATTAAAATTAACGATTAAAATAATTGAAACATCGATATTCTCGATACACTTAAAATTTTTTCTATCGTTTAACCATTATCTAAGTAGTTTTAAATTAAATATCAATATATATGTCAAATAAACACTGTTAGTGATAGATCAACAGATGAGTACTATTGAAAGAGACACAAAGTCTTGCTCCACTCATCATCATTACTATCAAAAACTTTAATTTATATCTTTCTCATTTTATGATGTGGTTAATCTATGTGTATTGTTTTTTAAAAAATTTATATAGATATTTAATCATATATTGCTAAATTAACAAAAATATGTAACTACATAAATAATTGGTTAGATAACATATTTAATATAATTCTTTTAAAACACCCAAAATAATAATAATAATAATCTTGATAATATAAATAAAATAAATTATTTAAATTTGAACTAAAAGTGATTGATTAAATAAGAGGCTAATGGCTTACAGAGCAACATAGGGCACAATAGAATTAATGACAAAAAGAGGAAAAAAGAAGGATGAATTAAGTAAAGCTTAGCTTCATAAAGTGGTCCAATTCCAATCATCTATATTGATCTATCACTTTCAAAGAGATCATTTTCTTTTTCTTAAGAAATGAAAGAAAAAAGTATGTACATTAGGACTTTGGCATAAATTGGAAAATCTTAGCCAAAATTGCTGACTCAGAAGCCCGCAAGTGTGTTAACCAGAAACCACGTGGCAAATTTATGTTGTTTGATGTTGTTATGACATAATTGTATGACGTTGATATATCAATGATCCATCTCATATCACTAAGGTAAAATTCAAATCTGTGACAGCTATACACAATTATTCTCTTTATAGCTGTATATATATATATATATATATATATATATATATATATATATATATATATAATGAATACTAAGGTGTCTATCACTTTGTACCTAAGTTATTAAAAAAAATAAATAAATAATATTTAATAAATTTTATATGATTTATTTTATTTTTTTATTTTAAAAGAAAAGTTAGATAATTTGAACACCATAACGAAGGCACCATAGAATTCACCTATATATATAGGAGAAAGTATATTTTTTGTTCCTAAAATTTGACAAAAATTTTAAAAATATCCATAAGTTTTATTTTATTTCAGAAGTTTTCGATTTGCATCAAATATATCTTGACGGCTAATTTTTCAAAAAATTTAAGACCGATTCAACAACAATTTTATAAGAATAACCATCAATACAAACAAATCAAGTATAACTTTCATGTATTATTGTTAGATTGGTCTTAAATTTTTTTAAAATTTAATCGTCGATGGTATATTTGATGTAAATCGAAAATTTTTGGGACAAAATTGAAACAAAATAAAATTTAAAAATATTTTAAAATTTTTTGTCAAATTTCAAAGATAAAAAATATACTATATATATATATATATATATATATATATATATATATATATATATATATATATACCTCTTTTCATGTGTGAGTTTTTATTTTAATTTCGATTGATAAATATTAATTAATAATATAACTAAATACTTCAATAATAATATCTTTACATAAAATTTATATTGTGTTATTGTGAATTGTTAATATATTTTAATCAATTTATTTTAAATTATTTTTTAATTAGGATGTTCATATATATTGATAATTTATTTTAATATGATATATACAAAAAATAAATTATGAATATATTGGCTTCTAGGGTGTATTAGATACATATGAGATGAAATTACAGGTACCCTATATACTAGAAAAAACTAGGAGCGATTTGTTGCTACCTACATGAAATCGATAGTAACAATTTTTATTTTCGCATTATCATGAGTAGCCTTTCTCACTGTATTCAATTCACTCTTCTCTGTTTTAAATACAGAGAGAAATAGATTTAAAAAAAAAAAAAAACATGAGAGGAGATGGTGAAGAGAATAAAGAAACAAAAAAAAAAATAGTCAGAGATATATCTCACCCTGAAGATTAAATTATTTAATATCTTTAGTATTTTATACAGTTAATTATTTAAATTTTTATTTTTTTGTAATATTATTTTCTGATGATACTAGAATTTTTTTTATTATGTTGATAATATAACAGTGTTATTGTGTATTGTTGCCGTGATTATTGTTTTATTTAATGTTTTTGTGTAAATTGACTTTGATATAGTTTTTAGCCATGTGTTCGTCTTTCAATTTTCGAACAGAATGAGTTATATTTCGGTTTCAATAGAATGAATTTCTATAAAAAATATTCTGACACTTAAATTAGTGTGTGAATAATAAATTTTTTTAAAAAATAATCTTAGATCAATCTCTTCTTACCTTTTTTATTTTTGATTTGTAACATTTATAGCCAAATTATAACCTATAACCAATCTATAGCGGGTATATCATTTAATATTTTGTTTATTATATTAAAAATATTTATAATACACTTTTAAACAAATACTATCATCCATTTTTTTCTCTCTCTCAATAACTCTCTTGGTTACTCTTACTCAATAAACAAGAAGAATAAAGAAACTTTTGGACAAAAAAAAAAAGAGAAGAAAAGGGACAAATGAAGAAGAGAACCAATACTGTGGGTTTAAAATTTTTCGTTTGAACAAATCGCTTGGATTGAATTCCAACTTTTCCAAATTAAAAAAACATAACAAAGGAAAATCTCCCTAACAAATTCATTTTCATAACACTAAAAATGTTAAATTGTATACGGGTTGCTAACGATTTCATATTAAAATAACTTATAGCTATGAAATCGCTCCAAAGGATATTAATTTTTAAGAATTTTACAAAATAAATTTTTGAAATAACAGGGAACGATTTTCTTATTAAAATATTATGGATCCACTCAGATAAAGATGTCAAAAATATTTTTTTTATTTATATTTTTTAATAATTAAAATTTAACACATGTGACTAATTAAATTGTGTTATTTTTATTAAAATTAAACAGGACAAATCAGTTTAACCGAAAAACTAATAAATTAATTTTGGACTGATCTAAATTAATAATTTTTTTTATAAAAAATTACTACAATATCCGTATTATAAAAAATAACTAAAATACCCCTATTATATATATATATATATATATATATATATATATATATATATATATTAAAAACTCTAAATCCTAACCGACAGAGAAAAAAAAAGTTAAAATTTAGAATTTTTAAAATTAATATATAATAGGAGTATTTTAACTATTTTCTATAATAAGAATATTGTAGTTATTTCTATGAAAAATAATATTAATTTAGATAAGTTCAAAGTTTAGTTCACTATTTTTTTGATCAAATTAATTTGTTTGGCCTAATTTTGACAAAAATTAACACGGTTTAAACAGTTATAAGTGTTAAATTTTAATTAGTAAAAAACATATTTAAAAAAAATATTTTAGACATCTTTGTCTAAGTGACTCCCAAATATTATATAATTGCTATAAATAAAATCGTTTTCCTTTTTTATTTAAAAAATTATTTTCAAAATGTCCTGATGAGATTTTTTAAAATCACTTTCCTTCACAATTTATTTTAGTTTATTACAAAATAAAATATAAAAACACTAATTTTTATGTTTATGTTTTTTATATTTTATTTTTAGTATCTTATTTTATTATGTTCTCTGACACACAGCCTAACAAACTAGTTATACCTACCCATTTAATTCTAGTATACTATTAAACAAAGTCTTGATCCAATTTGATATTGGTAGTCCATGGATCCTTAAATATGATGGTTCTTACAATGTATTTCTAGTCCCAAATCTATCTTAGCTAGCTAGCCCTACTTCTATTCTGTCATCACATTTTTTAGATGAAACGAATGATGTAATAATTTACAGTGTGTATGCAGCTAGGGTAGGCACATTAGAGAATACGAGAGGTCAGAAATTAAGGAAGAAAGATTTTCATAATATGCAACAATGGTCCTAACTCCTAAGTATGTATGAAGTAGTGGGTGGTGGAATCTAAATTGAAAATTGAAAATGATTGAAATTAATCTTAGTGGATTGTTCGTACGTTGTACTGTGATGAAGCAATTATGTTAGCTAAACTAATTATATAACGTGCTGTAACCGCAACTATTTTTTATGTTTTTGTCTGTCACTATTAGTATTCATATTTAGACTAGTTATAAAGGAATGTGATGTGCACGTGTCCCAAGAAATTAACATTTGACACGTATATATAAAATAAATCTTCTTAATTTTTTTAATTGTTTGATAAATAATAATAAAATATGATATTTTTTATTTCACATATTTAAAAAGTGTAAAATAAAAAATTATATTTTACCAAATAATTGAATAAAAAAAATTGAGAAGATTCATTTCTATTTCCTCCACCTACAACTACTACACTCAAAATTTAGATGCACATAAAGTAGATTCAATTTCACCAATTTAATTAATTTAGTTTTAATGTATTCAAATGTTTTTAGGGAGTTTAATTTAATTTTTGGGAGAGAACTCTCTAGCTAATAATAAAAATTTTAAGTTATAGTTTTAAGTGCTTAATTATTCACGTAAAGATATCTTTTTTAAGATATAAACATATGTGTTATGTATGTTAAACAGTTTATTGATAAAAATTAAATTATTTAATAGTTTTAACTATTATCATTGCTTAAAGATATCTTCGTATGAATAGTTACTTTAATTTTACTTACATTTAAAATATGTTAGTAATTCATTATTACAGAGTTCAACCTATTTAATAGTACAAAGAATTCAATTAGAAAGACAATTTCTTTTAGTTAATATTAACAAATTTTAAAAATATTTTTTTTATCAAAAGTTTTAAATCTTAAATATTTAATTTTTAATTTTAAATTATAAATTCTAAATTAAAAAAACTATTTTATATTAATTAATTAAAAATTAGTTTGTTATACTTATTCTATTACAAATGTAACTAAAATAAATATGTCTAACTAAATTTCAAGACTATTTAAGAAATGAAATTAAAGTGATCTCATTTCTTTAAGAGCGTATTTTTAATTCGACACGAAACTTACTTGAATAACATGCACATGACAAATGTCCAGAAGCATTTTGAAAAAGTGATGAATTAGGAAGAACAGTTTATTTAATTAATTAAGTGGATTTATTTATGGTGTGATTCGGACAGCAGAGATCAACATATATTGAGTTTAATTTTGATACACTAACAATGTAAAATATTTTATATGTAATCACATTTATTTTTTTAAATAATTATTCACAGTATAACATTATATAATTAGATATACATATAAAATTATTTTATACGTATTAAAATTAAATTCATATAAAGGACTGTTAATTCAACATATCTTAGGATTACGATGGTGCAGATGCAACACTCCATTAACATCAGTAAATTGGCACTGTTTCGAATATTCATATTCATCACTTTGTTTTGGTACACTTGTCGAAACAAACATTTATCATCAAATATTATAGTTATTAATAAAAATGTAACTTTGGTTTATTTTTTAAATAATATTTTTAGAATTACATCTAGATAACATAAAGAGTTATTATACCTACTATTACAAATATTATGAACCAAAGTTTATCAAATTTCAATTGTAATATTGATTATTAAACTAAATCTAATATCGAATATATTATTCTTATACTTACATATATATTATAGTTAAATAACATAATTAAATTTCAAGCAAAGAATTGAAGTGCACTTTTTTTTCCCCATTCATTGATTCATTCAGTTAATATTATATTAGAAAAATGAATATGTGATTACTGATTGTTGAATATGGAATCCACGATATGATGATTCATGCACACTGTGGAGCGGTTAAAGAATGTGAACACCAGCTGAGAATGACAAGAGCTACTTTGCTTTTCATCACTGCCATTTTAAACCACTGAAAGTGATATATATGTATTATTGTCTAACCCTAAGAATGATATCCTATTCAGAAAGAAATATTCCTTTGATCAGGGTCTTTGCAACAGCTATCATATGAAAAGGTGTTAGAATTCTTCGTTTCAATTTGGAGTTCTATTCTAGCAAGGATTGATTGATTGATGGATGTTTCCCTTTGTAAACAATGTGATGTATGTGGATAACTAAATAATGTTTTTCTTTAAAAGTTGATTGAGATAAAAAATAATTATTTGATTCTGATTTTCTTTAATTTAATCTTAGTCTTACATACAATTATTTAAATTAATTTTTTTTATCATAAATATTGTAAAGTATTAACTTTACAATCAAATATTGAAAATATTACATATTTGCTTAATAGAAAGAGAAATATTTTATTATTTATATCTATATATAAAGAAAATGGTGATAATTTGATTTGAATTTTATCCTTTTCATATTTTTTTTTAATTTTAATTTTTAAGCATTAACAATATAAAGGAGTTTTACATATCATGTATGTTACCGAAAGTAATTAATTTTCAAATCTACTACTTCAAAAGTCATCTAAACGAATGAATATAACTAGATGAATGTGTAAAATTCTTTGTATGTATCATTCAGATCTATCTTGCAATCATCTGAACGGACTATACATTATAAAAGCAAGCTAATGTTACCTTCTATAAAATGAGAAACGAACTCTTTTTTTTTTGTCATGAAAAAAAATGACAAAAATACCACATCATAACTGAGACTAGCTAAGAAGGTGAAAAAAAAATCCTTGCAACTGGATCGGATAAACAGGACTCAACGAAACCTCAGGAGGGGGGAAGAAAGGAAGACAGAAAGAAACACTTATAAGGCGAAAAAAAAATGGGATAAAAATGGGGTGATGGGTACATGGGCGTTCAAAAAAGGTAAAAAAAAATAAAGGAATACACGAACCTATCCTCGTATCACTTTCAAGTGCCATTCATACACATCAAACTGATATTATTGACCGCAGTATCAAGCTTCTCATTGTTGGAAATCCATTATATGGACATAGAAAAATGCACAAAAATATTTCTTAACAAAGTACAGATTTTTCAAAACAAAGATGACCCCCAACTTTGTGGTGAAGAACAATGAAATGATCGTGCACAACATTACCCTTCCTCCAAGTTCTCAGTGGCCCAAAACCAGGATGCAGCAAGTCGATCCTCTTGCATTTGATTACCACAAATGCTAGTCTTCAATGGGTACAAAGTCTTTACCTGGTTCTGCCATCATTTTAGGACATAAACTATCCTCAAGCATAATGATTCACAATTAGAATTAGCTCTGTAATCAGATTAGCCAAGCAAGTCCCTGAACAAGTTGGGATTTTGACTAGTAGGGTTCACCCCCATCTGCCTCACTAATGCATCCTTCTCCAAGGCATCTTTAGCATTTGGACCCTTCACAGATTGCGGCAAAGTTGTCACAGTTGTTTCTCCACTAGTAGCCCCAGTAGGTTCAGTCGACAACCCATGAAAAATATCTAAACTATCCTGACTTGCAGCACTGTCTCCATAGAGTGACATAATATCAGGTGCATTAGTGGCAGTACCTGCATTATGGTTTGTTGTAGAACTCATGCTTGAGTCAAGAAGTCCTTCCAATTGCTTGAAGGGATCAACGGAAGGAAGGGCACTAGTAACAGTTGGTTCATCACTGAAGTCGAGCAAATCTGGAGGAGGTGGTTGTTGAATCGTTTTCTCCACAGCTTTGGATCCGCGAGATCCATCTGCAGCACCACCACTAGATCTTGAAGCCTTATGACCAGTGGACGATCTTCTCTCAGGTTGTGATGATCCACCAAACAATGAAGCAGCAAGCTTCTGCTTTTCTGGATCAATCTCTGTCTTTTTTGTATTCTGACTATCACGTGACTTTGAATAGGAAGCTGTTGCACTATCCACATGGCTAGCACCATTTGCAGGTTTTTCGGAAGGAGAATTCGTGGTAGATGATGTTGGAGTCGAATAAGTTGGCCTACCCCATTTCTTCTGAACACCATCAAGACGTAGCTTAAGCTCTGATGACCCAGCCTCTGATGTCGATCCCACTGATATGGGGTGGGTCTCCCTATAAGATAATGCCTCAGGTACTGGAACAACATCTGTTGATGAAACTGGATCAACTTTTGATTGCATTGGAGGCTTTGGAAGTTCATATGCCTCAAATCTCAGACTATGCTGTATCGATTCATGTTGGTCTTGGCTTCTGAGGTTGCTCACATTACCCATCCCATCACGCTCATCCTCAGCAATGTAAGGCTGAGCACCCTTTTCTATTGCTTGATCTACATAACCATTGAGGAAAGAAAGGTCCTTATCAACCTGCATATAAGATTCAGTGTGTCAATAATCTAGGAGTACCCAAAAAAAAAAAAGCATGTATAGCTCTCAAGCACATCAATGTTACAATTTACAAAAAGATGAGCATGTGTACACTGTACAACAAAAGGTGGCTCAGTGCAAGAGGCTCCCACCTAATGATATTTGGGGAAGGTAGATGTATGCCACATTTCCCCTCGTCGGAGGAGAGGCTGTTTCCAAGATCTGAGCATGTGACTTCTAAATCATTAAGTAGCAACCTTAACAGTGCATCAAAGCTCACCCTCTCATGATTATGTGTACAATAAGGAATGCAAATTGTTATGTGATCTCAATCTATCAAGGTGATAAAACCACTTTGTGACGACCAGGCTGTGTTGCATATGCTTCCAACATAGTTTTTATAATGGACCAATATTAGAGATTTGTTTCCATTTTATAGCAAAGGTTTCCTTAGGCAAAAACAGAACTGGTTTTGTATATTTCTATAACCAGCTGGCTGATACATTCAGTTATGTCAATCCATTTGCAATAAAACAAGCTTGGCTCATATGTCATATATGCTCCAAGATATGGGCGAGTTTTTCAATTAAGCACATGTTCATCATGTGGCTTTTACATAATCCTAGACTAATTATAGCCAAGTTTTCCAGTGCTCATTGTAGATGAAAACACAAAATATTATCTTAAACTGATATAGAAGATTATATAATAAGAAATAACCTCAATTTCTTCACATCTTGTGTCTCGTGGCAATATTGCTTGAACAGCTTGTGCATCCAAACCAACAACGGCTTGCAATTCATAAGCACGTTGCTGCAAATCTGTTGAGTGAGATGCTAATAATTCTTCAATAAAAGATTGACACTGCAAGTAGACAGGAGAATGTTAAGCTTGCCATCATGTATTAGCAAAATTTCAGCATCAACCTGTACTAGTCACAAACAGGATTTTGAAACATTTTGAAAGAAATCTGTCAATTATAGTATAGTGAAAAACAAGTATCTTTAGTCAGAGTCAATAGTTTGAGCTTGATTATCTTGTGGACTATATAATTCATCAAAGAGAACATGCTCACAAATTCATAAATATACATAGATGAAGAGAAAAATTCCAGGTAATTCAAAGAAAAATCAAGTATACATCATAACTTTTCGAGTCTTTCCACACATACCTCAGGTAGCATATCCACTTTCCTCCCAGCTGCTACTTCAAAAGCATAAATTTTCATCAATGCTGAAATTGCATATGCCTTCACAAAAGCAATAAATTAGTCCCAATTCAAACGTCTGCAAGCAGTTTTAATACACTGATGTATATTAGAGAAAAGCATAAGATGGATCCAATAGAAGGAACAAGATAAAGGAAGTTGTATGATATACCAAATTTTATGCAGAAAACATCATCATCAAATAAATTAATCCTGGAGTTCCATGACATGTAAACATGTGAAGGGCCAGTCATAATAGATGCCAAACAGCTGTGAACAGTGCTAAAACATCCCATCTTATCCATGAACTCAACATAACAAATTAACAATGAAACAGCTAGCATATATTTAATAAAATGATTGTCCATATAGGTGAGCATATCCAAGGGAAAATTGTTGTATTCTCACCAACTCATACAATCAAAATGCACAAAACATAATGCCTGTCTGTGCATGTATTTCTAACTAATTATACTGACATCCTACTCATTAATATAAAGTACTAACCATAAGTTACAAACAAGCATTTAAGCTCTTACAGAAGAAAACGATAGTACGGGATTCTTGATGATCATAGTTGGAATAGAGCACATCGAGATATGATTCAAGACAGTAAGTAGGGCAAAGAAAGGAGAAAATACTAATGAAGGTAATATAATTTGACTAATTTCACAACAGAAAATAGGATGCTTTTATTTATTTATTTAATTTCCTGATAAAACAGGATGCTTCACTATAATTTCCCCTGTTATTCCTAATTTCAAATTGATAGCATGCAAGAATGATATTGATGTCAATAAATAAATAAACCATAAAATGGAAAGAAACTAGTCATCCAGATCCAGTATCAAAACCGAGTAAAAAATACTTTGAATTTTCCTGCCTTATTAGCAAAAAACTGACTTTTAGTAAATACCTTAACAGTTTCATCATTTGAATATGCTTCTGCAATGTCACATAACTTTCCACTGATATATGAAGCAGAATGTTTTCCATCAGCTGTGCCGTACTCACCCAGAACCCAACAGATGACCTGCAATCAGGGATTAACATCATTCAACAAACAGGTTGGCAGGCTAGAAAAAAGGGAAAACTCAACATAAGTGGGAGAGGAAGTACCTGAAGAAACATGGATGGAAGCTTTGGCTCTCCAATAATGCGCAAATATGATTCAACCTACACAAAACAGATTTCATTCAGTAATATGCACATCCCACAATTTCGTGATGGACTTACTGAATTAACTGTGCAACTACAACAATAAACATACAGCAGATGATCTCAACTGGCTATCTGTAGCATCATCATCCTCTCCAAACCCTTCAGCAATCAACCTCATTAGATTATGTGCCACCTTAATGTTCACAAGATCTCCGGCATGCTCAAAAACTTTATTCATGGTCTACAAAATCAAGGTACCACATGTTATCGACTATCATAGAATTATTGTTAAAGTTTATATTTTAAACAAAAAAAGTTGCATAATCAATAATATGAAAGCAACGTTTTGATATACCTGTATAAACCAATGATTACTTGGAGCAAATTGCTCAGCAAGTTCCACACAACGAGATGCTATATAGGTTTTATAATGGTCATCACTTATGCTGATCATGTAGTCAACCATGCGGTCAACGATCACTTCGACATTGGAGGACTTGGTCATTTTATATAGCAATTCAAAAGTCTTTCGCTTCAGAGTATCATCAGGGTCCTGTAATACACATCAAATTGTAATCCAAACTCCAAATTGAGCATGAACATGAGAAATTGTGCACTGGCCATAGACATGAAAATGTGAAAAACAGTGGATGTGGTTTTGTTTAAGGAATATGTTCAAGGTTAATGGTGCAATACTGCTATCACTTTAAATTAATTCAAAGAGGAACTGAATCAATTACTAATTCTCTATCTAGAATTTGTGGGCAAATCCTTCACATACACCACCAATGATGTCAAAACCTGGTCCAATACTATACTGACATCATTTATTTTCAACATTCTTCAGACAATACATAATTTACTTCATTGTTTGCTTAATGTTGCAAGTTCAAAGCAAACAGGCAATCACCCAAACAGGTTCAACAGCTACATATTATGATTTCGAAATTCGAATACCTACTGTTTATACATCTCAGCTCCTGCCCCAGACTGCACATTAAGAATTGTAGACATACAAACAGATTATGATCTGAGACTCTGAGAGACCAGAGCTAAATTATTTCAACATCATATTGAATAATAAAAACAGAGTCACATTACATCTTTAGGAATTTATTAGGAATATCCTCACCTCTAAGCAGTCAATCACAGCTAGTTGGTGTTGTTCTGCTATCTGTGGACTCAACTTTATCAACCGACCAAGGGCATCAATGCCCATGTACTTGAGATTATGACTGTCACTCTGTCCACACAACAGCAACACTCAGGTAACACACAACATCCAAAATCTAACCAGTACAGCATAGCACAAAATGCAAAAACAAATTTAACCAAAAAACAATTACAAACCTTCAAGAACTTTGCAATAACATCTGCAGCGGATTCTAACAACTTGGGATTGGGGTGTATGGAAGCCACACAACAAATGCACTCATAGAGAACGGCATTCCCAATATTAGTCGATGAATCGCTCTTCCTGATAATATCACCAAGAACAGTATACATGCTCTCACTAGCTTGCTTATCCCCACTCCCCAACAGTGCCAATATCTTTAGCAACTTAACCTGCACAACCAGTCAACCACACCAATAACACCTAACCTAAGCAATCAATAACATTAAGCATAAGCACGATAAATGCATGGGAAAAATATTATGCACAATCAGAGTTACACCTAATCTAAGCATAATCGCATGCACACTCAAAATTACTCTAAGTATAAGCATGATAACATTCCCACTCAGTCACTCAAAATGAAATGATAAATGATAACATCTAACATGCATACTTTCAAGTCAAATTTGCACTTAACCCAAGCACAAGCTGACAAGCATAATAACCGCACTCGGCACACTCACAATAGCACCTAATCTAAGCTTAATAACCTGCACGATCTTCAAAATTACACCTAATCTAAACTAAGTAACCAATGCCACATCCCTCTAACCCCAAATAAAACCGAAATCCCACCTGAATGAACGGCGCGGGCATCTGATGATAATCATAGCTCTTAGGAAGCCTCCTTTCAGCAACCTGCTTCAAGATACTGACAAAGCTACTCACAAGATCCTTATAAGATTTGGCATCAATGGTTACAAGATCAAAGAGCGGGCAAAGGGAGGCACCCATGACACCAGGATCATTATCGCACAGCCTCTTCCTAAAATTGGAAACCAAGTGCGAAACCGCCCCGGGTGACTTCTGGTAAAAGCGGTGCAACGCCATAACGGCCTTCTTCCTAACGGCCTCCTTAGAGTGGCCCAAGAGCTCAACAACCTGAGGCAACACAGCAGGAATCGTCTCGTCGTTAATCAACTTGCAGACGGCGTTAAGCGCTGCACAAACAACAAGGTAGTTATCGGAACGCAGATCCTTCTGGATTGTGTTGACGATGAGGATGATGAGGTCGTGGTCGTCGGAGAGGAAAAGCGTGACGGCGAGGTAACCGGTGCGTTTGAGAGGTAAGGCGTCGTCGTGAGTCATCTTAACGGCGTGGATGTAACCAAAGGAGGCGTCGTGGCCAAGCATCTCGACGTAGAGGAGGCGTATGATGTATTCCTTCATCTTGCGTTTTGGGATATCGGGCTCGAGGAGGCGGCGTTTTAGGGTTTCGATCTCGCGGAGGACGATGCGGTCTTCTTCGGCCTTGGATCGGGCTTCTCCGATGGATTTTACCAGATCCAGGAACTCCTTTGATTGGCCAAATCCGCCTTGCGAACCCATTGCCAGCTCGCGACCGATTGTTTTCAGCTGCTCCATTTGAGCATAGAATGGAATTGCTGAGATCTGAAGAGAGAGAGATAGAGAGTGAGGAGTGAGAAAGTGAAGACGCTGGGGTCAGTGCTGTGGTGCTGCAACTTGAAAGGAAGAAGGAAGCAGGGAGAGACGAGCCAAAGGTTTGTTTCTTTGTGGGATATGAAAAAAATAAATAAATAAAAAAATAATGATTAATGATTAAGCAGAGAAATTGTAGTTTCTATGATATATTACTAAATTAATCCTGCTAAGTGTATAAAAAATCAATGATCAAATTAATGGAATGTATATTTTTTTTTGTGACTCGAAAGAAAATAAACAATAATTAAAAAAGAAAAAATAAATTAGAAATTACTTAAAAAAGATAATTTCGTTAAATATTATTCTCAAATTTTTTTTAAAGCAACAGAAATTTCAGTTGGAGGAGAAAGGATTCTTATTGTCGTCTTTACCATAATATATGCTACTATATTTACATTTCTCAAAATCAACCAAAGATAAACACGAATGAAATGCATATTGAATAACTATATTGAGTATACATTAAAATTAGTTACTAAATACATATTGAAATATAATATATATTAAAAATAAATTAAATTATATATAATTATCAACAAATTTATTTTTAATATATACATAAATATATAATAATTATTTTGATGGCAAATTTTTAGTATATTTGTAGTATTTTTTATTGAATTATTTGTCTAATAGTATGTTTGAAGTGTATATTAAAATTATTTCTAATTATTCGATTTTATATAATTTTTTAGTTAAAATGTATTTAATTAACAATAAAGTATTCTTTACTTAATAGATAACACGCGACACAATATTAAGCAAAATGTCTAAGATGGTTAAAATGAAAAAAATGGGACACAGTATGGGTTCTTGGTTGTGAATTTGTGATAGATGTTGGATATACGTAATTTGAAGAGAAATAAAGTGCCTTTTTTTAATTTTTACTGTAAATTACCATTTGATAATACTTCATAAATAATTATTTCCAAATATTTTCTAAATCCGAATGCTGTATTTACAGGAAATAGATTTTTTTAATTATTTAATAAAATGTGATTTCTCATTTTATATTTTTGAAATAAAATTTAAAAAATATATAAAAAATATTAAAATAATAAAAAAATTGAAAATATCTACTCCCGTATCTACATAATATGTATTTGTGCTTGTGGCATAGTCAAGTTACCTAAACTTTTGTATGCATTGTTAAGAGGAAATTAAGGATGGAATCACTGAATTTGTTTTGTTGTGGATTGCAATTTGCAAAGAAGCTCCATATGTTTCTCATGTGGACAAATCAATTTAATTATATTATTATTATTATTATTATTATTATTATTATTATTATTATTATTGCATTTATTTAACCGATCAGTTATAACGTAAATAGTATAATTTTTTTATATTTACTTAAAAATTGTAAGTTTGAGTTTTATTCTTAATTTTAAAAAAGTTTAGCAGTCTCATTCCTAATTTTAATAAAAAAAGATCCATTTATTCTCTGTCTCAATAAAAAAACAAAATTACTAGGTGAGAAAGCAAGAAAAAAGAGCACGTGTTTCGCAAGTTATGAGAAGAAAGTTTTCTGAAGTTTACGAAGTACGAAACTAAATATAAAAGGACCACTTACGAAATCCGGGAACCTTTTTTCACTGTTTTGTTTTTGGACATTTCTAGGTGCTTGAAATGTTGGGATCGGATGATGGTTTAAATGTTTTTTTAACTTTGTTTGAAGAACCAAACCCAAAAATGTCTAAATCCAAAGTACACAGGCCAAGACCAAATTTAGGAATTCCCAGAACTAAATATTTGTGATTCGAATTAGTGTACAACTAAGGTTAATTGGGCTAGCAACAATAAATGGGTTCTCAGAATGAGTATACTTTTTCTGGAGTTTAAGCATTTTCTACCTTTCCAAAAAAAAAACAGCATTAAGAAACCACATCAAGTTCGACGCCCAATTGATTTGGTCACATAATTTAGCGTCACTAGTGATTCCTTATGGTACTGAGTTTCAGGGGAGGGAAAGGAATTTTCTTTTTCCGGTGAACATCGGGGCCAACGGCCCGAGAGAAAGGAGTTTAATCGAGTAGTTCGGGAGCTAGAATTAGAAGTTATGTTTTGTTATTCTGGGCTTAGGCCTTGGATTGTTTGCTTTTCCAATCCAACCCCGTCCAAAAAAAAGTTCGATACCCAAAAAGAAAAAGGATCACATCTATGGTCTATCCCCTTCCCCATCCCAATTGACAAAGATTTAAAATTCCTGACCCAAGAAAATAAAAAATTAAGAAACAAAACGTGCTAAGGATTAATTTATAATAAATCTAAACTCTATTTAAAAATTTATTATTAATCAATATTTATTTAACGGTACTAATAAATTAACCAGTAAATCAACCTAACCTAGTTATAAGATCGTAAAATTTAACTTCTATTTATTGAATAGATTAATTAATACTCTACCAAAAAAATAGATTAATTAATGAACTCTTTATAATATAGTTTAACAAGTGAATTATTGTGCGGGTCATTTGTTTCAAATTCAACAAATGAAAAGAAAGAAAAAATTGTAACCGTCTCAATTTTTTTTCCTATTTAAAAATTTATATAATTTTTTTAATTGAAAACAGACCCTTGTATATATATGGATATAGAAAAATGTTGTATACACCAAAAGTCAATTCGATATAAAATGTCAATTTTAAAATATAAAATCCGCACCGACAAAAATTGCGGATTTTTGGCGAGCGGGACGGCCGCCCGTCGGGGCAAAAATTTTTATTTTTTTATTAAATAAAAAAGTGATTACTGTTATAAAATTAATAATTATATCATTTTCAAATATTTTTTTATTTTTTGTTTTTATTCTTCTTTTAGTTAATAACTTTATTTATTTTATTTCACAATTTCGTATATATGCTCAAATTATGTGACTTATTTTTTAAAATAAAGATGGTTCTATTGACAAATATTATTTTAAACAATTTTATTGAAGTTAAAAATTAAAAAAAAAGATAATTAAAAATATTATATTATAATTTGACTATTTTTTATTTGTATTTAATTGTTTAATTATTATTTTTAGTTAATTTTATTTTAAAAAAAAAGAGTTAAGAGGGTTAGCCCGTCAATCCGCAATTAAGTGGAGCGCGCTAGCATTTTCAATCCACCAACCCATCTTATTTATGGCAGACTTAGACGGGACGGGACGAGTTGGAATGAGCCAACCCGCTTTCCAACCCTATTTCTATTTATGTTTAAAAGAAGGAGGGAAGAAGACAAAAAAATTCTAATAATAATGCCTTGTTGTGCAAGCATGAAATGAAAATCTCGATTTTTATTGGTTACTTAGTTAGTTATATCAGTTATTTTGTCCTTCTCACAATCTCATATACTACTTTCCCTCTATTTTATGTTTAGTTTTCGTTTCTCAAAGCATATCATAAATTCACATGGCGATCTACGCCATAACCCTAATCTCCCAAACATAACCGTTTTTAATTTCTCATTTGATCCTCCGATTATTCGATCTTTGACACCGCCGCTCTATGGCGACTGAATCTGCCGTGAAAGGACCTCCGTCGAATAGTCCCGGTGATTCGTACATAGGAAGCTTCATAAGCTTGCTTTCCAAGAGCGAGATTCGTTACGAGGGCATTCTCTATTTCCTCAACGTTCATGATTCCACCATCGGCTTGAAGAACGGTACATTCATTCACCACCGCAAACGCAAAATTTTGGATGAGGAATGTTTGATAAAATGTCTGTTGAATCGAAGAAATATTGATTAGCGGTTAAGATGAAATTTGAGAATGCATCAATGGATAAGAACTTTGCAATGCTATATTCGATTAATGTCATTAAGTGAGGAATTACAGTGTTTGGATTCAGAAATTACTTGCATATATTTTTATTGATTGTATGACTCAAATGCTAAAAGCAAGTGATGGAGGAGAATGAAACATGACATGGATCAATCATGCAGTTTGAAACGGAGTAACTCTTGTTTGTTGTTATACAAGTATATAAGGATAAGGATTCTGCATTGGAAATAAATTGCAAACTTTTAAACCATTTTTCAATTAAATATGCATTAATTTAAACAAGCAATTGTAAAATCGTTCTTGTTGGCGGGAAGTAATTAATTGTTTATTATGCACTTAATTAAAGTCTTATTCGAATTAGTAATTTGATACTAGATTTTCAACTGATTTGGTTTGTAACCTTAAGGTGACACTATGTGGCAAACTTATTCCTTGACCCATGTCCTTGAAAGTTGTACACTTATAGCTTTTCATTGCTAGCGATTCTATCTAAAATGGAAACATCTGTGTTATGAGATTATAGTTAGATCCTATGGAACAGAGGGGAGAAGAAAAGATGGTCCACAAATTCCTCCAAGTGAGAAGGTTTATGAATACATTCTTTTTCGAGGAAATGACATTAAGGTAATTGAAATATTATTTAATTGATATGTGTTTTAGTACTAGCATGACAAATAAACATATGGATATTTTTGGTTTGATAATGTGAAGTATCAATCTTGAGTTGCTTAACTTTGAATAGATTGCTCACTTAGCATACATTTTTTCTTTTGATTCTTTTTTTTCTTAGAAAAAAAAAAAACTTTAATTGTGTTGTGTTGGAGGTGTGGTTGATGTGACTAAAAGCTTTTTGGAGAAATTTTATCAACAAAGTCAGATGACTGTAGGTTTGGTCAAACCTTTCTTCTTTGTTTTTCCAAACCCATAAATTCCACCCTAACAGATAAAGCTTAGCTTATAAATGAATGGAGCTTCAAGAGCTAAGGGATAGGAAAGAGATAAAATGGAAGTGTAGAATAACCTAGAATAAGACTAAATGGATCGTACTTAATGAAACAATCATATGAAAGTTCTTTGAAATTTTTTAGTCATTTCGCCTCTAGTGAACCTAATTCTAGCGTGGATATATATATATACATGTATATATGAATCTCAACCAATAGTAGTGAATGAGCTATTTGGTCACAAGAACTTGTGGTGTATGCATGTCAAGTATGGTTATCTAAGTTGTGCATGTCCTTATGAATTTTACCATTTCAGAATTTGCAGATCAAGTCTCCCCCAACATCTGCCAAATCAGAAGAGCAGATACATAATGATCCAGCTATTATACAAGTAATACTGTTTCATGACAATAATTAAAAAATAAATAACAATTTCCATATTTTGACTTGTCAATGCATTTGGATTTGTTCTAATATTTTTTCTATTTACAGTCACAGCTAAACTCTACAGCAGCCTCATTTGGTGGGAGAAATTCGACAGAATCTATTCAAAGGCAGGATAGTGTTGATATGTTTAGTAAAGCTATCCCTATTGGGTTGCTGTCATCTCAGTCTGCAACTCAGCTAAACCCTTCAGATCAGTCTGCTGCTACTCAAGTTGCTGGTCATCCATCCTTTTCCACATCAATGTATTTGAACGGACACAGTGGAATATCATGCAATAACTCTAATTCTCTGCTACATCCCGGTCTTCTTCAATTGCCGTCAATGGTAGCATCACCTTTACCTTACCAAAGTTGGATGCAAACTCCGGAAACTGAGGTTCCTAACAAAGTGGGATGGACACCTTTATCAGACTATGGTCTTCCTGTATCTTCTACTAATACTTCTCTTGTAAATCAAACTCGCTCTCCGTCTCCTAACCCTTTACAAATTTCTGATTCACTTGATGTTAATTCCCTCTTACCTACTAAGGCACCCATGCCATATCCTACGCCCATGACTTTTGATGGATCAAACATACATTCATTTTCTTCACCTCTCCAAGAAATAAATTCTATTGATAACCAAATATCTGAAAAAATTTGCCCTGACCCAAGGTCAATTTATCTTGGACATGCCTTTCATCATCCTTCTTCATTTGTAGGTTATAGTTCAGGCCCGTTGCCAATACCTCCATCTTTGTTAACTCCAGATCAATTTGCACATCCCAGAGAAAATGTATCTCCTTTAACACAGAATTTGACCCCTAATCAGAAAGATATGGGTTCTTTGATTCCAACATCTTCTAATTCCTCTGTATTGATGCCTTCTATAGTGTCTCAAGCACCACTACTGCCATTACCAACTTTAGTGCCAAAGGTTAGAAAACTTGTATTCTTCTCCTTACAGATATGATGCATAGTATTAGAGTTTTCTATTATTATTATTTTGCTGTTAAAAATTTATAAAACTTGTGATCAAATATCATGGATTGATTATATAATGGGTATAGCTATCCTTATAAAATAAGGGTACCATAAAATCATTAAAGCATATTACAACTATAAATGGGTTAATATTCAAAGACTGAGTTTTTTTGTTGATTTTTTGCAGCCTCACTCAATAGCTTCCCAGTTCAATGAAGAGTTTGATTTTGAGGCCATGAATGAAAAATTCAATAAAGATGAAGTATGGGGTTCTCTTGGAAAGGCAACTATGAACATAGAAGGAGTGGATGACAATGCTTCTTCTATCAGTTCAGGCGACAAAGACAGTCAAGGGAAGACACCAAGTCCTAAGGTAAGTCTGTAATTTTTCCAGTTACATAATTTGCTAATCTTATTTAATAACAAAAACTTAAGTGTCAAAGCATCTGAGTTATGTAATGTAAATCAAGTTATACTTGAAGTTTGATTGCAGACTTTTTATTCTTGTTTTCTCATTGTAGTCTGCATACAAGAAAGATGACTTTTTTGACACAATTTCCTGCAACTCTGAGAGTAGTGGAAGGAATGGACAACACCGTTTATCTGAGAGAATAAAACTGGATACCGAGGTCTGTAAAGACATCAGAAACTGAAATTTTTTAACCATGAAAATATCCTTTAAACTGCATGGGATATTGATGTATTGCTGACCTTTGCTATTTGTAGACGTTTGGCAATTTCCAACACAGGCCTAATTTTGGCTATGGTGGTGGTCGCGGTATGAATTTCAGAGGCTCAAATAATTGGGGAAGAGGTTATGGTTATGGTAGGAGAGGACGTGGCCCAAACTTTCATCGTTTCTAGTGACAAGTGGTATCCATGTTTTCTCGTGTCTACCAGAGCTAAACTTCGTATGTGTGTGATGTTAACATAATTTTTTAATCTTCGACATTTGGTTACTTGATGTCAGTCTTGCAAAATCACCACCAGGTTCATGTTTTATTTTTTTTGGGGGTTCATGAACTGGTATTTGATATCTACTTTCAACTAACTACCTTCTATAATACATAGCAATCAGTAGCTGGAGAATTGAGAAACTATTCCATTGAGACAGTTTTCTCTTTTCCCATTCTCTTTCTTTTCTAAAAGGAAAAGCTGTTCATTTTTTCAGTCTCAAATGTTTATTTCTTGAGGTGTTGTACATATCCTTAGCAGTGGATATAATTCATACTATAATAAAAGATTTATGCTAATACTAGCTTGTCATTCTTTTTTATTTGAATATGAGAAGAAAAAAATGGTGAAATTTTTATTAATTATGTTATTAATCTGATCTGAATTCTAAACTCATGTGGCTGCCTTGTTCATTGATACTGAAAATGTATTGTTTGAGCTTCAAAGATAATCTGCCATGGTCTTCTCAATTTTTTACTAAACCTGGTCCAAAAGTATATCACTATCATCTTAAATTTCAATTTGATATAGATGTCAAGTTTCCCTCACTGCATATATGTGCCATTGAAATATATAAGATTAGAAAAAATATTCAGTGTTATGTAAGGACATGAAGGTTGTCTAAATCTACTTTTTACTAACTTAAGCTGACTATTAAAGCCTCAAGTTTTAACCAAAAGATGTTATGACGAAACAAACATTAATACACTACACACTCAGAATGATTGAACAACTCTCTTAAAAGTTATTACAATTTTCGTTTTCTCAACTTGTGTTATTTGAACAAAGATTTTCATTCTAGATCACTGGAGATACAGAAGCAGAGAAAAGTTTTTTTTTTTTTTAATATATAATTCATCAACGCCTTTTCCTTCTAAGAACTTCAAGAACAGATTGTGCTGTGCAATAAGCTATAGCCTGAACAGTGATCATTGGATTCACACCCAATGCTGTAGGGAACACACTTGAATCTGCCACATAAAGCCCTTCCATTTCCCATGTCTCCCCTGTTTGATTCACTGCCGATTCCTTTGGATTTGAACCCATCCGACAACTTCCCATCTGATGCGCAGAGCACAATGGCGTCGTAAGCCCAGTTAACGGCCTTGAACTCTCCTCCTTAACAAATTTATCAAAATCATGGTAGCTAGATTGCTTTACATTCAATTTTCTTCCATTGACGTGATGTGTTCCAATTTCTTCAGCTCCTGCTGCTGCCAGAATCCTTAGTATCTTTTCAACTCCCATTTGTAAATTATGTTCATCTAAATCTTCCATATGATAACTTATTCGGGCTGGGGAATCCACTGTCCCTGATCCTTTATCCCTTGCTAGTGCAAAGATATGAGCAGTTCTTGAAAACTTTCGCATTCGATCTTTAATATCAGTCCCGGAAACCCATGGCATGACAATTGAGAACATACCAGGATGCAGTGAAGGTGTTTGGATCACGGCTCCATATCCAGATTTCTCAAACTCTGCAACAACCGGCGACATGGCTGTCATTATCCCTCCTTCAAAGCTTCTCTTCTCTGCCTCAGGCCACACCTCAGAACTGGGTTTATCCGGGAAGTATCCCCAAGCCATTGTCACTGGGTGAAGATGCAAATTTTTCCCTATGTTATCATTCTTCAAGCCACTTCTTTTTAGTAACTCTGGAGTACTAAGTGCTCCACATGCTACAATTGTCACCTTAGACTCCACCACACATATGTCCTTAGCTCCTCTGTATTCGAATTCAAACGCCACCCCGCTTGCAATTTTTCTATCTTTTCCTCTCTTTTTCTTGTGCAAGACTTTTATCGCCTCGCAGCCTGGAAGAATCGCTCCGTTGCCTGATTTAACCAAATCCACAAGCCATGTTTCTGAGGTCCCTTTCTTCTTCCCATCCTTGCAACCCAAGCAACACCAACCGCAGTAGTGATCCGATGGCGAATTCCTAGGAATGTTGCTCACAGGATACCCCATTTCTTGACACCCTTTTCTCAATACAGCATTGTTGAATCCTTCATCTTCAATATCTGATTGAACTCCCATGCTTTCACAAACAACATCCATTGCTTCTTTATACAGATCACTCTCAAACAACTCCAAATGATGCTCATCACTCCACTCCTTGCATACATGATCAGGGGTCTTGATGCATGCTGACCTAATATAATATGATAAATACAACTTGGTCACACATTTAAGGAATTTAAGGTAGTAATATTCAATACAGATACACATTTGATATTTGTGTATGATAGATACTTACCAATTAATTGCAGAGCCTCCACCAACAGTAGAACCTGAAAGTATGAGCACACTCATATCATCAGTTGCAACCATACCACCATTGAGGTACATTTGATCCATGGTTGGACCTTCAAGAAGGGTAAGATTGTTCCTAGCAGAATATCCTCCTTTTTCCAACACCAAAACCTTGTAACCAGCTTTTGCAAGAACACCAGCTACAACACCACCACCAGAGCCAGAACCAACCACCACTGCATCACATTGGATAACCAATGAAGGGGAACACAATTTAGGAGCAACTTTAGGCTTCCGACGGATCATCGAAACCCCGAATCCATGTCTTCTTAGAGCATCTGCAGTGATGTCTCTTGGGTTGTTGAGATGGACTAATCCTTTGTAAAGTGGTCCTATGGCATTTTCAACATCATCATCATCATCATCATTTTCTTCTTCTTTTCCTCTTGATTTTCCTTGCAAGAAATGGTCTTTCAACTGTGATTTGAATTCTGGATCAGGTCCACAATACCCAATTGCCTTCCATGATGAATTGTCTTCTGATTCATCTACCTGAAATCAAGCATCACATACCATGATCATTTTTTCAAGGTTCTCCAGCAATGAGGAAAATCATCATATATTCATTTAAAACTAATGTATTAATTTTGGTTAATTGCTGCATTATTAACTTAGCAATTACCACATGAATTTTCATGCAACAAAAGAACATTACTTTGGGATAATGAGCCATGATTCATTTGATTTTATTGCATAATGAACTAGATTTTGCTTTTGGATGTAATGCACCACGAATTACAATATACTTTTTTTGGGTTAACAAAGAGGCTTTACGCCCAACAAAAAAAATAACAATCAGAAACTAGCCTTTGAACTACAATATAGACCTAGAATACAATCTACAAAATTTTGGGCCAAGCTAATGGTCTATTGGGCTTTTTATATTTGTGAGACAAGTTGTATTACTTGACATGAGGCCAAAAAAAAAGTTGTGTTACTTGACATATATGTAAATAGGGTCAAGGTCACTTTTTAATTTTGGTATTGCCATTTCAGTGTTGTTTTCCACCAATGTTAAAACTTGGTAAAATTTTTTTATGTGAACAAGATAAATTTAAGGGTTAGATTTATAATTTTAATTTTTTTTAAATATGTAAATCTGGGAGTTAGATTTATTTTTTATTATTTAAATTTTTTTAAACATACAAACTTGACCATTAGATTTATATTTTAGCATTAATTTTTTTTAATGTGCAAATTGGACTCTTTGATTTATTTTATAGTGAAAAAAATATTTTAATACAAATCGGACTTTTTAATTTGTGCACTATAAAATCTAACACTCAGATTTCTCTACAAATTTTATTATTCCTCAAATTGAGGATCCGAATTGTTATTTAAAATAAAAAATTAAATTAAAATCCATGTGAAAAAAACATACTAATTAACCATTACACTAAATTACACACAATCTTTTTTTATTTCTAAAAAAAAAGCTAAATAAGGTATGAGTTAATGGGATATCACATTTTAATGCTAGAGAGTTAATTTTTCATGGCCAATATCAACCAATGTTTTAAAAATATATATATTTTAGATTCTAGATCCTAATATAAATTTATAATTTTAAACGTTAAATTATAAATTCTAAATATTAAATTCTTTAAAAAGAATAAAAAAAATTTTAAATAAAAATTTTGACTAATATTAATTAACTAAAAATTTTCTTTTTATAATTTTTCTTTTTATACATATATGTAATATTTAAAAAAATACGGATTTAACAATTTCAGTTAATATCTTGTGTATTCAAATTAAACTGCTTGACCCAAGATGTGAAAATTAAAAAACCTCATCACATTAAAGTGAAAAGGAAATGTTAACTTCAGGTAATGCTACTTGCACAATTCTTTTATTTATAGAACACATGCATATATTATTGTACTATGAAGTTTAACAAAGTAAGCAAAATAAGGTACAACCACATAAAAGCTCAACCATCAACTGTATCCAGTTATAAACGTTATTTATTGTGAAAGCGACACTAGTCCTTTTCTATCTTCTGGAGTATTTGCCAGTAGTCCTTTTAACTTATGGCAAAATAGAAAAAATGCATGCTTGGTGGTCATCTTGTCCCAACCTATATAAGCTAAGATTCTAGATAGATTGAGTTGAATAAAATTAACTTCAAATTTTATGACATTCAAGCTCATCTTTCAAGAATTTCTATCTATGTCATCAACATTCTTTTTATTTTAATTTTTAACAAGACATTTTACATTTTTTTCTTTTGCCTCCCTAAAACCATTCATTCAGATTAGAGTGGTACATAACAAATAAATAAGGCTGGTACTACATATACATCATGTGGGCATTTAAGGGCATGGGACCTATTGAAATGAAAAACAAAAATGTTACATGTACATAAAATAGGAAAAATTTTAAGTATACCTGGAATATTAGTTGTTTTAACTGTTGATTTTAATTAATATATATTATATATAATTTTTATAATTCAGATTAACAGTTAAAACAATTGGAATATCAGTATTTTCGCTACGCTTAAAATTTTTTTCATAAAATATTAATTATATATTAATTAATCATAAAATATTTGGTATATGTATTATTTAGGCTGATTTTTTTTTGTGTGGAAAAAATTTTGGTGTTTTTTTGGAAAATAGGATTATTTAGTGTAATTACAGATGGGTGGATTTTGTAAAAGAGAAGTCAACACGTGGGGCGTGTTGCAACACGTGGGAGGCGTGTTGAACACATGGCAGCATTCTGGCCAACACGTGGGGGCGTGTTTGACACGTGGCAACATATTAGCCACCACGTGGGGGGCGTATTGCATCACGTGGGCGTATTGAATGATTTTTACAATACTGTAATACACTTCAAATATCAATATTCAACCAAACCACCATATTTCTTTCTATATTAAAAATAATTTTTGTATTATTTAATTTATTTTTAATATATATTTTATATTTTAATATGTAATATACGAATAATTAATTTAATAATTATTTTATATGTTATGATTTGACTTGCTTTCAAAGATGCTGCTAGCTATGTATGTAGCCTATATTATTTGCCATGTTACACTTCTACTTATAGGTGTATGCTATAGTGCCTATATATATTTACCTAATTTATTAAAATGAGATAAAATTTAATATTTAAATTAAAAAATATAAAAATAAAAAATTTTTTAATATTTAAAATTTACCATAAAAAATAATTTTAACAATTTCAACATCAAAATTACAGGCACCATAGAATTGGCCTTACCTATATATCCCTAATAAAATGACCCTACAACAACTTGCCTTAAATGCCGTTTACAATTGCCATGTCATCTTGAGCTGTATCATTGTATCAAATATTTATTTTTCAATTTATACATTTAGACAGTGCTATGATTTCAGTGTACTCTATAGCATGTACATAATCATAATTAAATCTACCAAAATTGATTAATATGGTTTTGCTTATTATATAAGTTATAATATATGTTTGATTTAGCTAGCAATAGATTTGTAATCTTCTTTTTCAAAAATATTATTTGGATATAAAAAATCAATCACTATATATTATGTATATATTATTTAATTTATTTTTAATATTTTTTTATATTTTAATATATATTTTATACGAATAATTGATTTGATAATTGATTTTTTATATATATCTAACATGGTTGTTGAATTTTTAAAATCTACCAACGATTTTCTTAAAAGAGAGCAATAAATTAAATAATAAATGCTTCGACAAAAAGAATAAAAATAAAAATCTGATTGAAAAATAATATAGCATATGATTATATGTCTTAAAAATAGACCAAACAAAGAATTTAATTAATATATGTGATTTCTAAGAATCATATATTTTTTTCTTATTATTGTGTAATAAATATTCTTGTGATGTACTGCCGAAGGCAATAAATGTTTATCTACTATAACTCAGATTTTACAAGCAAAAAAATCATATATCTACTCTTACCAATTTTTGTGCTAGGATTCTTTAGGTATCAGTAACACAGATATTTCAATGTGTACGAACATGAACTCCTCATTAATTTACGCTGGCAACTGGCAAGTAGACCTACCTTGGCTTTGAATATAGGATCTATGAGAATGTACCAATTCAAAGCGAAATATTTTCAATCTATAATGTTTTGGAATGTAATTTTTTTTAATATGAAAAAATATTGGTGTTTTTGTTAAAAATATAATTATTTGGTGTAATTACAGGTGAGTGAATTTTATAGACGGAGAGTCAACACGTGGAGGCGTGTTGTCTATGTGGTAATATCCTAACTAACACGTGTTGAATAATTTCCACAATACTGTAATACACTTCAAATGTTAATATTCAAACAAAATACCATCTCCATTTTCATATTAAAAATAATTTTCGTTTTTTATACACAAGAATGTAAAAAATCTATTTCGGACTAATTAAAGGTGAAATATTGTTGAATAAATTACCATTTGTCTCCATAAAAGATATAGACGCTGGCAAATATACCCATATAAGAATAAAATGACAATTGTAATCATTGAAGATGGCCTTCGTGTGCCAAAAGTACCCGGATGTTGGTTATGCAATTGGTCTGTTAGAGTACTTTTGACACACATAAACCATCTTTTATAATTACAATTGTCGTTTTATTTTTATATGGATATATTTGTCAATGTCTATATTTTTTATGGGTTCAAATGATAATTTATTCGATATTGTTTTACTTTGTAAAAAAAAACTGAAGAAGAAAAGGTTGGTGTAGTAGTGTTTCTAGTATTTGAAGTAGTGATTAGGTGAAAAATAATGTAAGTGTATGTCACGTCCAATTTGATGCATGTTGTTAAATAAATATACTCTATGCTTTAATTTGATGTAGCACCAAACTCTCATACATAGGAAAGGAAAATGGATAGAAAGAAACACCTAACAACTAACACATCACCATGCATTATTCACCAACCCTTGCCAACTACAATCATATCACATATAGTTAATAATATTCTTCACTTTTTTTTCTTTTTTTATTATGTCAACATACACAAATATTGTATGTTAATGATAAACTCTTTTAAGTTAATTAAATCTTCACCACGTATACACAAAATATCAAGGAAATTATTAAACTAGAAAAGTGACAAAACTAAAGCAGGTGCCATCTATATGTAACTTGTTTGTATTATACAAACACCTTGCATAACAGTGACAAATCTTCATACGAATTAAATTGAGATGCTGATATATAGATAAAGTGATACACATGGATTTTCTCCTATCATATCATACACATATACAAAATTATTGGTCTTTTATATACATATATAATTATCATCATTAAATTTTTGCATGCTTACAAAATATATAGTTGTGCGCATCATCAATAATTAAAGACATGCTAAATAAACAGTAGCAAGTTATTAAAATTATTTTTTATGTTAAATTTTAAATCCTAAAAATCTAAAAAATAAAGTTCAAAAACTAATTAATTTACAATAAAGAAAAAATTATTAATTAATGTTGGTTATTACTAACTAAAAATCTATTCCTTGGGCTTATTCAAAATTGTATTAAATATTAATTAAATTAATTAAATTAGTTTACCTGAGTAAAGAAGACATGTAGAGTAAGAAGCTTGATGGTTCTGAAGAACATCCTAAGATGGTGAAAATAACTAAGAGACCAAGATTGAAGAATCTTTTGGCGTTTATGAAGAGGGAGGTCAGGGAAGCTTTGGATAAAAGGAAACTTGTTTGAGAGACATGGCATCCCACATAATATTAATGTTCCAATCCATGTAGACAACATCCATAACCCTATCTTCAATAACCTTGTTAATGGATGTTTCAGTCTCTCACTTATCACTCCCCCAACCTGCACATATATGAATCCATATAATTAATAATAAACTCACAATTAAACAAATCTTTGAGTTATTTTAAATTTTCAATATTTTTATAACTCTTTCTTTAAAATATTTCTTCTTCGAGCTACTATTTTATAAAATTTTTAGCGACGGTAATGTTAGATATATAATTATTTAAATATGTCTTTTCGCTTTTCAGTTTAAACTTTTTGAATAAATTTCTAAAAGGTTTACATGCACAAAGAAAAAAAAAAGTTAAAAACACATTTTAAAAAGGCTCTCCATCATTCAAATTAGGGTTTAGAAACAAATTAAATATAAAAATGGGAAATCAAAACAAGAATAATAAAGTTGAAAAAGATAAATAGGCATACATGTTGAGGTGTTCCAGCCATGGAAGCTGAAGTTTTGTAGAAGTTAGCAAGAGATTGATCAGAGAAGGCATGAAGATTATTGTGATTGATAGAAGGCAAGATGGTGTCACATAAGGCAATGAGAGTTTTCATTTGCCTTTGGTTGAGTGTGTTTTTGAGAGGCTTTTGTTTTTCTCTCATTTCTCCACCACCACCTTCTAGAAGGAGCCTTTGTGTGTCAATGCTACCAAGCTCAATCACACTATGATCTTTTGATCCCAAACCCAATCTAAAGCTACTATTGTTTTTGCTACTAATAATATTCTTGTTTTCCTCCATTTTATGTGTTTCTAATAAAGTATCAAACTTTTAGTTATTTCATGTATTGTTGTGTCAAACCCTTGGAGTTTATATAATACCCCTTTGTGGGATTGGATAATAATATCCAATTATATTGCTTAGCTAGCTTCAAGAAATAAAAATAAAAAGGAGACAATAAATTAAAAGGGTAAATAATGGTAATTAATTAATACATTATAATATTCAGTTATTTAATTAGTATCTTATAGATAAAATTTTAAATGATATATTTTTATTTATGTGTTTGAATGCCTATATATATAAATGAATTTCACAAAAGCATTAATTAAAAATACTTTTTATTAATATATAAAAAATAATTTATATACGCTAGCTAGCTATAGAAATCTAACCATGTATGTATTATATATATTATGTCATTATTGTAATAGTTATATAAATATAAACTATTATAAAATTGTATAAGACACATCCTTAATTAAGTTTTTATTAGATGGTAATATATATTTATATCAATAATATTTGAGAAACAATAAAAAATCAATTTAAATAATTTAAAATTTTTATTAATTGTCATTAGAATAATTATATAATTTTAAATATAATAAATATATTAATTATAGATAATATATATATATATATAATTATGGATATTTATATATACAAATATATAAAAAGGCGGGTTAAAAAAACTAAGAACCATATATATATATATATATATAATATTAAAGAACCGAACCCTAACAAACACGTGTGAAATACGTTGGATTTTTAAAATATATATATATACCGTCGAAGAAGATTTTTGAGGATTTCATTAAGTGGAAAACGTTTTGAAGATAACGAACCAAATTAATAAACAGATAAATTATAAAAGTTCAAAATAGCAATAACGAAGAAATTAAAGAACGAGAAAGAAAAGAGGGAAAAAAAGTTACGAAATAAATGCAACGAATAACGGTACATATTAACTCTCATCACCTGCCACCATTTAATTCCTTGTTACTCGATTTTGATTGTAATGCCTTAAACAAGTAGTAAAACACAATCCTCCTGAATCATTAGCATATAAAAAGTAAAAACTAAAATAAATGAATCATTTTGTTGGTGTAGCTTTGCCGAATAAAACAAATGTCCGAGGCGAATTTTATTCTTGGCTATGAATCAATTGAATTAGATAATCAATTTTACAAGAATAAGACTACAGATGGATCGGATAATATCCGTATATTCGTAGTAATTATTTGCATCCGATTCAAATTTTGTGAATATTATCCGATCCGCACTATAGTCGGATCGGATTACAGATTCGACAGTGATATTCGCGGATTCAATTCGTAAATTCGCATATCCGCACATCACATATAAATAGCATAGTTTAAGAAAGTAAATCCTAATGTGATATGAATTTTATGATATTTTGTTTTTAATTTTTTATGTTGTACTTCAACTTAGAATAATTAAACTTAAATCTTGTGTTATTATTTTATTTTTGTTATTCAAAAGAACTATTATTTATAATATTTTAGGAGTAAATAGATTTAAATAGATAAAAAATGAATTTTCTGGATATCCGATCTGATCCGATGAGTACAGTGCAAATCGAATAAAATTTTAGGTTATATCTGATCCGATCTATGTGCAACCCTATATAAGAAGGTTCTTTTTACCCTTTCATTTTTTTTCCGGTTTTTGGGTTTGGTAACTTCTATATTATAAACTAATATTTACATCACTATAATTTTGATGCATTGATAGTATAAAATATTTTATATATTTATTTAATTTCGTTCCTGTTTTTTAATAATTATTTATGCAGATAAAATAAAATATGGTTATTTTTGTTAATTACGTAGCATTATATAATTGAATACACGTGTAATATTATTTTATACTATATATTAAAATTAAATTTTATTTATGTTTGTAATAATTTTATAGAATTGTTTCATTTGTTTGGCTTTATTATTTATTTAATTGATTTTCATAATTTTATAAATTTATATCAAATATTTAATATTTATGCAAAATAAAAGATCTCATGTATTAAAATTCCTTATGACATCTTGATAGTAATTTTATCATTTTTATACAGAATTAATGATTGGTCTTATCCGCGTGTAGTAATGGTTGTTTTAAAGCGGTTCCATTTTTATAAATATTTCAACTTTTAAGTTGAAAATTCTTAAAACATATATTACATATCAATTATATTATATGAAATTTAGAATTATAGTTAATTACAAATCATATGCTAATAACTATAATAAGAAATAAAAATTAGATTCTTGTATAATATTTATTGAAAGAAAAATATTAAGCACATCGAATTAGTGTAGAAGCAAAAAATAAAAATAAAAAGAAAAAAAAATATGCCATAAGATTTTAGTTATCATTGTTTATGAGAATTCTATATACCTATTATCATGTACCGTGAAAGAGTTTAATACTTTTCTAGTAATTAAATTTGAATATTAATTATCAAAAAAATTAAAAGAGATTAATATGTATAATTTTATAGTGCCATTCTTTAATTAGGTGCTACCATGAAAAAAAAAATTGCTTTTCATGCTAATTATATAAAAATATTAGATATATTAGTATAATTTTTTTTAGTTAATAAAATTAAATTCAAAATCAATATTCTTTATGGTAAAATTGAATCTTAATTTTAATTATAATAATAATAGTATTTTCTCGAGATGATATATAACATATTATTTAAGGGAGAAAATAAAAAAATTAGAAATTAAGTGGTAAAAAACTATAAAATTAATTTAAAAAATTGAAAAAAAAAACATGTATAATTATATTTTTTAAGCAAATAAATAATATTATGTAATTATTTAATTTTGTATATTCATATTATTATTCATATTATAATTTTCTGAATTCATTTGACAGAAATTAATTTATTAATGGAGGTAAAAATGGTGATATACAATATTATTGGTGCATGGCCTATATACAGTATTATTATTTTTCCAAACCTAATTTTTTAAATTTTAATTCTCCAAATACTTAAACTTCACAGCAGACAACAAGCATGGCTTCTTTAATATCGTCGATACCAATGGCAACCATTATCATCGTCTCAAAAAACACACAGATTCACTCTTAATTAAAATATTTTTTTTCTCTTAAAAACGCAACTTATGTTTTGTGTCATTCAAAAAAAATCTGACAACCAAAAAAACATAGGTTACATTTTGTTGTTTAAAAAAAATAAAACGTGAAAACAATAAAATAAAAGTTGCGTTTTATTATTTTGATGAACAAAAAAAAAATAAAAAACGATTGAAGATGATAAAACGCAAGTTATGATTTATACTGACACTATGAAATTTTTGTTCATGCGTCTATTTCATTACATTACACCATTATTGTTTCGTATAGAAAAAAATGAGCCTTCATTTGAAGTTGAATTGTACTATTTTTTATTTAAAACTATTTTAAAAAATGACTATAGTGACGTGTTGTTATATATAAAAATTAAGAAGGAAAAAGAATATTTCAATTAAAAAAATGACTACTTATATAAATTTTTATATATAAAGATAGTGATTTAGTTAGAGTTGTCACTGTCTCTGAGTTACAGTACCTTCCCCGGCCCCTCTTTGTACAAAGCAATAATATTGTCACTAGTTTTCTTAGAAATTTGTTTATTATATACTTAAATATTTTCTAAGATTATTGAGAGTGTATTAAAAAAATTAATTCTTAATTTACTCTCAATAATATATATATATATAGGTTTTCAAGAATATATTATGTTATAATTCTTAACATGCAAACATATTTAATCATATTATTTAATTTGTTATGATTTGTACCTAGAGAAGATCAGAGCTACTTGTTATAAAACTTATAACAAACACGAAAATGAATCACTTTAAAATAATTAATTATTCTAAAGAATAAGTTAATAAACTGGAGAACAAATACTAATATTTTTTGTAATTTAATTATTTAATTAAGATATTTGTCCAGAATGTTATATATATATATATATATATATGAATGGAATGAAATTAATTTGTGCCAAATGAGATAGCTACACTGACACATAGACCCAAGCCTTCTCTGGCTGGGCATGAACGTACGTGTATTTGGGTGAGCTGTATTTAGTTAGTGTCTTTAAAATACATAAACATATATATAAATATATAAAAATATATAAACATAAAAATACATAATTTTTGTAATGTGTTTGATAATAATATACAAAATAACACATGAAAAAACTAAATGTCAAATTTACTCTCAATATCTTATGTATTGTCTTTTATGTATTAATAATTTTAAAAATAATTAAAGATAAAAAAATTAAATTTTATATCTTATGTATTGTGTCTACATGTCTTAACTAAAAAAATACTAAATATATATATTTATGTGTATCTATATACTACGATATTTATCTAAATTTATGTCTTAACAAACAAACAATAAACATATATTAATGTGTTTAATAATTAATATCCATATCTTAACAAATAAACACAACATATAAGTTATTGGCACTTGAATCTTGATCAGATAACAACGCATCTTACGGCAATATCTTGAGACGTTTTTTGATCTGATATACGTAAATTATAGGTGAATTAATTAATTAATATAATGGAAAGTGATGTTCAAAACTCGACCGACCAAACATTATGATAGTACTATATGTTATATGAATTATATTTAGTGAATAATAATGGACGTTAGTTATTAAGAGTATTGTAGTAGTATATATATATCTTATGTGTCGTATACACTAAATTCAGTTAGTTGTGAGTTCGTTAGTAAGTGTTACTTTCAACAGAATAATGATAGTTAGCTATCAGTAGCTTTTCTTTCTTTTCATAATAATGTCTACTCTTGCGTGTAATTAAAGAAGTCTTTAAATAAATTACTTGGATAATCAATATATTATTAGAATAATGTTGGAAATTAAAACTAATATTATAGTAGTTAATTTCAGCTAAAATTATAGTAAATTATCAATTAATTCAATATGAAATCTACTAAAAATGAGTTTTTTTTTAGATTGAATTTTAAATTGTTTTATTTGAAGTTTAAATATTTTTATTTTTAAGAATTTCGGATGTTCTTATATTTTTTTTAAGAATAATGTTTTTTTTCTCATATTATTATTAGTATTCTTTTCAACGCAAATGTAGTTTTCCGTTGGACTTACATTATTAGGTCTTTAATTTATATTGCTTTCCATGTCTTTCAGGAACTATAACTTAATTTAATTATATGCCAGATATATATGGCAGATCTAGCTACTTTAATATTCATTGTATATTAACAAGTAACAATCAAGCGATGCTGCATGTTTTAGATTACGTTTTAAATATGAAACCAACGTTTTTCTTTTAACCAACGAAAAATTTAAAAACGCATATGATTATTGTTTTAGAAGATCCAAATTAAAGTATAGATGATTGTTTTAGCGACGAATCGGCATTATAATAACAACAACGTCATCAACAACAATATTAAGTGGTCAAGTATTCTTTAGTTTCTCTTTCTCAAAAAAAAAAAAAATACAACAAAATAAGAAGAATAAAAAGAAGAAAAACCAATAAAAATACAAAATAAAAAAAATTGAACAAGAAGAACAAGAAGTCAAGAGAAAAAAAAAATAAATGCAGCAGCAACAATGGAAGAAGTAGAAGAAAAAGAAGTATACGATTCACGCGTGTTTTTATATAAGTGTGTTTTGTTGGGCTAATCACCAATTGAATTAATTTAGTTTGACTTAATTTACAAAAATCTTTATATGTGTAATAGGAATATCATCAGCGGCGGAGCTTGAAACAAAATTTTGGGAGGTCAAATAGAAGATAATTGTCAAGATGCTTTTGATATGAACTCTATTTAAGATAAGCACATTTAATCTCATCTCTTTCATTTGGGTAATATTGCCAAATTTATAGCCATTTTCTAGGATCTCGTTTCAAAGAATTAAAATCAAACTCATTAGATGTAACGCTTTAAACTTTTGAAGGTTGTATCTTACTTTTTTCGTGATTTATTAAAGTAAAAAAAAAAAACTATTTACATGTGTTAATATTGTAAAAGTTATATGTTTTCTTCCTTGAATATTAGCTTTCCTCTTAAAAATACATCAATTCCTTCATTTTTATGATTATTTTATATAAAAATTTGAATATATATCCTGTAAAATATATAAAAAAAAATTAGAAGAACAAATATTAAAATTTTATAATATTTATTGAATTTTTTTATCAATTTATACAAATACAATAATATCAATACTTATTGAATATTCTAATTTTTTTTATCATATACAGAATTAAATTAAATAAATAGTAAAATATAAAATAATATTAAATTACATAAGTAAAAAATACCTAATTTTTTATATTTGAACTCAAAGATAGAGGGAATATTGCTTATTAAATAGTGATATGTGAAATGCGAATACACTCAATTCAATCCAAATTTAGCAAGGTTTGAATGTTTAAAATTAAAAATTATTGTGCACTAAAAGCAAAAAATGAAGATTAAACTTTAATATTTTAAGTTATAGTAAAGTATTTGAGCCAATTAAACTATTTTTTATTTTTTGAAAAAGTACTACTAATTTTTTTGACAAAAATTTGAGGGGACTATGCCCCCTTGTTTTAACTAAACTCTACCCCTGAATATCACAATATAATAAACCAACTATTGAGTTATTAGTCAAATAATAAGTTCACTTATTTGCTTAAACATGCATTAAAAATTCGAACACAAACCCTTATTTGGCTTAACAGGATGAGGAATATTGTAGAAAATAATAATATTAATAATAATAATAATAATAATAATAATAATAATAATAATAATAATAATAATAAAAGCATGTTTCTACTTATTATGTTTATAAATATAAAATATTGAGATAAAAATACACAAATATAAAATTATAATAAATAAGAAACACAAACACATAAAAGACAATTTTTCTTTTATTATTTATATTAATTTTTTATAATTATATTTTTTTATTATCATATTTTTTTTTCTAAAACTTGTGTAGAAAAATGAGAGTAAAATAATCTTTTATAATTTAATTTTTTTTATATTTAACTTATCACCAAACAACCTTTTTATTTTATTTTTAGTGTCATATTTTATTCTGTTTTTAAAACCAAACAAACCCTAAAACAAGAGCCCTTTTTTTTTTTTTTGGGGGTGCTAAAACAAGAGCTTATACAACACCTTTCACCATTACCATGCAAAAATATATACACCATAGGATTATTCCTAGCTTGAATTAAATTAGGGGTACCACCTAAATAATTAAGATCTTTAATTTCCTGAATTTGGACCATATATGTCATAATCGATCCATGAATATGTAACGTGTATAGTTTCTTGTTATATGCATCTGTCTTGTCTCTAGCTACCACTTTCCTTAGTATATACCAAGTTATTACCAGAACTTCTTAATCCTTCTTTTTAGATATATCTTGGTATACAGTGTACACTACTTTTGACCTTTCTTTTCGATAAATGTAGCAACACTCTTGAATTTTTTTTTCTTCCTTTCCTTATTTGCAATTGTAGGTGTAATGCTCCCCTAGATGTCATATTATTTTCTTTTCTTTTATTTTATGTGTGGTTTTTCCTTATTCCTAACGGCCTTAGCGAAAAAATTTTTAGAATGATCACAGTTATGACTTGATTTTGTTATTTTTTTTTGTTTTGCAGCTGCGTACTTCTTCTCTATTTTCGAGTCAAATTTATTAGAGATATAATTATTTATGTGTCTCTTCTGATCAACTTAAATTTTTGTGATAAATAATTTTATGGTATAATATTAAAGCTTTAATGATTTAAAAGTCTAGAATTCAATATTTATTATTGAATCCAAAAAAAATTAACATAAAACTAAAAGAGATTTTTACATGAAAATATATTAAAAATATATTGATTTATATATCTTTTTATATCAGTTTAAATTTTAAAAAAATAATTTTGTCATACTACTTTTGAAAAAAAAAGTAAAAACCTAAAAACTTTCAGAATATAAGAAAAATATGGAAGCAAGCTAAAATATTAGAGTTGATAGAGTGTCTAGAAGATCAAACATTACAATTAAAACTTAGTCACGTGGCTATTGAACATTAATTTATTACTAGCTAGTGCAACATTATTAGTGAATATTAGTATTTTGTTGGTTATGTCTTAAAATTCAAACAATGCATCAATTTTGACATAGACTACTTGAGCAGGACCAAAAGAATTAATGGAAAAAGAAAGAAAGGAAGAAAAAAAGATGTATAAGGTCTACTAATTAATTAAATGGAATGGTCCTCAACATAAAAATTAAAATGGAACGGTCTGTTATGTGATGTTTTTGCATTTTGCAAATAAATTAATGAATGTTCTAAACATTCCTACGTAATGAATACATTTATTTAATTAACTATAGTATCTAGTACAATTGGTTCATACACATTTCTGCTTTGTTAGAATATATTTTGTCCCCCTTAAGAACGAGATATATTGAAATTTGTTTATAATGTATTACGTTCGTAAATAGGATCCATTTTAAAATATCATATGCTCATATTTTATTTATACTAAAGACGAAATATATTTATTTTTATCTCGTACATACAGAAATAAAAATATATATTTAAGCATCTCATTTACTGTATATATGTGATAGGTACGGAAAATTTTTTTTTTTTTTACTATATAAAGAACTTATTTATATCCATTCTTATAAATATGATTTCAACTCTCTTCTTCTCATATTCTCTCAATATATTTAATAGTAAATATATTATTATGAGTAGATATACAAATAGTTGTATTAAA
The DNA here is from genome assembly GCF_014773155.1 of Arachis stenosperma. Lineage (NCBI taxonomy): Eukaryota > Viridiplantae > Streptophyta > Magnoliopsida > Fabales > Fabaceae > Arachis > Arachis stenosperma. The sequence goes on along the minus strand of NC_080381.1, from coordinate 2,933,375 downwards.
AATATTGACGAATAAGTTGTGTTTAAATCTTTCAACCCTGTGTTGTTTTGAATTTTTCGGGTTGACACCCTTGAGGTGCTAAAGAATATGATATTAGTGAAGATGGGGTTCTAGATCAGAAGAAGATTAGAAAGATTAGGTACAGATTGAAAGTATAAAGAGTAAGTAGTAGTTAAAGCGTTAAGCTGGAGTTAGTTAGATAAATTAAAAGTCTGTTAGTGAAGTTAAGTCTGTTGTATTTAAACTAAATTCTGGTGTAAATTTCAGTGCGCATTCAATTACAAATATCTTCTCTTCTCAATACTCTCTCTCTCTCTTTCTTTCTCTCTTCTCTCTCACAAGAACCTACCAGATCCTTTTACATGGTATCCAGAGCCTAGGGTGCAGAAATAGCGGAACCAGAAACAAATAGAAATAGCACAGAAGTGATACACAACTTTTTAAATCTGATTGCAATTAAGTTAGATGAAGAAAACTTCTTGCCATGGAGGGAACAAGCTGAAGCAACGATTGAAGGTCATCATCTCATCAATCACATCAAAGGAAACAACATACCAAAACAATTCGACTCGATTGAAGATGAAAAAAGAGGAAAGAGCACAGCAGAATTTAGGGCTTGAAAAAGGCAAGATGCTTTATTGAAATCTTGGCTTTTAGCTTCAATGAATTCATCATTCACTGCATGAATGGTAGGCTGCACATATTCACATCAGATTTGGAAGAGATTGGAGATGTTCTTTGCTTCGCAAACTAAAGCCAATATTAGACAACTCAGAAGCAAGCTGAGTGATACAAAGAAGGAAGGTTCCATGAATGATTATCTTCTTGAAATCAAGAAAACTGTTGATTCATTGATCTCTATTGGAGATCCTGTGGATGAAGCTGCTCATGTTGAAGCTATTCTGGCTGGATTAATAGAAGAGTACTGTTTGTTCATCACCTCGATAAATGCTAGAGACAATCCAATTTCAGTAGGAGCGCTAGAAGCATTGTTACTCACACAAGAGGAATGGTTTGAGAAATTCAAGAAAGGCTCAATTCAAGCAAAATTGACTCATACAACAACTCAAAGAAGAACTGACAATTACACAAGATGTGACAACTATAATGGAAGAGGATATGGAAGAGAAAATGGAAGAGATTTCCAGTCAAGAGGTAGCTATGCTCCACGAAGCAGAGGCAGAACAAGTGGATTCAACCAAAGCTCTGGAAGAGGAAGAGGCCAATTCTTCAGATTAGTATGTCAAGTGTGTGAAAGACCAGGGCATTCAGCACGGGAATGTTGGCACAGATTTAATAAAGAGTATGTAAGCCAGAACAGTGGACACGATGCTCAAGCAAATGTTGCAATGGCAGCTGCTCCATCAACAGTTTATGATCCAAATTGGTACCCGGACTCAGGAGCAACACACCACATGACTTCAGATCCATCAAATGTGTCTGAATACAGCAACTACAATGGAAGTGAGCAGGTTATTGTAGCTAATGGAAATTTTTTGCCAATTACTAAAGTTGGAAGCTCATTAATCAAACCATTTTCTTCTAATTACACCTTTAAATTGCAAAAACTACTGTATGTACCAGATATAAAAAAGAATTCGTTGAGTGTACATAAATTTATATGTGATAATAATGTCTGGGTTGAGTTTCACCCTCACACGTGTCTAGTGAAATCTCAGGATTCCAAGGAGACACTTCTCCAAGGAACAGTTAAAGCTGAAATGTACTCCTTTGGACCTGCCGTCACAAATAAAGCACACTTACCAGCTGCTTATGCTGCAACAGTGGCTGGATTGTCAAATTTCAAGCTTTGGCACTTTAGACTAGGACACCCCTCTTCTGATGTTCTTACTCGAATTCTTAGAAGTTACCAAATTTCTTTCACAGCTTCAAACTCATTGTGTAATGCTTGTTGTATGGGAAAAGCACAACAGCTTCCCTTTCCTAAGTCAGAAACAATAATCCATTCCCCTTTAGAACTTTTGTATACAGACATCTGGGGTCTAGCACCCATTCCTGAAATAAAAGGAGCCCGATATTATGTTCATTTTATAGATGCCTATTCTAAATTTACATGGATTTATTTGTTGCACAATAGGTCACAATTGCAGTCAGTTTTTGTTGAATTTAAGAAAATGGTTGAGCTCCAACTTAATGCAAAGATTTAACAATGTATACAATATGCAAAGGAGTATATTGCTTTGTCTAATTACCTCAAACAAGAAGGTATCTTGCATCATTTTTCTTGTCTACATATTCATCAACAAAATGGTGCTGCCGAAAGGAAACATAAACACATCGCTACAATGGGTTTATCATTACTGGCTGAAGCTAGTGTGCCTATCAAGTATTGGGAAAATGTTTTCACCACAGCTACTCAGCTCATAAATTTACTTTCCACACCAGTTTTGCAGTTCAGGTCTCCTTTTGAAAAACTATTTAGAAAGAGTCCCTCTTTGTCCATGCTCAAAGTATTCGGTTGCCTCTACTATCCCCACACCAGACCCTACAACACTAATAAGTTGCAGTTCAAATCTGAGCCCTATGTGTATCTTGGTCCAGCAATTCATTATAAAGGATTCAAATGCTTAACAAAAACAGGAAAGGTTATTGTTACAAGAAATGTACAATTCCATGAAGATTTATTCCCTTTCAAAAACGGATCCCATGGGTTCACTACCATCTCCACCACTAAAGGAGAAATCTCCTACCCACATCTATTGCCTTCCATTCTTGTTCTCCCAAATCAGCCACCACCTTCCAGTGTTTCCCAACCAGCAAATCTTGCTCCCAACTCTCTTATTACCCACCCTACTCCCTTACCGTCCCCATCACTTAACACTAACCCCTCACCCTTACATCAACCAGAACCTCCATCAAGTAACCATCACATGATTACGAGATCGAAAAATGGCATCAAAAAACTGAAGGCCTTTTAAGCAAACACTCAAAAGAGCCTTAAACCGAAATCAGCAAGAGAAGCATTGAGTGACCCCAAGTGGAGACAAGCAATGACAGAAGAGTATACAGCACTAATGAGAAACAATACATGGAGACTTGAAGAATTGCCACAGAACCGAAATGCTATTGGTAGCAAATGGGTATTTCGAGTCAAATACAATGCAGATGGCTCAATCAACAAATATAAAGCAAGGCTGGTTGCTTTAGGGTGCAGTCAAAGGGATAGAATTGATTTCAAAGAAACCTTTAGCCCAGTGATTAAACCGGCAACAATAAGACTGATTTTGACACTTGCACTATCAAAAGGTTGGAGCATTAGGCAGCTTGATGTCAACAATGCGTTCCTAAATGGCGACCTTCATGAAGAAGTTTACATGAGGCAGCCTCAAGAATTTGAAATTGGAGGCTCAAATGTGGTTTGTAGACTCACCAAATCACTATTTGGGCTCAAACAAGCGCCAAGAGCTTGGTTCACTAAACTCTCTAGTGCACTGCATGGGTTGGGATTCGCCCCACCAAGTCTGATGTATCGCTATTTGTCAGGTACTCCTCTGATTCCACTACCTTTTTACTGGTGTACGTTGATGATATTATCATCACTAGAACCTCTTCAGTAACAATTCGGGACATCACAGCGAAACTTAATAGCAAATTTTCTCTTAAAGACATGGGTGAACTATCTTACTTCTTGGGAATCGAGGTCACCAAGACTACTACTGGTGGTATTGTTCTTTCCCAGACAAAGTACATCAATGATTTGTTGAAGAGGGTGAAAATGGATGGATGCAAACCTTCTCCTACTCCCATGACATCTAACCTGAAATTGACCTCGGGAGATGGCAACTTGTTTGGGGACGCTGGCTTGTACTGCTCTATAGTGGGGAGTCTGCAATATGTCACTATCATTAGACCCTAATTGGATTTCTCGGTGCATAAGGTGTGTCAGTTTATGCAGTCACCAAGGGAATCACATTGGAAGGCAGTGAAATGGATATTGAGGTATCTACAAGGAACCACTTCCTTGGGCCTGCATTTGCAAAGGTGCTCTGACCTGTCTTTAACTGGGTACACTGATTTAGACTGGGCTTCGAATATTGAAGATAGGAAGTCTACTGCTGGTTATTGTGTGTATATGGGGAGGAATCTGATCTCTTGGTCCTCTAAGAAAAACACACTGTGTCTCTACACTTCCTTGGGCCTGCATTTGCAAAGGTGCTCTGACCTGTCTTTAACTGGGTACACTGATTTAGACTGGGCTTCGAATATTGAAGATAGGAAGTCTACTGCTGGTTATTGTGTGTATATGGGGAGGAATCTGATCTCTTGGTCCTCTAAGAAACAACACTGTGTCTCTAGATCAAGCACAGAGGCGGAATATAGAGGTATTGCGGCTATTGTAGCAGAATTGCTTTGGCTGACAAAGCTTATGCGTGAAATTCACATCACAGGTCCAACTCCAAAAGTGTATTGTGACAACTCTGGCGCTGTGCTCCTATCTGCCAACCCGGTTTGGCATTCTAAATCAAAGCACTTTGAAATTGACTTGGCATTTATTCGTGATCATGTTGCAGCTGGCAGAATTGCAGTGAAACACATCCCTGGTGATGTTCAAATTGCAGACATAATGACTAAAACAGTTTTCTCCACAAAGTTCCTTGACTTTCGAAGCAAATTCAGGATTGAGGATGTTCAATGCCTTCGTTTGAGGGGGGATGAAAGTATAAAGAGTAAGTAGTAGTCAAAAGCGTTAAGTTGGAGTTAGTTAGACAAATTAGAAGTCTGTTAGTGAAGTCAAGTCTGTTGTATATAAACCAAATTCTGGTGTAAAATTCAGTGCGTATTCAATCACAAATATCTTCTCTTCTCAATACACTCTCTCTCTCTCTCTCTCTCTCTCTCTCTCTCTCTCTCTCTCTCTCTCTCTCTCTCTCTCTCTCTCTCTCTCTGTCGCTCTCTCTCACAAGAACCTACCAGATCCTTTTACACAGATTTCTCGCAGTCTTAACAAATTGAGACTTCAGGTTCAAGCTTTTTTGGATTATAGACAATAAACATGTGTGTTCGATATCTGAGGTTCATTTGTTACATATAACTGAATTCAAAATAAACTAACAATTAAATTTATACCTGATGAGCAAGAAAAATGTCGAAAAATCTCTGTCTCTAGGTCTCCAAACGAAAAATTTATTGTCTATCCAACTCATAATAAAAAAAAAAAGAGATCCAACTAGTTATGTCTATGGTATCTCGGTCAATTACACTGTTAAGGTATTTATACGTCTAAACCAGCACAGTCGAATCTCAAGACAACCTCCTACAACTGTCGAAGTCTGCTAACAAGGGAAGCCATCGAATATAGACAAGGTTGTTGGAGTTGTTTGTCATAAAATACCCCCCAATTAGTGTCATGATGTAGCATCGGACAAACTATTGCATTCTCTGTCTAAGCCATGTCATCTTGATGGCAAAGACCCCCTTCTTTCTCTCGGGCTATTGCGGTGGCATATGGCTCCCAATTAGCTCTTCCATCCAATCCCATGTCAGATGCTAATGAAAGGTTTCAAAATTTTTTAAGCATTTATTAATCGGATCTCTTTCTATATGCAATCTCAAAGTGATAAGTCATATCTTAAAATGTGATCGTATATTTTTTCTATATTAGATTGAATGTGTATCTCAAGACGTTATTTCTCGACAAAAATAGAAATCAAATATTGTCAAAGAAATTTCTGAGTTACATTGCATGTTCGAAGTCGACCTCCCTAAAGTATGACAATAAAATCTCAAGAGGTACCAAATAGTGTGACTAATTTATCTTAAGTGAAGTACTGTAGGTCACTATAAAAATGTACGACTTATTTTTTTTTAAACAAAAGCCACTTACACATACAACCATAATCAAAATTGATTCCCTTAAAAACATGGTTAATGCTGACGTCATTACTTAGAAATCAGACGAAAAAAAGCACCTTAAAATTTATTCAACAACAACACATTGAAAACCTAAAAATAATATCACTACTTAACTAATTATCCCTAACACACAATTTTCGTTCTAAAAAACTAACTACACTAAAATAAAATAAAAAATAACTAAAATAAACTTAAGTAAATTAAAATAAATTAAAATAAAATAAAATAATTAAATTCGTAACAAACTATTTCTAGCCATAAATTTTGTATCATGCAAAATTTTACTACCTAAACTGAGTTAAAAAAGTAACGAAAATAAAATAAAAAAAATAACTAATGCGAGTATTAATTTCAGGATCAAGGCTCTCACAATATGTCAGGTCGCATTTCAATATGTTACTATACGAAAAACATAACTTACATTATTGAAACTCTTTGAAAACTCACAAAACTCTCCAAATCTCTCCCAAAGTGAAAAAAATGACTCACAAAAAGTGCGTACGGGACAAAATGATAGATCCAACTCGTCCCTACACAATATTATACATATGCTTTGGACTGAATGTATCTCATTTCTAGTGATATCTCATCCTCAATGCAAACTATATATGTTTAGTTTAGATTATGTGTCTTATCTCGTCTGTAAGGCTACGTTTGTTTTTAGAGACAGGACAGGACATGACACTGAAATGGAGACAATAGGACGGAGACACTAAAAATTATCTTTTGTGTATTGTGTTTGGATACCATGGACAAGACACTAATGTAATGTCTAGTATTACGTTTGGATACACATGGACAAGACTAAAATATTATATGAAATGACTAAAATAGCCCTGTGATTCTAAATTTTCTACATCAATACAAATTAATTAATAAAAAATGAGAGTACGTAGGAGTACAGCTAAATTTTCTACATCAATACAAATTAATTTAATAAAAAATGAGAGTACGTAGGAGTACAGACGGAACTTGAAAAAAATATTTGAAGAGATAAAAAATTTTAATAAAAAAATATATTAGTATTTATATTAAAATAAAATTTATAAATATAATTATTTTATTTTAAAATTTATTATTAATATGTAGGAATACATATGGTTAAGATTAACAAAAACATAAATTTGAGTTTGATTAATAAAAAATTTTGTTTAAGTTAATAAGCCAAATTAATTTTAAATAAAAAATTAATTTTAAAAAAATCCATTTTTACATGAAAAAATAATTAGTTTTTGCATTTAAAGTATCTCTGAACAACGCAATAGAAAAAATAAGAAAGGGTAATAATGGAAAAAAAGGAAAACAAAATTTATAAAATTGTCCGTGTCCACTCTTTCAAATTCCATGTCCATCATTGTCCTTCGTGAAAGAGTGGACACAAAATTATAAAAAACCGTCCCGGAGACAATATGTCCACTGTCCATGTTTCTGCTTCCAAACACTTTTTAAACAAGTGTTGTCCATGTCTCTGTGTCCTGCCCCTGAAAACAAACGCTACCTAACGTATTAATAAGTGTTTATCGCTTTTTTACTTATCTCATTTTTAATAAGGACGAGATATATTCTTAAATAAATTGTTTTTGTATATGTAGGAGATATATAAAAAAGTGAAAAAATATAAATTCTTTTATTCATATATATATCTTTAAATATTGTATTTATTTATTTCTTGAATCCGAGAGTAGATATTTATTTTTGTATTTGTGCTGTGTTTCAACTAATAAGAAATAACACTTATCTTCATATAAAAACGTGTTTCCTTATGTGCCTTTATAAAGATTTAAAGAATTTGTTTCATTTACAACATATAATTTAACTATTTTTTCGCCATCTTTATCTCTAATAATAATGTAACTTAAAAAAATAACAAACATAATTTTAATTAATTAAATTAGCTGAGATTTTTTTTGAGAATAATTTCGGCTAATCACATAAGTCTTATTATTATCAAAATATTTTTTTGTTTATTTTTTTTATTTGGATCTAAGTAATAAAAGTCCTAAAGAAAACAATTTTTTTTCAGGCTAAAAAATTTGGTTATGAATTAGTTATTGATGTTTTAGTTAAAAATATGTGCAATGTGTGTATTTACAAGTTGGTAAATGTGTCAGATGGAGGCTCCAACATACGGGCCGGGGTCGTGTTGCATGCAGCACGTGGAGGATGTGATTGCCACATGACGAATGCTGGTTGCTTGGGATTGTAGCACGCGGGAGGCGTGTTACACATGACTTCGTCTCGTTGGCTGATGAAGCAACACATGGAGGACGTATTGAGTCAGTAGGTAGGAGCGTGTTGCCACGTATCTCAGTCTGATTGGTTGGTGATGCAACACGTGGAGGGCGTGCTGAGTGCTCCCCATTATATAAAGCAAAATTCGGTACCATTTTCATTGTGAAGAAGAGTGTTATTTGATAGTGAAAAATATGTAATGGAGGGTACCGCAAATTTGGTAGTGCATCGCAACGGTGAGATTATATAGAATACTCATGAGGGAGTGAGATTTGTGTGTTAAAATCTGTTTTCGTTTGTGGTTTCATGCACTATGATGTTCATGGAGCTTCAGAATAGTTTTTGTCAAAGCATAGAAAACGGTATGTTGAGGAGAGTGAGCAGTATTCTGTACCAAAATCCGTTTATAATTTTTGGTGGTCAAATACAGTTTGATATTATGCCGATCATTGACGTAGTGAGTATGCAAAATATGTTTCAAATTCACTGGTAGAGTTAGATGCGATAGCCACAGATTGAGGTGTATGTTGAGTTTCAAAACGTAGAGACAGATGTGATTCAAAATGATTTAGATATAGAGGATGATAGAGATGCAGTATACAAAGGAATGAATAGTGACAGCAAAGAAGAATTTGAAGCAGCTTATGAAGCCGGCGACGAAGACGAGGATAGTGATGTGGGAGTTGAGGCAACAACAGAGAATGTAGTGGTTCATCCCTTAGTTAGTCAACCGATGAACGTTCTACATTTTATGTGTAACTTGGATTTTGACGCCATGCATTCACCAAAATTTTCGGAATATGCAAACATAGGTACGTGATGAGGGAATAATATATTTTTGTTTATTTATATTTTGGATTGATTAATGAATAATGATTTCTACTTTCTTTAGGCGTTGCTGATCTTGAGGACAGACAGTTCAGGATTTGAATGGAATATAGTTCTAGAAAGTCGGTTGTTGCAGCAATTACAAGTTACACTATCTCTGAGTCACAGACGTTCTATGCAAAATGCAAGACGTATGGGCGTAGGTGCAATTGGCTTATCCGAACTAATAAGACGTTTGGGCGTGGGTGCAAAATGCAAGACGTATGAGCCACAGAACGGTAGGCACATGTGCACAATGGAAACGATTTCACAGGATCATTCCAAGTTGGACTCATATACAGTTGCTGAGGCTATAAGGAAATTGGTCGAGACCAACCCGTCCATCAAAGTGAAATCTATAATAGCGAAAGTCTAGTCAAGGTTCAACTATACCATCAATTACCGAAAGGCTTGGTTGGCAAAGCAGAAGTCCATAGTCAAAATTTTCGGTGGTTGGGAGGATTCTTACCAAGCTTTGCCATGGTGTCTCTCGGACATGGTTCAGAAGATGCCTGGTTCAATTGTCCAAATAGAAACACGACCCTTGTACAACGGGAGTGAGGAGGCGGACAGTGTCAGAATACTTCACCGTGTATTTTGGAGTCTCAGTCATGCATTAGGGCGTTCATGCATTGCAAGCCTCTAGTTCAAGTTGACGGCACACACCTATACGAAAAATACAAAGGTACACTTCTGGTTGCTATTGCACAAGAACGTTGTGCCTATCGCTTTTGCCTATCCGTTCGAAATCGCAAAGTAACGGTAGATACTTCGCGTGGCCATATGCAGTCAACCTATCCGTGAATAGGGTCGAACCCAACAAACAGAAAATCTGGCATCTGACGTATCTCTTAATAGACTCTTCAGTGTCCAATGACTCTGCATCTCTAATACGTCGAACCCAACTTAGCTTTATATAAGATTTAGAAGAATTACTAACAACCAGTTCGCGACCAAATATCGCGATGCTCTGACTCTATAGGAAGTCACTACTACAATCTGTCTACCCGTTCACAGGCTCTCCATCAATGGGTGAGCCAAATATATGAACAACATCTTTCAGTGTTACAGTAACCTCACCTACCGACAATAAAAAAGTGTGAGTTTCTGGACTCGACCTTTCCACCAGAGCAGCTAATAAGGGGGTAAAATTCTCTTATCATCACAATCCTAAAAACGTGGTAGAATCTCATTAAGCGTAAGTAGTTTTTGACCATCAGATTCTACATCTACAGTAAATCTAGTTTACGAACCATCAAATTCCTATTGGGCTAGTTTAACAAAGATATATTTATTAGTTTAAATAAATAATAATTATTACAAATAAATATTTATTTATAATGCTAATTGACATCAATATAAATATTATCTTTAATCATAATTAAAAAACATTTATTTCTTTAAATATTCTAAATAAATATTTATATTTATTTTTAAAAATAAATAAATATAAATAATTTTTATTTTTAAAATTAAATAAAATACTTCGTTAATATTTATTTATTTAAATATTTATTTATTAATATTTAAATTATTTATTAAATATACAAAAAAATAATCCCATTATAACAAAAATATTAAAAATACATATTCATATTTGTATAAAATAAAATATAATTATATTAGACAAATAAAAAATTTATTCAAAAACATTCATAAAATACAAAAAAAAATACTAAAATAATATTATATTTTTATATGACGCTAACAATAACAAAAATTTAAAAAATTTAATTACATAAAAAATAAAATTTATCAACTTATATATATTGGATGATCCAAATAATTGATAATATGATGTTTGGGTGGCGTATAGTTACGTACCATTTTTAATCACTACAAATTAATATTTTTTTTCTTTCAACACACTACTCACATTATTACTACCAACACACTGCTAACACTAACACTCTCTTCTTCTTCTTTTTCGGTGAGTTTAGTTTTTCACACTCTCTTCTTTTTCTTTTGCTAACACTAACACAGAAGCAGCCTCACTATCATACATGAAATGGGTCACAAGACAACTCAATTTATAGAACTTGCTTCGTCGTTGGTTACCGGAGTGAGGGTTATCCCCTGCATACAGACCGTCTGCAACACAACCTTCCATGTTGCTGCAGTCTTTTTTAAAAATGTGCAAAAATCTACAATGCTTCATAGACTCTAGGGCAACACGCTCTTAACGTGTTGGCAGGACACTACCACCCATTATTGTTCGCCACATCACTACGCTCCCGCGTGTTGTTGAGAAACTGCCATACTTCTGACGGATTCTATCATCACGTCTTCTGTGTGTTGAATCTGTCATTTACAGTGTGACAAAATATCTTCCTTTTTAATATTGAACAAAAATACCAATATATAGTCCATATAAAAAATAATTTTTGTTTTTTTTTTTCAGTCTAGGTGAGATTTTTTTTTTTTTTTGGTCGGTGGATTGGACAACCCCCAATCCTAGGTACACAATATACACCCACACACTTCTCACATTAGGGGTGTCAAAATTCTCCGAAGCGCAGGGATCCCTGTGGGGACTGCCCCGAATGGGGATCCGAAGGTGAAGAATTTTCTCTGTAGGGATAGGGATGGGGACTAAAATCCCCCTGAGACAGGCGCGGGAACCCGAACGGGGATCCCCGCCCCGTCTCCAATAATTCTCCGAATTTTTGAGTTTATTTAAATATCCTTAATTTATTTCTAATATAGGAATTTTTTCATAATTTTGCCTATTGAAAACCTTAACCCTACCTTATTGAATGTCTTCAATTCTCTCCTACTATTCTACTTAGCATCGTTTCTAAGCCCCAACTTTCTAGAAAAGTTTAAAACTCCCAATCTCCCATAGTTGTGTCCACAGTCACAGCCATAGCAGCATACTCCCTCGTCAGTCGCTACCGGCCACTCTTTCTGCTCAGTGCTTACTCCCTTATGGACTATGATTTGCTATGTTGTATTTCTGGACTTATAATCTTGGACAAGATATGTTTGTAATAATGTTTGTAGTTTGTTTTTGTTTTTTTTACATTATTTTTTATTATAATTTTTATATAAATGTTCAACATAGGGAGATGGGGAATGGGGCCCCGCGAAAAATATGGAGAACGCGGAGAATAAGAATAGGGACGATTATCCCCCATGACGGGGATCGGGGCGGGAATGGAAATCAATTCTGGGGACGGGGACGAGGAGCAGGGAAGTATCCCCCGCCCCCGTTCCGCCCCATTGACATCCCTACCTCACATATTTACCAATTTTTTTTTATCGATTATAGCTAGTAGGACTCGAACTCAAGACCTTTAAGATGGGGAAGAAGTGGAATGCCGTGTAAGTTATAGTAAATATTTACATTTGTTACCTTTATTAGGTTATTTCCTTGGCCTGGCAAAAAGACTAACTAGCGTGCCGAAGACCAAGTTTCTTTGGGAAGACAAAATACTTTTTACATGTATTCATTGTCTTGTGAGTAAAATAACCTACATACAACGACTTGAGAACTAGGATAGTAGAATCAATAAAATAATAATACACGTATATTACAGAAAATTTGAACTTAGAATTAGATTAGAATTTTTTTATTAAAAAAAGAAAGAAAACTAACGCTACTTGTTATAGTATTTAAATAATTTCATTGAAAAGATAAGAAAATAAAATTAATATATTTATTTATTAGAAAATAAATTAAAAATTGAAAATTTTGTTTATTGTAATTTTTTTTGTCTATGATATTTTTTAGTCTGATAAGTTAATTAAAGATTAATTCATCACAAATTTAAACTCTATTTAAAAGTTTATGATATATCAATAAATTTTTATATATACAAAACAAAATTTAAACGCTTGATATTTACTTAAACAAATTAAACGAGCGAAGAAACTATTTGACTCAAATTCATTCAGTTTATTGTAACCTATTGATGAGTAAGAGAGAGCAGTGTAGTAATTGATGGCATGACCATGGCATGGAGTCCAGAGACTGAATAGATCCCAGTGGTGATTAGTAATTAATTAGCAATATTGTTGGCAGTTGAACAAATATTTTGCGCAGTACAATAAATGTCCTAGCTTTAATTATTAACTAGTTTTAATAATTTCCAACTGGAGCTAAATCTCTCTCTTCCTTAGGAGTTCATCAAATTCATCCACGTTTGTTTTCCCAAATTCTAAAGTAAACTCACCTCAACACCCCCGTCTTACATTTGAGTACTCTCTCTATCTTCACCTCTTCAATTTACTACTCTTATCTTTGCATTTATTGAGATTTAGGTAACAAAATTTCATCTCTCTTTAAATTTTATTAGAGTAAGTCATGAAAAATATTCTCAAGTTATTAAATTACTGATATATTTTTTTAATTTGTTAATAACAAAAATATTTTTAAAATATTTAATAAGCAATAATGAGTCATGTTAAAAGAACCCACCAATTTAACAAATTAAATCGAAACTGAATCAAATCGTTTTAAATAAACCATTTTTTTCAATCCGATAGACATAGGAAGCATAGGAAGGGGAAACAAGATATTAAGAAATAAGTCTCTTTCTTATATTAAGCTATTTCATATCTATGTTGCTTATTTTGTTTTGTTTTCTACCGTATCTTCTAGGTCGGTATGCTAAAGAGTAATCTGCCGCTAATATAAATAATATTTTTGGTTTTTTGAGTTTTTTATTTTTCTTGGACTGATCGTATTATTGTGAGTATGTGAGGCCACCATCCATTCGCACGAATTGTTTGGGGTGCGTGTGTTTCTTTTGGGACTTAGTTCTGGGTGTGTTTGCTTGTGAGTTAGTAATGAGCTATCCCTGTCCAAATGGAAAATCCATGATTAATACCTAAAAGTAAGGATTAAAGGCCCAAAATAAGATTCTAAGGCCCATCTTCCCCTTCTACTCTCTCTAGTCTTAACCACAAAAACCCCGAGACAAAAAAAAAAAAAAAAAAAACACATGACAAAACGGCAAAAGCCAACACTTTTAACCTTGGTCTATTGGTTAGTCACTAGTCCGCTTAAACAAGTGTCGGGGGTTTGAATCCCGCCTTGTGCATGCAGCAACCCATTGACCAGTGACAAACCCTGGCGACAGAATAGAATATGACACTAAGACATCAAGTATAGACTAATTTAATAGAGAATGAGAGTAGAACTTGAAAAAAAATATTTGAAGGGGCAAAAAATTTTAATAAAAAATTATATAATAATATTTATATTAAAATCAAATTTATAAATATAATTATTTTATTTTTAAATTTATTATTAATATATAGGAATACATATGGTTAATATTAACAAAAAAATAAATATGAATTTGATTAATAAAAAATTTCGTTTAGGTTAATAAGCTAAATTAATTTTAAATAAAAAATTAATTTAAAAAATCCATTTTTACATGAAAAAAATTAGTTTTTCACATAAAAATCTATTTTTATTTAGAAAATTAAATTTTTTTAATCTAAAAATTGATTTTTTTAAAATTATATAAAATTAATTATAACTTATAAATTATTTTTTAATATTTTAAAAAATCAATTTTACATTTGATAATATTTATCTTTTAAAAATTTCAAGACTAATTATATTGTTATTATTTTTATTACAAATCAAATAATATAATACAATGTTAAAATGATATTGAAGTAAAAACAATAAGAAAGAATGAATTATCCAACCCAATAAAAAATTCTATAAAAAAAAGAGTACCTAACAAAAAGAGAACGTAGAGATAGAAAAAGAACATGGAGAAGAGATTACGCTTTTGAGAACAACACAAATTAGGAAAAATAAGAAGGGGTAACAGTGAAATAATAAAAAGTATTTATGGACAAAAAGAAAAAAAATTATAAAAAAAGTCCGTGTCCCTCTTCCAAATTCCGTGTCCATCATTGTCATTCGTAAAAGAGTGGACACAAAATTATAAAAAACTGTCTCGAAGACAATGTGTTCAATATCCATGTCTCTATTTCCAAACACATTTTAAAAATGTGTTGTCCATATCTCTATGTCTTATCTCCGTCCTATTGTCTTTGTCTCCGTGTCATGTTCTATTATGTCTTTAAAAACAAATGCTACCTAACAGAGGACAAAATGATCCATGACAATTCTAACAGGGGACAAAATGGTCCCTCGCCACCTCTGTTCAGAAACGACACCATTCTCCTCCAATTTTCATCATATCTCGTATAACTCTAACATCCATACTCTCCTTTTTCACCTTCACAGTTTTCTTCTCCATTTTCTCCTTCCTTATCTTTAGCTCCAAGATCAAGTCATGGTGTAACTACCACGCGTGTCGCACCTACCTCAACATGTCATGGATCACACACTTTCTAAATTTATGTGATTGATATACCCACCTCTTCCGCTCTTCGTTCACCAGAAGCATCCACCTCCAACCTCGACAACGTCCACCATATCCTCAAGATCAAGTTCTACAACTACCCCAAGAACACATCTTTTTCTACTTTTCAACAAACAATATAGATTGTTAGACATTAGCACATCACGAGAAGATTCTCCTTAGACATCATATGAAAAATCTCATTTAGAATTGACTCCGAGTGCTTCATTCCTTCTCTCTCGGAGACCAAGCTAGCAGAAAACTTCGACCTCGCATCCAAACTATCAATACAATTAGCAATGTCACCGTCACCGCTCATATGAAAACTGAAGTGATTATGAACATTGATTCGAAGAAGAAGATGAAGGAAGCGATTGGAGTAGTGGACAATGTGACCAAGGAGATGATAGAGTAGGGGAGGAGGAAGATGACGACGACAACGACATGTCTTAACAAACCGGACTTGCTCTCTAGATTAATGGGATCCATTGAAGATGACAAGAACTTGAGAGACATAGTCATTAGTTTTCTGTATATGAATTGGTTGAGAATAAGTTGAGAATTTTTTTTCTTGTGGACATTGAAGTTGCAAAGTGTGTACATGTAGCTTAAAATTGCAGTGTTAAACTGTTAGGGTTATGCGAGATATGATAGAAATTGGGGGAGAACAATGTCGTTTATGAACACAGGGAGACAGAGATCATTTTGTCTCCTGTTGAAATTGCTAGGAACTATTTTGTCGTCCGTTAGAGTCGACAGAGTAAAGGACCTAAGTGACTCACAGAGTTAATTGTTAGGAACCAATCGAGTAATTAATTTTAGTTGGAGACTAAAGTGTGTGGTTCGAAATTCTTTGGAGACCAAAATAAGTAAATACTCTGATTTTATCTTGGTGGATACTATAGTACTTAAAAAGTGGTATCTACTTACCTAAAAAAGGTAAAAATTAATATTTAATTTAAAAATATAAAAATAAATAATTTTTAAAAATCAAAACTTATTACAAAAGGAAAGTTTAGGCAACAATAGGCACCATAGAATTTACTTTTTATCTTTTAATATGAGTAAATGATCAAATTGGTTTTTGAAAGAATATTCGTTCTTCAATTTAGTTCTTTAAAAAAATTTTAATTAAATTCATCTTTCAAATACTTTAACTTAGTCATGTTAGTTCTTTCACTACTTCTTTTACTAATAACGTCAAAGTTTGCTAATATGACACTATAACACACATTTAATAGTCTTAATTAGCGACTAGCATGATAAGTTTGTGAAATTAGATTAAATTAATCATAAATTAAAATATTCCAATACTTTAAGGTCTTTCTTCAATTAGATTTTAATTTGATTTAGTTTCATAAATTTATTATATTAATAGCCAATTAAAATTCTTAAAGTATGTATTATGATGTCATTTAATGTATCACATTAGTAAATTTTGGCTCTGTCAATAAAAAAAAATAGTAAAAAGAATAACATAATTAATTTAAAAAACAAATTAGATAAAAAACATTTCAAGAACTAATTTAAAAAATAAATAATCTTTTAAAAACAAATTTAACCGTTTATTCTATATCTCTCTCGTTATATATATATATATATATATATATATGAGTCAATGAGTTATTTTGATTAACAAAAGCAGATAAGATTGTCCTTTTATTTAAAGGATAAAATCAATTCGTATTAATTGTCTTTTGACAAAATTTATTGCATTCTTTTTAATACTGAATTGAAATACATTATATATATTTTGATCATGAATTCATATTATAATAAGAATATAACATTTTTATGTCTCTTAAATTCTATTTTTTAAGATTTAATTTGAATTAATTTAAAAATATATATATTTTTTATCTTTTTTTTAAAAAAATTTATTAATAAAAAAAGCTATTTTATATATATAGATTTTTTAAAAATATTTTTTAAATATTAAAATTCTTTTGTTTTTATTTTTTAAAAATAGGATATTATTGGTTTTTCAAAAAAATAAATAATTTATTTTTTAATAAAAATATTTTTAAAAAATTATTCAAACGTATTAAAACTTAATAAAAATATTTTAAAAAATACTTTTTTCACTCAAATAAATCAAATTAATAATAAATTATTTATCAGTTCAAATAAATATATAAATAAGTACTCATATATCTTTTAATTTATATTTTCTTGACGATACAACACATCAGAATTTTTTTTTATTTTTTAAAAATTAATCACTTAAATATTGAAAATTATTTTTTACTGACTTAAATTTAGATTATATTAATTATTTACGAACCTACTACTTTTTTGGGATCTTTATTCTTTATGGATCAAATTTCAAGTAATAAGGCTTGTTGAATAATTGATAAGCTTCAAAATATTAAGCAAAAAGGATTTATCTGTTATCGTGTGTCAATTATCTGTGTATTCTTAATTAATATAGATTAGTGTAGTCATTAATTAATTTATTAATTTATTTAAATAAATATTAAAATTTAAATATTATTTTATATATATAATAATTTATTAATTAAAAATAAATTTTTAAATAAAACTCAAATGCGTAACGAATTAATTTTTGCCAACCGAATAAAAGAATACCGTGAAAAAAAAAATGCGCGTGTTCCTTTAAAATCTACGGCTCTTTTAATTAATTAAAGAAAGTCAAATTCAACACTAAAAAAAAAAAAAGGAAAATCATAATTACAATATTATTTGCATATTGACAATTGAGTCCTACCAACTCCCTCAAAGCAATCATAATAATCAAAGTCTTGAGTTTTGTTCTTCTAAGATGGACACCATTGAGGCCTCCCTTAAACACCTTCAAATTTCTTCTAGTGACACTAAAACTCCTACAACGTCCGATGTTGCTACCATAGCCGCCGCCGCCGTTACACCTGCGCAACATTTTCATGGTGGCGTGGCCAACCATGAAAAGTTGCCCAAAATCGCGGTGGAGTGCCCAGCTGAGTTGGACATGGACGAGGATGATGAGGGTTACAAGACACCAACGTCGGAGGAGAGCAAGATTCCGGCGACTCGACGCTGCCCTCCGCCACCCGGACCTAGATCATCTTCTAGCAAAAAGATACGTGTGCAGAAGATTTTGGATTTAAAGTTTGATGATGAATAGTTTTAATTAATTTGGCTAGATGAATAGTTTTAATTAAGCTTTTATATTTACATAACAAGATTATTATTGTTAAATTGACATGCTTTTTGTTTATTGTATTGGAAATTGGTGAATCTTATTAACAAATTTCATGCATTGCAATTGCTCGAGTTCAATTATCTAATGCTAGTGCTAGCTTTTTTTTTTTTGAAAAAATTTAAGGCCAGCAACTTTTGTGTTTTGTAGCCAGCATTTAATCATAAAAAAAATAAGTAATCTCTTATTATTAGAAGTAATCTCACACCATTAAAAATATTATTAATGATCAATTTTTAATTACAAAACACAAAAATTACTGATTTCTAATACTCCACTTTTTTCTTTTGTTAAACTAATTTTACGTGTAAATAAATTATTTTTAACGGTTATTTATTTTATTTTTAGTGACAATAAAAATAATTATTAATATATTTATTGATAATAAATAAATATTAGTCGTTTTATATTTAATTGTTAAAAAATTTTAACAATAATTATACAGTAGTTATCTGGAAAGATCCTTTTACTAAACATAAAAAATATATAATTATTATAATATATAATAATAACAATAATTATATAATTATCGTAAATATATAAATTAAATAAAATATACATTGACCGTATTGATTTATGTTGTAGCGTTTTTAGGGCTAAGACATCTTGATTGTGGCTTTAATTCCTTTATTAACGTTTTTGTGGAAGAAAATATATTTGTTAGATTTGTATATCGGTGGTTTTCGTATATGTGGAGGTGGATATGTTTCAAGTGGTTACATTCAGGGACGATACAAAGGGGCCTTCTTTTTTCTTTTCATTGGAATTTTTTCACAAAGATTTGTCATGGTAAGGAAGAAAGGGAAACAAGCATACTTGAAAAGCGTAGTACAGCGGATAGTTGTATACTGCGTTTGGAAAAGATGAATCGCTCCCAAAAAAAAATCTATTGATTCTCTCCCAATTGATTGGATTGGACCGTAGGTGCGATGATTTACTTCACGGACGAGGAGAACTATACAAGCGTCGTGCTGCTAGGTGAAGCGGTGGAGTGCTGCACCCTAGATAACGAAAGTCCAATAGCTGAAAGCATCACTAGCTTACGCTCTGACCTGAGTAGCATGGAGCACGTAGAATCCCGTGTGATTCAGCAAGAACCACCTGCGAATAGCAGCTCAACTTTCTCAAAATTTTAAAAAATTATATATATATAACATCCGTAATATTTTTTATTATGTGATCAATTTATATTTCAATTATTTAGTTCACTAAAATTTTTCACTTCAGTAATTTAATATTGTATATTTGAGTCTTTATATTTTTAAATTAGGTTTTATATACTCTATACTATTTTTAAAATAAAAATATTCTTTTAATATTAATGTATTTAAAAGAAAAATATTTTACCTTATTTTTTTACCATAATTTATTTTAATTATTATTTTATTTTAATATTTATATCTTATATTTTATAAAGATATTGTGTATTTTAAATAATTAATAATTTATAGATTAGTTTTAAAATTTTTAAAATGTTTAAAAAATCTAATTTTAACTAATAAATTATGAGATAAGTTCTTAACTAAAGACGTTATATGCTACTGGTATTTTATAATTTGTAACGTATTATTGATATTGTTGTGTTTTTTTTATGTAATTGTCATGTCAAAAGTAAAATTACAAAAAAAATTATAATATTATTTTCTTTATATATTGATAAAACCTTTAAAAGATTAACTTTATAATTACATATTATGCCAAATTATTTTTATGTAATTAAAAATATAATAAAACAAGAATAATTAAAAAATTCCTCTAAAATTTAGTCTCTTCATATTAAAATTTATAAATTCGTCTCTACTTATTTTATCGTTTTATATTAGAAAACAAGATAAATTAGAAAAAAAGTATTTAAAAGTTTATACTACAGACAAAAATAATTCCTAAAGATACAAGCGACAAATAAGTTCATAAGTGATTTAAAAAAGTGACAAAAATAACCAATAATTTTAATATTTTGTTTTTTATAAATAATAAAAAAGTTTGTGTTTAGCAAATAACTTATGTTTTTTATCTTAAGTTTTGTACTGAGACTGGAATAACTATTTAAAAGATACACACAAAAAGATATTAGAACAAAATTTAATCTCTAAATTTTTTTATTTTTCATAAATATTTGATCAATTAAAATATTTTTTTAAATGAATCACTTGACATAAAATTATCAAATTTTAAGAATAAAAAATTCTTTTTTTTAAATAATACTTGTAAAAGTTCACATCAAAATTTACACTACTAGAAAACTAGTTATTACAGACGGATATTTTCGACGGATTTTATCCCACGGAAATACAAATGAAATTTCAGAGCGATTTTTTGTCAAAAAACAAAAAAAATGTATTAGCATAAATTACAGACGGAAAACAGAATCCGCCGATAATTCTGTCAGTAAAATTATTTTTTTTCGTGGAAAATAGTTACAGACAGAAAATCCGTTTGTAATTAAATAGTCAAAACGCTGTGTTTCATTAAATTATTATAGATGAAAAATCCGTCTGTAATTTAAAATTCTCCGTCGGAAATATTGAGTTAACCCTAATTTCATCACTACCCTATCGAGCTTCATTCACACTCCTGAGCTATGAACTCATTTTCACCCTCGTCCCTCTTCAAAGTTGTCGTCGAACTCTTCTCCTCCGGTAGAAGGTGTTGTTGCCACCGGCGGGATAGACCGTGGGTTAAGGTAAGCAACCCTCTAACCCTTATGATTTATCAATTTCATGAACCCTAGGTTGATTGTAAGTGTGAAATTGGTTATGTTAGAATATTGGTTGATTTTGGTACACAATTGGAAGATTGTTATTGCTTTTGGGGCCTTGGTGAGGCTTGGAGCTAAGGGTTGGTGGAGACTTCCAAGAAGAAGCTCAATTATTTTGGCTACAAGAGGTACGGTTTAAGTTTCATTTAACTACCGTGTGGTGTGATGAGAATTCCTAAACTAGATGTCCCTAGGATTAAGTTTGGATTGTGTAAATGGTTGGTATTAATAAGTGTGGTTGAATTGTAATGTAATTAATGATTGGGTTGAGAATTATGTGAATTTGTATGTTTGGTGTGTTGAGAATTTGGTAAATTGGATAATGAATATTAGTTTGTGGAATATGCATTCAAATTGTGAATTTGGACGGGAGGCCGTGAATTTTGGGCCCGAGGCTGAAAAGAGGTAAGGAAGGTAAGTGATGTGTGTATTGTGTGATGTCATATGAGATTGAATGGAATTGTGATTGTTGTAATTTGATTACAATGGATTGTATGGATTATGTGGTTATTGGTTTTGAGGGAGGAATTGATGTCTTTGTTGATAATGCATGTGAGTTGTATATGATGATATGGATTTATATGTATCGAGGGTTGATGGAATTGGTATTGTTGGAACTTGAGATGTGGAATGAAATATATGATATGGTATTTTATTTGAAATTGAGTTATTTGATTGAGATTGGTCAAGATGGTGGATTGGTGGATTGTGAATTTAATGAGAATGTTGAAAATATGAGTTGATGAGGCTTGAGGTTAATTTTGGTAAGTTTTGGTTGGTTTTGAAAAGGTTTAAAATTGGATTGTGTTGAAAATTTAGTTTTTGTTGGTTTTATGAAAGTTGTGATTTTGGTATAATTTGACGGAGTATAACTTGGTCTCCAGATCCCCAATTTGTATCGAACTTGTTTAGAAATAAAATTGGAT
Source organism: Arachis stenosperma (assembly GCF_014773155.1). Lineage (NCBI taxonomy): Eukaryota > Viridiplantae > Streptophyta > Magnoliopsida > Fabales > Fabaceae > Arachis > Arachis stenosperma. The sequence continues at coordinate 2,911,184 of NC_080381.1, read as the reverse complement.
CTAAGATGTTTATGCCATTCGAAGAACGGGTGGAAAATGATTTGAAACGAAAAAGTTATGCCCGTCGGAAGTTTGAGGTTTAAAAATGTAATCCTGCAGCTTTTTAAACTTAGTAAATTTTTTGGTAAAACGTACTCCGACGCGCACGCATCACTCACGATTTTTACTCTCTCACGCATGCGCCTGGCCGACGCGTATGCGTCGCTGTACTGATGCAAGTGTGTGATATAAATTTCAGAGAGTTGTGATGGTAGCGTGCCGGTTTGTGCAAGGAGCACAAAACGCATCCACGCGTACGCGTGATTGACGTGCACGCGTCACTTTCCCTCTCTGAACTCCACGTGTACGCATGGGCGACGCTTACGCGTCACCCGCCTTTCTCCGTTTCCCATGCGTGCACGTAGGCGACGCGCACGCATGAACCTATTTTCAGCAAAAGTTGATTTTTGAGTTTTTAAAGCCGAATTTCAGACTCCTACGCCTCTATTCTCATCCTTTAAGTCCTAAATCTTTATAGTATGCCCAGTAATGAAAAGAAGTTTGGCATGTGGTAACTTTTGGATGAAGTAAAGTGAGAATCAAAGATGAATAACGAGTAATGATGATTGTATGAGTTACTGAGGATGATGGTGAAGGTGCTGTATATATTATGAGGCGGATGGCTGTGATAAGCATTGAATTATGGTTGAGTATGTATATGTATATGATTAATGATTAAATGATTATGATAGATTGAGGAAGCTTGAACATGTGGCGAGTACGCCGAAGATGCATATATAATTAATGAATGAATGTGGTAAATGAATGATGATGAAAAATGTTGAATGTGAATATGCTTGTGTTTTCTCTCTGGTGGTAAGGGTGACAGGGCACCGATACCCTCCAATGGTGAAAGGGCACAGATACCTTCTAATGGTGACAGAGTACGGATTTCCTCTAATAGTAATAAGGCGCAACAGAGAGAGACTGTGCCCAGGTAGTAGGCAGTGACGTTGTCCTCTTGCTCCGAATATGAGATGGGAAAAGAGAATTATGATAAATGAGTTCAATTATGGAGTTTTGAATGAATGTATGTCGGTGATACCCGGGTAGTAGCAAGGATCGTGGTTTGCCCTGCTTGCTTCGGGTCATTGTTTGAGAACTGGTAATAATGACGAGTGATTATGAATGAATGTGTATTTGTGATACCTAGGTAGTAGTAAGGATTGTGGTTCGTCCCACTTGTTCTGGGTCAATGCTTGAGATACCTAGGTAGTAGCAAGGATGGTGGTTCGTTCCGCTTGCTCCAGGTCAGAGATTGTGACGCCTGGGCAGTAGCGGCAGTAGTGGGTATTCCACTCGCTTCAGGTTGAGCTTTTAAACACCCACCTGGGTAGTAGCCACAGTAGTGGTTATTCCACTGGCTCTGGGCTGAGCGGGTAGTAGCAAGGGGGTTGTAACTCAAACCTACTTGCTCCACGATGGGTGTTTCTGTCCATGGTTAGCTATATAATCGACAGATAATATCATTAGCCATAGGACAGGCATACATCATTTGCATATGTTTGAATTGTTTGGGTTGGCCTATTTGTTTTGGATTGCTATATCATATATGCTATGTTACCTGATTGATTATGTGTTACTTGTTCTACTTGTACCTTATTGTGTATTACTTGTCTGTATTATTTGTATTTGTACAACTGAGAGGTCCTTCATGCTGGTGTCGGTTGACGCTGAGGACTGTTCTTGTTGAGATAGAGTAATGATATGCTTAATTTAAAATGATGATTATTGAATGAGATAATTTGAACTCCTTTGGTAGACGCAATGAAGTGATTTCACTTGCTACAGGTAAGGATATGAAGTATTGATATAGAATTGCTGAGATAGAATAACTGGTGATGGTCTTGTTTATAATTCTGATTCTGATTCGTTGGAGAGTTAGAAAGTTGGGAAGTATGAGAAAGATGAATTAGATTTAGCATTCCCTTATGACAATTACCTATTTATGGATTAGCGAGAACATATGATGAATATTTGGTGAAAGGAAGTTTAGGATGTTCAGTGAGTTTTTTATTACAATGCATTATATTTATTTGGCACTTTTACCGTACTAGGAACTCATGGGTCGGGGGGTTCTCATTCCGTATACATCTCTTGCTTTTCAGATACATGTCCAAGTGCTCAAAAGTGAGTTGTGGTTCATCTGAGAGACGGCAAAAATCTTTATATTCTCTACTTTATATTTTGCTTAGAATCTCTCCACTTTGAAAAACTTATATTATGTGTTGAACTATTTTGAACTTGCCTATAAAGGCTCTTATTTTTCTTTTGGGAGAGATTAGGAGATTCTGTTGTCAACTACTTTTATAATGTACCCTAGCCGACCTAAACTTCGCGGGTCGCGACTAGTGGCTATTTACTTATGCTATATATATATATAATATGTTTAAAAAATTAAAAAATATTATATAACATCTGTAATATTTTTTATTTTATGATAAATTCATATTTCAATTATTTAGTTCACTAAAATTTTTCACTTCACTAATTTAATTTAATATCGTATATATATTCAAATTTTTATATTTTTTAATTAGTTTTTATATATTTGCCTCTATATCTATTTTAAAAAAATATTCTTTTAATATTAACATATTTAATATTCTATATTATTATATAAAATATTAATAATAACTTACATAATTATGTTTTGGTAATTATATTGTATATCTTATATTTTTTATAAAAAATACTTATTTTTTTAAATTTATATTGTTAAAAAAAATAATTTACCTTATTTTTTTATTATAATTTATTTTAATTATTATTTTATTTTGATATTTGTATCTTTTATTCTATAAAGATATTATACATTTCAAATAATTAATAGATTATAATTTATTTTTAAAATTTTTGAAAAAACTAATTTTAACTAATAAATTATGAGATAAGTTCTTAACTAAAAACGTTATATGCTATTGATATTTTATAATTTTGTAACGTATTATTGATATTGTTATATCTTTTTTATATAACTGTCATGTCAAAAATAAAATTATAAAAACAAATTTTTAAAATTATTTTTCTATATATTGATAAACCCTTTAAAAAATTAACTCTATAATTACATATTATGCCAAATTATTTGTATGTAATTAATGAAAAAATATAATAAAAAGGAATAATTAAAAAAAATCGTCTAAAATTCAGTCTCTCTATATTTAAATTTATGGATTCGTCTCTACTTATTTTATCATTTTTATTAGAAAATAGGATAAACTATAAAGAAAGTGTTCAAAAGTTTATACTGCAGATAAAAATAATTCTTGAGGATACAAGCGACAAATAAGCTCATAAATAATCTGAAAAAATGACAAAAATATCTAATAAATTAAATATTTTATTTTTTATAAGTGATAAAAAAAAGTCTGTGTTTAGCAAACAATTTATGTTTTTTATCTTAATTTTTGTAGGAACATTTAAATAACTATTTAAAAGGTACACACAAAAAAATTAAAACAAAATTTGATCTTTATATTTTTTTACTTTTTAACAAATATTTGGTTATTTAGATGATTTTTTTTTAAAAAATCACTTGGTATAAAATTATCAAATTTTAAGAGTAAAAATTTCTTTTTTTATAATACTTATAAAAAATTATATTAAAATCTAATCTTTAATTTTTTTTAAGAAAATATATTTAATTATATTTTTATATTTTTAAATCGTTTCAAAATTTATTTATAGCTTTTATCTTTTGGAATTTATTTTTGTCAATATTGTGAGTTTTCGATTCCCATTTTAATAATTTGCCAAAAAAAATTATTAAACTCGTGGTTACAGAATTAGAACAAAGTTAAATTATGACCCATAATGTATAATAAAAATCAAGTTATAGCCTAACGAAGCATATATATATGTTGTTGGATTCTCGTATTTGTCACTTTAATTTTACAAAGTATAATTTTAAGTAAAATAGAGATATTTAAATGATATTTTTGTTTTTTAGAGATATTTAAATGACATTTTTTTCTCTCAATTCATAAAATATATTTTCATTTTTTTCTGAAAAAATAAAATAACTGACATTTTAATAAAATAACTCATTTTCCTCTCTATTTATAAAATATAGACTCATTATATATACATATATATTAGTGATGATTATTTAGTTAATTTAGTAATAGTAATAATATAAAAAATATATTTATTAATATTTTAATAAAATTTATTTATTTTAAATATTTCAACTTATTGAGAAAATATTTAATCTTATTTTTTATATATTTCATGATTTATGATAAAATAGTGAAATAAATAAACTACATTACAATAATAATAAATATATTTCAAATTATTATTACTATTATTTTTTATATTTTATTATTAATAATGCAATATATAAAAAAGTTCAAATTAAATATTTTTGAACAAGTCAAAATACAAATATTATATAATAATAGTCATAATAATATAAAACATGCATTTATTGTTAATTTAATTATTATTCTAATACACTTTAATATTTTATCATTAATCATGAAATATATAAAATCTTTAAATTTTAAATATTTTTACAAGAAGTTAAAATATTTTATGGTAGGTGATCAAATATTAAAAATAAATAAAATTTATTAAAATAGTAGTAAATATATTATTATTATTTTTTTAAATTAATCAAATAATTGTAACTAATTTATATATATAATTATAATAATTATTAAAAGATATTATTGTAAAATATTTTAAGTGTATGTATTTTATTTTAATTTTACAGAAAATTTATATTTTATAAATAGAAAAAAGAGAATGCCATTTAAATATTTTATAAGAAAATAAAATGTCAGCTTTTTATATTAAATATTATACTTTTATAATTCAATTCATATTTTTATAATATATAGTGTTTTTTTTCATTTTAAAAGTATTTATTTTAATATACATGGTCTACAAATCAGATGGACCTACCCAGCGGATATACACACCTAATTAGCACCTGCAAACTCATCTGGAATCTATTAATTAATATACGAAAAGTGATGGAGATATCTGTGAGAAGAGGGATGCACATGAAACATGCAAAATCATCCCAAGAAGACGAATATTGATATATTTTAATTTAGTTTTTGAAGACTAAGATGACTTTTAAGAAAATCTTATAAATGATTAATGGTATATTTTTTTTAATAGTAGGTAATCATTTTTATTTTTAAATAATTTCAAAATTTGACATATATATTTATCATTTTGTCAGAATCTATTATAGTGACATAATGCTAACATGATCAGTAATAATATTAGATGATTTGACTAACTCTAAAGATAAATTATTAATCCAACTACGAAATTAGACATTGATTAAATTAATTCAAAATGTTAGATTAGTATTTTATTTTAGGTTATCTAATTTTTATAACTATTTTAGTATTATGCATGCTAATTTAAAATAGATACTGGCAAATTAAAATGATGAACATATTTATAAAATTTTAAAATTATTAAAAAAAATTTATTAATAATATTTTTTAAGATCTTTTTTGCTAATATTTTGAATTTGTCAAATATCAAATTGGTAGTTAACTCTACCTAATAGTGATATGATATCGTTGTTTATGTTTATTCTTTTAATTGTTATTTTAATACTTTTATTATTGTTATTATTTTGTTTTATATATTATATATGAAATTTGAAAATATTATATATACTTAGATAATCAGCCATTAAATTAATTATTATATTTTTATGTATAAATATATGTAATATTTAATTTATTTTTATGTATATGTTGTATTTTAATATATATTTTATATAAAAATTTATTTGATAATTAATTTTTAATATACATATAATATGATTATATGAAATTATTTACCCTAAAAATATAAACGATTAGCAAAAGCATATAAATAGTTAACTCTTTAATATTATAGAATTTGATGATATAAAATTAATCTAACTCAGGATTTTACTTTATCTAAAAAAATTTAAGAGATAAAAAGGTTTGAAAATTAATTAATATTGATTTAAATACAAAATAAATATAGAAAAAATATATAATTGATCATATTTTTTACAATTTTTTGTATGTCTGTGTCTAAATTTTTCAAATATTAAATTAATAGTTAATTCCTATTAACCACCTGATGATGCTATATTATGGGGACAAATTTACTAAAATCCAATGAGTAACACCGTTATCCTCAAATGAGTCACCTTTTGTTTCATGCGTACATACCAAATTAAACATCAAAATATTAAAATATAATAATCTATTATTGTCAAGCTAAGTGACAATGCAATGCCTGTGGCTTTCCTCTCTATCATGTTTAATTTGAGTTGTCAATTTACTTGTCATACATTTATCTTTGTGTCTAGCATTTTCTTTACAAGTAGGACTTTTTTTAGATATTGATCTATTGAGATTTATAATATAGTATTTTTCTTTTATTAAGAGATGTGATCACTTTTTTCAAATATTAGTTTTTCTTCTTTTTTTAGTTTTATTCTAGAATTTTTCATTTAAAACTAATAATAAAAATCGATTCTAAATATTTAGGCCATAAATTTTTTTTATATATTATAAATTATTTATTTAAAAAGCTTAAACCAACAAAAAATATATATAAATAATTATATTTTTAATATAAAAAATATAGTAGTATAATTAATTACAAAATCTTTTGAACAAAAACTATCATCACACAATCTAACTATTATAATGTATGTGAAAACTCAAAATCTCATAAATTGATAAAATTCCTTTTTCAAATAGTAAATATTATGGTGTCTATGACATTATATATAATTTACTAAAAAAGATAAATAAATAATATTTAATATATTTAAATATTTTATTTTTATTTTATAAAAATAAATTAAATAATTTAAACACTACGATCTACGATAAAAAAAAAAAATCATAAAATTCACCTTTTCAAATATGGACTCCGATGTTTAGATCATAATCGTTATGGCAGCAACTCCCACGCCTTAAAAAAATTAAAATATCTTCATTGACATGTTGTCATCAATGTTTCTTTTACTTCTTCTATGTAGTCAACCCTACCAGTACCAGGGCACCTATATAATTATAAATTAAATTGGAAGCATTTCAAGTGCACCGGGAGTACCGATGTACCAGTTGTTTTAACCGTCGATCTGAATTATAAAAAATATATATAATATATATTAATTAAAATCAACGGTTAAAACAACTGGTGTACCGGTGCTCCCTGGTGCACTTGAAATGTTTCCTAAATTATAAATAATATAACCTAGCTTCAACCCCAGCAACAAGCTGGCAAGTCCAATAATTTAAAATTAGATTATATATATATATATATATATATATATATATATATATATATATATTAAGCACAATTTTAATCTCTAAGATATAGATTAAAATTTTTTTCATACAAAATTATCCTTAAAATTTAACTTAGTTTTAAAATCGTCTTTATTTTAAGGATCAAAATCATACGAAGACGGTGGCGGAAGCGTAGACAGAAGTGGATCGTAGATAGCTTCGTCTTCTTCTTTTCATCACCTTTTTATTTTCTCTTTCTCTTTTGCAAAAGCAAAAATACTCTCTTTCTCTTTTTTTTATTTTATAATTTTTTATGAATAATTGATTCAAAATTTTAATATTTAAATAAAAAAATAATTTTAAAATTTGGTTTCTCTAAGATATAGATTAAAATTTTTTTCATACAAAATTATCCTTAAAATTTAACTTAGTTTTAAAATCGTCTTTATTTTAAGGATCAAAATCATACGAAGACGGTGGCGGAAGCGTAGACAGAAGTGGATCGTAGATAGCTTCGTCTTCTTCTTTTCATCCACCTTTTTATTTTTCTCTTTCTCTTTTGCAAAAGCAAAAATACTCTCTTTCTCTTTTTTTTATTTTATAATTTTTTATTATGAATAATTTGATTCAAAATTTTAATATTTAAATAAAAAAATAATTTTAAAATTTGGTTTTAAACCTTAAGAACGATTTTGTATGCAAAAAAGATTAAAGACGAACAAAATTTTTGACATATACATTAGAAACTAAAATCGTACTTATATATATATATATATTGTCTTCAATATTTTTAAAATTATTTCTAATATTTAATTTAATTTAATTTTATCTTAATTTTTGAAATGAATTGAAAAGTGTTGACTAATAATTAATTCTCAAAAATTAACAAAAAGATAAAATTGAAATTTATGTTAAACGTTAAAAATAAATTGAAGCAGATAAAATCTTATAAAATTTTAAAAAAATTAAAAATTTTAAAAATAAAAAATATTATATATATATCAACTATGTGATTATTTCATTCATTCGCGTACTGCGCCTTTAACTTCATCATCATAGATAGAAAAAGTAGCAGCGATCCAAATCATCATCATCATTCACTACTAATGAGAAATGGTTTATTCTGTTTTAGTAGATTATCCTTAAACATCTTTAACTTTAATGTGACATTACTCTTCAAAAAAGGAAATATTAAACCGGTGGCTCATAGATACTATATTTAGTTGCTAATATGTAAAAATAATATATAAATTTTAATTTTTTTTGTATTTAGTTGCATTTATATATTAAAAGAAAAAATTGAACACTAACACTAACTCTCTTATTCCCATTATATGTAGTCAATTATATATAATAAATTAAGGAGGAATTATTATCTTTTAAAACATTAATTATATGTAATTTTTACCACATTAATATTAAAATTTAGAATTATTGTACTTTGTATTTCTTGATTAAAAAATTATAAAAATAAAATTAAATATATATATAGAGCATTGTCTATAAAAGATAAGAACAAATAAAGATAAGATAAGAACAAATAAAAACAATAAAAATTAAAATTGTGATATACATTTTTATGTATTATGTTGAGTTGAATTTATGGACTCGTGTGAGACTTCTTTATTATTGTCATGAACTAATATAGAAGAGTGGTTTAATACACTTCCGTAAGTTAATAGATGGAAGATGTCAATAATTCACATTTTGAATAAGTTCCGATGAAATGGTTGAGGAAGACGCGTGTAACGTGGTGATACAGAAGAAGTCACGCGGTGACGAGAGAGGCGCGATGGAATTAGGGTTGCTAGCGACAGAAATAGAGAAGAAAATGTTGCGTTTGAAGGAGAGAGAGCAAACAATGATCATCAGAGAGCGCATGGAGGTGCGTGTGATGCAAAGGAAAATAAGGGAAGAGAGAGATGTTGTGGAGCTAGGGCTGTCGGCGACATAAACAAAGAAGGAGATGCTGCATTTGAGGGAGAGAGAACAAGCAACGATCCTTAAAAAGCGCATGAAAGCGCGTGACGCAAAGAAATATAAAAGAAGAGATAAACGTGGCGGAGTTAGGGCTGCTGGCGGCGAGCAGAAAAAAAAAGAAAAAGAGAGTGAAAAAGAAAAAAGGGAACGACGAGAACGCCACGACGGCGCATGATGGCCCGTGGTAAATTGAAGGACGTTAGAAATAGGGCTAAAAAAGGTAAACAAGACATTGTAGTTTTAATAATAAAGATAAAGTTGAGGGCAAAGAGTGGTAGCACTTTAAGTGACGCGTGTAACAGTAATTTTAGACTCATTAGACTCAAAAAAAGAGGTTATAGTTATTCTCAAATCTCAATTGTTTTTATAGATTATATGTAAATTTTGATTTATTATCTTTTAAAATATTAATTCTACTCTTATCTTTATTATAAAATTAAATTTTGACCTCTTGTTAAAATTTAGTCTAATTTCGTCCCTTATTTTATATTCAAAAATTAAATTTAAAATTAATTAAAAAAACATTATTATTATGGTATCACTCTATTACTATAACTAGAATTCTTATCAATATATATTTAGGTTAATTAATTTAATGTAATTTAAATTTTAAGTCAAGATGCATATGAATTGTCTAAAATATTAAAACATAAGAATTACAAACATTATTAAAATTAATTGACTTATTAAAATATTAAAACATAAGAATTACATCATATTGACGACAATTAAATATTTACTTATATTTTTTATAATTTAAATTAACCATTAAAATTATTAAAACATCGATATATTTAATATATTTAAAAAAATTTTAATTAATATATTTTAAAAATATATAATAAATTTATTATTAATAAAAATTTTTTAAATATTTTTAATAATTTTATATTCTTAACATATATTTTAAAAATATAAAATAGATATATCATGTATTTATGTGGGGATAAATATTGAAACTAATTGAATTTTTATTTATATACTGTATTTTATTTTAATTTTTTAAAGAAATAATAATTAACATTAATTTACATAAAAAAATTTTCAATAAATGATGGCGGCTATTATTGTTACTTTGTGTACATTTTGTCTGATAGTATAGAATGTTTAATTTGTTTGTATATTACAACTATACTAATTAAGCGGTGGACCGCCACCCACTAGCTATGACATGTCACAGTATATTGTCACTACTAAGACACTAATTAAGTTGATTAATAAATAATTATTGTTAAAGGAAATTAAATAGTCATAGATATGATCAGCCCTTGATGGGGACATGTTCAACGTGGGACTTCATTTCTTTCATTGTAGATTCTCTCAAATCTCTGTTGTGTTTGTGTTACTTTTTCTTTAATTAATTAATTAATTTTCCCGCACTCACTTGTGCTACACAAGACACAAACACAATGCGTCTTATCAGTAAATAAAATACACACAGACACATATTATATATTAATAATAGTGTAACTATCTTTTGCGCCTAATTAAGTTCAGCAACCTATTTAAGTTGAGCTATTTGCATCATTTGTTTTAGTAGATTGAATTAATATTAAAGAGAATTAAATAGATTAAAAATTATTTATCATAGTGATAATAGTTGTATTTTGTATAAGAGTAAAATATTATTTTTGTCTCTAATATTTAGGGTAGTTTTAAAGTTGTCCCTAACATTTTAATCATCCTGTTTAAATCCCTAATATTTCAAAATTGACTCAATGTTGTCATGCCATTAGAGATCATAATTGATGGCAGGACAAAATTGAGACCATTGTGAAACGTTAGGGATTTAAATAGGACGAAAACGTTGAGAACAAAAATGATATATAGAAATAAATTTTAATTTTATCCTTCAATAATGTCAATTTTTTACTATACATAGTATTCAATTATTTTTTAATCACATCTAAGTAAATTACACTTAATCATATTACTTTCATTTTAAATAAATTAATTTTTTTATAATTTTACTCTTAAAAACTTTTAGTTATCATAAAATATTTATAGAATGACTAGTATATAAATTTACAGAAAAAAAATATATATATATATATATATACAATAAAATATAAATTATACTTTTATCTCTACTGTATTAAAATTTTTTAAAATTATAAAAAAATAAATTGATTTAAAATGAAAATAATGTGATTAAGTATAATTTATTTAGATGTAATTAAAAAATAATTGAATACTATGTACAGTAAAAAAATAATATTATTGAACGATAAAATTAAATTAAAATTTATTTTTATGTATCATTTTTGTCCCTAACGTTTTCGTCATATTTAAGTCCCTAACATTTCAAAATCGTCTCAATTTTGTCCCGCCGTCAATTCTGTTAATGGATCCCTAATGGCAAGACAACATTGAGTTAATTTTAAAATGTTAGGGACCTAAATAGTACGATTGAAACGTTAGGAACAACTTTGGGACGTACACCAAACATTAGAGACAAAAACGATACTTTACTCTTTATATAAAAAGAATATAAAATTTATATATTATTTATTTATTTGCCATAAATTTACTAAGTAAATGTGGTGCGTTTAGTTGACGTATGCTGATAAAACTTGAACTATTTTAAATATCGTCAAAGGATTTTTTTGCAGTTATTTAAAACTATTTTATTAAAACGTAATAGTATAATATTTTAGAATTTAAAAATAAGTGTTGAGAAAGTAAAAAATAAGTCTTTTTAAATTATAAAAAATAATATAGTATTATTTATTTAATTGTTAATGATAATATCAAAAATAACTATAACAAATTATATCCTATACATTTATTCTATTTGTTGTGTCATGTTTTTTCGTTTCTTCACCTAATTGTATTGAACAACTTGTTCAAAAATATATGTAATTTTGAATAAAAAAAATTTATTCATATGAAGATAGTTAGAATATAATCTTTATATAATTATCTAACTATTAGTTATCATCTTCACATATATAATTATGTTCATATGAATAATCCTCTTTTGAAAATTGAGATTCTCGTATTGTGTCATGTTGGATTTAATTTAAATGAAAAATAATGGGCCACTAAATCAAGTGCAGCCATCAGAGGATGATGAATTCATCATACGAAAAGAAAATTAAATTTTTGCAATTTGCATAGAGAATCTTTCTCACTTTTTTTTTTCTTTTCTAAAAAAGACTGACCAGCTAAGCTTTCATTTTGACTAAAATGTCAGAATTCAGACCATTAAATATATCAAACAAAGCCAAAAAAAAATTATATTTCTTTTCATTTGTGTAATAAGAACGAATGCCATTATAAAGAAAGGATTTCTTATATGAATGGCGCGCAAAAAGTAATAAACATTAGTTTCAGAGATTTGTTATAAATTGTTAAATATTGTTAAAAAGAGTTGGCACTGTATGTTTGCCAATAAGACTTGATTAAATGATTAGATCGAAGATGTTACTAATAATGTTAGAATATAATTAGGATTAATTAGTATTATTTAGTATATTTAAATATTTATTATAAGAGATTATATTTTATTATTATGATTTTCTTAATATTTATAAATATTTTTTTATATTGTATTATTTTAGACAACTTGAACAGGGGATATTAAAATATAATTAGGATTAATTAGGATCAATTATTATTATTTAGTATATCTGAATATTTATTATAAGAAATTACGTTTTTATTAGTACGATTCTCTTAATACTTATAAATACTTTTTCATATTGTATCATTCTAAATATTTTAAATAGATAACTTGATTACACTCAATAATATACTTTTTTTTAGTTAAATCTCTTATTTTTAAGAAATAAATTGGTTAATACTTAATTAGTAGTCATTATTTGTTGGTAAGGAAGGGCATTATTAGAAAAAGGAGAAGAAAAAGGAAAAGAAATAATTAAAGAATCCTTGTACTTAATTATAATACCATGGAACTTTAAAAATATTATTTTCTAATTGCCTATACAGGGTCATATAATAAACAATCATGTTACCTATATATTCTAAAAATCAGCATTAGTTAATGATTATATATATCATTTAATAATTTTTTTTACTATATTATTGTAAATAAATTTAATTGTTGGTCTATTATAAGTTTAATTATTTTGGTAGGTAATTATTTATTGTTTAGTAAACTTTATGAATTAATATGTATAAATACGTGTAAATATTTCGTGATTGATTTTGTGTGCGCATGTAATATTTTAGTATAATTAATATTATTTGATATTAATTATATAATATAAATTTATTTTCTTTATATTTGTCTAACATTCGAACTAATATTAGTCAATTTTAATTTTTTATTAAAAATATTATTTTTTAACATTTTTATTATATATATATTATTAATTGATTTTAATTGTATATATTCTTTCTATTTTTTTATATTTATCTATCAGTGTCACATTTTTGTTTATCTTCATGGAAATTAATTAGAATAGAAGTCACAAACTGCTCCATGGTAGTTTACAGTGATAGGGGTGTATATACTTACAAAATTTAAATGCATGTTTGTGCTTGATTCTTGATTGATGACGGCTAATTTTTTAGTCCTGATGATTAAATATTAAGTGATTAATATTGTTCTTTTTTTGCATCATACATTTGAATTGATACTAATCAAATTTCCACCTTTTCATATTAAGAGTATTGCACCTGTGTTATTCTTTTTATGACTTTATCATTGTGATGGATTCATTTAAATATTTTCTAATAATATTTTTTTTTATTTTATTGTTTCTTTAATAAGTACTCATAGTGGACTTAATAATTATTAACCAAACCCTATAATAATAACAAATAAAAAAATAAATAAAATTAAGAAACTATTATATTGCTCTTGGACGGAATAATAATCCAAAGCCTTGTTGTAAAGCAAAGTTGAGGAAACCTAGGTTTATAAGTATAATAAATTAGAAAAGTTTTGAAATGTACCAAAAACACAGGTATTTAATATTTTAATAGTTGATTTTAATATATATATATATATATATATATATATATATTTTATTATAATTAAATTAATGGTTAAAATTATTAAAATATTAATTTATTTAGTACACTTGAATTTTTCTAATAAATTAAAGATACTAGCAACTGATTATTTAATTATTTTTTTATTTTAATACATAGCGTTTGGTAGAGTATTAAATTGATCTTTTGGGTGTAATTTTGTTTTTGTTCTTAAGGTTTAAAGTGTCCTATTTAAATCCAAAAAAGTTTTATTTAGCATTAATTTAGTGTCAAACTTAAATAATTAACGGAATGTCCTACATAATAACAGTACAGGAACAAAATCGATAATTTAGAGAATAAATACAAGTTCAGGCACAAAATTATTAATACATTTATTTATTATTTTTCTTATAATATAAATAAAATATTTTCTATAAAACTAAAGAGAATGATAAATATATAAATAAAATATTTTCTATAGAACTAAAGAGAATGATAAATAAATGTATTGATGTATCAATGGTTGATTTTGTGCCTTAGAGTTTGTACTTGTTCTTCCGATTATCGATTTTGTTCGTGTACTATTGTTATATAGAACATTTTGTTAATTATTTAATTTTGACCATCATCGTGGGACTAAATTGATACTAAATAAAATATTTTTAGATTCAAATAAGACATTTTAGACCTTAAAAATCAAAACAAAATTACACCTAAACATGGAATCAATTCAATTCTTTACCTTATATTATATATACATAAACCTAGTAATTATTTTATATTTTCACACCACTTCTATGGTAGTGGACAACATAACATCAGAGACACCTTCTAGGAAGAAACCAATGCTGACACTTAGAATAATATAGACATAAATAATGATGTTGTGAAGATAGCATGGTACCCTAATTTACTCGAAGTGTACTCTAAATATATTGATTCAAAAAAAATAAATAAAAATATATAAACCTTTTTTATTCTTCTAATATATTCAATGCATAAAGACTTACATAATTTAATTAAACTTACAAAATTTATATTTTCAAGTCAAATAATTTATTTTAATGTTAATATCATTAAAAATTTCCTTAATTAAAATATTTGATAACAATGATATATATAATAAAGGGCCAAAGGGTAATATATATATATATAATATAAAATATATATATATATATATAATTAATAAGATCACAAAATTTTAACCAACAAAATATAATTCAAATAACATAATTTTTTTATAATTATTTAAAAATCACAGGTTGGAATCTCATTTATAACTTAAAAAAAAATCACATAATTCTGAATGTGCAGCATGGGATTGGGCATGCAAAGAAAATAGAAAAAGGTGTCCTTCTCAAATCCCAATCATGGCAAGACCCTCCTTACCTAGGATTATATCTATATATTAACCTATAGCTAGTACCCATGCATATAGCAGACAAATTAAAGTTAGCTATGACAATTATTATTAAATGTTACACGAGAAAAAGGATTGCTATTGTGTTTCTTAATATACCCCAGCCGTGTTCTTTTAATATTTTGGATTAGCAATATAAATATGGAAAAAAATAAATTTAATTATACAATAATGGTCATATAAAAAAAACTATTCACTTATTAGCATTATATATATATATCTTTTTGTTAAAAATCTAAGCTGACAAATAAAGACGCGTAATATATAAAAATTCAATTAAAAAACTAATTTTTGAGTCAACTAGTGTATGAACCCGTGTTCAGCACGGAAAAATTTATAAAAGTAAAAAAAAATTATATGTTTAGATATTTTAAAAAAACATAAAATAATTATTATGTTAAGAAATTTATAAAATTATTCTCAAAATTAAAGTTTAATTCAAAAATAGTGAGTAATAATTATTTACACTTTTTTTAAGTAAAATAATTATACATTGATACAGAATTTAAAATAAAATTAAAATATTTATATTAAAATCTTATTTTTTCAAAGACTTCTCCATAAACACATTGATAGTAAATTTACTTAGACTACGTGATTCATAAGTAAAACTTTTAATATCTCTTACTCTTAACTCTTGAAAGTGCCACATATAGTTGGCCATGTGTAAAAACTGGTTTGGGCAAGTACAATCTAACATGAGATAAAGTTTGTCCCTGAGACTTATTAATTATCATGGCAAACGATACTATTATGAAAAACTGTCTTCGTTGGAATCTAACTGGGACGGTTTCATTTGTTGGTACATATTCATTTTGGAGTCAAAGCAATATGACCAACATTGTTAGTTAAGACTTCACATTCTATGACATGATTTCAAGCTTCCTAACTTGTAGCCATGTACCATTACAAATACCACTGGATTGGTCAATATTCCTCAATAACATCACCGGATCACCAACCTTGAGTATTAATTTATATGGAGGCAAACCAGAGCAATTTATGCTATTCAGTAATTCAAGATCTAAATTTTGTGCAGACATCCGATTTTTTTCCCTAGTGTAGTTCCGTGTCCTACACGGGATAATACACTAAAATATATAAAATTTTTTATTAAATTTAAATAAAAATATACATAGTAATTATTATTATAAATATTTACAACTTAAAAATATTAAAAATAATTAATATTTATTTTAATCAATTTAAATTTATTGAATGGTCATTTCATTTGCCCGCTTAAGCAAGTATTTGGAGTTCGAATCTCGCCTGTGTATCACAATCCATTAGTTAGCGACAGACCCTTAATAAATAGAACATTAATATGTGGTGGATTAATTCTCGACTTGCCAAGTTAAAAAATCTGTAGAAAAATTGTATTTGTCTTAAATTAATTTTTCATTAATAGAAATACTTATGAATTTTTGTCTTTGTTGAAATTTTCTTGGGACAATTTTATTTATTACTATCGTATTCATTCTTGAAATCAAAACAATATGATCAACATTGTTACTTGTTAAAACTTCACATTTTATGAAATAATTTTTAAATTTTCAAATTCATAAACTTATGTCATTACAAAAGTTATTAGATCGATTATATTTTTTGGAAATATGGTGTATCGAAAACACCATCGTTGAGTATTAGTTAGTGTGAAAGAAACGATAACAACTTTTGTTATTCAATATATAATTATTCTATTGAAAATAAATTAATATTTTCTAAACTTGTAAATACATTTTCTTCTAATTTCTTACACCATTTTATTTGCCAATATTTACTATTAAAAAATAACAAATGACCATACTATCTTACAATATATGATGTACAAAGTAATTTCTTATCTTAAAATTAATTTTGGTTAGTGAGATAAAAATGTAAAATATTTTTTATTTTCTTACTCAAATTTAAATTTAAATTTAGAATTGATTAACAACTCATCATTTTTAATTTCAATAAAAATAAATTGGTTAGATGCAAAAATTCATCATTTAATAATTTCAATCATTTAAATTTTAATTACCAAAAATTAGATTAAAAATTAAGTATAAACTTAATAACGATTATATATATATATATATATATATATATATATTAGTACGTAAATAATATCCAATGTATTGATTATTATTTTTTTGACAGAATTATATAATCTAGTGAAAATTGATTTATTATCCAATTTTTTTTATAAATTTTGTAAATGTGAAAATAGTAATCTTATTTTTTATTATTATTAATAAATCTTCTAATTTTTTAATTATGTAATTAACTTAATTAATAATCTTTATTATTGCTTTTATACTAAAAAAAATATCAATTTATACTATTTATATATTTTTTACTACTAATAAATAATAAATATTTGCACTATATACTTATTGTGCTAGATGATAACTTAAGTATTTATTTTGTATGTTAAATTTATTAAATATTAAGATGAAAATTAAAATTGTTCAATAAATTATATAAATAGTCCTTACAGAAAAGAAAAAAAAATTATATATCATATAATAATTCTTGATATATATAATGTCATGTATATATTAAAATTCTCTATTTTAATTCCAAGCAAATGAAGTCCATGCGTTTCCTCTTAAATCGGCTCAAATTGGATCTCCGTTGCTAGTTAGATATGGTAATGAGAACTCAGGGGAGCGTGAGAAACCCACTTTTCATCCTTCATCCTATTTAAAAAAATGTCTCTGTTCTTCTCCGTCATTGTAAGTTCCTATTTAATTACTCCTAAGAGAACGTAGATCTCTTCGGGTATCTATTAATATTCTTTGAAAATTTTTAAAAAATTAACACAAAAAGACATAATATAATAAATCATAAAATAATCAATTCAATATAATTCACACAATTTATAACATATTCGTTATGAAAAATAACATTTCAAAGGAGAAAACATAAAAATCCAACATAATAAATAACATAATTTTTTAGGACGATACTGAGCGACAATATTCTTTGAAAATTTTTAAAAAATTAACACAAAAGACATAATATAATAAATCATAAAATAATCAATTCAATATATTCAACACAATTTATAACTATTCGTTATGAAAAATACATTTCAAAAGGAAAACAAAAAAAATCCAATATAACATAACATAATTTTTTGGACGATACTGAGCGACATAGTGACGGACTTGATGAGAGGTAGAGAAAGTGAGTTAGAGAGAGAGAGGATCAAGGTGAGAATGAGTCTGGAAGAAAAGAAAAAATTCAAATTTGAGGCAGAATTAAGGTTACTAAATTCAAGAAATAGATTTACATATATAAAATAGGATAAATTAATAATTTATATTCGCGTATATTTAATAAGTTTCATGGGGCGGGTACTTATGTCCGGCCCCTATTAGGAGTGGCAAATGGAAGTCCGCCCTGTCTTGCCAAAAGCCCGCTCCGCCTAGTAAGACGGTTCTGAATTTTCCCCCGCCTACCTAATGGTAGCTAGCGGATCTCCTTTTTTTTATAAACCATTAAATATTAAAAATATATAATTTCACAACAATTTCAATAAATTTATAATTTCTAAAATATAAAAAAATTATAATTTTTAAATTCACGCACATTAACGTCTTTATAATTATAAATAGTAATAAATATACTTATAATCAATTTTTTTGAAACAAAATAATAAAACCAGCATTGTCCAAAGCAAAAAATATTATCCAAAATATATAATTAAACATCTTCAAGTTTATAATCAATCAAACATAAACATAATTCAAAATATAACTTAAAAACTCCTTCAATTATCATCTTCATCCTCTTGTAGATCAATTTAAAAATTTGTAAAAAAATGTCTCTACCAAAATAAAAGCTTGGCCCAGCGGGAAAGCCTGCCCCGTCCCGTCGAAGTCCGCCAAATCCCGTGGATTAGGCGGTGCAGGGTAGGCGGGATTTTTAAGTTTGGTGGTCATAAATTTTCAGCCCAACTCGCATTTTTTGGCGGGTTATGCAACCAGCTCGACAGGTTTCGACCCGTTTGCCACTCCTAGTCCCCATCCATTTTCGCATGGCAGGTCGTGAGGATTTCGGGAGTCCCCATCTAGCTCCAAAACGCGAGTAATTCCTGCAAATACCCGTTTCGGCTGTTTTTGTGATCATCCTTATTGCTAGCATTCATTGGTTCATGACGTGGAGCTATTCTAGCCACTCAATAAATTCTCAGATAATCAAAGTCTAGGTTATATCATTTTTATAAAGTTACATGTATCCTTATTATAACAATATTAATAAAAGATAAATGGATAAACACTAAACTATTGTTTGGATATAAGATAAAAAAAAGAGGAAAGAAAATGAAAGAAAAGTATATTTTTTGTGTGTGTTGTTTTAGATGAAAAAATGAATGAAAAGAAAATAGAGGAAAAATTTCTTTTGCTTGAATGGAAGGAAAAGTAAGAAGAGAAAAAATCATAATAGAGAAAAATTATAATGTTTTTATATTTATATAAATTATAATTCAAATGGTAACTCTGTATTTTTATCCATGTTTGCACTTTTGAATCAGTTTTTTTCGCAACTTTGAAGAAAAAAAATTTACGTGAGCTCCATATACACTTTTATGTTTTTCATTCAATTTCTTTGTTGAACCAAATAATGAAAAATTAATTTTTCCATCTATTTTCTTCTCCAGCATGTTATTCCTCTACAAATTCTTCTAATCTAAACAATGCATAAATATGTCTCTATTCTATTATATATAACAATAACTAATATCACATATTAGGCTAATTTATGTTGATAAACCAAGTCACCCTAAAATTACCTGAATCCCCTAAACCCAATAACGTTATCTAATTGTCTTCATTTACATTTCCATAAATCGAATATAATGAATTCGAATTAGGATAATAAGTAGTAAATCTAATTTATATTTAATAATTACTCTAACTTATGGTAAAAATGTAAATTTGATGCCAAAAAAAAATAAATGACATACATTTTTTATTAACGAACAAAAAATATTTTTTTTATTTTTTATACACGTATCTATTTTTTTAAGTTATACATTTTGATTTATATAATTAATGATAATTAAATGTACAAAAAAATACTAATTAATAAAAAATAAAATTTAAGATAAACATGTCCTGAACAAATTGAAATAAAATAAAGACTTTTAATTATGATCATTAATTATAATTACATATATTTACTTCAAGATTTATACTTCAAACACACTTATTAATATTTTGTATTTTTATTTTTTATTTATACTATCACAAACATTAGTTACTCTCCAATAATGACAATACTTTTAAAAAATAAACATAACTAAATGATTTTAAAATTATATAATAATTTTTAATATAACAAAAAATATACAATTACCTAAAATATAATATTTGTGTAGTAACTGAAATTTAATTGTCAATATAAAGTAATATATATATCATTTCGTAATCAAATAAGTGTTTAATCAAAGAATTTAATATTTATATAATAATATGACAAAATAAATTAAAATTTGAGTTTAATCAAGCGTTCAAGTTTAAATTTTTATAAATTAATTTATTTGTGTTAAAGTGAATTGCGTAATAAAAAATTCATAAAAATTTCATATATTGAAGTAGACAACAATTTATTTATAAATACAAAAGTGTATTGAATAAGTAAGAAATTATTTTATTTTAATTTGGTCCATAATTCACATGATTCGAATTTAGTTCAATATATATAATTTGATTTGATTTGATTTAATAATTAGTTGAAAATATCTCAGTTGCCTATTTTATTCATAGATTTATTATTTTAATGACTAATAAATTAATCAAATTAATTAATTAGTACACACAATAAATTTGGATTAATAAATTAAAAGAAATAAACTAAAAATACTAACAAAATATTAAAATAAATAAATTAAAAAATACTACCAAATTAAATTGATATAAATTATAATAAATTATATAATATTTAAATATTTAATCAAATTAATTAGTTGATATAGTTAATTTATTGTAACAACTTATAGTTAATGGGTTAAAAGAAATAAATCGAAAAACATTCTAAGAAACATGCTATGTCAGCTTCATCATTAAGTACAAAAATCCAATTTTTATATAATAGAATAGATAAATTTAAATGTATAATATTATTCTTATTAAAATTATCTAATTATATTTATACAACTTAAACTTTTAGAGAAAATTATGAATGACATCTTATTGGTCAAAAAACTTATTAATGACTCTAGAGTCTAAATAATTTGATGTGAATTTCTTTTTATTTTTTACATTAACTTTAGATTAAAAAAATTAATTCTGACATATAATTGAAAACTTAAAATGCAATTAATAAAATTTTTTTATCTATAATTATTAATGAGATGTAATCTAGATATAATGAGAAATAAATCATATAAATAGAGATTTTGCATAATAGATAGAGTTAAATTCAAGGATAACGATGTTTTTTAATTAATTTTTTTAATTTATTCAATTACAATAATAATAATAATAATAATAATAATAATAATAATAATAATATATTTGTCTAACTTAATTTAACTTTTTCGTACACAATTTTTAATCTATTTTATATTCATTTACATTAAAAAAAAGAAAGAAATAAAGGATATACAATCTTTAACACGGTACTCTTTTAGGTATTTAGAAATCTAGAACAAAAAAAAAGCCTTGAAAAACTAAATAGCCACCTAACTTTTCTTGCCCTCAATTCTGTGACCTTACTCCCAAAAACCCAGAAGAATAAAATATTGCTTGACTTGCTTTCGAATGCAGTAGAGAAGAACATGCAACTTCCATCTCGTCGCTGTTATTCCACCTGCCCAGTCACTACCATTGTTGTGTCTATTCCGCCACCGTATGCGTTGCTATGCGTCATCCAATTTAATGAATTTAATTAGAATAAACAATAAATTATTTATTTTATTTTAGACTTCATAAATGAAAAAATCAATTCACTGATACAATGAATTACAATTAACGTAGTCTAATTAATTAAGTAATATAAATTATAATAATTATATTAATATTTAATATCCGATCAAATCAATTAGTTGATATAATTAAGTCATTGTAATAAATTGTATTGAATGAGTTAAAATAACTAATCGGAAAACACTCTGTGGAGCATGCTATGTCAACTCCATCATTAAGTGTAGAAACTCAATTTTTATATAATAGAATAGATAAATAAAATAAATAAGTAAGTAAGTATTTGCACTATTATACTTCTTGTTCTACATAATGACTTAAGATATTTGTTTTGTATGTTAAATAATATAAATAATATTTTGTATCTTATATTCATTAAATATTGATATTAAGAGAAGAAAATTATGTAATAATTTTATAAATAGTAATTATAAAATAAATAATTATTTATTATAAAGATGTCAAAAAGAATCTAATATATAAAAATGTGAATTGTAAAAATAGAGGGATACATATATAAAGAAGAATAGCATGCATGCATAAACGTTTTTTAACTATATCATAATTTGCTGTAGCTATACAATGAATTCAACGGTAGTACTCCAAAAGTTTGCATCGGTGTACTTCGAGCACATGACTTGATTTCTTAAGCCGCAAGTATGCCGAGCACATTGTCATCCAATTCCATCAGCAACGATAAGGCTTAAATTGAGATATTTTTGAGTTATAAACAAACAATCAACGAAATATTATTCATCTATACCTTTTTATTTATCCATAAAAGAAATTTTACATAAAAAAAGAAGAAAAGAAGAGTTGAAATAGCAAGAGCGATAAAAATGATGATTCTTATCATTTTGTTTGGTTGTCTATATATAGAAGACCAGAAAATCATAATTATCTAATAAAATTAATTTGTATTTATTGCATTTAATTTGAATAAGCAAGAAATGATCATATTTTAGTTTAGTATTTAATTCACATGATTTGAATTTAACTCAATACATATAATTTAATTTGATTTAATTATTAGTTAAAAATATCTCATTTGCTTATTTTATTTATAGATTTATTATTTTAATTATTAATAATTTAATCAAATCAATTAATTAATATACATAATTTATACCTAATTTGATTTAATAAATTAAAAAATACTACCAGAATATTAAAAAAAATTAGGAAATACTATTAAAATAAATTGATATAAATTATAATAATTATGTAATATTTAAATATCTAATCAAATCAATTAGTTGATATAATTAATCTCATAATAGATTATATTTAATGAGTTAAAAGAAATAAATCGAAAAACACTCTCCGAAACATGTTACGTCAACTTCACCATTAAGTGTAGAAATTCGATTTTTATATAATAGAATAGACGTTAATTCATATATAGTATATAAACAAATTTAATTAGAATAAATAACAATTTATTTATTTTATTTTAGACTTTATAAATGAAAAGATTAATTCACTAATATAACGAATTATAATTAATGTAGTATAATTAATTAAGTAATATAAATTATAATAAATTATATTAAGAAAAGAAATATTTAAATATCTAATCAAATCAATTAGTTGATATAATTAAGTCAGTGTAATAAATTGTATTGAATGAGTTAAAACAATTAAATCGGGAAACACTCTCCGAAGCATGCCACGTCAGCTTCATCATTAAATGCAGACATCCGATTTTTATATAATAGAATAGATATTGATTAACTTTTTAATTTATCTTAAATTTTAAATTTATCAAAAATTTTAAAAAAAATATATAATAAAAAATTGATTAATATTAACTAATTAAATTTGATTATATATATAGATAAACAATATATTGATGTGTATTTAACTAGTTTAATTCAAAAAATTATAAAGTGATTCAAATATGTGAGCGAAAGAAAACATAAAACTTGGTGAATAAATTCTACTGACCCACAAGCTAAGAACTCATCATTTGTTTATGATGGAATTAGTTGGAAGATTAATGTATGTTTGGGTATTGATATTCTTCTCTAAATTGGGTGATTTTATTTCCAAGCTGAACCATATATAAATGAAGTGAATCGAACAATATTGCTGGAGAAATGGAGAATCAATCGTCAATGCGCAACAACTCTTCAAATTTTAATTTCTCATTTCTTGAAGAATGTTAACCCAATTAACAATGCAAGGTGGAGGGAGAACATCCATATCTTCACTAACAAACAAAAAATTTTCTTAGTGGAAGAACCATTTTGTTTATAAACTTTAGTTTTCAATTTAGACCCTATATATTACATAAATTAAGTTGCTTTAAACTATATATATTGTACTTTATCTTAAAATTAATATGCTTCTAAAACATGTGTAAAATTAAGATTATACGGCAGATCTTAAAATTAATGAATGCGCTTAATCTTGATATTCTTGTAAGCATAATTGAATGATCCACTCTGAATTTTAGATGTTACTGTATATTATTGGATTTTAGATTTTGAAGATTAGTGTAATAGAATAATAGTATAAAATTTTTGTAATTCAAGATTTTGAGGGTTAAGACATAATTACTAAATATTATTATAAGAAAAAGATTCATAAGTGATAATTGTATTATTCGTCTCAAAATAAATAATAATTAGTGGATAATATTATCTAATAAAATAATAAATTATTTTAAAACATAGACAATTCATAGAAAAATAATGATAATATATTATTTAAAGTTCAATTTTGAATTGATATGTATTTTTATTTATTTTGGAAATTAAAATATCAGGTCTTATTCAATGTAGTTTGAATAATGAAAGAATTGAATTAATTATCCCTTATGAAGATGAAATAAAAGAAAGAGTTTTATGAAACTTTTTGAAAAATTGAAAGAATATTTGATTTGCAAGATATGATAAGTATGATTTGGAGACTAAGCATATGATTTTTTTTATTATAAATAGAATATTAGAAAGTACTAATAAGGGTATTTTCTACTCTCATAATTATAAATCCTATTATTTTCTTATTTCTTTGTAACTTGTTAAGTTTTTATAGGTTGTTAAGATAGGTGGATCTTTTGAATTATACTTTTGAATTTTTGTTTTTCTTTTATTTTTTAATTTAATAGATTATGTAATCATTTAAGAATTGATTATGAATGTGAGTTTATGTGTTAAAATAAGTTAAACAAATATTTGTTATAAGTCAAAATACAGCCTGTCAAAAAAAGTTTGCTTAATGCTTATGTACGTAGTCTTATAAGAATTGTAGTTCTTTACCACTAATTAATTGAAATTGAAATTAAGTAATCGTTAATTTAATTAGAAGGATTGTTACACACTTGAGCCATCAAGTTAAAACTATAGTTAAGAGTAATTCGGTCATAATTATATTGTATTACATTAGAAAAAATAAGGGTGAACAATAATTATTTAAGAGTTTAAGACATTAGGTGAAATTAAATCATAACACCTACTCATGATCCATTATTTTTTATGTTTATAACTAATTAACTATCAAGTGTCACATTCAAGAAATTAGACAAAAACGTATGTTCTTTAGCATAATATTCATACATATATCTTTTTCAATGTACACATTGTTGTTAATCTGTTCTCATATTATATATTAATTAAGGTGAAAACTCAGGTGTAGTCGACTTCACGTGAAGTTGATATCTGAGAGCTGTTAGATGATTTGACTTATTTGACTAAATTTTCATCTAATGGCTCTCAGATATCAACTTTACATGAAGTCGACTTCACCTAAATTTTCACCATTAATTAATATTCTAACATCTATAAGTATTGTGACATTCACATTGTGCATTATGTTTAATGGCATGATGAAATTGTGATCGATAACACATTATTATGTAATGTATTCCTTAGGTTATATCTTGATTGGGACTTGGGAGAGAAGAATTGAATTTGCCTTCAAATTAAAATACATTATCATTCTAATAATAACCAACTGCTTTTGGATTTTTACTCTAGACAACTATTTAATAATTTAACAAAACACAAAGTAGCAGCTGTTAAAGCCAATAGTTTCTCTTAGTGTTGTCTAATCATGATCAAAATGCCCCTTTAATTATTTTTGTATTTAAAACAAAGAAAAACACATTAGTGAGTATCCTAATGAATGGTTGTGAGGAAAATATATATTTCAAATAAAGTTGTCATGAATTGCTTATTAGCTTCAAATGGAAAATATTCCATTCCTTAATTCATTCTATTCAAGGGAATGTCATTAACATTATTAAAGAGACATAACCATGTGCATTAAGTCTTATTTAATTTACATGTTGAAGGGTAACGCACGTGGGACCTTAGCATGTAACCATGTTAAATACCTTCTTGTTAGTAGCCTCACTTACACTTGAAGCTGCAAGATAGATTACACAAATTAATTAACCTTGATTAGCTTCTTCTTGTTCTTCTTCAAATTAGTTGTGACCTTCATGGGGAAGAAAACTATCATGTTAAGCTTTGTTCTCTTCCTTATTATTGTTGTCCAACACAATTTCTTAGGTTTTGTGGTTGGGTCAAGGGTTTTAATAATGAAGAGTCAAGAAGAACTTCCTCCTTCTCCTCCTCATCCCTCTTATTCGTTTTTATTGTATACAATAAATGATGCAAAAGACGGTGAAGGTGATGCTTTTCGTCCAACAACTCCTGGCCATAGTCCTGGTGTGGGACATCAAACGCCACCGAATAGTCCTTGACCTAATTCAAGATTATTAATTATTTTTGGCCTTCAAGATGCTAGCTAGCAGATGTTGATTTGGGTTTGTATGATTATTTTGTGATAGATTATTTTAATTAATGTTATGTATACTCATTGTTTTGGGATATCATAGTAGACACACAATGAATCAAAAAAAGAAATTACAAGGTGATGGGTCTTTCTTGTTTTACCTTTTTTAAGACTCATGATTTTATTATTTTTTTTCCCTTATTATTGTGTGTCTAAAATAAATCTCTAAATGAGTAACTTCATTTCTTTTTCTTTTTATCCTTTTTGTCATCTACTACTAGTGATGATCAAAAAGGGCTATGGATGGTTCAATTTTTTGTTATTTAATAGCTTGGAAGTGTATGTTTTGGGAATGGTAATGGAACATATTATTATTATTATTATTATTATTATTATTATTATTATTATTATTATTATTATAAAATCAGTTTTTCTTATATATTGTTGTCTCTCCATCAATGACCCTTATATATTTTCCCATTCTTTTAATTGATGAAATTCTCTGTTGAATTTGGAAAACTGGGGCATTGATCCAACGTAATCCTTTCAGGAGTATTAGTGATCATATTATATGGTGTATCATTTACAGAATTATATATATTTTAATCATAAAATAATTGTTCCGGGAAAAAAAACCCCCACAAAATTAACCATTTTAAAAATGAGAATAATTATTAGACTGTTTAATAGCATAAAAATGAATGGTGGTATGGCGGCCGGCCGTCGGACGAAGGTCCGGTGATAGGCTGACCACCCTCCACCCGCCTTCTAGCGGTGGTTTAAACAACCTTCTTAATATTAATTAGTACTAATTTGATTAGATTTTAAATTTTTGTTTAATCATTTAGATTGTTTTTCACAAATTTGGTCTTTGAAGAGTTTTAGAGAAGAAGGAAAGATTTTAGAAAGTTAAACTCATTCACAAATTTTATTATTTGGTGGAGGAAGAATTTTGGAGGTTTTTATTAGCATTTTAGATCCTTCCAAAACTCTCATTTTTAAGTTGTCTCTAACTATGTGTTTTTATTTGATTTTGTTTAAATTTATTATTTTTTCTCAACTAATTGCATTAGAAAAAATTAAAGTTAATATATTATTATAATAATAGATAAAATTATAAAAATATATAATGAAAATTTCAAATTATTCTTCTTTATCTATTTTAATTTACTCGTGAATAAGAGTTTAAAAATCTTAAACTCCCTCTTTTATTTACATTCATGATTCATCCCCTTTAAAGCCTTCTCCAAGACTGTGTGATATTATAAATAAAAGTAAATAAAAGTGAAGCAAATTTTATTTTTGGGAATGTAACTTTCCATGAATATAATTTTAGACTGCAAATTAAATAAGGAAATCTTACATTTCCAAATTTATATTTTAAAAATGTAAAAATATTTTGCAAATAACACATTTTTTATTAGAAGTTTGTTTGGTTTATATTTTTATATTTAGAGGCTTCTATGTTCTAACTTTAAGATTTCATAAGAAAAAATAAAAAATGAAATTTGATTGTTTTATTTTTATTTGAAAATTATAAAAAAAATGCAGGCAACAACAAATTAAACTTCTACTTTAATTCTAGTAAAAAATAATATTGAATAAGAAAGTTATGCTCCCTAGCTAACTATATGTTATTGATGTAAAAAAATCTAGTCAGAAACTTAATTATAATCCATATTTTAAATGAAGAAATCAAATTTGTTGGTTAGTCTAGTAATTAATTTACTAATAATTTATTTAAATAAGTGTTATAGGTTTAAATTCTTTTGTATATATGTTATAATTTATTGATCAATAAAAAATTTTTAAATAAACTTTTAATCAGTAATGAATTGATTTTTGACTTATCAAAATAAAAAATACCGAAAAAATTATTTTAAAAGAAGAAAAAATTGTTTCAAATAAATGATATTGTTCCGTGTATATATATAAATAATGTAGTTGGGGACTCCAAATAAATTTTATTCTATTGAAAGAAGAAGAAAAATTTTTTGCTTGTTTTTCTTTTTGGTTCCATATTCTAATGAAAATTGAAAGAAGTTTATTTGATCTACATTTTTTCTTCTTAAAATATTATTCATCATATATAAATACTTTTATTAGTTTCATACAATATTTTTATTATAAAAAAATTGGGTGTTCAAAAGAATATTTTTTTATATATAAAATTACAAAAAGAAAAGGCAGGCTTGCTTTGGTCAACACGCCAAATCTTCCATAACAAAAAAAATATGCCGCAGGTATCTGATTTCTTTTAACATTTGTCCTTTTTTCAATCATCATATGGTATGTACTAAATAGGACTTTGGTGCCGCAATTGATCTTAATTTAAAAAACTAAGTGAACGAACATTAGTAATTAATCAAAGCTTTCTCATCATATCTGGATAGACATATTCTTAATACAAAAGATAAACGCGCATAACATTATTTATTTATTTGGAACCACTGCTTTAATTAATTAATTTATTTATTATATAGCTGTAATTATCAACAAGATGTAGTGGACCACTTTGAGTCTGTTAATTTTTTTCCATTACTTTTATGAGATTAGCTTAGTCCAAATTAAAAATGATCTTGACAATCACAATCCCTACTTTTCCTAAGTCATATATATTCATCATTTAATCCAAAGTGGCAGCCTAGATAACTAAAAAAATAGGAAGATCTATTTTTTATATGCATAACCCACCAAAGATTATTACACGCGTCAATAATCAATGCATAAATAAATATAATTTTTATACATATATACATATATAAATAATTATATATTAACATATCAGAAAAATAGCTTATTAAATCCATTAGTTAAAATATTATTTAAAATTATATGAACTTAATTAGATAACTATATAAGTATTTTTATATTGTCATATATAAAAAATAGAATAATATAGTGACAATATTTTTCATATGATATTTAATGATGGTGTAATTGATTATTGATGCATATGATATCATCAAGATATTATGGATGGGATAAAGTACGATAAACAATAAAAATGAACTAATTAATAAATATTTGATTTTGGACGGTAATTTTTTAATTTCTGGATGTATGAACTTTTTTGTTGGTCGATTATTAAGTAATTTCTGTTGTCTCCAACTCTCCATATCAAAACTTTGGATATAATATTTTAAGATATTTAATTTACTCGCTCGTACTAAGGTACAAATTTAACACTCTCGAAATCGCGTTAATTTCGAATATATAATGAATATTTTTGTAACCTCTCATCTAAGGATTTGCAAATGAACTAGTGTCCAGTAACGTACTGAATATTCTTGGTTTACTTACTGGTAATTTTCTATATATTTTTTAAGTAAATGTTA
This sequence comes from Arachis stenosperma, assembly GCF_014773155.1. NCBI lineage: Eukaryota > Viridiplantae > Streptophyta > Magnoliopsida > Fabales > Fabaceae > Arachis > Arachis stenosperma. Next base: position 2,880,550 of record NC_080381.1, on the reverse strand, counting down.
AATTTGGTCATTAAATTTTACACGAGTTTAATTGTGTTCTTACCTGGGGTTCTCGGGTGTTCGACGGGTCAGGGGGTGGTAAAACGGAAATGGGTGAGGTCCCGGGCTGGCTTGGAGTCGTGGGAGATGTAGTCCGCGAGCCAGAGATGTCGGAGGTGACGTGACCCGGGAGGTGGCCACCTACAAGGACACTCCGACGGTCAAGTCAGTGTCCGTACGAGACGATGGCCGAATTATGTAAAAATGATGCGTACCTCGGAGGGAGAGCTGACCTCTCTCCGTATATACTGTTTGCTGGACGAACCCATCAGTGACCTAGTCCACTGGCTAGGAAGCTTCTATGAGCTGTCCTAGTCCACGTAGAAGGCGCAGGTCGTTTCGGTTTCTGGGTCGGGAGTTCGGTTGGTGCCCCAGGGATATCGCCCCGACTGGTTTGCTGGGCGCGGACTTGAGCCGTGGTGGCAAGTGATGAAGACTTCGGGTCGGGTGCGGGGGGCCAACCCGTCGCAGGGGTGATCTAGGCCTAGGTCAAAGACGGTAATTCCGACCCGTCGGGTGATCGGGCTGGACTCGGGTCCGTAACAAATTATTTTCTTAAATCTTAAGTTCTTAACTGAATGCCAATGAGCCTTGGCTCTAATGGCATCTCTCCCCCTCCCCACATCAAAGGTCAAGATTTCAAACCCTAGAGAAAACAATTGAGAAAAAATGTGATAACATGTGTAAGGAGTGTGTGGGTATGTTGTGTACCTATGATTGGAGGTTGTCCAATGCACCGAGGTACCTAGGATTGGGAGTTGTCCAATCCATCGACCAAAAAAAAAAAAAGTTCTTAACTGAATCAAATTGGTTTCTTAACTAAATTAAATAATATTGTAACATTAGTCTCTAATCCGATGAAAAATCTTGCTCTGAATAGGTGATTAGGAAAGAAAATGCTCAGTCCATATATGGCCTGAATGCGTAAAATTTTCAGCAAAGTGAAAGATTGAAGAGCATTTTCAAAGGCTCTAAACAAAACAATTATGTCAAAATTTAATAACCTTTTTATTTTTTTTAATCTGTTACCTTCACTTTTCAATACATCATTAAAATAATATATTATGTGCACTAGGAGATTCAAAATACCAAATACATCAACAATATTATGTTATGTATATACAAAAAAAAAATATACTGTAATACAAAATACATATTAAAAATATATAAAACAACACATATTTTTAATGTACACATAATATTTTAATATTTTTTATAACCGGAATGGTGGAAAGAAATATAAGATAGTATATTAAAACACAAGAACGGGTAAGAAAACAAAGAAACCAAAAATAGTGGAAATGCATACATATATTAAACACCACTTATGCGTACAGTTGTACTAATATATAGTTGTAGTTATATATACATAATATCAGTGAAGACAAGGGCACCTAACTTTGTTACTTATGAGTATAGTGTAGACATACATGTATACATGTATGACTTTGTATATCCTTTATTTTTGTCCCAAGTGTGGAAGCTGAAAAGTTGTATCTACTGAGAATCACTTAGCTTCATTCAGCTTAGACAGCAAGAAGAGGCAACTAGAAGAAAGAAAAACAGAAGCACAGAAGCATAGCAAATCCAGAGGAGTTTGTATAACAGCTCTTTTACTTTTGTCAAAGAGACCAATCAGAAGAAGCATCACTATGACATGCCCAACCTTGGTTTTCAGTTCATTCACTGTTGATATCTCCAACCATTTTGGTCTCTCCTGATTAAAAAACAACAACATATAGTGTAACTAACTTGGAAGAGACAGAGCTTGTTAAGAAAAAGGGAAAAGTTGTACTAGGTAAATAACATATCTTTTTGTCTTTAGACAATAATAACCAAGTCTGATTCCATTAGATGATAGAGTCAACCAATAAGAGAACACAGTAAGAAGCTAAAATTTGCAATACTATACTCTTCATAAAGTATGAGAGTATGCTGAATTTTGAAAAAACGGTGATTATATTGCGTTAGTGCTGATTAATTTTTTCAATTGTTACGGATTAGCTTCCTAGCTGATTGATGACCGTCATGAAATCACTCATCCCAAAAACTTAAGCGGATAGAAAAAGGCAACATGAATGGTTATATCTCTAACAAGGACACTAGACGGGCCATGAACACCCTTACAGAGTGCATTCTAAATTGTATTTTACTATTCTCACTGAATGAGCATCAAATTCGGGGAGATCCCAATCGAGTCACCCAGGATTGTAACATTCGCTCAATATGCTATTCAACATTTCAACTCTAATCTTTATATTTTTAGACTATTTCTGATTTGAGCATCGGAGTGTACCTCCAGCACCCACCGGTTCATTGATCACAGTCGATCGAAAATCCAACATACTCCTCCCAACTTGGGATCCAGGTTTAGTTCATGCTTAACATTGGTTATCCATAAAATCAAAGAAAAGTAATCTATATCCAGTAGCAAATCTCTGCCTACAATTTAGAAGATGTAGAAGCTAAGCAGTTGATGAGAATGTGAGAATAAAGCAAGCACCTTAAGAACGAATAAGCCAAAGAGATTTGATCTGTGAGAAGGATCTTGATCAGGCAGAGAGCTTGCACTACCAAGATTACTGACAAAGAGCTCATAGAGGCCCATTCCAAATACCAGCATCACTGTTCCTAAAAGATACACATCTACATCATCACCAACAAGCCAAGTTAGAAACAAACATACAAATCAAATGACATGGTGTTTAAAGAAGAGTTCGTGAGTTACCAATAGCCTCTATGAGCATTTGGATAATTTTAGTGCGGTCTATAAGGTATGAGGTAAACGACTCTGCAACAATTGTGGAACCCTACATGGTGATGAAGAACTAATTAAGTGAATCAAATATGTGGAAACAATGAATCAAATGCACACACACATATATACCTTGATGAAACATAAGAAAGATCCAATTAAAGAACCAAACACTCCAAAAATAGCCAAGAAGCGGCATCTATATATAATCTGCAAATTAAAAGTTTCATCGCTGATAAATTAGAAAGCAATTACGCTAAGTCAAATAAAGATCGTGAAACCTAAATTTGTTGATTATATTACCTTCTCAACGCGGGCCTCTAGATCTTCTTGCTCTTGTTGTTGTTGTTGTTGTTGTACCTGGTTGTTATTGACATCAACAAGTGGCGAGGGTCCCGTTTTGGTGTAAGCGGGAATGAATCTGAGGCGTTGATGAGGATGAGTTTGGTGGCATCGAAAGACAGAGAGGGTTAGGGTTGTGGTGGTGCCATTAGAGGTGGAATTGAAAGGAAAAGTAGTTAGTGGTGCTCTTCGCAGCAATGTGTGACACTGGAGTTTCATTTTCAGAGGCTAATTTGAATTCAATCCAAGAAGAAATGTTTGAAGAAAAGAAGGGAGACAAGTGCGGTGAATGTGTGACACATTGACGGAGGCTAAGACCGCCATCTGGATTCTCCAACGCAAACTTCATTCTTCTCTTTCCTTTCCTTTCTATCGTTATCGTAAAATATCTTCCTTTTTCTTTTCCACTTTTTTCCCGAAAATTATTTTTATATTTTTTTTTATAAAAAATTAGAGACTCAAATTCCAATCTTTTAACTAAATATGAAAAGACTATAAGTATATCATTTGAGTTATAACTTATTGGTTTCTTTTAAATTATTTTTACATTTTAGACCATTCATATTGTTTATGTATTTTAGACAATAATTTATTATTTTTTAAAAAGTTTTGGAAATTAATTTGTTTTTGTTTTTTACATCTGTCTTAAATTTAAGTTCATATTAAACAATATTCCTCTTTAGTTTATTAAGGCAATTATTAACCAAACAATTGTATTTTCTCGCAAAACTACGAAACTTTGGGAAATTCTATAAGGTCTGCACCACACGTATCTCTTTTTTTTTTTTCCGACTTGGCGCCACACGTATCTCTATTGACTATTGTCGTCGTTTGTCCTCCAACGTGAAAAATAATAATCTTTTCAATTTTTTGTTTAAATGAAAAACCGGCTAATAGGGGTATGTGTGAATACGAAATATGATAGAAGAGCAATGATTTGGAAGGTGCTACCAGATGAATCTACACCAAAGGAGTGTTGGGTCACTTGTCATATGAAAAGCAATCACTTTACAAATGTAACTCAGCTTCTTTCTTTTTGTTTTTTCTTTGGGCCTCCAGTCCCTTTTTCTTTCTCTCAATCTATTTTGCCCTTGTAACATCTAGCCCAAAATTTAAATGGGCCAAATTGTCAGCCCAAAATAAGGAAACATTTTCTTCACACAAAAACAAAAATGAAACATGTGACATGTTATAACGGACGAGGTTACCTTGATTATAATTAATTAACGAATCTAACTAGACAATGAGGAATCTATACAGTAATTACAATAGATTATTTATTTAGTTCAATATAAATTAAAAAAATAAATTAACCTTTATTTACCTTATTTTTAAATGATATGTTCAGTTTTAATTTACTCTACTACCAATTTTATTCATAATTTCAATTTCTTTCATTAACTTTTTTACTCTCACGGTTATCCTCCCCCTTCCCCAAAACTCTCCCATTCGCTTCGCAGAACCCACACGCCTCCCGGGCCATGTGCGCTGAAACCTGCTTCCACACCTAGCAGACCCGCATTATCCATCCTTCTTCGCGAGCATTCTCCCTCACTGGCCGCAGCTCCTTCGCATCCTCGCCGCTGCACATCCTACCGTGACTGCAACCCAGTTTTCGCGCACAACTCCTCCAACCCAAACTGAGCTCCTACCCCCTCACGGGAAGAAACTGCTTTGCACTAAACACGACTGAACATCCGACTGTGATCTGATCATCATAGCGGACGCGAACTATAGCACCAAATTTTCTTGCACCCAAAACCAACCATCCACACGTACAGTAATTATGAACATCCAGTTATATGTAGACAAGAACATTTGATATTTGTGTGTCAAGATAATCATGTAATCAATAAGTGGTATCATATACGCAGAATGATCATCCATTTTGTTTAATAAATTAACCATCCAAATACATTCTGAAATGAACATCTGGTTACTGAAAGGGAGAGAGAAGATCTGTGTGTTGGTGTAACTGGTTGCAATTTTAATTTGTTTCAAATTTAAAATAAAAAATTATTTAAAATTAATTAATCGACTATAATTTAATTTTAATTATAATTTAATTCTCATTGTATATATTGTACAATACATGGATTGACTATTCATACTTTCTCTTTAATTTAAAATGGTAAACTCACTATTGTAACAACTACTAAGTAGAAACAAAGATTCCATAGATTATAATAAAGGAAAAATAGTGAGCAGTGAAAATGCATCAATCATATCCAACAAGGAACAACCCATTCCGGATTAAAGCTTTCAACGTTGAAAGCTGGGAAGGGGCAACAACAGAGTTGGTATTTCGCAATACAAGTTTAGCATTTCCTTTTCCTTTTTCCCATCCCATGATTATAAAAATATATATATAAATCAAACCAAAAGATACCTAGTTGGAGATATGCGTATACTACAAACGTAGCTACAACAAAATCAGCACACAAACCAAATGCTTTAAAGCCAGGAAAAGAAGATACCAAAACCTTCCCACCAATTAGAGTTAAGGAACCCAATTTTTTCAACACTATTTCCTTACCTCTTCTTCTAACCTTTGCCATTCCCATTGCCAAATCCCATAACTCTCTATCTCCATAGACCCCACATGGCTTGATCTTGATTCTTGATTCTTTTGTCCTTACCATTCCCCATGCAGCCCGCCCCCGAGTCAGGGTCGTACAACCACAACCACAGCCACAACCACAACCAGAATCGCCACCATCGCGACTTTGAAAGTCGTGATGGGGCCACACGGTACCATAACAGAAGGCTTCGTGTGGGCCGACAAGGCCACACAAACCCTTTAATATGGCTATTAGCCATCATATGCACAATCATAGCCCTAGCTGTGATTGTTGCCGGCATCGTAGTGTTTGCAGGGTACATACTAATCCGACCAAGGGTACCGACAATAACCGTCACAAATGCTCACCTAGACATTTTCCGAAACGACTACACCGGAATCCTCGAAACCCAACTCCGGATCCAAGTGATGGCGCAGAACGAAAACATGAAAGCACATGCATCATTTTCCGACATAAGGTTCAACCTTAGCTTCCAAGGTCAACCCGTAGCAATGATGGTTGCTGACCCATTTGATGTACCCAAAAACAACACACAGTTTCTTAACTACTTTGTCCAATCGTCGGCGATACCCTTGACGCCGGAACAAATGCAGGCGGTTACTGATTCTTGGAAGCTCAACTTAGCGACCTTTGATTTCAAGGGTAATGCTAGGACTCAATGGAGGATAGGGCCTTTGATTGGTTCTGTTAAGTTTTGGTGCTACCTTGATTGTAAACTCAAGTTTCATCCCTTGAATGGGAGTTACATTCACAATGCCTGCACCTCCAAATCAAAATAATCATCATCATCATGATGTGTTTAATTATGATTAGCTTTTTTTCTTTCTTAAACACAAGAATTTGAACCGGATAATTGAAAGTCAAGCGAGTATATATCTTTCACTATTCAAGTTCATCAACTTTGATATGTTTATTCACCGATTTACATAGATTTTCATGGAGATCTTTTTAGATTCTCTATGCCTTTAGCAGGGGATATTTAAATCCTGCTAGCTGAATAGACCTGTATAATCTATGTATTATGAAGAAGCTCTTTTTAAGAAGCTTGTGCCTTTAATGATAAATATAGCAAAAAGGGAAATATTCTTCATTATTATGTGTGCAAAATAAGCTGAGTTTGTCAACTCGTAATTCATCCAAAAAAATTTTTTTGGAGGAGAGAGGGGCAGGAGGAAGTTGTAGTTTATGATGTAATTTTGATGCATTCTCATATGCATTTAATTATATAATATTTAATAATGTTAGGTACCAGCTAAAAATTAGCCAAATGTCTTTGAGTGAATCTAAAACCTTTATATGAATGATGTTTATGCTAGGTATTAAGATGTTTCTTCTAATAAGTTTCAAAATATTTTTTTCATATTAAATAGATGTTTTTTTATATATTTTATAAATTTTTTTATATACTAAAAATCGAAATTTTTGAAAGCAGAATTCTGTGATCTCCACCTCTAATTCTCTAACGTATCATTTAGAATTTTAATTTGAGGTGAGAAGTAATTAATATTAAATATTATAAATTAAAAACAAATAAAATTAATTAAATATAATTATAAATTAGTTAAGTTGTTTACTTTTTAGCTGATCATCTCTTGGTTCTATATACTTTTTCTATAATATTATAATATCAAAAATAATTATTTTTTACATTAATTACATGAATAATCATTTAAGTAAAAAGTTTTATACTATTAATGTATCAAAATTAAATTTTATAAAATATATTTTAAACATAATTAAATAATATATATATATATATATATATATATATATATGTAATAACTGAACTAATGATTTATTTTTTGTGTGCACTATAATTCCTTGCTATTCCATTTAGTGATTTTATATATTTATGAGAAAATGCTGCTCTGTTGGGTTTTTTTTTTTTTTTGGTTTGCTGTTGCTCTGTTTTGTAGTTTTTCCTATTTTGTAAATTATTTATATTAAACATCTGATAAAAAAAAGTCCATAACAAAAGGCCCATGCTCAATCCTCAAACTATCAATCAACAAATTCAAATAGCTAGATCCCCAAAAAAGAAAAGGACCAAAACTTCAAAGCTACATAGGTTCATGGGTTGCTGCTTTGTTCTTAAAAATCAAGACCAAAAACAAAAACAAAAGCCCTGTCCTTGAAAATTTTTTTTCTTCAAATTTGTTTAAAGAAAAAAGAAGAATGAAAAGAAAACCTTATCCTTAATTTCAGTTTCCTGATTCTACGGAAGAAGGCAGGGGGATATTGATTAGAAAGAAAAAAAAATTGGAAAGACCCCTAACGGGGACACTGATTACATCCCCAACGGGACACGTAACTCTTATCAAATCTCAACTTTGACCTACCCTTCTTCCTTTGATTTCAACGTGTCACATTTTTTTCTTCTCCTCTCACAAACATTTCTTATATTTTACGAAATATTTAAATAAAATACTCTTTTTTCTTTATAAAACGTATATTTTTAAATTAAATCTTTATAATTTTATTTGAACAAAATATCTTTTAATAATATATATAAATTAGTGATAACCATTAGCTTGATTAAAATAATAATAAAAGTAATAATAATTATTATTTATTAAAATGTAATAAATTATATTTATTTTTAATATTTTATAATTAATAACGAAATATATAAAAAATATAAAATATTTTTTTAATAAGTTAAAATATTTTATATTATTTGATAAAATATTAAAAATAAATAAATTTATAATATATTATTATTATTCGAATAATTAAAAATTATCACTAACATATATAATATTATAATAATTATTAAAGAGTATTTTAATCCAATAGATTAAAGTTTTTTTTTAATCTTATAGAAAAGAGAGTTAGTATATCTTTTAAAGAGAAAGAAAAAAGAAATATTTAATATGTCACAGACCAAAAAAAATGTTTATCTTTTTGTTCTAATAATCTCCATACATATATAGGTATATAGATAAATTCTTAGCTGTTAGAAAATAGATTTATATAAATTCATTGTTTTTATCGATTGATATTCTTTCCTCCTTAATAAGTGAAAGCGTAAAGTTTAAACTATAAGCACAAGATAAGAGATGTATTTATCCACATAATGTACGTGGCAGTTCGAAAACGCTAACAGTGCCACGTATGCAGCATGCACTCCTTTTAAAAATGAAAACTCCTACTTAGGAATTGGTTTATTCCACACTCCACAGTTGAGTTTGATTTGATTTGCTATTTGAAGATTGAAAGTGAAGGGGCCCTTCCTCTCTTGTCTGTTTTTCTCATTCCATTTGCATGCTTATGTTTCTTTTGTAAGTCTCACTTTTACTCTCACTCTTACTCTTACTCTTACTATTAATCTCTCAACCCTCCTCCCCTCTTTTTATTCTTCTACTAAATTATTCTAATTATATATTTTTTTAATTATGTTTTCGTATAATCAAGTTTGAATATTCTATATTATTCTTTCACCTTCTCTGATTCTAATTCTATCACTCGTTGTTTGGTTCAAAAAAAATAGCTGCGAGGGTAATTAATTAAAGTAATTTCGTTGGGGAAGAGTAAAATTGAATAAATAATAAAAAAAATTATTGAATAGATGCATTATACATGATAATTTTGTTTGAACTTTTTTTATTCTAGACAAAATAAATTTGACTTCTCCCCAAAACTTTTCTCTTCACCCATATGCAATAATAATATTTGAGAAATAATAAAAAATCAGAAATAAAATTTAAATTAGCATTTATTAATTATTGGTAAAATAATTATATATTTTAAATATAATAAATACCGTTAGCATTATCTTTACTTTTGTCTGTATAGCTTTGCTTGCAAATTGCAATACACTCTGGATAGTGGATATGGAACTGGGTTAATTTTTTATGCTATCATGTTTCACTGGATAATAAATAAATAAATAAATATATCAATTGTGCCGAACTATCAAACTAAGATTTTAAGGGGAAGATACTTATTTACACAAACTGGCAATAATGGTACGTAAATGTTGTTGATTCAATTCATACACTAATAGTGCTGTGCTTATCGATTTTGCAGAGGATGATGGATGTGACAAAGTGTGTAAGTGTTAATAAGTATTGAAGATCACACATTATTTTGTGATCAATGGGATTGGTTTCTGAGATAGTGGCTAACATATTAGTGTTGGTAACATGGCCTTTCTCTCTATTCCAATTGGCGTGCTTGTTTGGTACAAGAATTACATTACTTGTCATATATACTTGGACGGAGTTCATCAGGAATATAATTGTCTTCAATATAAATATAGCATTGGGAATTATATCATGGACATTTGGCCTTGTCTTACTACCTGCCAGAATCCTCAACATCTTTCATAGGGAGAGACAGGTCAGTTTAGTTTAGTATATAATTCATCATCCCTTTCTTATTGTTAATGTTACTGGTGTGAGGAGTAGTGTATGAAATTAGTCCCACATCAAAAAAAAAGAAAAAGTGATAAGTTTATAAGATGAGAGTGATTAATTTATTTTCCACGGTGGTCCAACACTAAAGTATATGAAAAATTTTACTAGCTTCAATGGTGGTTATTTTTAATTCGATGCAGTTGGAACGCAAATTGCAACAGATGCAGATCGATCTAGCGAATCTGCTTCTGGAGTATAAGGAACTTGAAGAACATCTCCAGATAGCTGTCAAAGAACGCAGAATAATGGAGTTACTAGTATCCGAGCTTGAAGAGGAGCATGATATGGCCGTAGCAAAGATTGAAAAATTAGAGAGAAAGGTATTAAATATTAATAACAGAGTACTTGATCAGAGTAATGTATTTGTTAGAGATATAATCATTCACACGTACGTTGCTTTCTCAAATTAGTTTAAGCTTTTGGGATAAGTGGTTTCATGACAGTATTAAACAATTTGCCTCAACAAGGACAATGCCATTGATATGTAACTCCTTATCTCTTGTTAATAGTTGCTAGATCAAATCAACGAAAATCGCCGGCTCAAAGAAGTTAAAGGCAAGGCATACTGGTCGTCGAAGGACGCCGGCGACTACGACGACGACGGTAGACATATCTTCCCCCTCCAAGATCTTGTAATTACAAAAGATATTTGGGAACATGACAACAAAATAAGTTCTAGCAATTTGCTTAAACTCCTTAAACCAGGGGCTACGCCACAAGTGCCGGATTACCGGCGTGACGTGGCAATTTCACAGTCAGTATTCAGTGCTATCTTGTCAGTAGTCGTTGGCGTGACAGCCTGGCAAGCCGAAGATCCTTGCATGCCTCTCGTGGTGGCTCTGTTTGCCGTGGTAGGCATGTCATTGAAGAGTGTGGTGCAGTTCTTTGCCACCATAGAAAACAAGCCGGCATCGGATGCCGTTGCTCTCTTAAGCTTCAATTGGTTCATTCTTGGCACTCTAACCTACCCTACCCTTCCAAGAATTGCTCCACTACTAGGAAGGTTTATAGAAATAACTATCACCCGGTTTGGTCTTCTTTCCTTTTAGCTTCACATATTCACTTTATTTCTTCTTTTAATTTTTGTTCTATGATCATATATTATGTTTTCTCATATAGTTATTGCTACCACCACCCCACATGAAAGGTGAATGGGACATGGGTTTTTTCTTCCCCACTTTTACAGCAAGAACCAACTTTAGTTAATTTAATATGTCAACTTTGGTTAATGTTTATTCAATTTTATGGTATGATATGCATCAATTTTATTATGGTTTAATTATAATTCCCAAGATAAGGCTCTAGAAGCAAAGCATATGGCATCTGCATTATAGTTAGGGGTGTTAGTGATAAGGTTGAAATCATTTTTGAAAAAAAATTACTTCAATTCAAAATAAAGTATATAATTTGTTGCGGTTTCAATTTGATTTGTTAGTTTAATTTTATTTTTACATATATACGATCTAAATTATTGTAGTTTGAATTGGTCAGTTTATTCGATTTTAAAAATAAAATTTTAAATTTTATTATATAAAAATAAAAGTAATTTTAAGTTGATAAAATAAATAATAAATAAATGAATATTATTTTATATTTATAAAATATTTATTAAACAATAATAATATATATAAGATAAAAATATATAATAAATTAAATATATAATATATACAATTTTAATTAATAATAAAATAATATATTATATTATATTTTACAATTTGAATTGGATTAAATATGATCTAATTACAGTTTATCAAAAATAAAATTAGATCTAATTTAAGTTATAGTGTGATTTTGATTAGTTTTTCGTTTGAATTAAATTGGATGTGCAATTTTATTTGAATTAGTTTGAATTTAAACAACTCTTATGGATGGTCTGTTTTCATTTCAATAAAATGTAAACATCATCCCAAGAGTTGGAATTTGCTTTGTACTTCCTAAAGAGTTCATAAAGTTGAAGACTCTATCCAAACTGTTTTTGTGCAAGATAGGGTTCATAATTCGAAGCCACCAATGTCAATTGTTTATTAATTGAGAAAGGATTATGTTACCTGTATACTAAAATTAGTTATCAGTATAAAATATAAAATATACATTAAAAATAAATTAAATTATATATATATTTATATACAAATATATTGGTGATTAATTTAATGTACAAATAATAGTTTTCATTGAGAAAATTGGGTCCATCCGATATCCCATGTATATTTGAAAATTGATTGAAATATTTATGGACATTCCAATAAGGTAATGACATATTGAGACCCGTTAGGTCCTTGATTTTGACTATTCGGTATCGGTTTATGTTTGGGTCCCATGATATTGTTCTATTATGTATGAAAATAATGTAGTGGTTATTACAACTTTTAGAAGGGGGACATTATGGTAGGACTCAAATAAAGCAGCATGAGAATGTGATATGAGATCAATCTAAAATATTGATCATCCACCCCACTCTGCCACTCCTGTCACAATCTTTCCAACATATAAAAATAAAAGTTTAGAGGTTGTTTTTATTTGTTAAATTTATTTTTTACTAATGTTAACTAATTAAATATTAATTTTTTATTTGTTTAAAAAATTGATAAATGTGTCTAAATTTTATTATTTTTACCCTTTTTTATTATTGTTTAATTTTTCTTTCAAAAATTGATAAACTCTTATACCCTATATTATTGATACTTATTTTATTATTCTATATATACTCCATAATAAAGGGTAGAACTAGTGTTGTATTAAAATGGAAGATTATGCACACCTCACTTTTATTCATTCAAATGGTATATTTCTTTTCAATGGTGGTGGGGGACCAATATCTTTTGTGATGATCTATATCTATCTTTTAACAAATGACCTATTTCGGATGAAGATGACATAAATTGGTGTTATAGCTTTTTCCTAAGCATATGCCCTATACTCCAAGTGAAGCATGTGCACTCTTTTGGGACACTCATCCATGATTGTGATGAAGGGAATAATTTGTATTTAGTCAAATAACATTATTGAGGTCTAACAATATGAAGGCAAGGCTTTTCTGACTTCTAGTTATGAGACCTACTATAGCATATGTTCTATTTCTTTATATCCTTCTATAACCTTCTATTGTAAAAGCATTGTCTAGTGGGGAATTATTATGGAGCTTCAACATGTGGCATCCAATTGTTTTTACCATGATATAATTTCATCAAACAATAAATCCGGTAATGCTAGGAAGAAATAAAAAATAGACGGAATTTATTTTATTTAGTATTTATAATTATTACAATAATTAATGAATATTAAATAAAATAAATTTTGAATAATTTATTTTGACTACCAAATATTTTTATAAATTAATTGATGCAATTATTGTTATATACTAGCGTTATGGTTCTGGGTACGGGTGAGGGTTTTTATTAATATGTTTAGCCTGCAATGAAATTTACACTTATATATATATACTATTTAATGAGTACTAAATTTGGTCTATTTTAAAGTATAAAGTATGGACATTTTGCTGAGTTATCGTGTTAACATATTAGACACATTTTAAATACGATATTCATTTATATTCGTCTGATACATGTGTTTGATGTGTCTAACCGTACCTTAATTAAAAATAATTTTTTTAGCATGTTTGGACATACTTAAATATCATTGCGTGTTAGCGTGTTCAGTTTTATTTTTAACATGTATTGATCAAATAAATTTAAAAATAGTATATATTATTATTTATTAAAATAAAAAATATTTTAAATATTTTATATAATTAAAATTAATTTTATGTTTTAATATCAATAAAATATTAAAATATTATTATATTTTTTAAAAAAATATTTCATATTTTACATATATGCATGTTTTTGCGTGTTATAAAATTTTAAAATTTGTGTGTGGATGTGTTATATATCGTGTTGCGTATCCATGTCAATGTCCGTGCATTATTATAGTTTTAAAATTAATATTTTTTTAATAATTTAAAGTTAATTTGAAATGACAAAATAAATAAGTAATGCTAATATGTGATATACTAAGAAGTTAACTAAAAAGGATTAAAGGCATTAAAGAATAAAAATTTATAAATATAATTAAAGAAACAATAAAAATATTAAGTGTATATTAAAATTAGTCATTTTATATTTATATAATATATGAATAATTTAATTTATTTTTAATATTTTTATATTTTAATATATATTTTATATTGATAGTTGATTTTAGTATATATTTAATATGGTTATTAAAAAAAATAAATAGCCGCCTAATAGATAAAGTTAGGTAAATATCAATTTTTAAGGTAATAAGACTATAGAGTAAGCTATATATATGTGAATTATAATTTGGTCAATTAAAAATTTTAAATTAAAAAAAAAAACCTTAAATTCGGTCTATCTTATTCTTATAAGTCGCTAGCTTTTCTTTGCTCCTAATAATTGTGGTTATTGCGCCACGTGAACCTCGTTAAATTTTAGATAGACTTACGTAATTTGATTTAATCATATGAGAGCTACGATTGACAACATTCAAATTGCAACTAATAACTGAGATATGCATCGTGGAAGATCGATTGATATCCACAAGTGTGACAATATAATTAATTATATGACCATATCCATGGCTATAGTTTTCACTTTTTATTTTGTGTATGTGATATGGACATGACGTGATGCATGTTTGCATACAGATTGTGAAAGTATTTCTTCCAACAAAATGAAAACATAAATGTACCATGCAAATATACAGTACCATGTTGTGACATTACTCACCACGTGCTTTAATTTATATACACGAATTAAGTAATAATAATAATAATTAAATTGAAATATTTTAACTCAATTGGTTGATTGAAATGAGTTTTAGTAAAGAGATTAAAATAAGTTTTAGTATAAAAATGAAATTGTAATTTAATTTACACAAAGAAAAAATTTAGAATTAATTAATTGAAATGAAGTATTTTAAGTATAAAATATTATTAAAGTTTTAGTTTTCGTTTCCAAAAATTTCAATCATTTATAGTTCATCTTTTAAAAGTACTGAAATACTAAAATTTTAGAGATAAAAATTGAAATTTTAATACCAATATATGAATCAATAAATATAATATTGAGTTTCAGTCTTTCGATTTCTGTTTTAGTACTTCAAAACAAGCGCTATCTTAAGTGATCTGAGAAGGAGATCAGAAGCTAACATGGATTATTGACTTATTGGTAATTAAGAAAAAAAATTGAGTGACCAACTTTTTCCAAAGGAATATTTATTTGTGACAAGCTCAAGTAAATGATGTCAAATGTTTGATTTCGTCTCGTGAACTAAAAATTTATGATCTAATATAATTTTGAAGGGTTAGTGCTTAAAAAATTTGTATCAATTAATTTAGTCTTTGAAAAATTTAGCATCTAACTCACTGATTATATTTTTGAGGGATCAAACTGATGAAGCGTTAAATCTTTTAAAAATCAAAATAACTCATACATGATGTTTTAAGGACTATTTTGATCATTAATTTAATTATATTTTGATAAAGTAAAATTATTTTTGGTAGTATATCTATATGGTCATAATAAATGAATTTTAAAATAGGAGAAAAATTATTAGTTTATAATCTAGTTGTAGCGTTATTGGCATGCCATTACTAGCCTGTTAAGATAATAATTAGAATTAAATTAGATCAATTAGTATCACTTGTATTTATATAGCGTATCTGTATATTAATTGTATACCCCTTGTACATTATACTTTGGCAATACATTCAACAATACACAAATCCTTTCTCTAGTTTAGTCTCTTGTTTCTAACATGGTATCAAGAACTTAGGTTTTATTTTTCTTTCCCATGAATTTTCGTTCATAATTATGGAGTTTTCGTTCTTCTTTCGGCAGCCTCTTTCGTCCTCTTTTTGCTCGTCTTTTCGACCTTTTCACATATCCTAAACCATATCATTGTCTTCGTCTCATCCTCACGAGTACAAAACGCTCCACCACGCCGTCTGAGACCTCCGCACGCACCGCCGAAACATCCCTGGTCACACCATTGTTTCCCTGCCCAGACGCTTCAGCAGCCGTTGGAACATGTTGCAGATTGCACGCTCCATAGGCCTCCACGTGTCAAGTCGCAGCCCTCCCAACAAACCGCCCGCGTCCGACCCAGTTCGACCTGTCACTCTGACCTGCGTTTCCAGCTCAGCGCCAGCGTGTCTCCTCCCTCCTTCAGCCGTCGCCACGTGTTCTCTTCTTGCTAACGTGGTGCTGACGTGGCGGACACGTGGGACCCTCTCTAAGGTTTTTTGGTGAGCTATTTTCGATTTTGTCCTCTGTTTTTTCGTTTTCGGTCCTAAATTTGCAGTTTCTACCCTCTTTACCTTTGTTATGGAGAAACTAGATATTTTTCAGCTTATTCCTGTTATCCTTAACGGCTCCAACTATGCTCATTGGGTTGAAGCTATGCGAGAATTTCTTAAAGGGCGAAAATTATGGCAATATGTGACTGGTGATATTGTTTGTCCTGTTAAGCAAACTGTGAGTGACAAATCCCAAGATGGGGTCTCCAAATCTAAGGAGGATGTTGAGAAGGACTTTGCAGAGAGGTTGAAAGATTGGGATAGTAAAAATCATCAAATAATCACCTGGTTCCGTAACACTTCTACTCCTAGCATTCATTTACAGTTTGGACGTTTTGAAACTGCTAAAGAGGTATGGGATCGTTTGGCCAAACATTACACTATTTATGATCTCTCTTATCAATACCAACTTCTAAAAGAGTTTCGTAGCCTTAAGCAAGAACGTGGCCAAACGGTTTTTGATTTTCTTGCTCAAATGGAAATTATTTGGGATCAACTGACCTCTTGTGAGCCTGTTCTTAAAAATTCTTCTGATGCTAAGGCATATGAGGATTATAGGAATCGGACACGTCTCATACAGTTTCTTATGGCACTTACTGATGATTATGAGCCAGTCAGGGCTTCTCTTCTTCATCAGAAATCCTTACTTAGTCTTGAAGATGCTCTTCCTCGTCTTAAGTCTGAAGAAACACGCTTGGGTTTGACTCGTTATAAGAGTGAAACTGCCTTTGCAGCCACCGAGAGAAAGGACAAAATCTGTCAAAACTGTAACCGTCCTGGGCATTCCTTCCCCGATTGTTCCTCTATTGAATGTCGTAAGTGCAAACAAAAAGGTCACATTGGGTCCAATTGTCCAAAACTGTTCTGCCATTATTGTAAGCTCTCGGGTCACTTGATTACTGTCTGTCCTACTAGGCCACCGCGTTCGGATCAGCACAAGTATCAACCTCGTCCCAACAACTCTCTGCATGTGCCTGCTTCTACTGCTGCTACTGCCACTGAGTCCACCCCTTCTACCTCTCTCAACACTCCTTCTGTCTCTCCATTAAACATTGAATCTCTTCTTAAGCAACTTCTCTCTTTTTCTAGTAATACCCCTGCTACTCTTTTCACCCCTCCAGGTAATTCTAAATGGTATATTGATTTTGGTTGTTTTAATCATATGTCTCCTTTGCGTCATCTTTTCTTGTCATTGTCTACCACCACAAATGCACCTTCTGTTAACACTGCTAATGGTTCCCTCCTGCATGCAACACATCAAGGGTTTATTTCACAGTCCAATATTCATCTTCCTGATACTTATTTTATTCCAAAATTGAATTTTAACCTTATCTTTGTCAGTCAACTTATTGAACTCAATTTTGATGTCACTTTCTCTATTTCTGGTTGTCATGTACAAGATCGTCGGACGGAAAAGATCATCTGGACTGGTTGTAAGGTCGGACAGTTGTTTGAGCTCGAGAACCTTCATGTTCCCTATCTGTCAAATCTCTGTGTTATTTCCTCTCCATCTCCTCTTCACTTGTGGCACCGTCGTCTTGCCTACAGCTCCTTAAACAAATTGCGTCCTCTTATGTCTACAGGTGTTTTAGGTCAAACTCAAAATGAGTCTTTTGATTGTATTTCTTGTCAAACTACAAAATAACCTGCCTTATCCTTTTATAATAATTCCTCTATTGCTTGCTCTCTTTTTGATCTTATTCATTCTGATGTTTGGGGCCCACTCCCACCGCTTCTATGGAATGGGCTCGATACTTTGTAGTCTTTATTGATGATTATTCACGCTTTACTTGGGTTTATTTGATGACTAATCGTCATGAGCTGCCTCATATTTATATTAACTTTGCCACTATGATTCGAACTCAGTTTTCAAAGGTCATTAATAAAATCTTATGCCGGGATAATGTTATGAAATATCGTGACTCCAAATTTTTAGATTTTCTCGCTGAACAGGGTACTTTGTCTGAGTTTTCGTGTCCTGGTACCTCTCAACAAAATGGCAGAGGTGAGCATAAACATCGTCATATTCTTGATTCTGTTCGTGAAATGCTTATTTCTTCTTCCTGTCCTGAGCGTGCTTGGGGTGAAGCTGTTCTCACTGTTGTTCATGTTATCAATAGACTCCTCTCTTCTATTCTTAGTAACACTACTCCCTTTAAGCATCTCTATCATACTCCTCCTGATTACAGTTCTCTTCGTGTCTTTGGTTGTGTCTGTTCTATCCTTCTTCAGCCTCATGAATACACCAAGTTTGAACTTCGGGCTCGCATGTGCTATTTTCTTGGTTATGGTTATGAACATAAGGGTTATCGTTGTTAGGATCCTATCTCTCGCTGCATTCATATATCTCGTCATGTTGTCTTTTGAGGGCATCACATGTTCTCTAGCTTTTCCTCTTTTGAGTCCATTCCTTCTACTCTGTCACCGTTTTTTACTGATTCTGATATTGATCTCTTTCCTAGTGATGATATTACAGGGTCTACCTCAAGTCCACTCCTCGAGGCTCCTCCTGTTCCGTCTTCTCCATCTTCTAATGCTTCTAGACCGGATGACGCTCCTGCTCCTGCTCCTGCTGTCAGGCCTCCTTCTTCCATCCGTCCTTTTAGGGTAAGAAATCCACCTCCTCATCTTCTTGATTATCACTGTTTTTCTACTATTCTTTACCATCATGAACCTCAGTCATTTCGAGAAGCCTTTACCAATCCAAATTGGCAGCAAGCAATGCAGGAAAAAATTCAGGCACTTGAAAAAGCACACACTTGGGATTTGGTTGATCTTCCTTCTGGTCAAGAAGTTGTGGATAGTAGATGAGTATATAAGATCAAGACTCGCTCTAATGGTTCTATTGATCGTTATAAGGCACGATTGATTGCTAAAGGATGTACACAAGAGTATGGTATTGATTATGAAGATACTTTTGCTCCTGTCGCTCGTCTTACGTCTGTTTGAGCTCTTCTTGCCATTGCTGCGGTTAAAAAATGGTCTTTCAATCAGATGGATGCGAAAAATACATTTCTTAATGGGAATTTGAAAAAGAAAGTCTATATGAAACCACCTCCAGGATATCATTGCCCTTCTAGTAAGTTCTATCTCCTTCGCAAGGCACAATCTTGGTTTTACTTGCAGTCTACTTAACTGTCGGCTCTGATACCACTTTGTTGGGCCAACCGTGGAGAGCTCTCGACCACCAAGGAGATTTTGGAGAGGAATCAAGTGAGATAACATAAGATGACAAGACACCACATCCAACTCAAAACCTTAAGGTAGTAAGTTAACATGTCTTTCATTTTATAAACTCCTCATTCTTTCTTTCTTGTTTTTTTTTTTTTTATGTGGGACTAACTTCAATACTCCTCACACTTGTAACATTAACAATCTCCTCCTATTAGCATAAAATATATTCTTCATCTTCTCTGTAATCTCGGATTATTGTGTGGCACTAGCAATATTTAGTGGTTTAAAAATTCAATCAAAATTTAATTAAAATTAAATTAAATATAATAAAATAATATATCTATATAATGTATATTTTTTATAAAAAAAATTAATTTTTTAAAACTAATTTTCCAATAAAATTCTAACAATTTCAACAAGTTTCACTGATTTTTAATCAGTCCATTTTTTAAAGACGTATCAATATAATAAAATGGGTTTTTAACAATTTTTTTTAAAACTGATAGGTCTTTTTTTTTAGGGGGGGGGGGGGTAGGTATCAATACTAAAAGATGTTTATATTTCAAGCAGATCAGAGTCTATATATATATATATATGGTAGATTAATTAATTTAGTATGATAATATCGAAAATAGTACTAATAAATGGATCATAAATTCATAACTCATAAGTCATAAGCCTGCATATTAGACCGTGAAGACGTGAATGATTATGTTGATAAAGTTGTGGACAGAAGCTACTGTAACATTTGTTATGTGTTCCTAACAACATGCTTCAGAAAAGGCTCACCAGACATAAACTAAGGAAAAATACTATGTCAATCATAGTTTGGTGCAGACGTTACATAATTTCAGGATTGTGCTTAAGGTCTTTCAATTTGGTCGTAGAAATTAGAATATTAATTCTAGTAAATATTTACATATAATTATCTTTGTATAAAGTTGATAATTGATAATTGTTAGATTATTATTTAGTTAAATTTATTAAGTTATCTAATAATTATTGATTATTAACTTCGTATAAAAATAACTACAAAAAATATTATTTGTAAATTAAAATCAGCCATTAATATATTTGTATATAAATATATATGTAATTTAATTTATTTTTAATATATATTTATATTTTAACATATATTTTATACTAATAATTTATTTGTTACTAATTTTAATGTACACGTAGTATAACTTAAACAACTACACCTAAGTTTTCGCTATTAATACACCTTTTTTAGTGACTAATAATAACAATGAAAGTATTCTTATCTATGCAGAGTTTGTCATTGGCTGCCAGCTAGTTTTATGGCAAAATTTGAATAATTTAGTTGTGATCATCATCATGCTTTGTCATAAAGATACAAAAGATAAAAACTATAGTGTCAATCTGTTTATTATACGTTCAATTTAACGGTTTTTATTTTCTTTATACACAAAGAAGTTTATGTTTAAGTGGATTTGATAATTATCATTCTACTTATTAAACTCAGGAAAAAATAAATAAATTTATGTCTTTTTGTTGGATATTTGTTAGTGAATCAATTTATTTTAACCGATTTAATAAATACTAATTTAAGTATCCAACGAATTTGCTAATGGTGAATTTTGTTCACCTCTAATAAAATCCGATGTCGTTTTCTCAACTTATCCTAACAAGATAAATACAAGCATAAACACATCTTCATAAGAATTTAATTTATATATACTCCTAAAAAATTAAATATAAATGGGCATATTTGATAATTCTATATCAATAAAAAACTGTATTTTATGTGAAATAAAAAATAGATATAAATAAAATAATTTTTTATTGTCGACAAATTATAAAATATATACATGTCAATGTTGAAGCAAAACAATATAAGAATTGGACTAATAATTTTTTAAATCTAAAGCTGACAACACAACTCATATTTATGAGTATCTAACTCGTCTCAATCTGGTCAGAATAAATTGACAATCTGACTTATAGCGGTAAGATTGAGTGGTAGACTAATTCGAATTTGGATCTTTTAAATTTTGAATTTGTATTTTAGAGAGTAAAATATGATTTTTTACTCTTAGATGATTTCTCTCTTATATTTATTTTTAGTCCCATCTATGAAATAAATGGTAAAAAATTACACTTTACTCTCTAAAATAAAATTCAAAATTTAAATGATTCAAATCCGACTAACTCTATTCTTCTAATCCACACCTTCAATATATAATGTAACGTTCATAAAAATATATGATGAACGAGTAAAAATTTAAACTCAAAATTTTACTTTTTATTTTGCTCAAATAATTAGTATCATAACTAATGTTTGATATTATAAAATGTGAAAAGTTAAATATTATGTTGAGAAAATAAATTATTTCTTGGAGTTTATCGGATATCAAATTGAGAGATTTATGGTGCAAATTTGAATTGAGGGGTTTAAGGTCCAGTTTGTGAATTGAGGGGTTTAAGGTCCAGTTTGGGTAACCAACTTAATTAAGCTATTTTTGATAAAATAATTTAAACAATAAATGACTCTGTTAAAAGTAATTTATAAATAAATTATTTTGTGTTTTGATTTTTAACTCTAAAAGTGCTTATTTTATAGAAATGTAATGAAAAATAGAAGTATTATGAGAGAAGTCATTTTTTTAACTTCTCTATAAGCTCCTAAATAACTTCTTAGAAAATTACAATTTGATTTTAAAAATTGCACCAGTCATTAATACTACTACTTTTCATAAGTCAAAAATTAAAAAAAGTTATTTCTAGAGTTTCCCAAATCGAACCTAAATCTATGAATATGGTTAGAGTGAATTTTAAACTTTATTTTATTAATCATCACCTCTATTTAAATTTTTTGACTTACTATATTAATAGAAACTCACACATGCAATAATTTTTATATAAAATTAATAGTTTGAAACAATTTTTTTGTGACTACCTATATATGAATTTATTCCAAACACTTTCTTTTTTTAATCTTTAAATTTTTATTAATATACACTTTGTTTTATCAATCTAAAACGTTTTATAATCGATCATCGTTATTGACAATAACAACAATAAAATCTTATCCCACTAAATAAAATTAAAGATGACATCGACAAATTACCAAAAAATTAGTAAGAGAAATTGTGTGCTTAACTAAATTTTACTTTCTAAAGTTTCCACTTTTATGTTTGAATGGGAAACTAAGAACATATGTGGAAAAAAGAGGGGATGCATGTATCTGAAATTGGGAATAATGAAGGCAAATAAGAAAAGAAAAGAAGAATACATACCTTGGGAATCTTATTGAATTGTTATATGTATGTGTTATTTCGTCACCTTCAACTACAGGTACAGAAAAGCTAGACATAATTATTCTCCTCACTTTCCGACTTTGGCATAAACAACACAATTTTCGGAAACATAAATTAGTAGTTGATTAAAAGAATATCCCTCTCCACGCCTTTAGCATAAAGTGAATTCAAATCTCTGTCTTTTGCTTAATATGCCCTATTTGTCAAAAGTTTATCACACATTATAAATTATTACAAAAAGTGACTTTCTACCTGGTGAAGCTACTAGCTATACTAGCTACTTCTTGTAATTCCAAAAAAAAAATATTAGAGGTTATCAAAATTTATTTTTAATTATTAATATTTTAAAATATATAATAAAATATCTTATTAAATTATTAAATAAAAAATTAAACTAAAAAAATAAATTTTTATGGTTTTTTAATATTTTTTATTTTAATAATTCTAACCAACATTTAATTAGCATTAGAATTTTTATATTTTGTTGTATTTAGACTTTTTAGATTTATATACAAAAATATTTAGTGCTAACTAATTGATAATCAAAATAATAAAATGTACTGATCTAGTAGTACTATAGATAATAAAATCTCTCTCTCTTTCTCTCTTTTAAACTTGAATGACTTAACCATTTTTACATATTAAAACTTAATTGTTATTCAGTCTGTAATATCTATTATGCAAGAGACAATTTCATTCTATCTTATAACAATAGAAATAAAACTAAATAGAGAAGAAAGAATAACATAGTCATATATTATAGTTTAATCACCTTTAATTTTATATTGTGATCTATATCCAATCTCTACTACAACTATGATAAAATTTTTACTATTTTTTATCAAAGATACAAACACCAATTTCTAAGGATTCTACCTAATCCTATTAAAGAACAACCAAATTTTTAACCAGGTTTAATTTGATTAGGTTTACTTTTTAGACTCTTAGCACTAAGTACTCAACCAACTCAGTAAAAAAATCTCTCAAGATTCAAGAAAACAAAACAAAAAAATTGACATAATTTTAGTTTTTCTCCAAGCTAACTCTCTTGTTTTTTCTCTTTATGATTTTTACTAATTCCTCATAAATATGTCTTTTTTTATTGAAATAAAATATAAAATAATAAATCTGAAAAATAGAATATTCTAATGAGTAACCATGAAAGAGAAGAAGGATACCTGAAATGATATGAAAATTCAAAGGATGCTCTCACTCCTTATTTTAATTTCTGGACGTTTACCTTATTTTATACGTGGGTAAAGTTTCCAAAACTTGAGTATGGTGTGATCGGAAGATATTTGGGTGTAACATATTTAAATGTATTATTTAAGAATTTTCGGTGTATATGTGCTGATAAGTTCTGCATAATTCAAACTCTTTTTCTCCCTCATCCTCATCTTCTACTGTTTTTTCTTTTTCTTTTTCATCATCATCATTATCATTTTTTTTCTTATTCATCTTTTTTTTTTCTTATTTATCTTCTCAAGTTTTTTCTTGTTTTATTCTCTTAATAAAAAAAAAATCTAACAAAGAAGAAAAAGAAATACATAATGGTACAAAATTAATTGGAAGAGGATGAACTTATATTCATTCAACTAAAAGAAAGAAAGAAATAAGAAATAAAAGAAGAAGAAAAAAAAAACAGCATTAGAGAAAATATTTTTCTGTATTTGCAGCAAATTTGGGTGTAATACAAAGATATTTGAGTGTATTATTTAAAAATTTTCGATATATGTGTGTTGATAAGTTCTGCATAATTCAAAACTCTTCCTCTTCCTCCTCCTCAACTTCTGCTGCTTCTTCGTCTTTTTTATCATCATCACCATCTTTTTCTTTTTTTTAATTCATATTTTTCTTTTTGTTTTACCTTCTCAAGTTTTTTCTTATTTTACTCTCTTAACAAGAATAAAAACAAAAAATCAAACAAAGAAGAAGAAGAAACACATAAAACTGCAAAATTACTTGAAAGATGATAAACTTACATTTATTCAACTAAAAGAAAGAAAGAAATAAGGAAAAGAAGAAGAAGAGAAAAAATACAGCATTAGAGGAAATATTTTTCTGTATTTGCAACAAATTTGGGTGTAATACGAAGATATTTGAGTGTATTGTTTAAAAATTTTTGGTGTATATGTGTGCTGATAAGTTCTGCATAATTCAAAACTCTTCCTCTTCTTCCTCCTCATCTTCTACTGCTTCTTCTTCTTCATCTTCTTATTTCATATTCTCATAATTTTTTTTGAGAGAAAAAAATCAAATAACAAAGGAAAAAAATACATAATGCAACAACAACAATAGTAATAAAAAAACGACGATGAAGATGAAACACGCGAAGAAAAAAGAGGAAAAATACAAAGAAAAATGAAAAAAGGAAGAAAGACGAGGAGAAAAAACGCGGAATATAAAAAGAAATAATGTGATTTTTATGTATATTATATAAATAGATTTTGTTAGATTAGAATTAATTTATATAACTTATATGCCAACAAAATTTATATGTAGAGCAGTCGTCTACATTTAACTATATATTGAATGATTATCTGAAATCAAAAGAAGAATAATTAACACAAATATTTCCACTAAATCTTCGATATTTTTGTGACCGTCACTACATTAACTAATTGGTCTTCTGTCTCCAATCATTATGACCTTATCCTTATATACACATTAGTGTCCAATAAAAGAAAACAGTATCTATATGCATTGAAGTTTCTATTTCTCTAATTATTTCTAGATATGTAAACTAGTAAATATGGATAACTTTCCATTAGAATTTTAAGATTTACCATAGCCCCTCCTTTATGATTGGCACCAAACAAAAGGATCATCATCATCATGAGATAAAGACTGTGAAAGATAACTCTGTATAAACCAACCAACCTTCTCCAGTGTACTTTACATTGAATTCTATTATAAATATATGGGTAAAGATTCTAATTAATCTTAATAGTATTTAATATATGAATAGCATTTTTTAAATAATTATATATAAAAAAATAATTATACTACTACGTATATATTAAAATTAATCATTAATATATAATATATATTAAAAAACTTAAATAATATATATTTATATATAAATACATAATAATTAATTTTTATCATTAATTTTAATATACAAATAATATTTTTATAAAAATAAATAAATCAATCAAAAGATAGTAAATTTTTTAGGTGAACCTAAATTTATTTGGTAAATTTTATCTTAATCGTAGTTGGATTATTTTGTAATTTATTATTTTTACTCCTCCATTCTTTATTCATCATGTAGTTTGGGTCCTTCTAAATATTACCATCGTGACAAGAAGCACTGATCTCGTCGTCATCTACTGTCCTCTCACGCAATTTCTTTTTCTTGAGTGCATCATCTCTTAACGATGTCGTTGAATTTTCGTCATCTGTAACTTTGCCGTCTTTTCTAATATAGTCAGTGCTAACATCATAGCTATCTCCTATCCTCTCACTCGATCCCTCTTCCTGCCATGGATCACTCCTTACCAACATAATTAATTGTTAGTTTGGTTATTAAATTTTTCATTAAAAAAATATTTTATTTAATTACATGATAGAACATATATTCATATGTAAAATATAATATGATAAAATAAATCTATTCAAAGTATTTAAAAGTATAATTAAAATAAGGAACATATAAATATAATAGTAAAATTTGTACTCTAAACAATTAAACATATCTTTTATCATACATAAATTTTTTAAATAAATAAATAAATTGTTAAAATTAATAACACAAGTTTAAAATGATAAAATCTAACTCTCTTACCGTATTTTTTATAGTATTTTTATTCTTTTAATTTTTAATTTATTAGTATTTTATTATTTAATTAATGATTAAACAAGTTATTTTTATGAGAAATCATTTTTTGTATTATCTTAAAGAAGAGACTAATATAACAGTTTAAAAAATAGCGTAGAAATGATATTTTAAATAAAAAATATTTAATATTAAATTTTTAAAATATAAAAAATAAATTGTATAAATATTTAAGAGATAAATATGAAATACATGCCTAAAATAAATAAAATAGACAAAATGAGAGTACTCTTGAGAAATAAAAATGGGAAAGACGGCAAAATTACGGACGACGAGAATTCAACGACGTTGCTAAGGATGATGCACTCAAGAAAGAGAAATTGCGTGAGAGGGTAGTAGACGACGACGACGACGTCAGCGCTTCTTGTCACGATGGCGATGATGGTGTTTTGAATGACCCAAGCTACATGATGAAGAAAGAATGGAGGAGTGAAGATGTGCTTCAATTAACGGGATTGTGGTTTTGATATTTTAAGAAATTATATTATTACCCATCTCAAATAATAAATTACAAAATAACTCAACTAAGATTAAGATAATGACCAATTAAATTGTAACACATCATAAAAGATAACTTACATATTATTTTAGAGGGAGTTAGGTAGAATTTACCAATTTATTTTGTTTAACCTGTCAGTGTTCCATGTAATATAAATTAGGTTCCGTTTGATTGATGTATAGAATAAGACACATACATTAAAGATATATACATAAAATATTTGTGTCTATGTATTATATTTGGCAAAAATAATGAATAAGACACAAAAATATTTAAAAAGATTAAATTATCCTTCATTCAACTACAAATTTTACTATTACTAGGGGTGTGCATGGCCCGGCCCGGCCCGCCCCCGAACACTTTAGGGGCTATTTTGGTGTGATTTCACCGGATCTAGGGTCGGATAAAGGTCTCAAAAATAGACCCAGTCATTATTTCGGGTCAGGTCCGGACCATGGCTCGAGTCACCCGAACTCGACCCGGTGGCGCAGTCATCATACACAATTAATATTTTGTGTTATTAGTGATGGATGATGGCTATTCTTATGTGGAATTTAAGTATTGTAAACCTTAATATTTTGTGTTATTAGTTATTATAAGACTATAAGTTAATGTTTTATGTTTAAAATGTATAAGATTTTAGACTAATGCATAATATTATGTTATTTGTATTGATTTAAATATTTGGTATTATTAGATAAAATTAGTATTAATTATGGTTATGCTTTAATTTTAGAGAAGAGTTGGTTCTTGTTATATTTTTCTAAGTGAATTTTACCATGTCAAATAATGGTTAGAGTCTTGGAAATTTGGATATTTTCACATGCTAGCTTATAAAAAGGTATCAAGATAATGTAATGTTAACGGCACAATTTTCACTCGATTTTTACCAGGTATAATCGTGACCCGAAAATGTATACGTTTCATCAGATCTAGGGCCGGGTTCGGGTCTAATAAATAAGCCCAGTATATATTTCAGACCGAATCTGAGTCACATCAAATCCAGTTTTACCCGGCCCATGCACACCCCTAACTATCACTACTGTATGACTCGAGTACGGTGTCAAATAAGCAAGAGCCGCTGCATTGGTGCCCGGATGTAGTGTTAAATGAGCAAGGGTTCTCGCGTCTTCGTGAACGGACGAGGGTAAATAAGCTAGTTCACAAAGTAAAAGGTAAAGGTTGGAGCGACAAAAGGTTAAGATTTGGGACATGAAACATAAGCACTCTAACAGAAAAGTTCATGGAGGTGGTGGACACCATGACAAGGAGAAAAATGAACACTATGTGCCTACAAAAAATAAAATGGGTTGGTGCGAAGGCTAGGGAGTTGGATACTTCTGGTTTCAAACTTTGGTATACAGGAAAGGTGAAGAATAGGAATAGGGTTGGAATAATTGTGGATAAACAGTGGAAGAAGGATGTAGTGGATGTCAAGAGGGTGGAAGATCGGATCATCTCTATCAAACTTGTGGTGGAGGGAGGTGCTTTCCATGTGATTAGCGCCTATGCACTGCAAGTGGGTTCGGACGAACAACACAAGATAAGGTGTTAGGAGGATTTAGAGAGTTTGGTTCAAGACATACCTTTGGGAGATAAGATTTTCTTAGGAGGAGATTTAAATGGCCATGTTGGGAGAGAAATGACTAGATATGGGAGTATTCACGGAAACCATAGTTTCGGGGTGATCAATGTCGAGGGTAAAACTATTTTGGACTTTTTTCTCAACCTTTGATCTTCTCATCGCAAATACATGTTTTAAAAAGAGAGACGAACATCTTATAACCTATAAGAGTGGCATGGCAAGCTCTCAAATTGACTTCTTCTTGTTGAGGAGAGTCAACTGGAAATTTTACATTAATTGTAAAATTATCCTAGGAGAGAGTTTGACAACACAACATAGGGTACTCGTCATGGATTTTCGCGTTGAGCAAAAGTTGAGGAAAAGACATCATACGAAGAACCCAAGGACGAGGTAGTGGCGGATGAAAGGTGAGGAACAAAGAAGCTTCCTAAGACGGATAGGAGAAGAGGCAAAGTGGGATGGGAATGGAAGCGCGGAAGAGATGTGAAGGGAGATGGCAGAAGTTATTAGAAGAACAGCAAAAGAAAGCTTTGGTGAATCTAAAGGAATATGACCAAGAGACAATGAGTCCTAGTGGTGGAATGCAAGTGTACAAGATAAGATAAAGGTAAAAAGGGAGTGCTTTAAAGAGTGGTCTTTATGCCGCAACGCAGATAACTGGGAAAAATATAAGGCGGCTAAGAAAGAGACAAAAGTGGCTGTAAGTGAAGTAAGAACAAGAGCATATGAAGGTCTCTACCATTCTTTGGGCACGAAAGAAGGAGAAAAAGGTATATATATAATCGTAAAAAGCCGTAAAAGAAGAACGATAGATTTGGATCAGGTTAAGTGCATAAAGGATAAGGATGGAGAGGTGTTGGCTCAAGAGGAGAAAATTAATGAAAGGTGGAAGAGTTACTTCTACGAGTTATTTAATGAGGGACAGAAGACTCTTTCGAGCATTGGTCGGTTATGCACAAGGGAAGAAGATCAAAACTTTGACTACTATCGAAGGATCCAAGACTTTGAGGTAAAAGAGACTATAAAGCAGATGAAAAATGACAGGGCAGTAGGACCTGATAATATCCCGATTGAGGTTTGGAAGGGTCTTGGAGAAAAAGGCATCAACTGGTTAACCAAGCCTTTTAATGAGATTTTAAGGTCAAAGAAGATGGCTGATGAGTGAAAAAAGAGCACCTTGGTACCTATGTACAAGAATAAGAGGGATATGCAAAGTTGCGAAAACTATAGATGGATCAAGCTCATGATTCATACCATGAAGTTATGGAAAATGGTGATAGAATGGAGGTTGAGAAAAGAGACACAAGTAACAGAGAACCAATTTAGATTTATGCCAGGCAGATCTACCACTGAAGCGATATACCTATTAAGAATGATGATTGAGAGGTATTGTAGTAATAAAATAGATCTACATATGGTGTTTATTGATTTGGAAAAAGCATATGATAGAGTACCAAGGGAGGTCTTATGGAAGGTTTTAGAAAAGAGGAGAGTAAGGATCGCATATATTCGTGCAATTAAAAACATGTATGATGGGGCCACAACTAGTGTGAAGACTCAACGTGGTGTGACAGAGAAATTTTCTATTGGTATAGAATTACACCAAGGATCATCCTTAAGTCCATACCTTTTCACATTAGTCTTGGAAGTACTCACAGAGCACATCCAAGAGCCTGTGCCATGGTGCATGCTTTTTGCCAATGATGTCGTCCTTATGGAAGAGTCAAGAGAAGACCTAAATAAGAAGTTGGAGTTATGGAGAGAAGCTCTAGAAGTGTATGGTCTGCGCATAAGCCGTAGTAAAACAAAATATATGGAATGTAAGTTCAGTCTGAGAAGGAAAAACCCTAATATAGAGGTGAAGATTGGAGAAAACATCCTACGAAAAGTTAAAAGTTTTAAGTATCCTGGGTGCATCATATAGGATAATGGAGAGATTGAACAGGATGTAAATCATAAGATCCAAGCAGGTTGGTCACAATGGCGGAGTGCATCTGATTTTATATGCGACAAAAAAAAGTGCCTTTAAAACTTAAAGGTAAATTCTATCGCACCGCTATAAGACCGGCTATGCTTTATGGTACGGAGTGTTGGGCGGCTAAAGGGGAGCACGAACATAAGCTGAGTGTGGCAAAGATGAAGATGTTGAGATGGATGAGTGGTCATACGCGTTTAGATAAAATAAGGAACGAAGATATAAGGAAGAGAGTTGGAGTAGCACCCATTGTGGAAACTGGAAAAGATGGTTGAATCGCGTCTTGGGTGGTTTGGACATGTGAGAAGAAGACCGATAGAACATCCAGTCAGGAGGGTGGATGAGATGGAAGATGGATAAGGTGCGAAAGGCACAGGAAGACCTAAGAAGACCATCAATGAGGTGGTCAAACGAGATCTACATGTAAACGGTCTCTCTGTAGAAATGATACATGACAGAGCACAATGACATCGTTTGATTCATGTAGCCGATCTCATTTAGTGGGACAAGGTTTTGTTGTTGTTGTATAATTTTTTTTTTTGAAGAAAATAAAGGACAAATTTGATTGTAGAATGCAAAAGAGGAAGAGAAAAAAAAGAAAAGGTTTAAAAAGATAAGAACAAATTTTAAAAATTTAAAAATTGAATACAAATAAAAGAATAAAAAATTAGTATGTCACAAATTATGTTTTGATGTCTTATCAAATTAAAAATACATAAATTTAATATTTTCGTATCTTCTGTATTTTTTAAAAATTTATGTTTCACTAAATTAAATAACAGATATATATTATAATAAGACATAAATATCAACTAAATACTACCTTAAAGTCGGCAACAATTATATTATCTTTTTTATCCTCACGCATCACATACAAATGCACCTTTAAAGTTTTTTTTTTTTTTTTCTCACAGAAAATGAAACTTTGAAGTTGTGAAGATGTTAGTTAAACAATTTCGCCCTTTTCACACACACACACACGGTTGTTAACGTGTTTCCCTATCACATGTATAAACTGTATAAGTCACCTCTTCATTCCAGGGAAAATGGGACCAATGTATTCATGACTAAAAATTCTCACCTAACACTTACTGACTTTTAAATATCACACTTTGGAAAAAACAAAAAGTCATTTTTATACAGGAGAAGAACTATTTTTAAATAACAATAATTGTTTGTTTTCTTAACAATATTCATAGTAGAATACAACGTAATTATTAATTTTTCTCTGCATGTCATTTATTTACGAAAAGAGGCTAACAGATTTAGTTATGGAATGCAAAATAGTGAAATGTAAGGATGGCAAAACGAATCGCAGGTCAATTTGCCAAAAAAAAAAAAGAAAAAAAAAAGTAAGGTTTTGAAAATCGAATCGGTCATTAAATCGTTTTAGCTACTAATTTATTGGTTTATAGGTTTAATCAGTTTGATCATGGTTGAACTAAAAAAATCGTTTTATAATAAAATAATAAATAAAATATAAATAAACACATTAAAATATAATTATAGTCTAATATAAACTTTAAAATATCATCCAAATTAAAACTACTACATAAACCAGAATGTTATGATCTCATTCAAATACAAACTCAAAAGTCAAATAACAAAAACAACCAATCAATCATGAGATGCCAACATCCAACTGTTCCAAATTTGTCATCAATCATCAAAATCCACCAAATTCTCAACAAACAACATCCAAAATTACAATAACAATACAATCCAATCCAATTACAATATCGCAACAACCCACTCCAACCCAATTATCTCAAGTTCTCAACAAACAATATCCAAAATTATTCACAATTATTCAACAAACAAGAAAATTCAGTAGTTCACACTTCACAGCTTAACTAATAACAAATTACCAATAATTATTCACAATTATTCAACAAAATTCATAGTTATAAATCAGTAACTTCAGTTGAATCAGTTCACACTTCACAATTCACAGAAAAATAATTATTCAATCATTATATTACTATATTAGTTCACAGTTGAATGACTTGAACCAGAGTTCACAGAACTTCACAAAATCAAATAATTATTCAATCATAGTTAATAAAAAAAATTACCTAGAGAGCATGCAAGAGACTGTGGTTGTGGCGGAGGGCAGAGACACCGAGTGACCAAGGGAGACAGAGACACCGAGAGAGACAGAGCATGCAAGAGCGGTGGAGCAAATGGTGGCTTCGAAGGTTGCGATGGCTGCTGCACGATGGAGGCTGCGCGATGGAGGGAAAATGAGCGAGCAAACGGTGGCTAAACGGAGGTGAGGGATGACTAGGAGAGAGGAGTCCTCCTTGGATTGAGCGTGTGTGAGAGGCGCTCTGGAGTTAGGGCTTGCTGAGTGCCTCAGTGAGTGAAACGGCAACGTTTGGTTGCCTTTTCAAAAAACCGGTTGGGTCACGATTCGGTTCGACCGACAGGTTTACCAGTTTGATAACGGTTTCTAAAATCTGTAGTTTTGACATTTGTTCGAATCGCTTTTCTTAGCGGTTTATAGTTTAACCGGTTCTACTAGCCGGTCCAAACCAGTTTTTAGAACCTTGAATAAAAATGGGTCAGATTAAGATTTGAAGTCCACTAATAATTATATAATTTTTAAATATATATTTTTATTTTTTATTCTTCTTTTAGTTATTAATTTATTTATTTTATTTTATACTTTTATATATATGTTCAAATTATATAATTTATTTTTTAAAATAAAAATAATTTTATTTACCCATATCATATTAAATAATTCTATTGAAATTAAAAATTATATTATAATTTAACTATTTGTTATTTATATTTAATTTATAAATTATTATTTTTTATTTATTTTAATTAAATTATTAATTTAAAAAAAAGTTAAACGGATTTGTTGAGTTAAGAAATTAACTAACTTAATTGATGATGACAAATATTGATTTAATAGGTTAAACATCCAATTAGTTTTGATTGCATTTGTTTAAGTGATGCAAGTCTAAATCAAAGTTGCAGCAGCCCAAAAAAAAAGAAAACAAGATCTTCGGTGGGCCTCTTAACACTCAAAGCCCAAAGAAGAATAATGCAAAACAACTAGTTGGACTGAATGGAAATTATTCAACCCAAACCTAAGAAGACTCCATCAAGCTGAAGCCTTCCAAACCACCTCACATGTTTGCTTCAGTCACAATCAGAAAGAAAGAGAGAGAGCTTCGTTCTCATTCTTGTTCATTCATCAGAAAAGAAAGAGAGAGAAAGGTAAATCACAAAAAGATAATGTCTAATCACCCTAATCAAATGTAAGTTAAGCTAAGTCAGAGGTAAAGTGATTTATTTCCATTTGCATGCAATTTGCTTTCTTTACTTCTTCTCCAAATTTTTGCAACTCCAATTTGGGAAAAATAGAGAAAGTGTTCCTTGATAATCACTGCTATAAATCAAAGGCTAAAATTGTTTCTTAGGGACAAAACACTTGCTCAAGGGTTCAAATTTAGATTTACCATTGAAGCATTTCTCTCTGTTGATCTGAGATCTTCGGTCAAGCAATATGACTAGTGTTGAAATCCCTAATTTGAGGGTTAATTGAAGAAAGTAAAATGACAAGCTTGAGAAGCACACAGCTCAAGGAGTTGACTCAGAAGAAATCAAGATAGCAATGCTGAAGAAGTACAAAAAGAAAATTTCTGTTTTCTAAAGACCAAGGAGAGAGAACCAAATTTTGAGTTTGTTCTGAAGAGTTTCTCTGTGAAGAGTTCATCAACTTTGGACAGTGTTTTCTAATAAAAGAAGCATTCTTCCAAGATGAAGAACTTAATCAGAGTTAACTGAATCTGGTTCAACTTATAGCAACAGAGGCTATTAAAGCATTAATCTCCTTCATGTTTTACAGTTTGTAATTTCATTTTCAATGTATGTCTTTCTGTAATTTCTTGAGTGAAAAAAGGTTGAAATAGAGGAATAAAGAAAAATCCTATGAGTGACAAAAGGCTGAGTGATACACTTGAGAGAAAAGTCTAGAGTGATTTCAGACTTTTTTAGGTTGTTTCCATTGTCTTGTATCTTGTACCAGTGAGGTGCCCCTTTCTTAGTTGGGTTAGCATTAAGAGTGAATAGTTAGGTATTAGCATAACCAAGTCAAGTTGGGTTAGAACTTGAGAGAGAAAGAATTGAGTGAATCATAAGTATTGGTGTATGTAATACTTTAACTATAGTAAAAATTTCACCACTGTTGTGGTGGAGACTGGATGTAGGTTGTATTGCACAAGGCAACTGAACCAGGATACATGCTGGTGTCATTCTTCTTCTATTTCTCCAAGTTCTATTTTCTGATATTTATGAAACAAAACTGAATTGTCTCATAAAGTTTTCGCTGCGCAGTTCAAACAGATTCTAAGTAAAAGTTTGCAAGTAAAGGCTATATTCATTAAAGTAAAAGAAGGTCATAAATTCAACTCCTATTCTTTAAGTCTTCTACAACCTTCAGGACTAATCCATGGGTCCATCATAAAGTAGGGCGAGCAAACATTTTAAACCCACTTTACTTGACGGGATAGACTATCCACTTTGTAACCTCTAGTGAATTGCACTCATATGAAAGGTTTGGGTGAAATGCAATGATATAACAGGATAGAACTTCTCGCATAGTGTGAATTACTTTTTTTTTAATGCTTTTTACTCTCTACGAGTTATATTTTCATATTTTTTTTACCAATTTTAAATCTAAATTAACTACTAACACAAGTAGGGCTGGCAATGGGTAGGGTAGGGTAGGGTTTGGATCCTACTCTAACCCTACCCGCGGGTTGAAAATTCTATTAATACTCTATCCTACCCTACCCGCGGGTTGAGAATCTCTCAACCCTAACCCTACCCGCACCCTAAAGTTCTAAACCCTACCCTACCCTACCCTACCCGCAGATATATAAAAATTTTTCAAAGTAAATATAAAATTCAATCATATCAAATTTTATACATATTAATGACATAAAAAATAACAAACTAGTACTCTAAATTACTAAATTAACTAACTAGTTTAGTGGTTGTTTACTTATTGTAAGTCATTACATAAGAAAGGTTGTAGGTTCAACTCTCACTTCTTTAACTATATACCTAATTTTTATAAAATATGTGTTATATATTTGAGGTGCGGGTAGGGTAGGGTAGGGTACACCCTAAACCCGTACCCTACCCTACCCGCAGACATACCCGGACCATACCCTACCCTACCTGCAGCGGGTAGGGTAGCCTACCCTACCCGAACGGGTTGGACCGGGTTGGGTACCCGCGGGTAGGGTATGAATTGCCAGCCCTAAACACAAGATGCTCCTTATATCGATCAAAGAAACAATAGATCTAATCGAAGCATCAACACCAATACCAATATCGACACCATTTTCATCATTGCCTTTGTTGTATGCAAAATCTTTCGATGTTTATAAACCATAACTGCTCTAGTTTGATATCTCTAAGATAGAACAACCATCCTTGCTTCCTTTAACCAAAATTGCTCCAACAAAGGAGACATTTTGTCATATTCATGTCTAAACAGATCCTCTTATAACTTCACCATAGTTCATGTCTTTTGAATTTCTAATTTCACTTGTTGAATTGCCATCACAAAACTGGTTCCTTGTGTTACTTATCGTCATAAAGCTTCCTTCAGTAATACTAGTAACACCAGGAATCAAATTCTGGCTTGGAGTTATGAAATCCTCAAAATTTGACATTGCAAGGCATTGGTAATGCATCAAGAACGCAATTGAATCCATAGTAACACTACATCAAATAAGATAGATAGCAACACATATTTTGTGATCCTTAAAATAAGGGTCGCTATTAAATAACATGGCAACAATTGTGCATCTAATTTTTAAACCATTACAATATGTTCCTCATCAGTGCAGACCTACAACCTTTTGTCGATGAGAAGAGAAGAGAAGATGAATGCCACAACATTTACCCCTGTGACGCGTTTGCTTTCATTTTCATCGTGTTCGTCACTTTCAGGGGAACCACTATCTGCTTAAACTCTACGATGAATCTGCTATGCCTAGCTGCCAAACTTCTCTGCTGCCATCGTTGCCATCGTGAGTTCCCCAAAACTCCCAAATTACACAATACACTCGCACTGCACCACACATCATTATGTAGTTGCAAAAATTGTAACTCTTGATTTCTATTATGAATAAGTAGTTATTTGATTTGGTAGTAGTTTAGTTTTTTTTCTAAGACAGAAATTGGCTTCTCTTATCTTTTTTTCATTGATTTTTTTTGTAAAGGTGGTAGATCCTTTTTTTCCCTCAAAGTATTTTTCTGATTTCATTGTAATTTTATCAGTACACAACTTGTTTGTTGAAATGCTTCAACTAAAATTATGACTGGGTTGATATAATTATATTTTGAGTTAACAGTCAAAATCGTCCCTGAAAATTATCTCGATCTCCATTTTGGTTCCTGAAAGATAAAATTAATCAAAAGCGTCCCCGAAAGGTACTGGCGTTGGTGGCATTTGTTCTTCTGTCATCTCAGTTGATGAGGTGGATAATGTTGGCTGAGCTGGAATGTTAAGTTGCAGCGTGGTACACCCCCAGTGTGGCTAACGTTAATGCTGAGCAGATAAGTCTGTTTATTTAGCTCAAATTAGTCCCAATTAGAACCCTAATCCTAATCTAAAGCATAAATGTGTGTGATTTTTCTGGTAGATGACCTTGTATGTTTGTTTAATCGCTGTCATGATGAATGGAGGTTGCACCGATGACTTGCCATCTCAATCTCGTGGTAGCCATAGTTCCGACTCTTCTATGCGACAGAGGAGGAAGATCAAGGACCAGACATACTTTTGTGGGTTGAAGATAATGATTAAAAAATCTGGAATACCAGAGAATCCAGATAGGTTGTTCTACACTTATACAAGATACTCGGTAAGTTTGTTTTTCATTTTTCTTTGTCTATTTTGTTGGGCTGTTGACATTGATTTTTTTTTGAAAATATTCAGAAGGGAAGCCACTGCAACTTTTTTAGGTGGGTTGATGATGATGGGTGTGAAGGAGTGGCAGAAACTGATGTAGAGGTTGGCGATGACTATGATGAATGGAGATTGAATGTGTCATGGAGAGTGGGTAACTTGAAGGGTGAAGTTAGAGCAATAAAGATGCTAATAATGTACATCTTAGTTGCAATGATTGTGGCTACTGTCATTTGTGCATCACTTTTGTTCACATGTATCTCCAAATAAAGCTACATATGGAGTGTTATGTTGTTGTGCTATAGGGGTGTTCTTAGAGGTTTGAGATTGAATTAGTTAATATGTAATTATTATGTGACTTATGAATGAAATTAGGTGTTTCAGCTTGATTGTGTTTAATTCAACATAAACTTGTCCTTTGAGTATGATGGGTTTCATTGAAAATACAATATGGTGATGTTTGTAACCTAAATATAAATTCACAAAAAGGTATATAAATCACAATAGACATAATCATTGTCATAATCCATAGCAAACATCATAATCATATCATATTGTCTTAGTAGATATACCACAGAGATAATCAAGGATCCACAACATAACAGAGCAAATCAAAACAAAGGTGCCATAACATTGTTCACCTAAACAAAACAACATAATAGTCCTAACCAAAATATTTTGATAACACAGCCATATTGTTTACACAATCCTGTACCAAAAAAGAGTAACAACAACCACAGACAAAACACATTTCCTAATCAAAGAGTCTAATCTTTCTTTTTTGGATGCTTGAAGCCTGGAGTTGACACGAATGTCATAAAGCTTTGCATCTTCTTAGCAGTTGCGGAACTTGTTCCTTTCAGTGCTTCAGCAGATATGACCACAGGTGATTTGGTGGAGGCATTCATTCTTGCCTTATTTAATGACATGTAATTTGGGTCAAGGGCGGAGACACATAGTTGTAAAGGGGGAATGCCCCCCAAATTTTAATTTTTGTTTTAAAAAAAAATAGACACGGTCCCCCTTTTTTATTTTCGAGCCCCTCCCTAACTCATTAGTTGATGAACTGGTGGCACTAACGCAATAACACTATTTTTTGGTTCTTTAATCCATAAAAAACGTCCATTCTTATATAGTGTTAATAAAATATAATAGTTATAGGCCTAGTCCAGTAGCCCATTTTATTTAAAAAATAAAATATAAATCCTTATTATTCTCCTAATGGCCTCATTCACTCAAACTTTCCACTTTCACTTTGCAGCAGACCAACAGTAATAACTTTTTCTATTCTTCTCCTTCTTTATTTCTTTAATCTT
This sequence comes from Arachis stenosperma, assembly GCF_014773155.1. Classification (NCBI taxonomy): domain Eukaryota; kingdom Viridiplantae; phylum Streptophyta; class Magnoliopsida; order Fabales; family Fabaceae; genus Arachis; species Arachis stenosperma. The sequence goes on along the minus strand of NC_080381.1, from coordinate 2,841,493 downwards.
TTTATCTTCTACTCTTTAACTCTTTTTTTTTTTGCAGATTAAAAAAAAAGATAGTAGTTCAACAAGTGGTTCTTCACTCCTTTTTTCCAATAAAAATTATATTTTTACACTTTTTTATTTTAAGAGAATTATTGAACTAACAACAAAGACACATAGTCATAAAAAAATAAAGCAAATGAATTGTATTTAATATTATAATTTCTTAAGAATTAGTAAATGTTATGTTGTAGGATGAAAGAATAAGAAGAATAAATTATATACATCTAGCATTGTAATTTTTTGTTTAATATTTTTTTATTATTTTTCTGTTAGTCTTGCCTAATTTTTTTTGTTTTTTTATATATTTGATTATTTACTTAATTTAATATTATTTGTTAATTAAGTTGATGTTATTATATGTTAATTTGTATATTTAGTTTTTTTATTAATTAACTATTTAATTATAATTTTATATTATTTATAATACAATGCTAGTATTATTGTTCTGAATTTTAATATCTTATTTTGAATTGAAATATAATTTTTATATTTATAAAGATTACAGATTATAATTTATACTTTTTGTTAAATATATTTTTAATTATAGGAACTTATTTGACCATTTGAATTATGCGTAAGCTCAAAACCATTGATACATTTTTTAAAAGAAAAGATCAAGGGAATGAAGATGCTTCTACTATTACTACTCCAATACTTGAGGTATCATCAAATTTCATTACTTCACTCCATTGAATAGTTGAAAGCGTCCAAAACTTGTTCCTAATCAACTTGATGTTTTTCATTTGGAAAGAGATCTTGGAATGCGACCAATGATTTAGAAGTTTTCTCCAAATCAAAGAGGTGAAATTCGTCGGGCTTATATTAAAGTTGGGCCAAATCAACCAATTCTTGATAACTATCCATTTTCTGGTGATAAAAATCATCGTCGCTTTCAAGCTTCGTGATTTAAATTGTTCCCATCTTGGTTAGAATATTTTATAAAAGATGTTGCCATATATTGTTTTCCATACTTTCTTTTTGCTAAGGAACTTTCAATCAACACGGGTTCAAATGCTTTTATTGAGAATGATTTTAGAAAAATGGAAGAAAGTAAATAGTGAAAAAGAATGTGCTCTTTTGAATCACATTGGCAAAGGTCCCAACTCATTTCATCATAAGGTGCTAAAATCATGTGATGATTTGATGAAACAATCACAACATATCGATAGACTTCTTCATAAGCAAACATCAGAAGAGATTGAAAATAATCGAATTCGACTAGGAGCATTTATAGATTGCATTAGATGGTTGACATTTCAAGGTTGCACCTACAGAGGACATGATGAAAGCCAAAGTTCAAGCAACAAAAGTAACATTTTGGAAATATTAAAATTTTTGAAATCTTACAATGAAAGAGTGAAAAAGAATGTTTTAGAAAATGCTCCGAAAAATGCTAAGTATACTTCAAATGATGTCCAAAAAGAAATTTTACATATTCTTGCTATTAAGGTGAGAAATTCAATTAGAGAAGAGATTGGAGATGCCAAATTTTGTATTATTGTTGATGAAGCTAGAGATGACCATTGTTTTGAGATTTGTTATTCTAGATAGTTTTGTTAAAGAGAGGTTCTTTGATCTTGTGCATGTCACTGATACTTGTGCAATAACTTTAAAGAAAGAATTGATTTCTGTCCTTTCTCATTATAATCTCCAAGTTGAAAATATTAGGAGTCAAGGGTGATGGTGCTAGCAACATGCGGGGTGAGTGGAATGGTTTGCAAACTTTGTTTTTTAAAGATTCTCCACAAGCATATTATGTACATTGTTTTTCTCATAGGTTACAATTAGCACTGGTGGCAGCTTCAAGAGAGGTACTTCAGATTCATGAATTTTTTACTCAATTAAACTCTATTGTCACTATTGTTAGTGCTTCTTCAAAAAGATATGATCAATTACAATAAGCTCAAGCAATTGAAAATAAAAACTTGGTTGCTCAAAATGAATTAGAAACAGGCAAATGTGCAAATCAAGTAAGCACTTTACAAAGAGTTGGGAATACTCGATGGAGCTCTCACTTTAATTCTATTTGCAGTTTGGTAAAAATGTTCACTGCTACCAAAATTGTTCTCAATAATATCATCGAAGACGGAACAAGTTATGCACAAATATGTGAGGCTTATGGTGTTAGTAAAATATTATTGTCATTTGAATTTGTTTTCACTTTGCACTTGATGAAAGAGATAATGGAAATCACTAATGTTCTTTGCCAAGCACTGCAACAACAATCTCAAGATATTTTTAATGCAATGCATATTGTTTCTACATCAAAGTTACTTCTTCAAAAATTAAGAGATGGTGGATGGTGCAATTTTCTTGCAAATGTTAAAGATTTTTATGAAAAGCATGAAATTGAAGTCTCTAATATGAGTGTACAATATGTTTTTGGAAGAGGTCGATCTTGTCCACTAAGTGTGACAGTTGAGCATCATTATCGAATAAATGTAGTCTTGGCAACAATTGACTCTTAGATACAAGAGTTGAATAGTTGATTTAATGAGCAAACAATAGAGTTTTTGATTTTGAGTTGTGCTTTGGATACTAAGGACAATTTCAAATCATTTAACATTGAAGAAATTGGCAAGTTAGTAGAGAAGTTTTATCCCTTTGACTTTCCTTCTAATAAGCTAAATATTTTGAAATCTCAGTTGCAACATTATCAGCATAATATACTAAATCATTTGAAAGGCGTTGATACATTTTCTGAATTGTGCAACAAGTTACAAGAAACGAAAAAATTAAGAACTTGTCACATGGTTGATAGATTAATACGTCTTGTTTTGACTCTACCAGTGCCTACTGCAACAATAGAAAGAGTTTTTTTCAGCAATGAAAATTATTAAGACAAGACTCCAAAGTAAGATTATTGATGAATTTCTTGCAGACAATTTGGTCATCTATATAGAAAAAGAATTAGCAGTTATTTTTGACACAAATTCAATAATAGATGATTTTGAAAATAGAAAAAAAAACGTCGAATAGCCTTTTCATGATAAAAAATTGTAAGTGGTAACTTTTATATATTATTGTCTTACTTTGATTGAGATTATATATTTAATTTTTTTAATTTTATCATTAGAAATAGTAATATAAAATATTTTTAGTAAATTATTAAACACCGTCCCCCTTAAATAGTTAGTCTAGCTCTGCCCTTGATTTGGGTGACCTTCCTCTCATTGCATCCTGCATAGGCTAGTTGGTAGTAACATTATTTTTCAGCTAGATAAACGCAAGTAGTGTTAAAGATAAAGTACTAAATAAATAACCTGTTGGATATCTTGTGTTGGTGGGAAGCCTTTTGGTTGGCTGATTGTTACCTCAAGTTGTGGCTGGACTGTTGTATGCTTTTGTCCAAGCTTCTTTTGGCCACTTGTCAAGGTACTATCAAGCCTGCTCATTAATCACCTTAACTCTCTTCATGTTCCTTTCAAACTCATTGCGTGTTCTTGATCTAGCACACTCCCAAGCCATGTCTTTCAACTCTGTGCTACCCCATTGTTTTGAGAAATTCCAATAGATGCCACACACATAATCTGTGTTGTGCATTTGGCATCACTTCCTTCACTGCTGGAATAAGTCCCTGACCAAGATAGACAAACCTGAAAATATTGTTAATCATATCAATCCCTTAAAGATTCTCATTAAATCAATTTAGTCCTAACATTATATCTCATTAAATCATTTAACATCTAAAACTACATATTCGAGTATCAAAATGGTACTCATCTTTTGCATGTCTGAAATGAGGCATAACTTGTTATCATTATAGTTGCCAAGGTCTGACTGCAACAGGTCCAAAAACTATTTTCAGTTGTCTTTATTTTTGACATCTTCAATTGCATAAGCAAGGACGAGATGTGATTGTTGGCATCCTGGGCACACGCAGTCAGCATTTACACACCATGCAAGGTCTTAAGAAAAGCCCCATTCAATCCAATCATAGGTCTATATCCAGCCTTAAATCCTTTTTTTTACACACATCAAGATATACATAGAACCTCTCAAATTGAGGAGGACCCTCTAGCATTAGGATGACACCAATTGGAACTGTAGACCCCGGATTACTTGTGAGTAATTCTTTAGCATAGTCCCAGACTAACCTATATTGTGCAATTTCATCACCCTCTATCACTTTTCTAGCAGCTTTCAATATCCTAGTGATGCAGGTGCTATTCAAATTTACATTACAATTTCTAGCAAACCACTCAAAAAACTTAGAATGTCTCATAGTAGGATGCTTCCTAAGCTCTGGTACAAGTTTACACAGTGTCCACTACTGGGTAGCTGCCCTATTTTTTTGCCTTCTAGGACAGATATGGTTATCAACTAGAGTTTTAATCTGTCAAGACCCGTCTTGTTTACTACATATATAATATACTACCCAAGAACAACCCTCTGTCTTACAAACAGCCATAACCCGAACCTTGTCATTCTTTGTAAACGATATGTTTCTGCCCCACTGGATTGTGTAGTCTCTAGTTACTTGCATGAAATGATTCCTTGATTTGAAAATCATAATAACCTCAAATTTGAGGTCTTCAAACTTTGCTTTGTTATTGTACCGAGGATAGACAGTTGGTAATTCCTCGTCAGAGTCCAACTCCTGGCCCGAGTCCTCTGAGTGCCATGAGCTGACATCCGAATCACCATCATCAACATCATTATCTTCTAGGTATGCCAAATCAGAAACTCGTGTAATTAGTCACTTTACCTAATTTAATTACCATAACATGTCAATTGAGTTAGTCAACTACCTGAATCACAACTTTTCTCATCATCAGAAGCCTCATAACTAGAATCGTCAGTCTCTATTTCTTTATCTGCTAATCTAGTCTTAGCAGGCTTGTACTTCTCTTTGACCTCACTTTTTTCATTCACCTTTGTAAAGTTCACACCATCATCACTGTCACTGCTGTATTCATCATCTCCTAGCACCTTTGGAGGCTTGTAAAGGCTGTCCTCAGCACTCTCATAGGAGTCATGAGAGTCACTATCTTCTTCAACCTCTAATATTTTCACATGCCTTCCAACTCTTGTGATGATAGTGACAATTGGTCTTTGCTTTGGTCTGAGGTGGAGTAGAGGTAGGCTTGGTAGGCTGAGTATAGGGTTTTTTGGACTGTGATGGAGTTTTAATAGGGTGAAGTGAGTTTCAACAGGGTGAATTGATTTTCTGGTGGGCTGATATAATGGTCTACTGGACTTAGATGATGGTCCAATGGGCTTAGTGGGTACCTTAGTTGGCTGACATGGTAGCTTAATAGGCTGGATAGACAATTTAGTGGACTAACTTGGTAGCTTAGTGGGCTGGGTAGGCAATTTAGTGGATTGAGTAGGCAATTTTGAGGGCTGAGAAAGTAATCTGGCAGCCTCAGATGAAGCCTTCGAGGATTGAAAGCATGCTTTTGGATGAGAAGGTAGCTTAGTGGGTTGAGAATGCTGTTTCTTAGTTTGGGATGGCTTCTATTTTTCCACATCTGCTTCCTTCTCCTCAACAACAAACGGCTCTGAAACACCATGCTCGAAATATAGGTTGATCAAATTGAAGTTCCTCCTATAATCCTTGACCATTGCAATCAAATCATCGTCTGTGGCCAGCCTCTTCAACCCGGATTCAAGAGGAACTCCGGGAAATTTTCACAAACATTCTTTAGCCTCAGCATAATCCAGTTCCTTAAAGTAATTCTTCACAAAGAACACATCAATTGTGTCACTGTCAACTCCCATTAACACCTCTGTGTTATCGGGCTCATAGTACAGATTTCCACCCTCATCTTTCTTAAACTTCCCACTATGGTGAAAAATACAAATGTCATAGGAGGACCCTCCATCTACAAAAATAAAAATCAAATAACGTTAATCAACAACAAAATATGCAACAACCTCATAGTAACAACTGCATGTAAACACACAACAAACAACATACTCATAATTATCACAAAACCTCGATTAAGACCAAACATCAAAATAACCCACAACATAATAACCATGAAACTTGTCATAGCAACCTCATACAGAACATGTTCTTCCTAATATCGTACCTTCGCTAGCAACGTCAACTCCAAACCCTAGTCTAACTGAATGGTTCTTCTAACTACGTCAACATAAAACGACACACACCAACACTGCAAAATCAACAAAAACTGACAAAAAAAATTAAATCTTTACCTATAGTAGTTACTGTTCCTTTCTTCAACCGCGTAAGTTCGCCGCGAGCTCCTCCACTTTCCACTCTAGTAGCGCGAACTCCTCCACAAATGTCGATGCGTACAGAGGTCATCAAGTAAACGGGGAGGTTCAAATCCTAGACAAATGTCTTAGGGCAGAGAGTCACAGAGTAGAGAGGAGACGAGGGGTTTTGGAGCAAAAGTTGAAGAGGGTTATTATGAGAGAAGGTGATGGAGAGAAACGTTTGAAAATTTCATTCTGGACCACAAACAACGTCGTTCGATGGTTTTAGGATTGGCTACATCATTTTGGTGTGCCACGCAGTAGATTAACGTTCTAACTCAGCCAACGTTAGTCACCTCATCAACTAGGATGAAAGAAGGATGAACGCCATCAATACCAGTATCTTTCGGAGATGCTTTTGATTAATTTTGTTTTTTAGAGACTAAAATAGAGATTGAGATATTTTTCAGAGATGATTTTAACTATTAACTCATATATTTTTGTTCTTTCTGAACATCATAGCAAAACTTTAATTGTGGAATGTGCTTAATATTAATTTAAAAATGATAAACTTTGTATATGGTGGCTTTAGTCTATGAGATGCATATAAATGAAAAAAGTTTCGCAAAATCGAGGACAGAGTAAAAAATCTTCAAGAGAAACTATGGAAGCTTGTTGAAGCTGAAAAATCTGCTACTTCTACTTCTATCAAAATGGTTAAAAAAAGTTTTACTATCTTCTAAAAAGCCTTTCTATATTCACAATGAGGATTGATTCTTCTATTAAAGGAATATATAGAAGTAAACAATTTAAAACATGGATAAAAATGTGTTATATCACCAAATTTTAAACTTGTTTTTCTATTCAAACATTTATGTCGACAATTTGATTCTTATTATATATTATTTATATCCCGTAATTGGCTTTTTTTTTTCTTATAATTAAAATTCTTAATTGATTACATTCTCATTTTTTAATTTTATTTCATGATTGATTTTTCTTAATAGATATATAGAAAAAAATAATTCAAATACTCTAATGAGAGTGCACCTCATCATCAAATTTTCACTCAATTTTACATATTCAAATATCTATACTCATAATTGATTTATTTATTCTAACTATATTTAGAATATATCCTCTAATTCTCTGATTGATTCTTTTTATAAATAAAATATCTAATTTACTACATTTCAAATTTTAAATTGATTACTGTGAAATAATCGATTAAAAATTTCGTATCAAATACTATATGTCTTCAAATTTTTTGCTAAACTCTATCTCTTCAAATGTATATACCTATTATTGATTTTTATTATATATTGTTTACATCTTTGGTTTCTTCTTTGTTAAAAAAAAAAGGCAAATTAATTAAATTACGATTTTTTAATTATATACTGTGATGATTGATTATTCTTTTAAATAAGGAAAAGTCTAGGGGACCAGCAATTTTATTGAATTTTGGCCAGCATGTAACCAGCACGGGAAGGTGAGCCATTGGATGAAATCTCATATCAATCTCACACCATCAAATCATCATTGATGGCTAGTTGATGGCTAACAATCACAAAAATTGCTGACCCCCTAGCATTGCTCTTTAAATAAATCTATAGAGATAACTAATCTAAATATTTGTACCAAAATATGTCACGTATTATTAAGTTTCCTTTTCTTTTGTTTTTTTTGTTTTTTGTTTTTTTTTTTTACCAAAGATAGGAGACTCAAATCCATAATCTCTTAATTCAGTACGAAAGACTATGCCATTTGAGTTATTACTCATTGGCTATTAAGTTTCCTTCTCACTTCTACCTATTAAATTCTCTATATCTAATATTAATACCCATTATATTTTAGTTATTTTCGTAATTGATTCTTTTTTATAAATAAAATATCTAATTCATTATATTTTCAATTTATATCATGCGATTGATTTTTTTAATAGAATAATATATTAAATCTCATTAGGATAATTGATTCTCTTATGATTAATGTTATTATATTTAAATTACATTACATAATTATTTTTATTTAAATATTAATAAATTTACTTATTTAATATGTGATTTTTTTTCTAAAAATAACATCTATATAAGAATTATTAGAATGATTGATTAATGAAAATGTAAGAAAAAATTATAATAATTACTAAAATATTTATTTTAGTCATGATTTAAGCATTAAACATATATGTGAAAGACTTATGTATTATATATTTGTGCAAAAATAATTTAATCATTCATGAGAATAGTCATTTAATTATTAAATCATGTGTTAATATAAAAAATATATGAATTAGGTTGATTAAAAAGTTGTTGACAATTAATAATATTTTAATCGTTAAATATTAATGTGCATATAATTAAATAAAATATATTTTTAAAAATAATTAAAAAGAAGTATGTATATTGAAACCGAAATGCGTCATATAAGCATGTTTGTCGTCAAAATACTATGCTTATAAGATAAAATATGATTGTTTAATGTAACTATTAATATGAGTTTCAAATGCTAATAGAATCCAATTATACTGCTTTGTACTAACTCTTCTTTTTTTTATTGGTTTGATCAGTGGTTTTGAATTTTGATACTTAGGTAAAGGGTAACTATTAAGAAAAAACCTTACCGCTTGTTGTGTTGCGTTATGAGTAAACAGTGAAACAGAAGGAGCGTTCCAATTGCCACGTGTCAAAATCAAGGTCGTCCGTTATCTTTATAAATAACCCCTCGTAAACCCAATCTACACCCGTTCGCTTCATACTGTGGTAGTGTGGTGTGAGTTTGGTTCCAATTTTTCACTTTAGATTCGAGATTTATCTCTCTGGAAGAGAGAGAAATAAAAGAGAAGCCGCGGCTTCTGTGTGTTGTGGTTTAGGGAAGAAGCTGCGGCTGCCGTAACGGCCGCGACTACGGTGATTCTTCTTTTCTTTCTCTCACTGCGCGGTCTCTAATTCGCTTGGTGCAGGTCGGGAACCGATCTTCCCGCGCGTAATGGATGCCGTTGGCGGCGGTGAATTTGGATCCCGCCTTGCATCAACTGAATCGGAGGCCACGGTGAAGATTCCGGTCGTTTTCCGGCGAGTTTCACTCAGATCTTTGCATCCTGCTTCAGTGCTTCCGCGACTAGTAATTTTATGGCTTTTCCGAATTACCGTTAATCAGATCCGAATTTTTTACTCACAGATTTTGGTTGTTTGATTTACTATTTGTGGAGAGCTGTCAATTAATGATGTAGATCCTGATGTTTGTTGTCTGAATCTAACGAAAAGATTTGAAGTTAGGTTTTCCCTAGACGGATTCAATTTTCGTTTGACTTTTTAACTTTTTCTTAAAATTTCTTGATATTGAACGGTAAATTGTGTGTGAATGTCAACGATTTGTTATTGTCTACTTTTCAGATTAAGGGAAGGAGGAAGAGAAGAATTACATAGTTTGTTTGAGGTTTTATGAAGTTATGCTTTGGTAGTTGAATGCATTCCATGGCAGCACTGTTTAGTGAGACGGATTCTTTTGCGTTGCTTTTGCTGAACCTTGTTTGTGATTGTTTGAAATTGCTTTGGGAGCAGTGTTTGAGCCTTGAGTTTATGAAGCATTTGTAGCTAAGTTGTGTGTCTTCTTGATTATTTAACTGTCAAACACGGGTTGATTGGCTTCTGAAACTAGAAAGGGGAAAAAAGGTTGGGGAGGTCATAGACCTCACCGCATCAGAACCAATTGAAAGTGATTGTTTCGGTTTGTTTTGAGGTTCATTTAAAAGTTTGATCTATAAAGCAACGGGACTTTAATATAAAAGTTTGCTTAAGCACTTGTTCTTGGAAATACACATTCGTTTTTCCATTCTTGCGATGTTAATTGACAATTAACTGTATTTTTCCGTGCGCTGTTATCATGCCATTTTTGTTATTCGGTTATATTCTGATATCCCGTGATGTAGTGGTTGAGCTAAAAAGCAGCTAACAATTCTTGTAAAGTTATTATTATTATTATTATTCTCGGTTTTTGAAATTGGTCAAAATTGACCGTAATAGGTGCTTTGAGGTATCTTGTGTTTGCAATAGGTGCTTTGAGTTATCCGTCCTCCCAAGTGTAAGTTTAAAACTGTTACTTATTTCTATGATGATGGCCAAGCGTTTGATGGATACCTGCAAAGCTATCAATTAGAATGGTACCTAGTAAGTGTTCAGTTGCTGTTGTATCTTATTTATTCAAATATGTACCTACACTGGCTTATCTGCTTCTATTTTTTAGCAATTAATTTACTTTCATGTTAATTTTTTGGTAAAAAAACTTGTTTGTTGCAAACTTCTGTAATGGTATTGCTGTGTATCTAGAACTAAGCAGTAATTGTGGATACTAAATGTCTAAATTACAAGAATTATGAGCTTGTGGCATATGATGGTTTGCTGATTCACATTCGAGCACAATATATCTTAATGCATAAACTCTGCAGTAGTGTTGTCAGATATTAGTATTACATATTGTGGAAACGATAAATTACCTTTTGTACTTCCACATGGCAATGTGGATTTTCTTCTCTTTGTTAATGCATACATTGTTAAACCCCTGTATGATTTATCTTATACCAAAGAAACTTATTTATAGTGATTCATTTTCTCCAAAATGATGAGCTGGAAGTTATTAACATCTACTATCTACTATATGCATAAAAAGGATAGTACAGAGTTGGTGTCCTATTCTTTTCTTCAAAATACCCTTCATATATTAGAATACCATTAATTAAGAGACCAAAGTACTTGTCATGTTGACCAATGCGTCATCTGTTAAAATTACACACATTGAGTTTGAAAAAGGGTGGCTTAACACGTTAGTGCCTATTTAATCCACTAATATTTACTATAAGAATAATGTTCTTTTAATTTAGTATATTTACTTATTGTAAAGCTTACTGAAAGTTTGTGTATAAAGTTCAATTATCTGCATGCTAGTCAAATGTGTGTACGTAATTCAAGAAAAAATGTGCTTCATCTATATTTTGAACCGGAAGCAAGTGATTTATGGCTAATTTGAGATATATCAATATGTAGACTCCATATTGGCTGAGGACTCGACTGGCTAAAGAATTATGTAATAAAGTAGTTTGATCTAGGCATTAAGCATGAAGTAAGGAATGTGTTCATTTCTGCTCCCCCAAATATATTTTTATTGCATCTAGAAGTTCCTATGTTTTAACTTGGCACTAGACTATTCTTGCTGCAAATGGAGTTAACCTCTTTCGATGCTCGAGCAAAATGAGCAGTATACTTATGTTACCAGTTAATCCCATCTTTGCTTTTCCTTGGCCATTGTCAAGTGTCAACCCTCATAAACTACATTAACATATATTTGGTGGTGTGTGACTATTCTATTTGGATTTTATATTCTATCTAAGGATGGTGAAGTGTTTTCTTTTATGGGACAAAATCAATATACAAAATATCTCTCTCTTTCGCATTGTTCATGAAATCTTTATCTCATACACACTGTGGTTCTCTGTTATAATCGCAAGACTGCAAACTGCGTTCATCCTGTCATGTAGTCAGATGTATATTAGCTATTGGGCTTTAGTGCAGACATGGTTGTAGATGGTGAACAACTGGCGCAGGAAAAACAATACACTCTGCTTGTGCTTGACTTTGAAGGATATCTGGTCAAATTTTAGGTTGAATTCTTCAGGTTGTTGATGGGGAATGCTTGTGAATTGTTCAAAAGTTTTGTTTTGCTGCAATTTTTGTAATTTTAGTCTTTATAAATGTGGTTTGGCATTGGTGAAGACATCTATATGTATACATATATTAATCAAACCACCACTATCATGTGTTTTTGGTTTATTTCATTGTATTCCAAGTGCTTTTCATTTTGTTCAGTGTTAGATTTATCCTTTGTATTTTTGTAGCTGTGTTGAGAAAGGGTTGGACCGTTATAGCCATTGACTTGATTATTATTCTATTAGACTATTAGTATATGAAACTCTGCAACGAATATTTTTCCCCTCATGCTGGAATAGCTCGAATCGTGTTACTGCTGGTAACTGCAGCGGATAGGATGATTTCCTTCTTCCCTATTTAGGCATCTTGTTCTTATTTGAGTTCTAAGTCCAACTTAGTTAGTTCGGCGATTTGTCCGTGCAATGCTAAATGCTTTTTAGTGCTTTTACTATTTAGGAAGGTGTTTATTCCAATTAATTTGACTAATAAAACGTGGATTTGTCCACCAAAATGTATTTCGCAATTTGAATAATACGAATTCTTTTATGGATTTGGATGATGATGACATAGTGCATGAAATTCGGAGTAGTGTGATGGAATGCCCGGAAATTTTATTGCATTTATGGTATGCATATTTTTAAATCTTGCTTGTATAGATTCTTCCCGAAATTAAAGTATTTCTGTGGCAGTTGGTTCATATCAATGGCTTTGTTCTATTTTTTCATGGTTGGTTTGTGTATTGGAAAAATGCTAGGTGGCTAAGTTTTTGTAATCAAGTCTAATTTAATCTTTTCTTTTCTTTTTATGGTTTTTTCCTCCTTTTTTTTAAACTAAAATTTCTGATTATTATTCTTTAAATTATTGAACTAATTTGATTAATTTTTTTTGGTCTACCAATTTAGTTAAACTTAATTATTAAAATAATTTGGCAAAGTAATCGTATACACATTGTTTGATTAGTTTTTCTTTTATTTTTTGGTCCATAATCCATATCATTGATTAGTTTCGATTCTTCATTTTCTTGGTTCTTTAGAATGAGTTTCGTATTTCTTTGACAATCTCTGGTGGGAAAATATGTGGTTTTTTCTTTTGGGTCGTGGGATTAAAAGAGCTGATTTTGTTTTTGGTCTTGCGAAAAAGCGTTAATTAGTGATCCATACCAAGCTTTCCGGCTACTCTTTTTTTGGTTTGGGTATCAATGAGACCCAAAATCGAATGACTAATTTCTAAGTAAGCAAATTAATTTCCATTTTCCGGTAAGTATTGAATCGAAATAGATCCTCTCAATTTTTTCTAACAATTGAGAGAGTATAATGTGATTTTTCACTATTAATTTTATTAGTGAAACCAAGAATAAATATGAAAGAGAAAGCAATAAAGTGTTAGAGATCATATTTTACACTCTCAATTTTTTTTAACAATTGAGAGGATTCATTCAGAAATTATTTTTAATATGGAAATAGAGATGGTGTTTTGGTTGAATATTGATATTTAAAGTGTATTACAGTATTGTGGAACTCATTCAACACGCCTCCCACGTGTTGCACCACGCCCCCCACGTGTTGGCCAATAAGCTGTCACGTGTCCAACACGCCCCCCACGTGTTGGTCAGAATGCTGACACGTGTCCAACATGCCCCCACGTGTTGCACCACGTCCCCCACGTGTTAACTTTTTACCTACAAAATCCACCCATCTGTAATTATACCAAATAATCCCATTTCCCAAAAAAATACCCATATTTCTTCCATATAAAAAAAAAATCAGCCGGATTCATTCCCTTATTAAATTGAAGAGAAATGGTTAAAGACACAGACTTTCATATCCATTTGTGCCAACTTGCGGTAGTAGCTGCCGGGTTACTCTACTAGGGCTTTCTCATGTTTGGGCTATTCTACTAGGGCACGTTACATATTTGCTTATATATGCAGTAGGGAACCCAGTCAGAAAAAAAAAAAAAGAAAAACAAGATAAAAGAATTAGATGAGGAAGCATATCACACAATGCACATCTTCAGACATTAATCAAATGACTTTGCTTTGAATTATCCATCACTGATGCGGCGAACAACTTAGTTTCACATTGCCCTAAAGCTGCGTTTGGTTCATTTTTTTTTTCTCTCTGACGAAAATTAAGTTTTTTTTTTTTATTGAAAATTAATTTTTCACATACTTGTATAATTTTATCACATAACTTTTTTTAAAAGAAATTAGTTTTCATTACATATAAAGGTGATGTGTACGTATGGTGCATGTGTTATCCCCAAACACACACGCTATAAGTTAATTGCATGGCCCCCTAATGGTGGGGTTGACCATATTCATATATATGGATGTTGTTAAGCCAAGAGTCTTAAATTTGTTTCTTTGCGAGCAGATACAGATTTTGATAGTGATTAGTGAGTGAGTGATGAGTGATAGGCATAGTAGGAATAGGAGTATAGGAAAAGCTTCATTTGGTGCTTGTTTCGAAAGGGGACAAAGTAGATAGAGCCGCTCCAAATATTCTTAACAGCCTATAAAGCATTATTGAGATTAATGAGTTAGTGAGTGATGAATCATTGCCCTCTCTCTTCTCTCTGTTTCTTGTGCTTGGTGGTCCTTACTCTCTTAAATGCCATTTAAGTACTTCATTGTCTACCTACAATTGCTAATCACCCTAAGTTTTCCCCCTATATATAATATGGCTAAATACTATTATGTAGTTGATCTAGTTAATAACGAACAATATATGAGGGATTTGATTACCATGACTAATTGTTGATATGATTATAGTTTTAGTTGATGAGTGTGAATATTTTTATTATTGACAATTTTTTGGTTCTCAAAATTCTCTCAATGATAATATGTATGTTTGGGTTTGTGTTTCTCTAAATAACCATAATAAATTATGTTTCTTTGCATGTATTTGGTGGATCTAGAGATAACTATTAAACAAGGTGCTCAATGATGAACGTTGAGATTTATTTTCTTATGTAAAACAGTTGATTTGTCTTTTGTTATGATTCTGCTTCTCCAATGTGAATTTAGACTATCTGTTTTAATATAGAGTTGTTTTCAAGTTGACTCGGTTAAGCTTGATATAAAAGAGTTTTTTTTTTTAAATATTTAGGTAGTACTTTTTTTTAGAAATTGAAACTGAAATTAGAAGATTGAGGCTCACAATCATAT
This sequence comes from Arachis stenosperma, assembly GCF_014773155.1. Classification (NCBI taxonomy): domain Eukaryota; kingdom Viridiplantae; phylum Streptophyta; class Magnoliopsida; order Fabales; family Fabaceae; genus Arachis; species Arachis stenosperma. The sequence goes on along the minus strand of NC_080381.1, from coordinate 2,826,415 downwards.
TTTGTGACTAGAGATTTAAATTAAAATTTCAGTTTCGAAATACAAAAATTTTAATACCTTCAATACTTTCAAAAAGCGAAAACACAAATAACTGAAATTTTTAATAGAAAATATGGGATGAAACTTTTAATAATGTTTTTTTAATAACTAAAAGTATTTTAGTAACTATTTTTATTTTATCGCCATATATATTTTAAGCTAAATAAAATATTAAGATATAATTCAGTCTTATATATTTTGCACCAAATATAATATAAAGATCTAATTTAATTTTAGTGTTTTCATTTCTATCTCTTAGTATCTATCTCTATTTTAACTGAACCTTACATAAATAGAAGTCATGAAGTGTAGCTTGCAACTTTTCAAGAATTTGAATAGTTAGTTTTATCCTAATTTTTTCTTTTTAAGAGTGCTAAGCTTTGAGCTACATGATTTTTTGTTAGGCTTGCAGGTGTGCTAAGGAAAGAATTTAGATAAAGTATTGTTAAAATAAACTCAATACAAGTCTAATAAGTTACTAGTAACTATTTTCTTATAAATATGCAAAATAGTAGAGTGATTTTTCTGAAATTCTGATTTTGTTGTATCATCTTTGAGTTATCTTTATCTTCTTATGTGTCTCCAATAATAATAAATACAATGACCGATAAATACGTCAACATGGGTGATTTATTCCAGTATGTTTTGTTTTAGTGACTGAAGATCCTCACGATATGCATCTTTGGTTAAAGAGCGGTCGTGATACTTCCTTTTAATATTTGTATTTTTTTCTCATTGACTTGAAAAATGAACAATTTTATATCAATTATATTTTTGTATGCAAGACTATAATAGTTATCATATTCTACCCGCGGCTATTCAATCCGGTCTCGAGTAGGGTAGGTTACGAATTTAGGGTATACCCTATTCTATCCTACTCACACTTTAAATATAACACATATTTTATAAAAACTAGGTATATAGTAAAAAAAATAAGAGTTGAACCCACAATCTCTCTTATATAATGACTTACAATAAATAAACAACTACTAAACTAGTTAGTTAATTTAATAATTTAGAGCATTAGTTTATTATTTTTTATGTTATTAATATGTATAAAATTTGAAATGATTAAATTTTATATTTACTTAAAAAAAATTTGACATTTCTACAGATAGAATAGGGTAGAATGGGGTTTAGAACTTTAGGATGCGAGTAGAGTTAGTGTTGAGAGATTCTTAACCCACGAATAAAGTAAGGTAGAATTTTAATAAAATTTTCAATTTGCAGATAAGGTTAGGGTAGGGTCCAAACCCTATCCTACCCTACCCATTGCCAGCCTTAAATACTACATTTCAATATTTATTAATTATTATTAAGATTTGAACCCTCTTAATTTTATTGTTTAACTTCTTATCTAATTATACTTTAAGTTTATCTAATTTTTGCTTTTAAAAACATATGTCAAGATTACAAATTAAAATTTTTTTATTAAAAATTTAAGTTCTAAAGTATTTATTTTTTATATTTATTAAAAGAATTATTTAAAATTTTTTACTAATAATAATTTTATTATGTATTATAAAAACATATGTTTGCAAAATCTTTTTTTTTTCATTAGTCTCTTCCGAACAAAAGTTTTAGCTCCCGACTCTGGTTAATTCCTTTTGAGTGTCTTTTTAGCTTTGCAATTAAACTTTGGCAATTACAGTATTTCCAACAATACCACAATTTTTCTCCCATCTTGTTCTTCTTTTTAAAAATTCTTATTATGTACTGTGTAATTTTTTCAATTTCTCACATTACAGTGGTATACATAGTTCTCAATTTCTCACTTCGGAAGCATACATACGAGGGGTATATATAGATCCTACTAATATTATTAAGTGTAATATTTTATAATATAATATTTTTTTATCATACATATGTTTTCTTTATTCTACACAAAAAATATATAACGAAAAATTATAGTTGACAATAGCAGAAGATTTATTCCCCAATCCCCAGGGTATATGCCATTGCTGGTTGATGTGAATACAACACAAATAAGGACAAATTAAGAGACAGTGGCCCTTAGTATCGGCACGTTTATTGGCCCTCAAATTAGGGGAATTAGGTTAAAAAATAACGATGGTATTACGTATACACTAAAATCAGTTATTAAAGTTAATTACTAGTATAAAATATATATTAAAACATAAATATACATTAAAAATAAATTAAATTATATATAAATATATTAATATCTGATTTTAATGATTAATTTTAATGTATAAATAGCATTTTTTTAAAAAAATAATGTATGCATGCAGCCACATACATCACTCGCATATGCATGCTTAATTGTGTTATGGCTCACAGGTTCTGACAATTTATTTTTTTTATCATATATATAATAAACCATGTGTTAAGTTTGAATTCTGAACGTTCTTCTTTTAAATCCTACTCATTCGTTAGAATTGTCTACCTAAAAATTATTTATTTATTAATGTCTTGTATTTCATAACGTTTAGGTTGGTTTCTTGCATGTGAATCTAGCTTGTTTATTTATTAATTGTTGAATTAATTCTAAGTCAATATCAGTCATGTGACCAACTCCAAACAATTTGATAATAATCAGATGGAAAACCCTTAAGACATCAATTATATATATATATATATGTTTGTATCTCATTTATACTATTCTACTTAATTATTTTAACTCACTTCATATACAATTTGAAATTTGAAATTATATCCATTAAATGTTTTGCCCCATTCTTTCTGAGTGAAACTCAGATCAATGTTTAGTTGTTGGTATCACTTATCACTTGAATACTTGATTCACTTCATTTGTTAAGTATTTTTTTCCTAATATTTTTTGAAAAATTTTAAAAATATTGTTAATATTTAATTTGTTTTAATTATATTTCTAACATTATAAATATATTTTATCTATGCCATTGAGGGTTAGTACTATTAGTTAGAAATATTGACATATTTACTAACACGTAAAAATTATTAGTTGACGTACACCACATTATATCTTGTCTCACTTAAAAATAAGAATATAATTGAACTATTAAAGATAAAATTGAAACAAATGTAAAAACTAATGAGAAAAATAGTATTTACAATTTTGTAATTTTTTTAAATAAATTTATATTAGTAACGCCATTAAAATATATTATTTCTACTGAGATTCAATTTAATTATATAATAATGTTTTTTATTAAAAATAAAAATTAAAATAAGTATCACATATACTTATTAGTAAATTATATAAAAATAAATTTTAAAGCGTATCATGTTTTTCATATAAAGATAACTTAGATATATTTTTTATATAATTTTTTAACAAATATGTAACTATAGTAAATAACTAAGTACTATATATTATTCAGAAATATGTTCATAAAAATGGACTCTCATAAACAAATGTAGCTCCAAATGTTATTCAAAGGAAAAAAATTAACAAACAATTTTTTTTTGAAAAATTATTATATTCTTTTAATTTTTAAATAAAGACAAATTTTTATTTTTATATTTTATTTTCTTTAAAAGATAAGATATATATGTAAATTTTACTCATGTAGAAATAAAAAATATGATTAAAAAAATAAATTGCTAAATCATTACTCTATTTTTCTGAAAGAATATCAGCTACACTATACAAATGAAATTTAAAATCGAACTTAGTAATAATTAATGAATTAATGAATGCATAGAGAGAGCTAGAGTGATATATAGGTTAGTAATAATTTATTGAATTTGAAATGCAAGACCATGATTATGATATTTTACTTTGAACCAAATGAAATGACAGAGCGCTATCCCATGGGCCCCACCCTACCATCGTCCCCTCTGAACTAATCCCTCACGCAATCTACACCGTTTGACTCACTTGAACCCACTATTTTCAACGGTCAAGATTCACTTACTGCTGAGGAGCCTTCTTCACTCTTCACTCTCCTCTTCTTTTTCTTTCTCCCTCTCTCTCTCTCTCTCCCTTCTTCAACGACTCTCTCTCTCTCTCTCTCTCTCTCATTTTTCGTGCTATTAAAATCAACACACGCCATTTTTTTTTCAATTCCAACCAGCTTTGTTCCACCATTGTTTACTCGCCTTCTACAATCAACAATGCTATGTTAGGTTTCGTTCTCTCAGGTTTGTTCATTTCTTTTGCCTCTTTCTAATTTTACACTGTTTTAGGTTCAGTTATTGTTAGCTTTCTCATGCGTCGCAAGGAATTGTTTGTTTCAGCTGAAAAGAGAAGGGGAAAAAATGCCACTTTTTTCTTCTGTTATCTTTGTTAAGGGACCCGAAAAAAGGGTGGAATTTGTGTGACTCATGGTTTAGACTCCATTGATTTGCTTTATGACGGTTTGATTTTTAGTTTTGAACTTTTGACCAACTCTGCTTCAAAAAGGTTACTAATGTTAGTAACCTTTTGCTCCAACAACACTTTTATTTTATTTTTTCTTTCTATGTTTCCTTTCTTTACAACCAAAGTGTAATCACTAATTAGAAACTACAACTAAATAATTAAATTTCAGTTTAATCTAATAATCATCCCATAATGTATCATAATTATACATCATAACTTGGCTAATATAACGTGATTGAGTATGCATTATTGGATTCATGAGTAAAATTTGTGATCATGTAGTGGAATTTGATTTTATTTGATTTATTTTGAAACCCGGGTGCTGTGGGAATTATTTCAAGCGTGACTTTGTCTGTGAAATTTAATGCTGAGGGAATACTATGACATGGTGGCCCATGATGCCAATGCCATTGTGCTTGTACCCTAACTGATTAATACTGAATTAACTTCCATATTATGAACAATATTATATTTAATTTGATGAAAATTTGTTTGAGAATTGAGGGTGAGTAATGGTATTTGGTACAGTGTTGGGTGAAGGGGTCAGAGGAAGAGTTATTGAAGCTAGACTGAGTCAGTGACCTTGTCTTGCTTATTATACAAAGACCGTGGGATAAGATGGGCAACAAGGAAAGAGGGATCTTCACCATGAGAAACAAACTTGCTTGCTGCTCTAGACAATGGAAAATTAGCATTGATTTTGATGACCAACAAAGTAAGTCCATACTCTCTTCCATACTCTAATAAGTAATAACTCACTTGTTTATTTATTCATTTTTGTTTTTTTAGGTAATTATAATATAACACAGTATAACACTTCGATTAATTAGTACATGAGTTTCTTATTGTAGTCTTTAATATTAAAGACATGTAAAGAGAGTTGTGGGGTCCACTACCTGCCGATACCTCTGTCTCACAATGCCTCTCCCATGTTACATTATAAGAGACTTAAAATAATTTCATGACTAAGCTAGGTTTCTAAAATGGAAGTAAGAAATTATTACGTCTCTGCTGTGTTATATATTTCTCTGAATCTTCCCTAAAATAAAAGCAAACCAACCCATTGATCAGATTTAAATGTTTTTCAAGGTCCAAACACGCAATGTATGTTTATCCATTTATTTTTATTATCTCTCATCAACAATAGTAAGAAAGCAATATTTGAATTTGAAATCAATATCTACAATTTCATGCGGCAGTAAGTCATTTATTCATGATACTATATTACTATATTCCAAGCTAGTATAGGTTTAGTGTTACTTGATTTGCAGGGCTTGTTAAGTTATTAATTAATCATACTTGTCACAGCCTCGTATATAATAAATTTCACTCCTTCTCTGTCTGCTGTAAGTTGTAACACCACCTTTTTAATAAATTGAGATCATAATATATATTTTCTAAATTAATTAAGCGAATGAATCTAGTATTCAACCGTGATCTTAAATAGTTAATTAGTTGTACACTTCCACTCAGAGTAGGTAAATTTGACTTTGAAGACACTTCCGCATTTTCTAATTGTATAGCTTGACCAGTTATTACCATACAGTTCTTTCAATTATTACAAGCTAACGAGTTTAACTGTAGATCTTCACCTACTCCATTCAATATAATTTTTCTTGATCCTGAAATTTCAGCCAAGTGTAGAAATTAGGATCTTTACGTTGGGAGCCTTTTATTCTTTCTCTAAAAATACACTTCTTTTTTGGTTTGAAAAAAGGGAAGGGGACCAATTTATATTTGATATTCCCACAACGGCGAGGTTTCTCTATCAAAATTTCCCTGAGGCAAATGGTGGCACCCCACAATTTCAAACCGTTTGCTTCGATCCATTATTTCAGATTGTGACATGGCTCCTCTTATTGTTTGAGATAAGAACAATCACAAGAGTCATGCTGCCATGGTGAAAATAGAACAAAGAAAACGAAACTGCTATAGTAGTGCAGAAGCGTTTGTTTACACGAATTTGGATCATCAAAGGAGATAAAGTGATGGGTTAATCGTTTGTAACTTTCATAAAATGTGTTCTCATTATCTTAATTTAAAAATATTTAACTTTTTAATTTACTATTTTACCAATTTTTTTTATTTTAGAGGATCTTGATCCAAATGAAAGGTAGCATTTTTGTGTTTCTAATTAAGTTGGGTACTGTATTTATTTTTTTATTGTTTGTGTCCCTAAAGTAATGAAAATATTGATTGTGAAAAGTCTAATGACCGACATGTAGGTGTGGCATGGGGCCCAGGATAGTGTTGTTAATTAGACGCAACTACTATCTACTTTTCTTTCTTTCTTTCTTTCTCTGCCTTTGATTCTGACAAACTGAAGTAAGTAAATGAGGTTCGGAGTGGGGACGCACCACTCATTGCCCTACTATTCTTCTCTCTTGTTCTTTCCTTTGGTCTTTCTACTATGGATTTTAGGGGATTCTTTCTTTCTTTCTTTTCATCTGTTTGGCTTCAACTGCATGAGCTTTTGTTGTTTCTATCCTGTCATTATTGTCACCCGAAACTTCTCACTTCCATTTGGAATCTTTGTCCTACATGCATAAATCCCGGGTTATGCATGTTGCTGAACACTTTCATCTGCTCCTAACTAGAGACAAATGAAACCAAATATTGGGTATTATCTTAAGTGTACTTAATTTTAATTTACCCTATGTTATAAATCGTGAAGTGTCTCTAATTTTTCATAATGATTAAAAAAAAAAACACAAGTGCCATGGAAACAATCTATTTAGATAACTATACATCTACACTAACAAGTACACTAAAAAATAATAGAGATGTGTATTTTATGGAACTTATATCAAGTTCTTAATTAGTATAGTAGTCAAAATCCGTTGTTTATGTATCATTTTTGTTTCAAAAAATTTCCTAACTTTCTAATAGATCTTCCAAAAACAAACTACCTATCTTATATCCCTCTCCATTGTCTCTTTGTACTCTCAACTCTAGTGTTCTATGTCCAAAATGATTATTATTTTTGTTGAAGACGCAAAGAGTCGTTGATAAATAGTTGCATGTGACTACGTGCTTGGTGCTTATGATGTAAAACATGCAAGGTTCTGAACAGATTTGACAGATGGGGAAGTGATGGCTATGCCCTTATCTGTTTGTCTCATGTGCGAATACTTTGATGTGTAAATTTATATTTATTTTTTATAACTTTGATGTGTAAATGCCGTTGCATTATTGCTTGCGACAATATAGTGGTTGGAAAAATATATGGATTTTGGCTAGCCAGCATAACATGTAATCTAGTCAATCTTGATATAGGTTGCCTTATAAAATTTACATGAACTTGGAGGTAACAATAATCGTGTGTCAGAGAAGTGAGGGAATCTGAATTATTCATTCTCCATGATAGAATTAACTCTATCCAACCACTTGTCAAGGCTCATTTTGTCTTCTATTGGGAGATCTATACTTTATTAGTGCTATTTCTTAGATGTATCGTGCTACTAGCTAATGAAATTATAAATAATTCAGATTTCTATTTCTAATGTACCAATTAATTATATTCATGTAATGTAGTTATTCTAATACCAGAGTCCTAATTGTTTAAAAAAATGCTATGTAACGTTTGGCTTTATGCCTGCATTGCATGCATACTTGTCTAGCAGCAGAGAATATATTCCTGTATTATTTCAACATTGACAGCAAGGCCTTTTTTATGTTCTAAATCCTTTAACTACATTGTTAATTTTCAATCCTAAGTATAACAACTGCTTGGAATCACAGTTTTTAATGAATTTAGAACGAAATCTTTTTCAGGGATAATGACGTATAATGGACTTGAGAGTTGCATTCTAAATAATCAGTCATATGAAGATGAAAGCAGAACAAGCAGAGGAGATGGATGCATAACTGATTCATTTGAGGATGATGATTCCACTACTTGCTCATCCAGCAAAGATGCTTTTGGATCATTCTCTTCGAAATGCTTAACAATGAAAAGGGATGAGCAAGAAGTATGGGAACTCGCGGAAAGTCCTCAGCACTTTTATGCCAAAGAGAAACCTTCTTATGCTATCCAATATTCGGATGTGGAAGCCATGAAGGAAAAATTTTCAAAGCTGTTGTTAGGTGAAGATGTCACAGGGGGAACCAAGGGACTCAACACGGCTTTGGCGCTGTCGAATGCCATCACAAACCTAGCAGGTCTGCCCCGAGTTCATATGAATAGTTAATAATCACATCACAATTCTGCTTGAGTTAGGTAGAACCACTTGCCAGCAAAACTCTTTATTCCAGGTTTTAACACAGCCGCAGACAGAAGGATTGGCTTGTTAATGCTTCTTATGTCAATTGTCAAAAATACAAAAATAAAATAAAAATATTATAAACCATATATTGAATTTAAACCATAGAATTTAACTTAAGTACATGCCTGTTGCTCATTCATTAATAATTTCTATTCTGGTTTCCTTTTTAAGCCAATCTAAGTGCTTACTTAATGAACCTATGCAGTGACAATTTTTGGTGAGCTTTGGAAATTGGAACCTCTATCTGAAGAAAGGAAGAGCAAATGGAGAAGAGAAATGGACTGGTTACTGTCTCCTACCAACTACATGGTTGAGCTAGTACCTGCGAAGCAAAGTGGTGCCAATGGAGGGATGTTTGAGGTATAATATATTTAAGCATGATGGTAAAGATTGTAATTTTTCTTTTCGTATATTGCGTTATATTGAATTTAGTGAGTGATCTCTTTTATTCAGATTATGACCCCGAAAGCACGCGCAGACATCCACATGAACCTTCCAGCACTTCAGAAGTTGGACTCCATGCTTATTGTATGTCATCTCTTTATTGTCATCCATTGACCTTGGACTTAAAATTTCAAATGACTTACCAAGACTTCTATTTGTGTTTTGGTGTTTTCCAATGTACAGGAGGCACTAGATTCGATGGTAGATACTGAATTCTGGTATGCAGAGGGAGGAAGCAGGGCCGAAGGGAGGAGCACGAGTTCACAGCAAAGCAAAAGGTGGTGGCTTCCGTCACCCCAAGTTCCAAGAACCGGCCTTTCGGACACTGCAAGGAAGAGGCTGCTTCATCAGGGAAGGGTGCTACGTCAAGTGTTCAAGGCTGCCAAATCTATCAATGAAAATGTGCTGCATGAGATGCCTGTGCCAGATATTATTAAGGATGCACTTGCAAAGGTGAAAATCTAGTGATACATTTTCAAGAAATTTCAATGCTGTTAAAGTACGTTGCCTTGTAACTAAATCTGCTTGATGTCTTCTTTGTCACAGTCTGGAAAGGCAAACCTTGGACAGGAACTTTACAAGGTTTTGACAGCTGAATCAAGCTCTCCAGAAGATATGCTTAAATCCCTGAATCTAAAATCTGAGCACTACGCCCTTGACACCATTAACAAATTGGAAGCTGCTATGTTCTCATGGAAACAGAGAATTGCGGAACAACTTAATGGCAAATCCCCAGTTAGAACTTCATGGTCTTTTGGGAAAGACTCTATGTCAGAGGTTGATAAAATGGAGTTATTATTAGAACGGGCAGAAACACTTTTGCAGCTGATTAAAATCAGATATCCAAACCTTCCTCAAACATTTCTTGATGCTACTAAAGTTCAATATGGCAAGGTGAGTTTTGTACTATTAGTAGTGTAGAAATCAAGCTGCAATCTTTTTGGTTTTTGGTTTTATCTGCTTCACTCACAGCCCTGCCTATGTGTTTGTTCAAAAAATACTTTGAACAAGTCAATGCCATATACAGTTTCAAGCCAAAAAAATAAAAAAATAAAAAGAGAGAATACAATTGAAAAGAAAAGTAAAAGCATCCAATTTATTGCGGGCCGGAAGCTTATCCTATTACCCTTATTGTGATGTAAAAATGAAAATACAAAATAAGAACAAAAAGACAGGATTTTCTGTGAAGTTTCTTGAAAAAGAAAAGCAAAAAAACAAGAACTATATAACCTTTGTCTGTGTCTACTTATGTAGGACATTGGGCAGTCCATTTTGGAGGCTTATTCCAGAGTTCTTGGAAACTTAGCCTTCAGCATCCTCTCTAGAATTGGAGATATACTGCAAGAAGATTCTCTAAGCAATCCTAACTCACCAGCGACCTCAATCTGCTCCCCAGCATTGACGAACCTCTCCGAAGCATGGGTGGTTGGTTCACATATCAGGCACTCCTTACTTGATAGGATGAACAAATTGGATCATCAGTACTGCGAATCGAGTTGTGGCAGTACTTCGGATATAGAATTCTCATCAATTGATGCCAAGTCCAGCTCAGTATCGGCTACTCCTAGTCGGAGCCGAGTTTGGTGCATTGGCAGGGAAGCTTGTGCAAGTATTTCTGCTCAAAATTCCCCATAGCAGTGGCTTTCCATAGCCATCCTTTGTAAATCTTACTATATAAACTTGGTAAAAATAGAAGCAAACTAGTAGGTTTGCCTTCTCGTAAATTTTGGATGGTTTTATAGTTAACTTTGCACAATCCTAGTCGTAGGTTGTTTCTGTATATTGTTGAGTTTCATGTGTAAGACTTGACAATTGAATATTTATGTATCATACCCAAGTTTCAGAATTCACAAATTAGTTAGTGATTTGAGCTTCAATATTTGTTAACATTTGACAAGTTCAAATTTCAACAACCTGAAATTCAAGAGGAATCTGGGTATGTTTGTTCGAATGTCAATATTTGTTCAAATTAGTTCACTTGCTATAGTTATGGTTTCAGTATAAGCATAACAAAGCAAAAGGTAAAATGTCATAATTATCACATAACTTCAGAGAGAAAAAGTGTAGTTTACTCTTACAGAATGAAAATTACACATAGAATTATTGAAAAAAGGTAAGTCTAAAGTGAAAAAGCTTTCTTGGAGGCCGGACTTAGAAGATGAGCAGAAAGAAAGACAATCAAAAGTAGCAATAGAAAGATAAAATCACTCAAGTAGAAGCAATAGTTTGAGTTGGTTCCTCAGCCTCCATTAAGCTATCAGAAGCAATAGTAGTTTTTATCAGATTCAGTTCCTGTATGACATGAACCATACTCATCCTTCTATTCGGTGAATCCACTGAACAAGCAAGTCCAACCCTAGAGAGTGAAAGCAAACAATTCTCTGCATTAGCATGCATAAGGCCTATTAGGTCCTCATCAATTCTTGTTGCAGCTTGTTTTGATTCCTCATGTAATATAGTTAGATAAAAAATGTTCAAAATGTCATGTGGAAGTGACATTTCGACATAACTACGAAGACGTAACCATCTTTGAACATTTCATCTGTTGGTCTTTTTCCGGTTAACATTTCTAAAATTAGAAATCCAAAACTATACATATCACCTTCAATTGACACCTTAGAACCCATTCCATACTCTGAAATGCAAAGTTAAAGTTATTATCTTGAAGCTGTATATATAAAACATGAAGGAGCATAACCAATAGTTCCCTTTAGTCCAATTATACTACTTTCAATATGAGACACTCCAATGGTTGAAAGCAACCTTGCTAAGCCAAAATCACTGACATGAGCTACCATGGAATTGTCAAGAAGAACATTGCTTGGCTTTAAATCACAATGAAGGACACTACTACTAGTGTTTGGGACAAAACATGGTAAGCTTATAAAAGTAGTGACAAGAAACAGGTGTAGGTGTATATACCAAAATATGGGTAAAACGGAGTGGATCCTCTCCAGTGGAAAAAAAAACTGGATGGTATCCAGTGGAAGATCTTACCCTTCATTGTATTATCTCTCTCATTTATTTCTGGTCTCACTTGTAAAATTAAAGGTGGAAGATTACATTTTATTCTCTCCAATGACAAAAAAAAAAAAAGGAGAAAATCCGTTTCCTGGGTAAAACAAAAGAGAAAGACTGCCTCATATGCATGGTTGAGGAACAAGAAGCCTTTTTTTTAGTGGGTTTTCTTTTGTTTGTATATATGAAGCAACAAGAAGCTAAGCACATGTTTCTTCCTTAATTCTATTACTACTAGGACTTAAATACTAGAGTCTCAATGTAATGAACACACATATTACACCTCAAAATATTGTTGCTATAATCAAGAGTCAAGTAGATTATTAATCTCGCCCATGTGTGACTATGGAAAGAGAAGAGACAAGACCATGCTACATAATGAAGATTTTTCAAATATCCGTAACAATTTCATGAAACAAATCGAATTAAAAAAACGGATGAATGTATTTGAAGTTTGGGCCAATTACTATTTACCAAGGTTCTAAGAAGACTAAAATTTTTGACATTTTAGTGCTTGGATTTAGTGACCGGTTAATTCTTGATTTGTTGGCAAAAAAAAAAAAATCACAAAAAAGTGGAGTTTAGAATTATTTACATTTCGCTATAGACTTGCATTTGAATTTAATTATCAAAATAATTAATTATTTTATTAAAAATATATAAAATAATACAATTAATAAACTATATTTATTATTTAGGGTTAACTAAATATATTTTTTTTAGGTTATCTTTTAATTCGACAAGTTAATAGTTAATCCGTCGTATATTTGAATTTCATATAAAAATGTGTCATTATATTTAAAGGTGAAAACTCAGGTGCAGTTAACTTCATGTGAAGTTGATAGATGAGAATTGTTAGATGATAATTTAATCAAAATTGTCAAATTATTTAATAACTCTTAGTTATCAATTTTACATAAAATTAACTTGTATCTAAATTTTTGTTATATACAAAAAATAAGATTCAAACTCTTAGTATTTATTTAAGCAAATAATAAGGTAAGCACTAAATTAATCCAAGTTGGTTAAGTAAAGTACTAAACATTACCTATATAGTCCATGGATTTTGATATGGAATTGTTGAAATGTATTAAGTTCTGGCTTGGGCCCGGGCCATATCAAATGGCCCATCAAATTAATCGTAGAAAAGTTCAGACCAAATAGAATTGAAGAAAAACTTTGGAAAAATCTAAATCATGACAAAATATACATATATATATATATATATATATATAATATATTAAATCCTAAACCCTAAATCGTGTTCTCTTCGATTCTGGGTTCGTTGAATGCGGCTTCAAGCTTTTCGCTCTTTGCCCTCTTTGCCCTCTTTGCCCTCCATCATACTACTGCTCCCTCTTTGCCCTCAGGGTCTTCCAAAACTAGCTGAAGACATTCCCCAAATCGGTCAAAATTGGAAAGTTCATTCCAATTCTCGATATTCAAAGGCATGTTCTTATAATTTGCATTTGCATTCTACCTGCTTTATCATAAACCCTAATGTTTTAATTATCCTCATTCCTGGTGATTCATGTTCCCTCTTTGTTTTCCTCCTTCACCAAAATCACTGAACTCGAGACATTTTCGTTCTCCATTGTAAAAGATACAAAGTTGAAACCAAAAGAAGAAGAAGTAATAATTGATAACAATATGATGATTAAAATAAACCTGTTTTAGTGGCCAAATTTTGAATCTTTTATTGTATTTTATATGAATCCTAATGTGGTTTTATTTTGTGCAGCTTTGTTGTTTTCATTGATGGGTTTGCCGAGGTTTGGGCGTCCCAAGAATGGTGTTGAACTGAGTCCAAACCTGTATGTGGCAAATTGTGGACCTGCTGTGGGGATCTCCCATGATGACATTGCATCTGTTTTCTGCAAATTTGGGGAGCTCAAAGGGGTTTATGCAGCTGATGAGAGTGGCACACGTGTCATTGTGTCTTTCTCTGAAGAGGGTTCTGCACAATCTGCATTCAAGGCATTAGATGGAACCCCATGTCCTGAACTCGGAGGAAGGTCCTTGCATATTCGTTATTCAGTGATTCAGCCAACTCCAAAGGTCTAGATTCTAAGCTTTTCCTAATGGTTCTTGTGCTGCATTCATTATAGCATGAATTATTTTGAGTTTTCAGAGTAGTATTCATGAGTTCACATGTTTGTTTAGGATGAAGTTAGTGACATGGTTCCAGTATCTATTAATGCATCGGAATTGAGTATTCCGGGACTTTACCTAGTGCACAACTTCATTAGCGCTAAAGAAGAAGAGGTTAGCAGTCTTTTACTACCATGTGAATAGTGTTGAGTAGCATATTTGTATTTCTCTTGTAATTTATTGAAAATTGGAACACATTTATAAAGTTGGGTATTTCCATCTTCTTAGGAATTACTCCAAGCTGTTGACAGTCGGCCTTGGAACAGTCTTTCCAAAAGAAGGGTTCAACACTATGGTTATGAATTTCGTTACGATGTGAGTTTTGAGGATCGTTTGTTTCTTCTCATTACATTTTTTGTTACTTTCTGTCAGAATGCTTGGGGCATCCAATCATTTTCTGGTCAGCTAAATAATTCTTTTGAAGAATTGATGATTACATTCCATCCTAACTTGAAATGTTTGTTATTCATAACAATAGGTTGCTGAGTGACTTGAGAATATTGATTAATCTTGATTCTCCTTTCTAATAGAGTTTGCTGTACAGATTAGGAATGTTAATACAAGGCATTGCTTAGGTGAGCTTCCATCTTTTGTTTCTCCAATACTTGAAAGAATCTCATCATGTCCAACTTTCAAGAGTGCTGAACATATTGTTTTGGACCAACTTACTGTAAGTTACTACTATGCTCGTAAATCTTAGATGCTATTCTTTATATTCCTTCATGAGGAAAGAACAATTAGTTATTATATTTATATCGTACTACTTGAACACTATTTTATGTTTGCTGTTCTAAGTTTGAACGTTGGCAAATATGGCACAGGTAAATGAGTATCCTCCTGGGGTGGGCTTGTCCCCCCATATAGATACCCATTCAGCATTCGAAGATTTAATTTTCAGCCTTTCATTATCAGGGCCTTGTATAATGGAGTTCAGAAAATATGAAAATGGTGATTGGCATACTAAAGTTGCCTCAAGTGCTGTTTCAGAAGGAGGAAGTCCGGAAGACGATTCAAATTTTTTAAGGAAGGCTATCTATCTACCCCCTCGATCTTTGCTACTCTTGTCTGGAGAAGCACGTTATGCATGGAACCATTATATTCCACACCACAAGGTCTAATGTTCTGTAAATGATTACACTTTTCTATTATTAGCACATAATATGAATACTAGATTCCCTTGCTTAAACCACATTGAGGGTGTATGTTGATGATATAATTTTAAACCTAAATGCATATTCTTCTCCCACAGATTGACAAAGTGAACGGCAGAGTCATCAGAAGGGCATCAAGAAGGGTCTCTTTCACATTTCGAAAGGTATGTGGGCTATTGATGTTTCTCTGCATAGAAACACCACATTTATCCCTTTAGTATATTTTACTTGTAGAGACTCAGTATCTAGATACTCAAGGCAAGCCTAAGAAATTAAAAGAATGTTTGCTGTTAAAAGAATATTTGTCGTTTGTTGTTATGGCTTTTTGCGTACTTTCCATTCTTTATTTTATATTCTGTTCTAATTAGTTGACATAGACAATCTTTCTTGTAGAATATTTCCTTAAAACCAATTATTAGCAGCTTTAAAAACACATGCGTCAAACTGTAGAACAATTTGCTTGGCCATTGTTCACCATAACCTTCCTATAATCTTAGGAGATTTGTTGGTGCCTCCAACTTCTCGTTTGCTATAGTTAGTAACTAATTGATTGTTCCATGGTTTTTCTTTCCTGGATAAACTTGTCCTATAAAAAACAACTCTTTTTTGGACCAGGTTAGAACAGGTGCATGCGAATGTGAATTCCCTCAGTATTGTGACTCCCAACGATAATGTTTATTAAACTACTCTTCCACCTTAACTCATGACAACACGACAACACTTTAGAAGACTCATCCTGTTGCTCAATCTCCTCAATTCTTTCACCAATTAATCTTGCTTCATCATTGATATAGGAGCCATCTTTTTTTTTTGTGCACTTTGATCCATAACTCTCCTCTACCAACTCTTCTCCCTTGTTCTTCCGACTCTTCTTCCATCCGCCGTACAAAGCTTTTCGAACCACCAATGTGGGTATATAGTTGCTTTGATCGATTAATCGCATTTTTCCTGCACTTCTCCTTTGTCTCGACTTCGGCGGGCGCGACAGTTAAGGAACCATCTCCAATGCTCTCGATCAATTCCCGGCGGACGTTGTTCATTGTTTCTTCAGTCATAAATGTTGGCTCGTAAAAAGCATCGTACACCTCAGTCTTGCTTCCTTCCAAGACTTCCCCATACTTTTCAAAATATTTTTCTTGATAGTTCCTTTATTATCTTCATCAAAGTGGAAAATTTGCTTGATGCATTCGTTATAAACCTTGTCTTTAGTGGTAATCATACGCCAACTTTTCTCACATATAGGAAATTTTCCATAGTCAGATCCCAGCAGACCAAGCACGCCACTCAACAGTCCAGCTTCGTCTCCAATTGCTTGTTTTACACTTTTGAACCTGAGTACGATCTTCCTACTGTTAGGCCGTTCCATAGCCTTCCTCACGCTTAGTCTTGCCGGCTTGATCGTGCCGTTAGAATTGCCCAAAACTCTGTAGTCTTGCGTCTTGGGCAATTCTGACCAAGCCGGAAAGACTAAGCGGAGGCTATGTAACGGCCTAACGGTAGGAAGATCGTGCTCAGGTTCAAGAGTGCAAAGCAAGCAATTGGAGACGAAGCTGGACTGTTGAGTGGCATGCTTGATGAAGATAGTGAAGGAACTATCAAGAAAAATATTTTGAAAAGTATAGGGAAGTATTGGAAGGATCTCCCATGACTAGGCTGTAAATGCCAAGGCTTGTACGATGCTTTTTACAAGCCAACATTTACGACTGAAGAAACATTGAGCAACGTCCGCCGGGAATTGATCGAGAGCATTGGAGATGGTTCCTTAACTGTCGCTCCCGCCGAACCTGAGACAAAAGAGTACAGAAAAAACGCGATTAATCGATCAAAGCAACTATATACCCACACTGGTGGTTCGAAAAGTTTTGCACGGCGGATGGAAGAAGAGTCAGAAGAACAAGGGAGAAGAGTTGGTAGAGGAGAGTTATGGATCAAAGTGCACAAAAAAAAAGATGGCTCCTATATCAATGATGAAGCAAGATTAATTGGCGAAAGAATTGAGGAGATTGAGCAACAGGATGAGTTTTCTAGAGTGTTGTCATGGGTGGGTGGAAGAGTAGTTTAATAATGTTTTACCAAGGGAAGGAGAAAGCTTACAACATAACGCATCAAATATCTATGACAGTGAGAGTTGCAAGGCGTGTAAACCGAGGTATGTTTTGTATTTAGTTGTTTTTTCTTGATGTTTTATGTATACAAAGCATTGATTAAGAATCATGAAAAGGACGTGTATGAGCTTCAAGGTGGTTTTTTTAATCCTTTATAGTCAACTAAATAAGCCACTGTTCTCCACAACCACACCTTGGTCAACACCGGGCTCTGTAGTGTTAATGGCCAGACTCTTTTCTCTTCTGTCTTGCTTCCATTTTCCAACTTCCAAGGCCCTACACTTCTGTGAGATTGGTGCCGAATGTTAACCCCAGATTTCAAGTGGTTATGGGGCTAGCATTCCATGTCATTTGTATCAGCTCAAATAATTGGTATAGGTGCACCAAAGATTTATATTAGAATCTGTGAATATGACCTGATGTACATTGAATATTAAGTAGGATTTCTTGTGATTTTATGCAGATGTTCATCCTGCTGATGAAATGTGGTTTCACTCGAACGGACCGATATTACATAACAATATGATGGGGTTATTCTGGAAGACCATGATTCTTTATTTTTAGCAAAGTTTATTTTTCATATCTTTCTCTGCTCCAAAATATTGTACCAAAATACATTTGGGTGGTGGATAATACTCTCTTACTGATTTCACAATTTGCACTGGCAATTTAGAAAAGCGATTTATGAACGTGAATTTTAAACCTCATTGGAATTCAAATAGTGGTCATCTCTTTCCAGACATGTTTTAAGAATGAACCAAAACTCACTACCACAGATTTTTATGCCTACAAAGAGAATATTATTGAGCCAATTTGGATTGGTTAAGTAGTTAGTTCACTTGTCAACTTAAGCAAGTGTCTAGGAGTTTTCAATTTCACCTTGTGTTATTGTGTATGCAACAACCCATCGCCTAGCAACAAATTCTTAACCATTTCATGCATTTTCAATGACAAGTTCCATCTAAAGTGAGAACAAAACTTTTCACTAATTTTTTATACAGTTACGATCCCTAATAATTCTTCCCCCTCATCCTAAAATCTTAGATCCTCCCTAGCCTTAACAAGCTTGCAATGCGGTATGACCATATGAGGCTACCCGAGGACTAGCTGTATCTTGGGGACTCGAGGCCTATAAAATATAAACTTATTAAGTATTTATATTTAGGTATGAATAATACTATGATAGATTACACTTGGCACAACATGACTATCTACTTTGAAGAATGCCCCTTTCACCCTTTGCAACCTCCAAAGGCTTATATCTCTTGAAAGTAAAATTTGCAGCAATTATATGGCTCCTGTCATCTCACCTGCAAGTGTAGATAGCTAAAATAAACATTAGATGAAAAAAAAAAAAATACTTGATTACAATGTCAATGAAAATCCTTACCGTGCATGGATTTAACGAAGAAATCCAATTCCGACAAGCAAACATTTCCTTGAAGCAAAGATGGTTGTTGGACAACAAAGAACGAGAAGTGCCGGCGATCTGGATCATTGCTGGGCTTGGCCATCTCAACTAATCTCTTGTAACCTTCTCTATCATAGCAAAGAGGAGCATTCTCTCCAGCAGCAACCAAACCTCGATCCCAAGCTGAGTTTAGTACCTGTAGAGCATGAAACAACTGATTTTATTGACTGCGGATCAAAGAAAAGTTGGAAATTGGACAGGCGCATGTGAAACCAAATAAATTATGCTATGCACACTATCAAATAACATCACTCCTATCTTCACGCAAGCCACCTGAAAGCCAGATAATAGCGGAAGAGCATAGCAGAAGAAATCAATGAGGCAATGAGCTAAAATTACCTGCCAACTTAAACCCTCTGGATCAATTAATGATTCATTAGCTTCCTGGTTGGAAAGATGAAATCCTACACAGACAAATTTCATGGTGACAGAATGTTTTCTCAAGATCTCAAACACAGGAGAGTATCCATCCTGATTCGTGGGGTTGTGATATCCGGCTGTCAACTCTGCTGCATGACTAGGAGTCTTATACCACCAGTATACAGCAGGAACCTGCACATTATCTAATTTTTAGGATATGCAATGACCATACATACATACCTACAGAATCAAGAACTAAATCCTTTTGCACTAGATATTGGGGTTTGATTTCTGATTTTTTCACATCTCAAGAATTTACAGAAGCACTTACTATTTAACAGAACGGCATTGGAAAAAAATATATTCCCCCAAGAAAATTAAACTAATCAATCATTGGCCAGAACTTTAAAAGGAAAATATTGAATTTAGCTAAATGCAAACTGAAAGATCCAATTGAACAAAATGAATTACCAATTCTTGGTGACTCCAAAAGTGAGAACCATCAACATTATTAGTCAATAGGCGTCAGTTTCGTATCCCAGAAAAATGGGATGAAAAACTCATGGCCAAGCTTTATGCAAAAGATCCATCCCTGAATTTTCACTCCGTTTTAAGGGGATAACAAACCGAGTCTAAGCAATAAGTACCATCAACCAACTATTCAAGCAATCAATGCAAGAAGAAAACTAACACCATCCAAATCTAGGACAAGCAGAAGATGGAACTATGATGGAAAGAGCCTGGTATTTGTCTATATGAGAACCAATACCTTGACAACTAATTTTGTATCCTCAAAAGCAAGGCTTGCAAGGGACAGAACATTATCTGCATGGTCTATTAATGTCTGGGAATACCAATGTAAGAAGAAGCGTCCATAATAGTTGTCATAATCACCTCGTTCACAAAAGAATCCAGTTTCATGTGGCATAGAGTTGTAGTGTCCAGCATTATCAGGTCCTCTAGCCCAGAAAGAATGACCACGTAATTTGGCTGCCATGCGTAGACTATGTTGCAGGTATTTATCATAGCACTGTTCATACAAGATGAAAAGGAAAACAGGACTTCATTGTTAGCAAACGAAATATATGAGATCACCTGCAGTGCCTACAATGCAGAAGAATGCAAATATTTTAAAATGACGCCAATACCTGAAACTCGCCTATTCCAGGATACCTCCATCCCATCCTTTCTGAAAAAGAAGGGTATTTCAGCTCCCCAGATGCACCAAGTCCAATTTCTACTGCAGAAATCAGACCTTCTGCAAACAGGTCATCAAACTCTGTCCTGAAGCTTCTCATCATATCAAAATAGACCTGAATATATTAGATATGGTTAATAAGTAATAACCAAAACAGATAGGAGCATTATTTTTTCTTGAAGAAAAAACGAAGGATATAATCTATAGAAGGTACAGCCACCAATAACCATGTATATGCATATAAAGGACTTAACTACAATCAAAACTAATATGCAAATGCAATGAACTGGAATTTGATGATATGAAGTGAACACTTTCTTTTTCCTTTTTTTGCCCCCTCAAATCAGGGAGAGTTGTTGATGTGTTAGATGTTTTCATACCTCAATTCCAGTTCTTCCTTTCAGAACACGCTCTTTGTCAATTCCCCAGGAAAGGCATTCAGTATTCCTCCGCCCTTCACGATCTGTAAAGAATATATCCGGGTTATCTTTTCCCATATCCAAAACCCATTGTGGCAGGGCAATCAATGCATCACTAGAACCATTCCCTCCACATTCATGAAATGCCATAACAACCTTCAGAATTTAAAACAAGAACCAAATTAGATACTTCAATAATGCTAGATATGCTTCCAATTCCCATGAAAAGAATAAATGTCCACAAGAAATTAATAAACCGAAACCATCCGTTAGTTACTATGTCTAAATAATAGTAGAAGACATGAAGAGTCGCTTGAAAGTTTATAAACTGAAAATAGATTTGTCATGATCTGACAACATTTCCATTAAACGTCCTCTTGTCCCTTTATATATATAGTTTCAAGCATTCAGGTCGCTAGACTTCATTAAAAGTCCAAACCATACAAGCCACACTTGTGTTAGAAAATAAACGATTTGGTGTTGTTACCAAAATCTCAGACATCCACACTCATAATATATAACATATTCATGCGTTTGGTAAATTTACTTATTCAAAGGATGTGAACACATGTATTAAATGATAAAACCAATTTTAATATATACCTGTAACTTCAGCTTAAATTCTCTAATAATGCTAAAAAGATCCCTATAGCCAGACCACACATATTTCTGCGGATTCCAGCCTTCAACAATACCCCACCAACAATCCACAATGACGCCATCCATATTTAAAGACTTAAGATGGATTAGCTCCTGTCTAATGCCTTCAGGATCAATCAACTGGCAAAATTTGTTAATAATACCAGCCTGCAAGAAATGGCGAAGTTTATAACAGAAATCTTATGATTAGATATGAGGTAGACACAGTGACAAAGGACATGCAAAATTAAAACCTGTTGATGTGTAATTTGTTGCATAGGACAAACTACACAGGTTGGATGCTAGTCCAAGATGCAGCAAGCACCAAATAGAAGACACTTACTGGTAGCTTTGAGTAAACCGGAACATATGGTGTGCAGGTAAAGTCATTCTCGTGCACACCAGAATGAATATCATGTATGAGCTGCATCAATAAATTACACAATCAGAAGGTCCTGAACTACATATGCTCAAATATAATGCTCCACTTGGTGAGCATTGATACAAAAGTTAAAAGCCTAAATATAAAGCATGCATTAAATTTTGTTATAGAACAATCTAGATTCCAAGGAACCGACATTTACTCAGTATCTGCATATAAACATTTCAACTATTCAAAACAAGTCACCTGATCGGCCTCCAAACAGTGGACTACATTTACAGGGCTTGCACTTGTGTATTTCTCATTCTTCGAGTCCCTTTCTGCAATTACCACAGAATCGATTGACGCAGGTGACAAGCATTCATCAATTCTAAGCGCCGGTGGCTGATTTCCTAGTGTCTCTTTAACAGAGCAAGGTCTCAAAGAACCACCAGAGAGTTGACTTTCAACTGACCTAGCTGCAAAAGATCCCTGCACATAATCATGGCTCCTAGAGGTTAAACTATTAAAGGTTACAAATAATTTAGTTAGCATACTCACTCGTAGACTTAAGTATCAAGCAAGCAACTAAATTCAAAACACATTGTAGAATTGCTTGCAAACAAAGTTCAAAAACCTTCTAATTTCTAAAACAAATCTGCAATATTGAAACTTATAATGACAATCAAACATAACCATAACCAAATTTGAGCTGAACCACGAAAATTTTCAGAGGATCGAGAAAGCTAACCACGTGAGAAGGTGGAGGGCATTGCCGGTAGGTGGTGCCATCAGCTTCAACAACCCAACCGGCGTCACGCGCGAGTGCAGCGAGTACGTCGTTCATGTCAGCACGCGCCGGAAGAGGGAAGTTCCCGTACTGCCGGAGACCGGCAAGCATACGGCTAGTGATGGCACGGCGGTGACGCTCGCGGAGCTTAGTGCGCTCCTTCTCCTTCTCCCTCTCTTTCTTCCCCTTTCCGGCAGGATTGGCGGCGGCTGCAGCGAAGCCGCGGGGACGGCGGGGCTGAGGGTTAGAAGTAAGAAGGTAATCGGAGCTGTGGTCGCTTTGAGGGTCGAGATCTTGTGCGGAAGCATCGTCGTTGATGGTCTTCATCTTCACATAATCATACTCCCTTTTCTACTCTTCACTCTCCTTTCATACTCTTTAATACGTCACAATTCAATTCACACTTCCCATTTTCCCAATACTCTCTCCACCAATAACATTGTTACGGGATTCCAAATTCCAATACAAATACATAACTACCACTGTATTTATAATAATTAAATAATTAAATTAATTTTAATTTTATTATTCATAAAACTGATAAAATCTAATGATTTAATTTGAGAATCTACTTCCATTGTTTATGACTTATGCGAACCGGTGATTGAACAGGTTCCACCAATTATACGCTCTTGCTTTAATCTCTGGTCAACGCTTCGAGACCAATCCCCTTATGTTTTTTGGGGGCCCGTATATAATTGGGCCAGAAAAATGACTGGGCCCATGAAGAGTCAATGTATTCCAAAATACAGAGAGACCCGTGACCAAAAAAAAAAAAACAAGGAGATCTGGAACCAATTTGGCGAAGGTTCTGTAAGGTGTCAAAGCTGCCGAAAGTGCCGAAAGAGATGTGCCAAATCCTGCAAGTTAACAATTGAATAGAGTATGTGAAGATGATTAATAATTTCTAATCATAATTAACAGTTTTTAAAATATTATGTATGCGTCAAAAATCAACAAATTAGTCAATACATATACGTGTATGTGTTAGTTAACTCATATTTTATATTTTAATAATCATCTGTTGCCTCAAGTGATATTTAAGTACTGGCACCATTATGCATGGGACAATAGAAACACCTCTAACCAAGTAGCCTCTCTTATTATTATTCCTCAAATGAAGCCTGTCTCTCTTGTCTTCTCCACATTATTTTGGTGCGAATACATTATTCACTTATTTCTTATTACCACTTTGAACTCATCACTACTGTGGTTTATCTCAAACACTAGTAGTAGTAGTAGTAGTAGTAGTAGTAGTAGTAGTGCACATGCATTGTTGCTAGGAAATGAGAGTGATCATCTGGCTTTGCTCAAGTTCAAGGATTCAATATCCAAGGACCCTTTTGGAGTCTTGGATTCTTGGAATACCACAAACCACTTTTGCAAGTGGCAAGGAATCACATGCAACAATAGTCCCAAGCAACAAAGAGTTATTGAATTGAAATTACCAGGATATTATCTGCATGGATCTCTGTCTCCTCAACTCAGTAATCTCTCTTTTCTGAGGCACATAGACCTCGAAAACAACAGCTTCTATGGAGATATCCCCCAAGAGCTTGGTCTCTTGTCACACCTGCAGGTACTTTATCTTGATAACAATTCTCTGACTGGTGAAATTCCTATAAACTTGACCAGTTGTTCTGAACTCACAAACTTTGACTTCTCATGGAACAATTTGATTGGTAACATACCAATTGGAATTGGATCTCTTTCCAAGCTCAAAGAATTTTTCATTGAGAGTAATAGTTTGAGTGGAGGAATCCCACCATCCATAGGTAATCTTACATCCCTCACTTCCCTAGTGTTGATTTCTAATAACTTGGAGGGGAATATTCCACAACAATTATGTGCCTTGCAAAACTTAACATATTTATTACTCGATTCGAACGAATTTTCCAGTACACTTCCATCTTGTCTTTACAATATATCATCTCTTAGTGTGTTATCAGTTTCAAACAATAATATCAGTGGCTCTTTGCCGGCCAACATTTTCCACAACCTCCCAAATCTTCAATTTTTCCAAATTGGAACTAACAGTTTCTCAGGAACAATTCCACTTTCTGTCACAAATGCATCTTTACTACAAGTACTTGATTTGGATCGAAACCATTTTGTGGGACAAGTTCCAAGCCTAGGGAAGCTAACAAAACTTCGATTTCTATCTGTATCTGAGAACAATCTAGGTGGATTTCCAATTAAGGATTTGAAGTTCTTGAAGCCATTGGCCAACTGTAGTAACTTGTACGTGCTTGGCCTATCTGTCAATAACTTTGGAGGCCAGTTGCCAAATTACATTGGTAATTTGTCTACACACTTGAGCAATCTCTTTCTTGGTTATAACCAAATATATGGAAAAATTCCTGCAGAGTTAGGAAATTTGGTTAACTTAACTCTCTTGAACATGCAAGGCTGCCGTTTTGATGGGAATATTCCAGCTACTTTTGGACAGTTTCAAAAGATGGAAGTTTTAGAGTTGAGTGGAAACAAGTTTTCAGGAGAGATGCCAGCCTTTATAGGCAACCTCAGCAAGTTATTTCTCTTGGATTTGTCAGACAATATGTTTGAAGGAAGCATTCCTTCAAGTATAGGAAACTGTCAGAACTTACAAAATCTAAATTTTTTCAACAACAATCTCAGTGGAACCATACCATCTGAGATTTTCAGCATTTCTTCCTTAACAATCTTATTAGACTTGTCACACAACTCATTCAGTGGCAATCTATCTGATGAAGTGGGAAAGCTACAAAATCTCAATTTCCTGAAAGTCTCTGAGAATAATCTAGTTGGCAACATTCCTGCCAGCATTGCAGAGTGTCTAAGTTTGGAGTTCCTTTATTTGCAAGGGAATTCATTCTCCGGAGCCATACCATCCTCTTTGGTTTCGCTTAAAGGTCTCCGAAAATTAGACATATCACGAAACCATTTGTCCGGGTCGATTCCTGAAGGCTTGCAGAACATTTCACTTGAGTATCTCAATATCACTTTCAACATGTTGGTTGGCAAAGTACCAACAGAAGGTGTTTTTAGAAATGTGAGTGAGTTTGCAATGATTGGAAACAATAAGCTTTGTGGGGGTGTTTCAGAGCTTCATTTGCCACCATGCCCTTCTGAAGCTAAGAAACCAAAGAGACACCACAATTTCAAGTTGGTTGTAGTGATAGTTTGTGTGTGTGCTTTTTCCTCCTTATCTTTTTTCCTAACCATTTGCTGGATGAGGAAGAGAAGCAAGAAAATGTCTTCTGATGATTCACCAACAATTGACCTGCTGTCTAAGGTTTCCTATCAAAGCCTACACAATGGAACAAATGGATTCTCAGAAGAAAATTTAATAGGGTCTGGAAGTTTTGGCTCTGTGTATAAGGGAACTCTTGACTTAGAAGAAAGTGGTGGTGTTGTTGCCATTAAGGTCCTAAAGCTTCAAACCAAAGGTGCTGAGAAGAGTTTTGTTGCTGAATGTAATGCACTCAAGAGTGTGAGGCATCGCAATCTGGTGAAGATTTTAACATGTTGCTCAGGTACAGATTATAAAGGGCAAGAATTCAAGGCTCTAGTTTTTGAGTTCATGACAAATGGAAGCCTAGAAAGTTGGTTACATCCATCAACAGGAATTGCAAATCAAAGTGCTGCTAGATCACTGAACCTTGAGCAAAGGTTTAACATCATCAATGATGTTGCCTCAGCATTTCATTATCTTCACTATGAATGCGATCGAGCTATTATTCATCGTGATTTAAAGCCAAGCAATATTCTTCTGGACGATTTGATGGTAGCTCATGTGGGTGATTTTGGCTTAGCAAGACTACTTGAGAAGAATATTGGAGACTCTTCTATGCAAACTAGCTCAACTGGACTTAACGGAACTTTTGGTTATGCTCCTCCAGGTATATAAATAAAGGCTCATCCTTAAATATTTTTTGCTTTGAATTTGTTATATTTTATAGAATTTAATTTTGAAGCATTCTCTATGT
The DNA here is from genome assembly GCF_014773155.1 of Arachis stenosperma. NCBI lineage: Eukaryota > Viridiplantae > Streptophyta > Magnoliopsida > Fabales > Fabaceae > Arachis > Arachis stenosperma. The sequence continues at coordinate 2,799,730 of NC_080381.1, read as the reverse complement.
TTTACGTGTACATCTAATTACAAAATACTTCACACTGTCACAGTGCATCAAAATTAAACTCATATTTTATATCACTTTTTTCCCAAAGCGAAGTCTTGTTTACACTTTCTAAATTTAGTTTGGTTACATTATTTCAGAGTATGGAATGGGTTATCAGGTGTCCATGGAAGGAGATATGTATAGCTTTGGGATTCTGATATTAGAAATGTTGACTGGAAAGAGGCCCACGGATGAAATGTTCATGGACGGTCACAATCTCCATAAATATGTTGAAGTTTCAATTTCAAGTAACATTTTGAAGATTGTGGACCCTTGTATCCTTTCCATGGGAAAACAACTACAGCCTGGGGTTGAAAATTGTTTAATTTCACTGTTTAAAGTTGGACTGGCTTGTTCAATGGAATCACCAAATGAAAGAATGGCTATGGTTGATTTAATGAGAGAGCTTAACCGAATCAAAAGTTGTTTTCCTTCGTAAACTCGTAAGTGCATTGTTTTGTATTCTTTCCCCTTAGAAAAATTAATCTGATTTTTTTTAAATACAACTATTTATTTTTTTATTAAACATGTCTAATAATAATAAATAAAACTAATTAAGATGAAAAAGAATTTTTCTATTAATCAATACATCTTCATTCAAGACTTCAACCCTTCAAGTGCTAAATGTAGAAATAATAAATAATATTTTAGAAAAGAAAAATACAACGTGAGGCTTGAGGTTAGTTGGCTGTTTGTGAAATTTGGAAATTCTTAAGGGGCTAATGTGTGCTTTATGTTTTTTCCTAGGTCTGATGGGGAACAAAAAAATATCCAGTGACCAAAGTTGACTTCCCAATGTTGACCGCGCTTTGTATTATTGCCGAATGCAGAGTAAAGGCAGAGGTTACAACTACCGATAAAAGGATTTGGCAAACTCTTTTCTTGCACTGAACTTGAGTATTATTTTTATTTTATTTGAACTTTGAGTATGTACTGTGTAATGTAAGTGTACTAATAAGATTGCTCGTTTAGAGAATAAAAATTTGCATGCATGCTTGGTTTGTATTATATTTCGTAGCACATTGATGATGCAAATTTATTGTCTCATTGTATTATCATTTGTTAAAAAAACTACGCATTCCTAATCCAAAACAAAAGAAATCTCCTCACTCTAATTTATCGTCATTCCCTTTTTTCCCCTTGGGCTATTGGGTGGGGTTGGACATGCTCGAGCTGATTCCCTCGTTATTTCTTAAACTCAAAACGTCAGTACGTCACACCTTAATCCGTTACAAATTGAAACTCTAATTATGAATTTATTACTAATAAATTGTTTTATAGTTTGACGCACAAGATGAGATACGAAGTAGACATAGTTATTTTTATGGTCACAGTCCAATAGGTTAAGAACTAATTCGTCGCGGATCTGAGCTCCATTTAAGAGTATGTCGCTGGCCAATGAGTTACTGCATGCACAAGGCGGGATTTGAACCCCCGACACTTACTTAAACGGACAAGTGAGCTGACTAATTCCTTTGATTTTCTCTTAATTTTGTTTTGGACTCTACATATAGTTGGGCCATAAAACAATTGGGCCCATAAAAAAGAAAAAGAATTTAAAAATCATAGAGACCTGTAACAAAAACCCTACTCAGCTTCAAATAAAAACCAACAAATCAGAAAAACCCTCACTCTACCTTCTCTTCAACCCTAAAACCCTAAACCCGTCGATTCCCCGGGAAAAAAATGGGCAGCAGACAGGCAGCAGTGTCGTTCCTCAGCAACATAGGCCGCGCCGCCTTCGGTCTAGGTACGGCGGCGGCGATTGTGAATACATCCCTGTACACGGTGGACGGTGGCCAGCGCGCGGTGCTGTTTGACAGGTTCCGCGGCATCCTGGACGAGACGGTAGGTGAAGGCACCCATTTCTTGATCCCATGGGTTCAGAAACCGTACATCTTCGACATCCGCACCCGGCCACACACGTTTTCGTCGATCTCCGGCACGAAGGACCTCCAGATGGTGAACCTCACCCTCCGTGTTCTCTCACGTCCGGACACCGACCGTCTTCCCACGATCGTCCAGAACCTCGGTCTCGAGTACGACGAGAAGGTGCTCCCTTCCATCGGCAACGAGGTCCTCAAGGCCGTGGTGGCTCAGTTCAACGCCGATCAGCTCCTCACGGAGCGGCCGCATGTCTCCGCCCTCGTCCGCGAGAGCCTCATCCGGCGAGCCAAGGACTTCAACATCGTCCTTGACGACGTCGCCATCACGCATCTGTCGTACGGAAATGAATTCTCGCGTGCCGTGGAGCAGAAGCAGGTGGCGCAGCAGGAGGCGGAGCGGTCAAAGTTTGTGGTGATGAAGGCTGAGCAAGAGCGGCGGGCTGCCATCATCCGTGCGGAGGGAGAGAGCGAGGCCGCGAAGCTGATCTCGGAGGCTACTGCGGCGACCGGAATGGGGCTGATTGAGCTGAGGAGGATTGAGGCCTCCAGGGAAGTGGCCTCCACACTTGCCAAGTCTCCCAATGTTGCTTATCTCCCTGGTGGCAAGAACTTGCTCATGGCTCTTAATCCTTCTCGTTGATATGGTCGGTTTTCTTTCTTGCTTTTCTAAGTGCCTTGAATTTCGTTCTTGTTCCACATTATTCATTACTGTTTCAAACAGATCTGCATATTAGATCTCTTTTATCTCCTAAGGGATAGTAGATTATTAGAGGCTTAGAGCTAATAATTATTAGAGGCTCTTAATACTATTATCTGTCAAATGATGGAGGGACTAGTTTGAGTTGCAGGGAGTATCTTGATCAATTTATAAAGTGAGGACTAATTAATCATAGCATGAGGAATCAATTTGATCTCTAGTTTATTAACTTACTGTTTTATTGTCAAACTTTTTTTGGAGACTAAATTGTGAATGTGTTGAGATGCTAATTGTCATTGCTATTTGATTTAGGTTTTGCATTAACGATCCTTGATTCTGGGTTTTGGGGGTTCTTAATCCTCTTTTGGAGACTTGTGCTAGATGCTTTACTGCTAATTTTTATCCAGTTATATATTACAGTTTTACACACAGTAGACAATACTAGTAAAGTTAGGAATGGAAACAACTACAAGCCTATCACAGAAAACTTGTAAATGTGCAATTAACTTTTCAGGGATATTGTTTTTGTGTTTTTCAATTGAATAGGGAAAGTCAAAACTTACAAGGTTTGCTAACTCCAAATCTTAACTTTCCTACATGATCATTTGCTTTATTATTACGTTGTCTTGGGTATCAATGTTACATTTGAAATTTCTAAAGTTACTACTGTATCTCGGATGATATTTGTTGTATATAATCTATCAATTTCTATCTCTTCACATCCCATGCCGGTGTACCTTGTATATTCTTTGCCGTTTGAATTTGAGAACTCCGGCTTGACTCTTGCTTTTGATGCTTTTGATACGATCAGTTATTAAATGACTTTTAATTGTCACCATTCACGACTCAAGTATATTGATTTTTTAGTTGTTAATATTTCTTACATTTTTTTCCTTGTTTCAGGGTGTGATGATATGGTGTAATGGCATCTATGGAGTGGAGTAGACTTTAGGTTCTCCTTTGAAGAAGTCTTTCTTTTTCTTTCTTTTGTGAACTCCATCTCATCTAAACACAATTTCATAGTAATAATTCTTTGAAAGGAAAAAGAAAAATGTTAGAAAGAATTCGGACCTTCATGAGTGATGATAATGGTGTCCCTCTAGTGGTAGAATGTTTTCTATTAATGTACCTTTTCTATTTTTAAAAAACACTACAATCAACCAGGAAATTTGTTTAGATCGCGGTGATTTCTTATTTGGCATCCTTCATTCTGATTTGTGATTATTTAAAAAAATGGTGGGTTTTATTAATTTTTTTCATTCTTTTTTTTTTAATTTTTTTTTTCAATCAAACAATAAAAATTAATAATTATTTTTTTTTCTTTATTTTTTTTCTATTTTTCCTTCAAACAAATATAACCTTGCCATTTAAAGATGTAATATAATGTAATAAGAGGTAAACATCACTTTTGCCTTTTAAATATAATCTAATTTTATTGGTTAAGATTTAGGGTTTTGGATTTATATATGAGTAAGTGAATTAAATCCAAAAACTACCAAAGTGAAAATCAGAGTTGAGTTTCAGAAATTATTTTTGATATGGAATATTCTTTGGTGTAATATTGGAGTATCAAGTTTAACATGAGGGGTAGTGTTGCTCGTTTCTAAGGAGCCTGCAGGGCGTGTATTGCAGGAGACAGCCCCCCACTCTGGTATCCAGTCTCTTGTTGAAAAAGCTCTATAAATTGAGTGGAATGGATCATGTGTAGTGTGTGTTATATGGTGCAAAATGTGTGTTATATGGTGCAAAATGTGTGTGGTATACTCAGAAAGAAGAAGAAAATAAACTGAAGAAGAAAATAAGTTGAAGAGGGGTAAAATAAGCTGAAGAAGAAAATAAGTTGAAGAAGAGGGGAAGTTAACCGTGTGTTATAATGTAAAGAATGTGTGTTATAATGAGAGTTAGGATATATGTGTGTTTAAAGAAAAAAATTATATAAAAATATTATTAGTTTGTGGTGATTAAAAATAGTAACGACACCCAAAGATCAATTATGTCGGTTGATAAATTTTATTATTTTATGTATTTAAATTAGTTTCTTTTTTTTGTTGCTGTTAGTATTATATAAAAATATAATATTATTATTTTAGTCTTAGTACTTTTTGTATTTTATTAATATTTTTTAATAATAAAAAAATTGTCCAACATAATTATATTTTATTTTATATAAATGTGAATATTATTTATATTTTTTATTTTTGAATATAAATAATAATGATATTTATTTGTCTTTAAAAATAAATATTGTTTATATTTATTTATTTTCAAAAGTAAATATTATTTAAATTTTTTTATTTTCGAATATAAATATTATTAGATATTTTATTTATTTTCGAAAACAAATATTATTTATATTTATTTATTTATTTATAATATTTAAATAAGTAAATGTTTTTTATTTATGTAATTTATTATTATAAATATTTATTTCTAATAATTTTTATTTATTTAAACTAATATTTAGTGAATAAATATATTGTTGTTGAACCAGCCAAACAGAAATTTGATACACTAGATCCGCTGCAGACGTGAAATCCAATAGTCGAAAACTGCTTATGCTCAACAGGATTCTACCACGTCTCTAGGATTGGATTCATAAAAGAATTTTATCCCTTATTAGCTGCTTTGGTGGAAAGGTGGAGGCCAGAAACCTATACCTTTGTATTACCGGTGGGTGAGGTTACTGTGACACTGGAAGATGTCACTCAAACATCTGGCCTACCCATTGATGGAGAGCCTGTGAGCGGCTGGACAGATAGTAGTGGCGACTTCCTACAGAGTCAAAGCATCGCGATATTCGGTCGCGAACCGGTTGTCAATAGTTCTTCAAAATCTTATATAAAGATAGGTTGGGTTCGTGGTATCAGAGACGCAGAGCCATTGGACACCGAGAAGTCTATTAAGAGATATGTCATATGCCAGATTTTCTGTTTGTTGGGTTCGACCCTATTCACGGATAAGTCAACCGCATATGCTCACGCGAAGTATCTACCGTTGCTTTGTGATTTCGAGCGGATCCATACTTATAGTTGGGAGTCAGCATGTCTTGCGCATCTTTACAGGACCCTATGCCATGCATCATGGTATGATACTAAGGAGATGAATGGCTCTTTTAATCTGTTGTTTGTTTGGGCATAGGAGCGACTGCCGTGTATTGTGCCTGTACCTAAATAGTCCTTTCCACCGGCTGAGATACCAGTTGCCATGAGGTAACAGTTCTTATTTTAGTTCTGCATTATATTGACAATGCATATTTGATTGATGGTAACCTTTTTTAATTTTTTCAATGAATTTCAGGTGGAGTCATTCCTATCGAAGCTCAGCGTGGTTATCGAATACCGTAGCGATATTTAGGCAGAAAATAGACTACATGGACAAGGTAAATATTTAGGGTTCGTATGATTCCCGTATCCAAACATTAATATTAGGGTTCTAATTTTCTAATAATACGTGGCAGTTTGTGTGGCGGCCGTACGAAGGGTTGATCATACTCGACGAGTTACATGGACACTTTGAGGTGTGTGACATCGTTGTTCTGTTAGTGTCGTTTGAGTGTGTTGAATGGCACCCTGCGAATCAAGTGATGCGTTAATTTTGGTATGCACAACCCTCTCCGTCAGTAGCAAGAGACGTTCCATCGAAAGAGCATTGCATCACTCTTCGCGGAGTACAGCTTCATGACTGGACAGTTTTACATGGGGAATGGATTGAGGAATGGGGCAACCGTCGGAACACTCGGTTGCGGGATCTACACTCCCTTTCGACTTGGGACTTTACACTGTCAGCGGAGTACGAAAATTGGTACGTGGGTTCGTACGGACATCTGTTGAGATTGTCGGAGTATGTTCCTCATCATCTATATCAGCCACTAGCCCCACAGTCACTAGCACCACAGCCACCAACACCTCAGGGCATGATGGGCAAGGGATTGAACTGGTTGGTTCGAAAGAAGTGAACTTAAGTTTATGTTGTTTAGGTTTACTTTTAAGAATTAAGTTAACGTAATTCGTAGTTAATCTTATGTAGTCACACCCATGCACATACGTCTTACATTTTGTATAGAATGTCTGTGGTTCAGACTCGTAAACATTGTAATCGATTCCTCTAGAGATAGTGTAACTTCTAATTGCTACGACGACAGACTTTTTAGAACTATACTTCATTCCGATCCTGAACTCTTCGTCCTTAGGGTCAGCAACACCTACAGAAACCATATATCATCATTCATTGATCCATCCAAAATATAAAAACACAAAAACATATTATTCACTCATCACGTACCTATGTTTGCATATTCCGGGAATTTTGGTGCATTCATGGCTTCAAGATCCAAGTTACGCATAAAAGGGGGGGACGTTCATTGGTTGACTAATTGCGGGATGAACCACTACATTCTCCGCTGCTTTTTCGACTCCCACATTACCATCCTCGTTTTCGTTGCCGGCTTCATAAGTGGCTTCGAAGTCCTCTTCGCTGTCACTATTCATTCCTTTGTACACTGCAGCTCTATCATCCTCTATATCTAAATCATTTTGAATCTCATCTGCCTCTACGTTTTCAAACTCAACATACAGCTCAATATGTGGCTGTCACATCTGAGTCTGCCGATGAATTTGGAACATATTCTGCATACTCGCTTCGTCAATGATCGGCATAATTTCAAATTGTATTAGACCACCAAAAACTATAACCGAATTCCGGTACAAAATACTGCTTACTCTCGTCAACATACCGTTCTCCATACTTTGACAGAGACCGTTCTGAAGCTCCATCAACTCCATGGTGCATGGAACCACAAACAAAAATAGGTTCTAACACACAAATCTCACTCCTTCATGAGTATTCTGTATAATCTTATTGTTGCGATACACTACCAAATTTGCGATACCATCCATTACACTAGCAACACACTTAAAGAACACTCTTCCTCGCAATGAAAATGGTGCCGAGTTTTGTCTTATATATAGGGGAGCATTGAACACCCCCCATTTTGATTCATCAATCAATGACAGCTTGTCACGTATAACACGCCCCTTGTACTGCAACTTTATGTAACCAGATTTTGCCACGTGACAATCACACCCCCCTGCAACTCCATGTAACCAGATTTTGCCACGTGACAATCACACCCCCCCCCCCCCCCACGTGGGAGCGTGTTAAATCTTTTATCTGACAGCTCTACCAATTTGTAGTTCACACACTGCACCCAATTTTAGCTAAAACACCACTAATAAAACCATAACCAAATTCTTTAGCCGTTGAGTTGCAATGGGATAAACTCATAAAGTGAAAAATTATGGAACGGTCAGTGAAATTGGATCTTATTAATAGGAATTTGACTAATCCAATCCAACTTAACTGAAGTCTTAGAAAATGGGGTAGATGTCTTCCAGCAAAGACTTTCTCCATTCTCAAAACTGAACAATGCACCCCAAAAAAAACAATGCTCAAAGAAAATTGATATATCGGAGAAAAGAAAAAACTCAAAAGGAAAACAGACCATAGATCCATAAAAAAGAACTCTAGTTTCTAATAAGTTCCTTAAAACAACTGTTGAAAACAAAATTAAATTAATTATATCTTAAAATAGGTGATTCCCAACATTCGTTTTGTCTATAAAGTTGGGTAAGAGACAATCAGAAAAAATTACTCGTACATGTCTGAATATTTTCCTCATTGGACTTTGAAAACTACATATATATTCTCACTCTCTCTCTCTCTCACACACACATACACCTATTAATACATGTTTCTTTTCCTCTTTTTCTCCTTTCATCTTTCCCTCTGAAAAGTGAAAAGGATACCTCACGCATGCACAAATTTTTATTGTTTTCATGCACTTGCTTGGCTTTACTGGTCAAAGATGCCGTTGCTACTATGCAATTTCATCAATGATGAAAAGTGCTCATTTGAATGCTACTCTTTCCCTTTTTTTCATCCTCATTTTGCTGAATTTTGCATATATAACAGGTAACAACAACAAAAGTGAGCCAAAGTAAAGGTATGTCTCACAGACAAGACTCCTCAAACTCAGCATAATCATCATCTTCAATATGATACAAAAAAAAAATGGATGCTACACCATGAGGACCTTTTCTGGAACATGTCCACAAATACCCCATCTCTTCTTTTTTGATTAATCACCTAACCAATATAGGATGGAGCATCACTGTAGTTTAAAACGGAGCGACACTCCATCCTATGTCGGATAATGAGTCCCGAGTAAGAACGCGAAAAGTGAGTCGCACAATCATTTCTCGGCAAGGAGTGGCAGGCAGTAGTTCAGTCTATTTCTACCATGGGTTTGGATTGATGTTTATTCAGAAATTGGAGTAAATAATCATTGAAAAACTGTGGCTCAGTGACAATACTTTGATGAAAAGAGGACTGAACTTTCTTTTTGGTCACATAAGGTTATGTGCAATAATTTACTACTCCCATGAGCTCTGAGTGATACTGATTAACAAATTTGCTATTTTTAGTTCTCCATTGGCAGTGTATCTGATGCACAAATGTCCCCTCTACATAGTGGGCATACCCTGTTGCATAATGAAAAGAAAAAAAGAAAAAAAAGAAAAGAAAAGTTAGAGACACATATTTCCAAGCATCTCTAGCACAAGTAGAGTTATTCATATGAACTGGTAAGATTGTTATTTTATAGAAATTAGTAAGATTTTAATCACAGAGGAAATCCATAACAAGTTTGTCAGAATGCGATTAAACATTTTTTTTTATCAATCACCCATATCCAATTTTTACCAAGTGTTTACTACACAAATTAAGCATTGAGTTTACCATCAAAGTCCCCCTGAAAAACAAATGGAAAACTCACTCCTCTATTTTGTACCACGAATTACACTAAATGTAATAAATAGGCAATTTTCTGAAATTTCAAAGTTGTTAATCATATTATTAACCAGAAGACTAAAATCCCTTTTCACATACCTGTGAATCTCCTTCAACCACTTGTCTATACAAGTTTTATGGAATTCATGGTGACAAGGAAGTACTCGCATGCTGTCTCCATCCTCATACTCCACAAGGCATATATAGCATCTATGAAGGGATAAGCAAGGGGAGAAGAGAAACCATTAGAATAATCCAATAGAATCATGAGATTCATATATGTAAATCATACACAAATCATGAAAATCAAAGCTAAATGTGACCAAAACGATTAATACAACATACAAAAGGAAATACTTACTGCACAGCATCTTCTTGATGTTTGTGGCACTTTGTGTATAATTTCACAGGCAAAGATTCCACGACTTCATTAGGTGCGGGAACAGATCCAATAGAAGACACAGAAGGGCGGGAAGATAGAACAACCGATTGCTGGTGAATTTCATCCAGAACCTAATTAAAATGTGTACAAATATTCAACTTGTATAATTTATAATAAATAGCCACTAGAATAACTAACACCGCGCTAAAAATTACCTCAAATAAGGCTTCAGCTAGCATCACAATTCTTGATATGCTAGCTCTAGCATTGGTATCATCAGTTGAGTTCGTATCACGGCTACCGTTTCGGCATGTACAACGACCATTTCTGTGCTGACCAGACAAGACGCATGATCTGTCATGTCCAGACAGATTTTCAAACCGGCTTCCCAACCGCTGAAGAGCACGAACCTAACAATTTGGTAAATATTGATCATTAACAATTGAGAAAAATCAGGGTGTCGAGGAAGAGCTCATTAAAAAGATATTTACATTGAAGCAATCCAAGTCTTAGTGGTCCTTTTTCTTTCCCCTCAGAATTTTGTTATAAAATTATCATGATAATAATATAATATCAACGTCCTTACCAGGTTACAAGCATAATATTGTGTACACAACCACAATGTTAAGTATATGTTTTTAGCTTGGCAGTATTAATATATAACCAAACCATCAGATGTTATATGAAATTCAGAAAACTCCACATACCTGGGACCGTATTCTTCTTCTCCGTTCAAGGAAATTAGACCTGTGTTCCAGCAGATCTTGATACCTTGTTTCTCTAGATCGTGAAGTCTCAACATCAAAGTCATGAACACTAAATGAGGAGCTAGAAATTGTAGTTGGAGAATTCACAGCATTTTGACTAGTCCGTGGCACTCTCGTATCTCTCTCCCCCACTTCTCTTCCTCTGTCCCAACTAGCATCTCTTGCTTCCCTCTCCTGTTGCAGAGGGCCAAACGTGAACTCAGATAATGTTGATCGTCGGAGTACTCTATCTCTAAGTCTTCCAACACTTAAAGTTCGGCTGAAGCGTACATTTCGATCGACAGGTTCTCGAGCCCCATTTCGTCTATCAGTGTGTCTTGTCTCAACATTTTCTGCCTCTGTATGAATTCTTGGAGAAAACAAGTTCATATCCACCACTTCTCTTGTACCATCCCCATCTCTAATGACATCCGCGACAGGAGAAATTGTGGGACTTCTTGCTAAGTTGCCAAAGGAATCCAATGCTGGTGCATTAGATCTAAAATCGTTAGAAGCACCTCCATGATACTGAATAGGCACTCGATCATCAAAAGATGCATTAAGCAATTCTCTACGTTGTTGAGTTTCATTTCTATTAATCAAGCTTCCAGGGTGGCTTGGATGAGGATTAAGCTCATCTTCACTGTTAAATATGGTGAGACTTCCAGAAGAAACAGGACAAGGCCTTGATGAACCAAGACTGGTGGTTCTGCTAAGTCTGAAGCTTATGTTACCAGGAATGAAGCTAAAGCGAGAAAGGAATCTACTTGAAGGATTCAAAGACTGAGTTGAAGAAGCATGATTAGAGCTGCTACCGGTTCTGGATGCCGTGTGATCCCAGTCATCAAGGTCGATGTTAGGAGGCATTTCATCATCATACTTGGCTTTTCTAAAGGATTTTGATTTCACTTCATCCGAAACTATTTCAACTCCACTTCCATTTACTTTGTTCTGATCACAAACCTAAAGCATGAGTTGTAATGCAAACAACAGTTAGTACCACAAGACTCTCACCAATCAACCAATCCTGTAACTGATACATAATGGTTATACCGGAAACAACAAAGTCTGAGAAATTTGTTCCATTTAATACCAAATCATTAAGGTTTTTAATTTTAAGCCTAATAGGATATTGAAGCTGGCAACAGGACACTAGGGAAATCAATGTATTATACTTGCTCCCTTGTATAAAAAATGTTGCTTTTTTTTTTCTTTCTTTCAATCTTTCTTTAAATTCACCAATTATATATCATCTGATTGACTTCTTACATGTCTTTCAGCTGTACTAATTAAAAGGCAATAAATACCCACAAAAACTGTTAGTGTCATTGATGAACTCAAACAAACTAGGAAAATGTAGGTAGGCACAATCTACACTCTACACATGCCACTTTTTATCATAAATGATAAACAGTGCAATAAATTCATACTAGTAAGCAACCAAGTATAGTGGGAAGAAGTAGTAAAATTGACTTTTCTTTGTTTCAAATCAAATAAGAGCATGGAGCACCATTTTTTATTTTGACTAAAAAAACCTCTAATTTTTAAGAGCAATGACCAGAAATTTAACCAAGTAACAATTAACATAGTCACCATTTCCTCATGCATGTAGTGTACTTGACTCAAATAAATTAAATTATCCGAATGAAAAATCTTGAAAATGACCATACGTTGCAACCAGATGAATTCAGTGATTAGAACTAAGAGAAAAGAAGACTAAAAAGATAATTCTTAACCATTGTGATCCCAGAAACAACCTCTATTTTAATTAACAAAACTAAAACTCAAACTTATCACAAAACTAAGAGAAAAGAAAACTAACAAGATAAAAACGCATTACAAAAGAATTGAAAAAAAAGTAAAAACAGAAGAAAATGAAGAAAAAGAGCAATGGCATTGTGAAAATTGCAGAGTAACAGAGATAGCTTACCTGGTCTTCATGATCACTGTCATGAGATCCAGAAGTTGTTCCCAAACAATAAGATGGGAAGCCTCTATGCCTCTTAGATCGACCTTTCCTGAAACTACCCGAAGAAGAAGACGATGAACTGCAAGCAGAAGAATTGGCTTTGCTGCCACTAGACCCCATCTATCTTCTTCCAAACAATGCCTCCAAAAAAAAAATGCTTTTTCAATTACCCAATGAACCAAATAACAAAACCCAGAACTCAAAATCTGTTATTTTTTTGAGATCCAAATTGGTTTCAGATCTACACAGATTGCAAGCTAAACCTGCATTTTGGTTAGAGTGTTGTGTTTTTGTTGCATTGCAGAGTAGTGTGAACAATAATAGTTTCTTAGAATTGAAGCGTGAGTTAGTGAGTGAGTGAAGGAAGATGAGAAAGAGAGAGAAGGGAATGGGTTTCGATTTAGGTGGCGATGAAGTGAGTTAGCTGTGCCAATGAGACAAAGCATCTTGCAGAGAAAACGGGGAAGGAAGCCATTTTTTTAAGAAATAAATTTTATTTATTTTTTTGTGCGTGGAACGCTGAGAATCATAACAGATACAATTGTTTCTGTTTTTGAAATCGGGAACATTTTTTTATTGGTGAGAATTCAGGTGGAGTATAGACGAAAGAATTTGATTAATTTGACTAAATTTTTATTCAACAGTTCATAAGTATTAATTTCACATGAAGTCACTTCACTTCAATTTTTATCTTTTTTATTTATAAGAGTTTAAATACTTTGTATAGTCACATCTAATTTTTTAGATAATTAATTTTATAATTGATATAAAAATATATAAAAATATTTCATATTAATAATATAGCAAAATACGATTTTATTTATAATATTAATATTATTCTAAAAGTATATGATTTTTTTATAAAGTAAATCAAGTATAAAAAAATGTTTGCTAGTAAATATGACAAAGTTTAATATTTTTAAAACTGTTTAGTGGGCATATTAGTTATTAGCGTGCCACGTTTTTGGGATTCAAAATTGGGTTTGGTCGTACGGTCAAATCACATTCAATTTGTCATGGAGATGGGGCAGGTGGAGCTGGACCCTGTCTTCTCTGTTTTTTATGAACAGTTGAATTGAAGGATTTGTATTATATACATCACTTTCTTTCACAGTTTTTTATTTTACTTTTTTTACTTACTTCTTTTGGTAAAAAGGACACAAAAGGTTTTGTGGAAGTTGGATTTGTGTTAGAACGTTATTATTGCTCAAGACTCTAGAGAAATTAAAACACAACATAATTAAAAATATATTTATTCTGTTAGTTCTTATAATTTTTGTGAAATTTTTAATTAAGTTTTTATATTTTTTTTAATTGAGATTTTTGTACCAAATTTTTTTTTAAATTAGGTTTCTACATTTTTTTCTTTTTATTTAGGTCTCTATACCAATTTTTTTTTAGTTGGGTTCCTATGAAATTAAGCTAATTACTACTAAAAAGGACTTAATTAAAAAAAATTAGTATAGAGACTCAATTAAAAAAAATGTATAAAAACCTAATTAAAAATTTCATAAAATTATAAAAATAATAGAGTAATTAAACCTTAAAAATAACAATGATAGCATCATAAACAAAAAGGAAAAATTATAGAGTTTAAAATTGTTTTGGCATAATTTTTTTTGTAAACAAAAATATTATTCTTCCCAAGATTATATTATGGTTTGTTTTGAGAATATTTGGGATTTTGAAGGCAACTAATAATTCATAATTGAATAAGGAAAAGTGTCAAATTAATGTTGGTATTAAATTCAGTCTATCCATACCATTACCATACACCTTTTATATATATATATATATATATATATATATATATATATATATATATATATATTGTCTATATCATTTTTCAGTCCCACAAATCAATAATTAATTTACTCTAAATCTGAATTTAATTTAAAAATTATCGTTGGTAATACATAAAATAAAATTTAAACTTCCAATATTTAATTAAATGAATAAGTAAATTGATCATTCTGACAACTCAAATTAATTACCATAGATCTTAGTAGAACTTATTTGTAAGCTACTAATTTAGTATTGTTAATCCTTTTTGTTAGCCTCAAACAGTGGATAAAGATCAGATTCATGTGGTAGTCAATTAGCTAAAGGAATTTAAAATTTCTTTTTCCTGCCAAAGAAAATTAAAGAAGAGATACCTTTTGTAAGAGTTGAACTAATTTATTCATAAACACTGCATTTGGCTTCAAATTAAAGCTTTTCTGTAACCATAAATGTTAATGTTGGCTACATGATCCGTAGGGCCCAAAATAATCTCTTCAAGTTAATACTGAAAACATGCACCTGCTCTGGTTCAGAGTTAGTATTGAAAATGTGCAAATGATATATATAATATAGGATTGATTAATTAAATAAAATAACTATTAGAAAAGATTATGAAAGTCTTTCTTTTTTCTTTAGAAAAAATTAAATGATCTTTTTTGGCTAACAAGGGTGGTGCTAATAAGTTTGTGATTAGGTTAAAGAACAAGCAAGTGTATCCGATTTGATATGCTACAAAACTTTTAGGTTGTCTGTTGTTGCCAAAGGACCTAGCAATTACAATTAACATTGCTGAAAAGAAAAAGCAAGAAGCAATTTTTAAAAGGATTTCATGTCTAATGTCTTTCTATAGTAGACATTGCATGAAAGAATTTAGTTGTTTATTCTACATGTGTTTGATGATATAATTGATCGAGTCACTATTTGCTTAGTAATTACTGATTAGTATGTGTAATGTGTATATGGAGAATGATGGTATTAGATAAATAATTATCAATGTATAAACAATTTTGGTTTTAAGAAGAGGTGGTCAATTTGAAAACAAGGTTTTTTTTTCGGTCTTAATGAGTCAAAAATCTAATAAATATCACAGATTTGTAGATTACGTGACGAGCTCTAAAAAAATAATCGTTACTTTTATTAAAATTTTACTTAAAAAAAATAAATAGGTTTTTGACCTTTTAGTTCGCGAATATTTAAATTTCTGACAATTTAAAAATATATTTAATTTATTTACTTTTTCAAAATTCGGACATATTGATTCCTGTATATAATTTGTCTCATTTTAAAAACTTTTACACGTATGCATTCATATATTAGCCAAATCAAGACAACGGTAGCTACATTTGATTTTTTTTACTGAGTTTGACAGATCCAAGTGTACAGAGAAATCAATGTATCCAGATTTTGAGAAAGTCAAAAACTTAAATATATTTTTAAATTTTTAGAGACTTAAATATCTATAGATCAAAAGATCAAGTACCTATTTGTCTTTATCTCTATTTTTTATGTATTATTTTATCTTTTTTTGTTTTAGTTTTTTTTTCTTTTTTGTATTTGCAAAGAAAAAGAGTATAGAGACTTAACACAAATGAAAATTTATGTAGAGTTGTAGAGTTCATATTTTTTGTCCATTTTAACAAAGTGAAGTAAAAATGTAAAGAGATGTGCAAATGATTTTTACCTTATTTATTTTATGCTCATTAGATGTGGTAATCGATGTAGTATTAGAATGCATTTGGTTATGGTTAAAATTTTGTATGAATTTTAATTAGTATCTTATTCCTCATGCATGGTTTGAATATAATACTTGATTACACAAAAAAAGTACGAATAATGTGAATTATATATTAACAACATATACATAATCATAATTACTTATTTTAATTTATAATGTTTAAAATTTATGTGAAAAATAATTTTTTCTTCTTTAAACTTCTTGTTCTTTGAATACTTTGTTAATATTCTTCTATATTTTTCTTTTTTTTTAATCAGGTATATTTTTCTCTAATTAAAATTTTGATTAAAGTATTGTTTTTGTCTCCAATATTTGGGGTAAGTTCTATTTGTGTTCCTAACATTTAAATTGTCCTATTTGTATCTCTAACGTTTATAAAAGTGATTTCATGTTATCCTGCCATCAATTACACATCATGAGTTTTAGCTGGAGTTCTGAAAATCTCTTCCTAAAGGTAAAATACAAATGTCTAGATAAAAACCGATGATCCACTCCGAATAATAACTCATTAAAAGTTAAAATTAATCCGTGCAACATTTATATAATTCACCTTTTTAGGGATATAATTGAATCTAAACACAAATTTTGGGTACAATATTAAAATTGAACACATCTAAGTAAAACTTAATTGAGAATGAATACATCCAAGTAAGAATAATTGAAAAATATAATCTGGTCTATTATAATTGACGGCACGATAACATTGAATCACTTTTATAAACGTTAAGAATACAAATAAGACGATTTAAACGTTAAGAACACAAATAAGACTTACCCCAAACGTTAGGGATAAAAACGATACTTTATTCTAAACTCTTTGAACCCCAAAAAATTTTATAAAAACTAAAAAGTCAAAATTTTTTTGCTCCAAACAAAATGGGCCTTTGCTTCCACTAAAGTAGACTTTTCACCTCCAATAAAATAGTGTATTTTTTTGTGATGAATTAATCTTTAATCTGTCGAATTAGAACAAATTAGAGATAAAAAAAATTGGTTCACTTCACTGTCCAAAAAGAGAATTTGTGCACTTATATACCACTGAAATGTTTTATTGCCATGTTTGTACAATTTCGATCAAATAGATTACTCCCGTCCAAATAAAAATAATAAAAGAAAAGAAAAGAACAAATACATCTTTATCCTTTTGATCAGCAGATATTTGAATTATCGAAAATTTAAAAATATATTTAAATATTTGACCTTTTTAAAATTTAGATTTATCGGTCTCTTATATTCATTTAAGTCCTTGACCTTTTTAAAATTTAGATTTATCGATCCCTCATATTCACTTGGGTCTGTCAAACTTAACAGAAAAATCTGCCCTAATTGATTCGAAAGCACACATGAGAGAGTTTTTAAAATTGGACAAATTAAACTCAGGGATCGATATGTTCAGATTTTGAAGAGGTCAGAGACTTAAATGTATTTTTAAATCTTCAATGATTTAAATGTTCGCAGACCAAAACGTCACGGATCAATTTGTCATTTTCTCTAAAAAAACTACTCTTAAACATATACATTTAGGAGTGATTACATATATCCTATCTGTAGGAATTCAATCAGATTGGATAGAGTTACCAATTCGATCTGTCACGGGTAGGATTCTCGTGCGGATCGAATAGGGTGCAGGTTAAGCCTCAATTCTACCCGATCAATCTGCATCATACATATGTATATGTTATATACTTATATAAAAATATATTTCAAATAGATATTAAAGTAAGGACCTCTCACTAAATACAAAAGATCTTTAGTCACTAAAAAAATATCATTAACTAATAATTTAATATTTTTTAACATAAAAATAAATTCTATTTTAAATTATCATCAAGTTATATAATAATGTTAGATCTTTTTAGTAATTTGTAGGTAGGATTGAGTACCCGCAAGTTAAAAATAGATAAAGTTAGATCGGAATATTTTTAACCCACAGACAAAATAAAATTGAATTTATATAAAAGTTTCAACCCACAAATAAAATTAAGGTTAGATCCAAATCCTACCTTTCTCTAACCATTACCATCCCTAATACACCTTCCTAAATTTTGTATAAAATTTTTTAGCCTTTTTTCCACCTTTTTTTTCCTTCAAGAATCAACAATAAAGATAAGTTACTATAAAATATAGAAGACAAAAATAAAAATGTACACTATTACAATTGACTTTCAAATCATTCTTCTTTTCTTTTATTTTTTTTCCCCTCTTTTCCCTTTCTCTTCTTGGCCAGTTCTAACACGCTGACAATACATGTTAAGTAGTATCTATCAATTTAGATCGATCCAAGCTTCTTTTGACTTACTAAAACAGAAAAAGAAATATAGCAAGCTGAAAACTATTTTCCCTATGGGTACGAGGAGACCTATTATATCAAATACTAGAAAGAATAATATAGACCAAAGGCTTGAAAATTACTCATATCTTAATAATATTTGTTTGACAAAAAGAAGCATAATGGATCGAATCCACAGACAAATTAAGGTGGCGAAAATCGAATTGAACATTGTATTCAAAAAACATAAGTTTAAAACTGCAATTGAAATTCAACCAGTATGTTATTAGATTAATCTTTATATTTTTAGTATTTTTTATTGTATTTATCTCTAACAAAACAATCCTTATATATATAGAGGCACACACACATATCTTTTTTCATTATTAATTATTTTTTCACAGGATTTTATTAATAATTTTTTTAAATGAAGTCGCATGTCACAACTTATACAAAAAAGATTTTGTTTTGTTAAATAATTTTGGGAGAGTTTACTTATACTTTTTGGTCTTTATAATATTTTTTTAGTAATTTTTTAAAACTTTGTATTGTACAAGACAATATAGCTCTTCCGTTTTAGAAGTCAAGCATTACTACTTACTTCGTTATAAAAATAAGAGAAGAAAAATATGAATAAGACACGTAATGTGTACTACAGTGTAACCAACGGTAGTAAATTATTCCTAGACAATCTTTTTTTCAACAAATAATCAACGTCAAAATATCTCCAAAACTAATTAAGTAACCAAATTGACAACGGAAAATAAAATACGGCAATGTAAAGTTGCATTTTGGTCTTAATTCGGAGCAGCAATTAGTCAATTACTATTTACTACTCATATTTTTCTTAAGTGTTGTATACCAAGACACAAAAAAGATCAGCATAAAAAAATGTATATGCAAGAAGAATAAAAAAACTACTACTCTTAAGCAAGATAGATATGGTATCGTACTATATATATAGCATTGAATTTTAACCGAATGTTTGGTAATTATAACAGTTATTATTATGTCATATATATATTTAGTTTCACTATTAAAATTTTTTAAATCCTTTACTCTTGATAACTAAGCACTCATAACTACAAATATATATTATAAAACCAGATTTGTTAGGTAAATAATGACTTGTATAAATAATATAAATAATGAGTTTTAGAATTGATCCAATAAAATAAAAAAATACTCTACTTCAAAATTACTTCTTAAATCTTAACATGATAATCATCTACACATCTAGTGAATTAAACATCCAGCCATTATTAATTGTGTATGAATAAATCGAATAAAAAAAATAATTATCAAATAAAAAATAATAAAAATAATCATCTGCATACCTATTAAATTGAACATCTGATATATCTATTATTCATATTATTTAATATTTTTATTGTCTATCTATATTTTTTTATAAAAAAATCCATAAAACGGCACCTGTGATCTGAGGAGACAAGAAAGCGTGCGTATTTTTTGGTACATTGTATAGGCTGAGATAATAGATTAATAATGAATTCCAACAGATATGTATTGTCGTGGATCTAGTATAGATTCAACAAAACATAACTTGTCAAAATAAGTATGAATCCACTTGTCGAATGTAAGAGTAGAGTCACACAAAAGTTGCATACTCTTCAATTGCTACACATATAAATTGTAACAACTCTTTGGACTTGGAATTGTCTTCTTATTCAAAGCATTTGGTCTTATATCATCTCTTGCTAGTACATTAATTTAATATAAAGTTTTAATTCTCTGCTGATTTACCAGAATATACAACATAAAAAATATATACTGCACTTCCGTTTGGACTATGAATTTTCTTCGGCTGCTTCACATCATATCAAATATCATACCTACAAAACAAAATAAAATAACAAGCAACGATTCTCAACTATCAATTTCACGAGATTCAACTCTATATATATCCTAAGATATTTAATTTCCTTAGCAGCAAAGTGTATCTGATCGTTCTCTGTAACTAATTAGTCACCCTTAGCTTGCATTGGCTTCTTCAATTTCTTCCACACAATGTTTTCATTTCTGTATTATCTGCTTCTTCTTGCAGTTCCTCTAATGGCAGTAGTGATATTTCATCACTTAAAGAAACAACAACACAGAAGAACCACTCTACCACCAGGTCCTAAACCACTTCCCATAATCGGAAACCTCCACCAACTCGACAGCTCCAACCTCAATGTCCAACTATGGAACCTCTCAAAGATCTACGGCTCCATATTCTCCCTTCAAATAGGTTTCAAACCAGCCATAGTCATCTCCTCACCGAAACTCGCAAAGGAGGTTCTCAAAGACCATGATCTCGACGTTTCAAGCAGACCTCCCTCGCTCGGAACCACCAGACTCTCTTACAACGGTTTCGATTTGATTTTCTCTCCATACAGCGAGTACTGGAGAGAAATCAGGAAGATCTGCGTCGTTCATTTCTTCAGCTCCAAGCGAATCTCTGGATTCTACCACATCAGAAAATCTGAAGTGGAAAGAATGTTAGGCAAGATATCAGAGCACGTGAGTTCTTCGAAAACCACGAATCTGAGTG
Source organism: Arachis stenosperma (assembly GCF_014773155.1). NCBI lineage: Eukaryota > Viridiplantae > Streptophyta > Magnoliopsida > Fabales > Fabaceae > Arachis > Arachis stenosperma. Next base: position 2,778,825 of record NC_080381.1, on the reverse strand, counting down.
AGATATTGATGTCCGTGTCGAGTTCTATAGTATGCAGAATTGCGTTCGGAAGAAGATACGACGGCGAAGGAGCGGAGAGGAGTAGGTTCCATGGGTTGCTGAATGAGATCCAAGCTATATTTCTTGCTTTCTTTGTTTCGGATTATATTCCTTTCATGGGTTGGGTTGATAGGGTAAGTGGCTTGCTTGATCGAGTTGAAAAGACTTTTAAGGAGTTGGATGAGTTTCTTCAAGGAGTAATTGAAGAGCACGAAGAAGATCATAATAATGGAAAGAAAGGGGAGGACATAGTTGACGTCTTGCTTGAGCTTAAAAAGCAGGGTAACTTGTCCATAGATATCACCAATGATCATATCAAAGCTATTACCATGGTCAGTCACTCATTGTTAATACTGTCGACAAAATCAGCTTCCAGTATAAAATACATATTAGAATACAAATACACATTAAAAAAAATTAAACCATACATATTTTATATACAAATACATTGGTGACTGATTTTAGTGTACGAATAGCATTTTTGTAATAATGCAATTAATTGGCATTCAATGATAATTGCAGAACATGCTTGTAGCAGCATCAGATACAACTGCAGCCACAACAACTTGGATAATGACAGCATTGATGAAGAATCCAAGAGTGATGAAGAAAGCTCAAGAAGAAATTCGAAGTTTGTACGGCAAGAAACCATTCATAGAAGATGAAGATATTGAAAAGCTTGTTTATCTGAAAGCAGTGATCAAAGAAACATTAAGATATTATGCACCCGCACCGTTGGTACCAAGAGAATTCAACAAAAAGAGCAGAATAGCAGGGTATGAAATTGAAGCCAAGACTATAGTATACGTAAATGTGTTTGCCATCCATAGAGACCCTGAAACTTGGAAGGATCCAGAAGTATTTGATCCCGAGAGATTCATAGACAGCAATATCAATTTCACTGGACAAGATTTCGAGCTGATTCCATTTGGTGCCGGACGAAGAATCTGCCCAGGGATACCGCTGGGATCTGCATCCGTAGAGCTTATAACGGCGAACCTCCTTAATTCATTTGATTGGGAAATGCCTCAAGGGATGAAGAGAGAAGACATAGATTCTGAAGGACTTCCAGGACTTGCTAGGCACAAGAAAAATCATCTTTGCTTGCTTGCCAAGAGCCCAAGAACTATATCTGAATAATGCTAATGTCACATGTTCTCATTGTAAATGTTCATTTTAAATAAAGTTACACTACCACTTTTATATATGTAAGGGATAAGTTCTTAGTAAAGAAATAAGTTCTTAGTAAAGAAAGATCCTACTTGTACAACAAAATTCGGTCTTTGGTCAACTTTTAATATTATTTAATTATTTTTATCAAAATATATTTTATTTTTTAGAATATACATTTATAATTAAGATTAATTTAAATTTTAAAAACGAAACTTTTTCTAACTTCCTACCCACTTTATAATTAGTTATTATTTCCTCCTTTTATGTTTCTTGTCTTTCTGTAACACGGTTTTCTTCTTTAATATTCCAATTTGTATCTGTAAAAAAAAAAGAATTCAAAGTCAGTACATTTAGAAAAAAATTAATACCTTACTTATTGTATCTTTGATAAAATGCAGGATCTATTTTACGACTTTCTAGTAATGAATGGTCGAATATAATTATATACACAAACTAAAATATTTTCAATTGTAACGCATCTAAAATTATTAAGTTATACAAAAGTATTTTCAAAACACATCCAAAATCATAAATAAAAAATTTAAATTTAAATATTAAAAACAATTGTAACACATCTAAAATTATGAAGTTATATAGAAAATATTTTTGAAACACATCTAAAATTATAAATCTAAAATTTAAATTTAAACATTAAAAACAATTATAACACATTTAAAATATGAAGCTTATACCAAAAATATTTTTAAAACACTTCCAAAATACATAAATTGCACATGCAAAAATAATTTAACATTGTAATATATATGAAAATCTCTTCAAACCATGTTATTCAATTTTTTATTTCAAAAAAAATCAAAATTTATACAGAATAATAAAAAAAAGTAATGGTGCCAAAGACCCATCCAAACCTTAAGTAAATTTTCAAGTGGACGAACGGTGATGTTGATGCGGACGAACAGCGACGAGGAGGAGGAAGACGGCGACAAAGATGAGTGTTGACGAAGGGAAATGGGGCGTTGTGAATGAGCACCGAGAAGGAGAAAGACAGCGTTGAGAATGGCGTGGAAGAGGAAGGTGGCGCGAATGAACGACGGCGGATGATGACTTCTCGATGTACGCCTCTAAGTTTTCAATGTGCACCTCTGGATTTTTCATAGGGGGCAAACGTGACTTCTCTGCTTCTTTGAGTGTTTTGTACAGATTTAGTTAATAATTTGATAGTTTAATGTTTATTTTATAATTTTAAAATCAAAATTTTGAATTTTGAATAATTTGATTTTTAGATATGTATTTAAATTATAATATGTTAATAATTTAATATATTAAATCTAAAATTAAAATTTAAAATTTAAACATAATTGTTTGAGAAGCTGTAATTTATATTTTTTTAAAAGATCTTTTTTTTCTAAAAAAAGATGTTTTTCATGTAATAATAAACAAAAAAGTATTTTTATATTGTTATACCCAAACATAATTGTTATACACAAACAAACTCAAAGACACTAACAAGCAATGCAATCTTTAATTTCTTTAAACATAAAGAAAAATAAGTTGTATTGCTTGTTAGTGTCTTTGAGTTTGTTTATGTGAACTTTTAAAAAAATATCTTTTTTCGAATTATTTTTTTTAAAAGATCTTATGAAAAAGTAAAAGTAATTTTATGTTTGGGTATCTCATACAAAAAGATCTTTTTATTTATCAATTATGTTTGGGTATAACAATATAAAAGTACTTTTTTGTTTATTTATTACATGAAAAACATTTTTTTAGGGAAAAAAGATTTTTTAAAAAAAGATGTAAATTACAGCTTCTCAAAAAAGATGTTTTTCTGATTTTTCTAGTGCTTTTACTTTTATTACTAGAAATTTGTCAAACACGCTAAAAAATAAAAAAAAAGATTATTTTATCAAAATAATGACGCTCAAACAAGTAATTTATCAAGAAGAATACAAAATACACTAATTAAGTGTCTTTCGATACAATATTTCTATTTATACCTTATCCATCAGATATAATTTTATATCTTTGAATTTTTGTTTCTATGTCTGTTCCTGTAAACAAACACAACTCAATATACTAAAATTGTTTTGCAATTTTTGTCTCACTAGAAATATGTTATTTAGCTTAAAATAAGAATTTGATAGATCGTGATTGATAAATATAAAAAAAAAATTATAAAATTAAACTCTCTTAATTATGCTCACAAATTTAAGTATATTTTTGCAATATCGTCTCTCTTCTTTATGGTTTAATACAAATGATCTTAGGTTAAGAAATTTAAAAATTTTCGAACGCTATCATGTTTTTGTTTCAAATGCCTAACATTAACATGCCTATGTGGTTTACCATTTGCTTAAAGAAATTAAAGATATTTTCTTGAAGATATAATTTATTTAATAGTTGTTTATTTTTACTGTTAAATTGATAATTTTTCGCTCTAAAAAAAATATGTGTTCAAAGAAACGGTTTGGCTGAAAATTTAACTCATTTTTTTCGCCAATAATTTATCTATTCTAGATTTGATATAATGCCTGATGTTGGTTAGAAATAGAATCCAATTCAATATAAAATTATAAATAATTAAGATTTTGATTAGTTTTAGTTTTGATTAGTTCTAGTTTGAATTGGAAAAGATTGGATCCCAATTTTTTTAAATTGATTTGAATTTAAACACTTCGAAACACAACCATTTTAAACTGAGCAAAGATATATTTACCAAAAAAAACAAAAAAGTTAAGAATCAATGAAAGATATTTAAATATCATATATAATCAGCTCGAAGTGGAGGGTTAGCCTCATTCTTTTCTTTTTGTTGTTTGAATTTTCCCTTGTGACTTATATGGCCGAAATTGATCGATGGTCGAACCTTCATCCTGATCTTCTGTATCAAATCACAGAGCATCTGTATTCCTACGATGATTACATTCGACTTCGATTGGTTTGTAAGGAATGGAACTCTAAACTTTCGAGCATTCCAAATCATAAAAGAAACCCATGGCTGTTGTTACCTGGCACTACTCACGACTCTTATTTGAGCCATATTCTTGAAAAGGAGCAGATCTACCATGTTATGATCCCCGATTTTGATATTAATGACAACCTAATTCGTGGTTCTTGTCATGGATGGTTAATTACTGTTGTGATATCCGAGGGAGCAATACGAATGTTGAATCCTTTTACTAAGACTCACATCGATCTTCCTCCCGTTTCAACTTTTCCAGATGTGGTTCGTTATCACCCTGACCGGCACGGAGATGAATATGTTCTGGTGGATCTTTATGACGATGTGATCTATAATCTTGACGCCATTAGTTTTCATAAGTATGAGATTCAGAAGATTGTGATATCCTCCCCTCCTGACAATGACGACTTCATGGCAGTGGCTATATATAAAGAGTGCGGCAAGTTGGCCGTTTGTAAACTGAATGACAAGAGATGGACACATATTCCAACTGAACAGATGTCGACATTTTTTCAAGATGTCATATTTTTCCAAGACAAGATATACGCCTTAGACGATGATACAAGTCTGTATGAGTTTGATAAGAAGGTCATTATGGACGAACTAGGGAAGAAGCCCCGGCCTCAACTAGTACCGCTACTGACCTCCATTGGAGGAATGTGTGAAGCCCCGCCTCCTGCCAAATTGACCATGTACTATACTTGCAGCATGAACAAGTATGTGATTGGTTGTGTTGATGGCAGTTTGTTAATGATAGTTAAACATAATGATTGGGCTATGGAAATGCTACACGTCTGCAATAAATTTGATGTGTTCAAGTTGAACAAGAATTCAAAAGAATGGTCAAGAATGCATAGTTTAGAAGATTATGCAGTAATGATTGGATATAATTCGTCTGTTCAGATGTTTCCTGGCAAATCCCCATATTGCAAGGGAAATCATATATACTACACAGACAACCAAGTGGTGTTGTACACTCTAGGCAAACCCAGCCTGCAAGATATGGGCATCTTAAACTTAGAAGATACAAACACCAACGAAATACTACCAAATGTGGAATGGGTGTGTCCTCCAACTTGGTTGTTACCCTAATGGAGGACTCCTTTATTTATTTACTTACTATCTACCACAGTTTTTTAGTGGTTTTTCTTGCGCTTTATAAAAGTTATTTCTTAGTCTTCTACTTTACAGGAGTTAGTTAAAAGTAGTTAAAATAAAAAGTTTATATTTATGTGTTTATTTATAAATTTATGTATTATTTTATTATAATTTAATTATTTCAGTTAAACTATGATTGAATTATCTTAAATTATTTGGTATAAAGTAGTCTCAAACTTTAAATAATTTTGAATCTGAAAAAAATTTGGATTTTAGATAGTCTTAGGCTGAAGCAAACTTAGAGAGTTAGAGTTTAAATAGACTTAAAACTCAAATATATCTAACTCATTCTTATTTTCTCCAACCATGATTTGCTTTATAACTATTAAACTCTTTCTAACATTGACGGTTGACTACTTTTGACTCCAATTATTAAATTTTTTTTTCTGACTTTGACTCTTGAGATATTTTTTATTGTGATCGTGGAGATCTTTTGAACTCCGGCTATTAACACAATAATAATTTTTTAATAATCACCAAATAAAAAAAAAGAAAAAAAAATTCATACATAACTTAGATATCTTAATCTTTGATATTATAGAATCTTCCTTTATAGTGAAAAGCATATATAACACATTTAGTAAAATCGAACATCAATAAACATATGATTAAAGAATTTCTATTACTATTATTATTTTTAAAATTTAAACACAAAATCATTTATTAAGAGATAAAAACTTAACTAATTTGATATTTATTATTAGGATTTAATTAACATGTACTCTTATGATTAAGTTATAAATTAAAAAAGTTTTTATAAAAATAATATAAAATTTAAATTCTCAATGTATTTGGTGAGTATTTATTAAAATAAAGTATTTCAAACTTTTTATCACTAATAACCTTAATTTATATCTTAAGAGATAGGCTAGTTAAATCCTTATTATCATTACACGCATTTAATAATAATAATAATAAAAATAAAAATAGTAAATTAAAAGTTACAGATTTGCATCTTTTAAAGTTTAAATTTCATTTTAGAGAGTAAAGTGTGATCTTCTACTATTGAATAGTTTCTCTTTTATATTTATTGTTGGTTCCACCTATAAAATCAATGGTGAGAGATCACACTTTATTTTCTAAAATAAAATTCAAACTTTAGAGGATTCAAATCCAAAAATTTCATTAATATCTATTACTCTACTAGTAAATCATAAATGCTATATGTAGACCCTTCTCAAATAGTCATATTTGTGGACTAAAACCCCATAGTGGTCCTCGAGATTGACGCCGTGCACTAAAATTGTCCCTGAGATTCAAATTTCACCAATTACGTCCCTGAAATTGTGAAAATTGCACCATAGTAGTCTCTGACCCGTTTTCCGTTAACGGCGCGATGACGTGGCTTGATGATGTGGACCTTTGGTGACACGTGTCACCCCATGGTTTGTCCACGTGTAACGGTATGCTGACGTGTCGGTCAACGACACGTGGCATGTTGACGTGGATGAGTATGCCACGTGTCACAGTGCTATTTTGCCACGTGTCAGATTATGCCACGTGTCGCAATGCTATTTGTCCACGTGTCATCTACTATGTCATCGTTACATGTGCATCAAATTGGTCCCTTACTTTGCATCAAATGACTCATTTTAGTCCCTGAAATTGAATGTCGTGCACCAAATTAGTCCCTTCATCATTTCTTTCTAATTTTTTTTTATAAATTTAAACTTCTCATTATATATTTGAATACACTAATTTTAATTACATTTTTTATTATACATATTTTATAATAAATTTTTTAATTAATAGTGTTAACTTATATCATTAGAGTACATGTTAACTAAAACCAAAACTTTATTATTACCTCTTGTGTTTATTTGTATCTGTTTTAATGCTGTTCAAATCATGATTATAATAAATACTTATATTGATTAATAGTGTAATATATAAAAAAGCCGCCTAACTAAATTATAGATAAAATGAATTATTATAATCGACAGTATAAATCTATCTTATTAATTTAGTGAGAAGTTAATTATATGAAAAATCAGACATTCTTAATAAATATTTTATGAATACTTGATAAGGCACTAATTAACTAATATAAATTCGTTATTAATTAATATAAATTCGTTATTCCCATCCATTTTAAGAATGTCCGATTTTCCATATAATTAATTTCTCACTAAATTAATAAGATAGATTTATACTGTTGATTATAATAATTCATTTTATCTATAATTTAGTTAGGCAATTTTTTTATATATTACACTATTAATCAATATAAGTACTTATTATAATCATGACTTAAACAGCATTAAAACAGATACAAATAAACACAAGAGGTAATAATAAAGTTTTGGTTTTAGTTAACATGTACTCTAATGATATAAGTTAACATTATTAATTTAAAAATTTATTATAAAATATGTATAATAAAAAATATAATTAAAATTAGTGTATTCAAATATATAATGAGAAGTTTAAATTTATAAAAAAATAAGAAAAAAATTGATGAAGGGATTAATTTGGTGCACGACATTCAATTTCAAGGACTAAAATGAGTCATTTGATGCAAAGTAAGGGACCAATTTGATGCACATGTAACGATGACATAGTAGATGACACGTGGACAAATAGTATTGCGACACGTGGCATAATCTGACACGTGGCAAAATAGCACTGTGACACGTGGCATACTCATCCACGTCAACATGCCACGTGTCGTTGACCGACACGTCAGCATACCGTTACACGTGGACAAACCATGGGGTGACACGTGTCACCAAAGGTCCACGTCATCAAGCCACGTCATCGCGCCGTTAACGGAAAATGGGTCAGGGACTACTATGGTGCAATTTTCACAATTTCAGGGACGTAATTGGTGAAATTTGAATCTCAGGGACAATTTTAGTGCACGGCGTCAATCTCGATGACCACTATGGGGTTTTAGTCCATATTTGTGTCCTAATTAACTAACTAATGAAAAAATCTAGAGGCTAATGTACTTACTAGATAAAAGAAAAATGAGTAATTCTTTATTGTTAAATAAAATCTCACAGCATTAAAAGAGAAGACACAGCGAGGAAGTTGCATAGATAGCCTTCCATGGTTGTTATTAGTACCAAGTAGTTAGTAGTATCAATATCCCTGCATAAATAAATAAATAACAATAAGAATCTGTTTAAAATTTTATTTCTTTTGAACAAAATAAAATAAAATGAGAAATTAACATTCTGAAATTAAAATTTAGACTCATGTACTTACAGGCTAACAAGATACATTCTGGCTTCTGCCTATCAAGTGCTCCAGCAGCAGGTTTTATGCACCATGCACTAAGCCACTTCTCTTTAATTGACATAATTATTTCAATTAATAAATCAAGAATTACAATGCAAAAAGACAGGACTAATGTCACATATGATGTACACTTAAAAAAATAATTTAATATAGTTCCTTTATCATCTTAAACCAGAGTTAGTTGGTGGTATACAGTTATCAAAGTTCTTAAACACACCAATACAAGATGTACTTTAAAATTAAGCAATTTCAAGTGGAAAAACAATTTGTATGAAGAGATAATTCAAACTTACATTAATTATTGTAGTATCCAACTATAAAGTTTTTTGTCAGTCGTTTATTTACAATCTGTATATGAAATCAACAAGGTAGTCAGCATCCAATTCATTATAAATGAATCCATTAGTTCTGAAAAAAAAAAAATACAGTAACAATTTTTAATATCAGAGTAATACTAATGTACAAGTCTTTTTATGAATTAAAGTTCAACTAAATTAAATAACCGATAACTGATATTCGTTATGTTAGATCAATTTAATTAGATTTAGTTAAAAAAAATTTAAATGTGTAGCATTATTCAAGTGGTAAATTATAATTCCTCTTACATGGTGGACAGAGAGACGGTCCAGCTAAGTCATAATTAATCATCAAAGCAGCTTTTGAAAAATAGCCTAGAAGATGCAAGAACCATATGAATTAATTAATGAATAATCTGTATTATGAATCAATTATTTCAATAAAATAAAATAGATTAACAGCTTTAAACAAATTAAGCTCACTCACCAGAATAAGCAAGGTTGGAAGAAGGCCACTTATCCATTGTTTGATGCACAAAAGCTCCATCCATTTTCCCTGGCAAGTAATATACAGTAACATATCAACACATTTATGTTTAAATTTCATTGCAATTTATACGCGACAAAAACACAGATCAAAATCGTAGTTGATGATGATATGGAGAATATTGTAATTATATTAGAACAGAACAGAAAATCGTTTTTGGTTTCTGTTCTTTATTGGAAATTTCGCTGTTAATCGCGATCATCAAAGAAATAAAATTACGGTAAGTTGAGATCGAGGACAATCGCTGCAGCGGCGGCGCGTGACGACGGAAAATCGGAGAATCAACAAATCACTAATTGAATTCCACACAGGAGAAAGATAAAGTGCAGAGTGTGTGAAGGCGCGTATTTAGAAGTAGATCTGATTCGCATTCACACAACACGTGTTCCGTTTTTGGAACACCTAATCATAATGCTTTTGAAATTTGTATCTTATTCTTATCTTACTTCAATTTTAATGATAAGTTAAACATTATTATTATTATTATTATTATTATTATTATTATTATTATTATTATTATCAATTTATCATTTTATTAATTTAGCAGTGATGCGACTCGGCATTTCTCATTGTTCTACTGGATGGATGGTCCCAAAATCATGCATGAAATGTAAGTTTGAAGTTAAAGCATTTTTATTTGATTTGCTTTGCTTGTTATCATTACCTTCAATTTGCAGAATATTGCAACATAAGTCTCACCTTGTTTGATAACTTTGGGAACCATGGATTTGGATTTCTTGATGATGCATCTGAAGTTCCTTTGGTGGTGACATTTTTCTAACATTGCACACAACATATAAATAAATCTCTTAACCAAATACCTTTTTTACAATGAAGATTATATATATAGATACATATCCTAGTACTAATATGATGACTCAAATTTTCTATTGTACTCATTAACCCATCCAGATGGTGTGTGAGAATCACACCAAGTTACAGTTTCATTTTTCATGTGGATGAAGCGAGTACAAGAAAAAATGACTTAGAACAAAGATTTTTCCTTATAATAACTTCAAGTAACATTAGAAACACAAGAGAATATATACTATTTCTTTTAAAGAATATTAGTAATTGCCTGTGGCATTCAAAACAATGATGGAGGGGACGGCCAGGACACAAGTTGAGTGCAGTGGCTGCATTTTCCTTATTGTCATACCTTGATAAAATCATATCCATTTTTTTTTCTCCTCCTTAATCAATGACTAGCTAGTGAAACAATGAATGTGGTTTATAAGAATGATGACTATAATCTATATATAAATTTTTGATGAAAATGAATCTATACTTCTGGTTGGTCTTGTGGTTCGAAGACACGGTTGTGGCAGCTGGGATTGCAAGGGTAAGCACAATCGATCTGCCGGAAAGACTTTCGTTCAAAGAACCAATCTGCTACAGCCTTTGCAATTGTCTGCACATTGTTATGTACACAAGTTAACCATTGAATCAGCTGGATAGAGAAAGATTGAGGGCAAATTACATTGACCTCTCTTGAATTTGAAGAAATTCATTGCAATTGGATTTGTCAAGTGATATTGAGTATTGAGTATGTCATTATCTAAATCTCATAGGAGATCAATTTATACTTTCAGAAATAGATAGGAGTCAAGTTGAATTTTACAAAATCTCAAGGGAGATGAGTGTAATTTGCCTATAATAAAACCAGAAGATATGAGAAAGCTGATTATATAATGTTTATAATGATGCATTCAGCTTCTTACTGTCTTGTTCAACAGGGGAGAGTCAGTTCTGAACCATGTTTCCTGCATTTCAGTTTGGCAATGGGCATAGCATGAATCTATGAACATTCCTTTGGATGGAGAGTTGCCTAACACAGTCAGTGCCCTTAGGAACTGTGTCCTAAACCCTGAAAAATCATGAATTCAAATGTGATGTCATAAAATGTTAGATGATCTTATGTCAAATTATTAAGGGTTTCAGCAGATTTCCAAGAGAGACAATTTATCGAAGATCAGGATATTCACCTTGCATCAATTCAAGTTGATCAGGTGAACAGTTATTTATATCAAGTTTGCAGCTATGCCAATGGCCTTCAGGATCAGCAACTCCTGGTGCCAGAATGTTCTTAATCTGAATCAAAGCAATAAGGATCAGGAAGAAAGACTAGAAGGATCTCATCAGGCAATGAGAGCTAGTAGCAATAACATTAAATGACAAGTTCAGTGCAGGGGTGAGTTATCAAAGATCCATATGTTGATACTGACATAAAAAGACTAAAGAGTGTGTGGAATAATCTTGAGCCAATTCTGATAGTATCACAGTTTTTCAGGTTAAAATCTTAAGTCAAGCATGACCGACATATTAAGGAAAATTAATATGCAAGTAAACTGTTGTCTCTGACCTGCCATGAGTCATATGCTGCATTCACAAAGAAGATTGGTGTTTTGATTTGGGATACCAAATACTGTGGGAAGAAGCACTACAACATTTTCCACATTAAAGTATTAGTAACTTCAGGAATTTACAAATGTAGAATCTAAAACTAAAATGATCAAACTTACCAGCCCTGGACTAAGTCTTGAAGTGCAGGACGGAGGCAAATTCTTCGCAGAGCCCTGCAAAAGAAAAAGAGGAAACAAACCACACCTGAATATTTTAGAACTTGTACCTCCCTTAGATGAAAGCTTCAGAAAGTATCTTTCAAATGAAAACTGGGACTTTTCTGTAAAATGCAGGAGATAGATGCTAGTGCATTTTTAAGTTGGAGAATAGTACATACATGTGTTGCAACAATTTGACTGAAGAATTGTTCAATGTGTTGTGTTCCAGAGACATCCCGTCTGTTGTACCACATTAACATATTCTATCACAAAATGATCTAAGGAAAAGTAAAAACAATCAAGAGAGGCTAAGTGGAAAGAAAAGTAAAGGATCTTACGTGTTAATAAAGTAACCGGCATCTGAAAGGCATTTAACTTTAGCTCCTGCTGGCAATAGAGCTCGGAAGCGATCACAATGCAATATCGAGGTCAATCCTCCAGCTGAACATCCAGATATGATAGCCTGCAGTTATAGTGATAAGTTTCAGTGACTAAAAAAAAATTAATAGAGGAAGAAGAAAAGTAGTCGCAAATCATCGATGTCTCTTACATTTTGAGCATTTTTCATTCCTTTTGTAAGTAAATCCTGCATGACAGTAGCAAAAACCCTTGCCCCTCTGAAGTGCAATTGAGTTGTCTGATTTATACACCATGATATTTTATAGTCTAATCAGAACCAAAAATAGGAAATACAATTTGCAAGTGTTTAATGCTTCTCTTGATAATTCAACTAAGAGATTCCTTTTGAGTATTGCAGAACTCACTGGATTAACTTCTTCCTTGTCACCAGTAAATGAAGAACCATCACAGTACCTAACCTTGACTCTGTTCCAATTATAGAAATCTGGAATCAACAACTTTCATTATTAGAAACCTAAGCAAATGTGAATTGATGAAGGGAAAAAATAAAACATGATCTATTGACTAGTAGAAAATACCTGGATTAAAAATTCTTCTGTTATTTAAAATTCCTGAAAAGGCAATTTGCTTAGCCATTTTCTTAGATGAACCTAAACGACCGTTCTTTCGAGCAAGGCAAGTAGTAACATTGTTACACCATCCCCCACCCTAAAATAAACCAAATGAAGTTCATTGGACCGAGTAGACATTTAAGAATCACTTTACATATGAATCCAAACTTGAGAGAACATTTGTTTTGGCAATCTCCATAGACCATGGTAAATGAAAATCATAATCACGGCTAAGAATTTTCAGGTTCAACAACAGAAAAGCCACTTAGAAAGCTTCTAGTTCTTATGGAATTGGAATTAAGATTGGGTTTTATCTTTCCAAAACAGTTCTTTCACCCCTCTGCCATTATGCCAAAGCAATTAGTTTAATCATAGTGATACAAGCAAAAGAAATAAATATTTTTTCGTTGTTTTAAAACAGAAAGAAAAACAAAATAATGAAAGCAATGTTTTCTTGAGTTGGTAATTGGTGAAGACTTATTATTGATGCCAGTTTGCAGAAAGGGACAGGACACACCTCAAACTGAACTAACCAATTGTTTATCCCTTCTCCGAATCCCCTATCAAGATGGTAAGCTGGTGCACTCCCATCCAAACAAACTGCAGAGTAATTTTTAGGGGGGAAAAGTTACCAAATATGATAATAAACTAACTAAAATAGAACAGCTCAACAAGGAAAATTAACTTCTATCAGACGTAGCGAAAAATTCCTCACCGGCTCCTTTTGTGACCGCATTCTGGACAAAAGTGATTGGAACATAAGAAGCTTCTGCCTTCAGCAATAGAAGTACACAAAATAGAAGGCATAACCATTTTGTGCAATCCATCATTCTGCTACAAATCCAACAAATAGACTAAGGAATGCAAAGTAACTTATGTAGAAGTATCAAATGAGGGCATATACTAATTTTTCCATAAAGCCACGTTTTATTTTTGGCCAAAATGGAAAGACAAAAGCCACAAGCATCCTCATGAGTTGGCAATAAGGATAATAAGAACACATGTAAAAGGGAAAATTTTTGTTTGCCAAAATTGGATGAATTAATTTATGCCATCTTGCCAACCATTTTAACTTTTTCACCTCAACTTCAACCTACCACTTACCAAAAGAGCAAAACATTTTACTCCTAGTTATTGTTGTTTAAGAAACAAATGAACCAACCAGTTAGATTTATACACAAGCAAAAACATCACATATGGACAAGCAAAACGCCAACTCTGGTATTCCTTTTCTTTCTGATTCAGACTTAAATCTTTTGGAGAGACTTTTTTTCCAAGTTACCAATTTAGAAGAAAGATATGCAGATATAATAAAAAAATAAAACCTAAATTAGTGTACAAAGTTATCCTAATCTACCTATACTTAAATAAAAGATCTTAATACTTCTTTTAAAATTTAACTCATGAACTCAGGAGCATAGAATTGCTTCACCAATTCATCATAGAAAACTTAATGCGATCAATGAATAGAGTTAAATTGTATAAAAAAAAACTCAGAGCCCAGAAAACCAAGTATTAAAGCAAACGCAGAGCGAAGTTAATGGCAATGCCCCCATCGGTTTAATACTTTAATTCACACACAAACTAGAAACTTCCAGAAACAAACAAGTATGAGAGAATTCACAAGACAGCAAAAGCTATGAACAATTCAATGAATCAAACAATCTTCTCCAGTGCACAGTATCACAAAAATTATCAATGATCCAATGGTATTAATGAACAAAAAAAGCGTGATGTGCAGAAAAGATGAGTAAGAATGATAAGTGCACTGTGTACCTGAAACAAAGAATGAGGTGGAAAATGCTCAACGGGTTGAATCGAAGGTGCTGCTAAATTTTGCTACATACAATGAAGGAATATGAATATGAATGTGAATGAAGAGAGGGTAGTAGCGGTGGTTGAGGGTGGTGGCTTATAAAAAAAAATGGTCCAGTGTTAATGTTTATGTGAGAGATGAATCAATGAATGAATGAATGAACACTGGTTTTAAAAAATTGATTTTTTTTTAATTTATTATTTGTGAATGGAGGGAAAATTGGTGGGTTAGTTCCTGAATTTATCGTTGTGGAATTGTGTTGTTGCTGTGAAAGCGAAAGTGTACCAGTTAATATCAGAATTTTTTATTTTATTTTATTATTATTATTTATTTTTAGATTTTGCTAGATAAACAATAACTTTTGTAAATAATGTGAATAATAGCTTCTAGAAAAAATAAAAAAATATTCTACAAAAAATTACTTCCTAAACTTTAATATTAGGATACCTATTTGCATCTGTACATTTCTTGAATATTCAGTCATTGTTAACTATGCATGAGTAAATCCAATCAAAAGAAATAATTATCTAATTAAAAATAATGAACATAATAATCTGTATACCTATTTAATTAAACATTCGACATATTTATTATTCACATTGTTTAGTATTCTCATTGTTTACTAATATTTTTCTTTTAATTTTCTTTTTTTTTTTGGCTAAGATTTTAGGCGGAGAAGCAAAAGAGCCGACACTCATTCGCGGAGAAAAGAAAATAGGCGCACCAAAAAAATGTGTATTGTTTAAACTTTCAATGCTTTTGTCTCTTCTTTTTTAATATTTCCACCGTTTTATTCTCTGTCGTCATAATTTTAATCACGGCCACCAACACAGCATCACCACTCCCAATTTATTTGGGCAAATCAGGGCTTTTTCTTCTTAATTAATCATTAATTTTAATTGAATTTAATTCACATGTGTCTTAAAGACATAAATTAAAATGATTATTAACAAAAAGTTTTAAATATTTTATTTTTATAAATGTACAATAATTATGTTAAAAACTAAATTTGACATATTTTTTTAATTAATAATTTTAATTTGTATTTTTGAAACACATATTAGCTGAATTTATTTTAATTTGTATGACTATTAGTATAAAAAATTAATTTTAGATGTTCTAAAATAATAAAATAAGAGATTAATTATTATTAATTTTTATAATTCTTATTATGTGTAAATTTTATCATCTTAAATTTAAGAATAATTAATTTTTTTTATATTAAAAGAGCTTGATCTAAAAGAGATTTTATATAAATAATTAATTATATTATTATGTTAACAAAAATAATTAATAAATTTATTTCTTAAAATGCTATCTAAGTATATAAATCTAATTAATAATTATGTAAAATTTTATACATTATCACTACGCGTTTAATTTTTATATCCTGCCCATGTAAAAGTTTTACAAGCTATCTAATGTTGTATTGTGGCATCATCAAATTAAAAGTAACAAATTTTAATATAATTTTGTAATTTTCCGTCGTTCTTCTCTTCAAATACCCCTAAAGTAATTTTTAATTCTTAATTGTACTGAGTTATAATTCAAATGGCATAATTTTTTTATATTTAATTAAGAGATTACAGATTCGAATCTCTTATCTTTAATAAAAAAATATATATTAATATTATTTTGGAGGCATAAGAACTTTATATGGAATAAACTTTTAAAATAGTCCACTGATGACTTTTGACTTATGCTCGTTAATTTTCTATTGAATAAATCCATATAAAATACAGTACCATGAACCTGAAATTAAAATACGAAAGAGGAATGAGCCATCGTCATTGGTCGTGGTACTCGTACAGTTCAAGACTCGATAAATGATTAATTATTTGTTTACAGAGAACAATATTGATATCGTCGTTAGTTTTGTTTTATTGGAGTTAGATCCGACCCGAATGTTCTCCCCACCAATTAATGGTTCCAATGTGCAATCCTATTCTTTGGCGCCGACTATATTAATGTTTTGGAAGAATTGTAAGTGTACCGAGTATATTAGTTTTCTAATAAATTTTAATGGTTGATATTAATTATAAAAAAATATATAATATATATTAATTAAAATTAATAGTTAAGATTACTACAACACTAATATTTTTGATAATTTTTTTTTTTTTAATTCAAAGCCCACTTTTGGAGCCATGTTCCCATAATCCCATGCACCCAACCCTATTCTTACTATCCCACCTCACCTATGCTTCCCTTTCATTTTTTTTATTTCTTTATTTTTTGTGAGACACTCTTGTGAAATATTCTCATTCTAAGAATTTAAATCGTTAGGTAAAAATATATAAGTAATTATATATTTAACATATTTTTTTAAGAACAATAGTTGAGTTATTTTTGTAAATTTCAAGCTCATAAATTTAAAATATAAAAATAACTACTGATGTAATAAACATATTAGATTATATATATATTACATTTTTTAGATGTAGTCTTTTTTCAAATTTTGCATTAATGCAAAATATTATTGTACTGAACTATTTTTTATGTTTAAATTATCTAATATTATATTTAATTATATAAAAAATTTAAATTATAAAAATATATAAATAATTATATATCTAATAATATAAAGAATAAACTCTCAATTGATAAGTTGCTAGTCATCAAGAGACAAATATATTAACAAATTAGTTTTTTGGGCTTTTGGCCCCTCATCCAATAAAAAAAAAAATAGCTTTTAGCATAACATATTAGAGAAAGACCAATGAATCACACATTTTTCTCTTACTTGAATATTAGAATGTAATTTATTTAATTGGAAAGCAAATTAGTTATTAAAAATGGTTAGAGATGAATTTATATATTGTCAGTGGGATATATATTTCAGAAAAGAGCCTTATCTAAAAAATATTTGAATTATTCGTTGTGTTAGGTAATTTTTTTTAATATATAACTTTAGTCAAGAATTTAGGAGTTTAGGTTATGATCATGATTGTGGCCTAACAATATAATCATGTATTGTGTGTTGTTTTTCAAAACTAGCACCCAATTTTCAGGTCGCGGATGAATTTTAGCATCACTAATTATAATAGTATGCCCGCCTTAAATTTTATCCTGCGGAGACATTAATCAACTTTGAATTTGATGTAATCCAATAATCCATTGAGATGATATATACACATGGAAAATTAAATGAAACAAAATTGTCTCGGTAAGTTATAACCATGGAATAATTGTTTTAGAAAAACACATGCATGACTATAATTATATAATATATTCAACATTAATATCAAAATCATTTTACACTCCAAATTACCGTACATGTGGCACCATTTTTATCCGCTGTATATCATGAATGAAGACGTTAGGACAATAAAACCAGCTGGCTGGGGTTGCACAACGTGCGCGAAGAGAGTGTTTTTGTCGGACGTTTTCGGATAGTTGGACGGTATCGAATGATGATTTTCACGGTGTCAGTACAAAAAAAGTGGAAGAGACTGCCAAAAAAAAAACGAAATACGTTTTTCACACGCATAAAATAAAAAAATACGTAACTTCTCCATAACTACATCCTTATTTTTTTAAAATTAAAAATAAAAAATTAATTAAATTAATTATTAATTGATTATAATTTTATTTTAATCCCTATTATATATAGAATTTTTTATTTAAATAAATAAAATAAAAGCATTAATTACCGAAATAAATAATTTTAAAAAAATTATGGATTTGTGTTTTCCAATCATAACTTGTTTACACTGTAAACGAGATACATGGAGTTGTGTTCCATCGGCTATAAAAGGATGTGTAACACTTGGTATTCTTCACAAACTTTTCGTATCATATTTCTCACAAATACAAGGCATTAATGGTCAGTAATAGTCCGTACATAGTTGTGTTTGTGTATCCCAATTACCGTATGAAAATGGCGACAACAGGGTGACATTTGAGTGCGAGGATCCGATATTGTTTCACACTCAGCGTGTGAATACGTTGTTGGATTTGAAGAGATTGATATTAAGCAAGTTCGGTGGTACAGAGACGAGGGAGATCGGAAGGGTGGCGTATAGGTTGCTGGCCCCATGGGTAACAGAGTCTTTCGATTTTGACTATTCCGACTTCAAGGGGACAAGCATGTGCGAGTGATGTTCGACATCCATGGGAGGATCATGGTGGAGCAAGTAATGGAGCTATTCGCAGAGGTGGGACACAGTGGCAGTGGTCCTTCCGTACACTCGACCTATGTGCAGGACGACCGACCCCTCGCACCACCGCCCATTCATGTCGCCGTTCCAGTGGATGAGGCAGAGGAGGGCGAGGAGAATTCGGACGAGGATTACGTGGCAGACAGTGGTGATAGCGACTTGTCCGATAGTGGGGATGAGAATGAGTGTGTTCTGTAGACACCTGTTCCGACTGCAGCCCGCCACGTCCTGCCTCCACCTCTTCCAATACCGGCACTTTCGGCAGTTTCGTCTCACTATCACATTCTGGATTTGGACGCCATGCATGAGAGGACTCCGTTTCTTGACACGGGTGAAGAGGATCATGACCTAGATGGCGGTGTTGAGTTTCGGGTCGGCCACAAGTTTAGAAACCGAGAGGCAGTGCTTCAGGGTGTGAAGAACTACAGTATTATGAGGAATGCGGAGTACCAAGTGATCAAATCAGACCGGATAAAGTACCATATGCAGTACCGTCAAGCTGATCATTGGTGTCAATGGAGCCTCCGTGTAGCCCTTCGACAGAACCTCAGATACTGGTAAGCTTAAGTTTACCTGTGCCTCTCATTACTTCTATACGATATACTAAATAGGTGTACGACATGGCTAAAGCAATCACGTGTTGTTGTGTTCAGGGAGGTTCGGAGGGTGGGTGGAGTGCATAGTTATCTAGCACCCATCATGTCTCAAGACCATCGTCAGCTAGATAGCAGTCTGATCTGCCGGGTTATCTTACCGTTGATTCAGTCCAACCCTTCTGTTAACATTCCGGTTTTGGAAGGTGCAGTCCAAGCAAGCTATCACTTCAAACCGTCCTACAGAAAGGTATGGATGGCCAAGCAGAAGGCAATTGCACAAATCTAGGGGGATTGGAAAGAGTCGTACAATAAGGTTTTCAAGTTGCTTCAGGCACTGCAGAGCTGTTTTCCTGGTACCATTTGTGACTTACGCGTCAAACCATTATACGATGGACACCTCCTGGTACGTGACTGCAGTATGTTCGACAGGGTATTTTGGTCTTTTCCGGCATATGTCGAAGCCTTCAAGCATTGCAAGCTCTTTGTCTCTGTAGATGGTACGCATCTGTATAGCAGGTATGGTGGTGTGTTGCTTATTGCGGTGGCGCAAGATGGGAATTGCAACATCCTACCTATTGCTTTTGCCATTGTGGAGTCCGAGAGCACCGAGTCATGGTCGTTCTTCCTAACTAATATGAGACGCCACGTCACCCTACAAGAGGGCATGCTGGTTATCTCTGACAGATCTCAGGCTATCAAGGCTGCGCTTAGCTCCATTGACAGTGGTTGGCATCCCCCAAGAGCCTACCATGCTTACTGCATAAAACACATGGCTGCGAACTTCATGACTCGGTTTAAGTTAGCCGAGGGAAAGAGGTACCTCATTAATGCTGCTTATAGTCCAAGCAAGTCCGGTTACGAGTGGTACATGGATGCATTGAGAGGAGTCTCGCATACAATGGTTAACTGGGCTGGTCGTTTTAGGAAGGAGATTTGGCTACAACATTGCGACAACGGGCATCGGTTGGGTCACATGACGACAAATTTGTCCGAGTGCATCAAAGCAGTGTTGAAGGGAACCCGGTACTTGCCGATTTCTGCCATTGTGCACATCACGTACGAGAGATTTCAGAAGTTGTTCGTGACAAAGGGCAGAGAGGTGCAGTCATAGCTCGCTGTTGGATGCCGATTCTTACAGAGACTATTGGCCGCCACTGAGAAGAATAAAGAAGGGATACCAAAGATGTGTGTCACTCACTGCGACAGGCAGGCATCAGTATTTGTTGTGGAGGAGCTTGAGCCGTTTGAGGGATGGGGGCGGTTCCTTCCGTGTTCGGCTATCGGAGGGCACATGTGACTGCGGCTTATTCAAGTCCCTGCACTATCCGTGCCGTCACGCACTAGCTGGGTGTGCCGCTGCTAGCATTGAGTGGGTCCCATACGTGCATCCTGTGTACAAACAGGAAGTTATTTTCAAGGTGTACAAGATAGAGTTTTCCCTATTCCAAACGAGTCGATGTGGGCGGAGTGGCATGAGACGAGGCTGTGTCCTAACCCAATAATGCATCGGAAGGCAACTGGAAGGCCCGTGTCCACCAGATTTCGGAATGACATGGACGAGACCGAGCGACATGAGAAGCGGTGTGGCCTGTGTAGGCAATACGGTCATACTAAAAGGGGATGTCTTAATCAGCCCACGGGAGATCTGTAGGTCGTACTAGGCTTGTATGTTTACCGATGTTGGCATGTATCTTTTTTTTATGTAGTGTGTTATCTAATGTTGTAGTAATAATGGACGTGAAACATTGTAACTTCTAATGAAAGGATTAACGACGAGTTTGTCACTTTATTGATATGTTGGTTTTTTTCCTTGAAAGGAACAGTAACATAAATGTAAATGCTCATGAGAAAGAACACGAATATAAATAACAATATACACAAACAAAGTACATCCAACTAAAATCTAAATGTACATACCATATACCTAAATCATAAAAAATGCATACATAAGCTTAATCCAACTATAGTACAAACATTACTACAATCTATCTCTGGTGTGGATCCTGATAGTAGCGCCTATGCCCAGTGCCACATGGGGGAGGCTGAGCCTGTCGCTGATGTCGAGCCGGTCGAGGATCTAAGCTCATGGCTGCCGGATCCTGCTGCATCTGAGGACGATACGGCTGCATCCCTCCTAACGATGGACCTGTGGCAAACTGGTGTAACAGAAGCTAAGTCTGCGGGTGTGGAGCTATTGGTGGGGTCACCTGAGGCTGAGACTGGGTCAGGTACATGCCATAGTCGTGGGAGGGAGTGTCGCGTACTGGCTGCCTCGCCGAAGACTCGTTTCGTATGAGGAGCCAGATGCCGGTGATATCTGCGGCATCCAGGAGGAGGTCTGGGAAGGAGCTGATGGGTGATGGTCCTCCGCGATGCAATCCTCCCTGCCTATACGTATGACTCAGCTAACCTATCCATGATTGGGGGCTACACCGTGTGTAGGAAAGTGTCGTCAATTAGAATCTCATCAAGGAGGACGTCCTCCTCCTGGTGGGTCCTGGGTGGACCTCCCTCATGCCAACCCGGTGGTGATGTATTCCAGGCTAGCCGAGACTGCTGCCCACCGAAATCGGATGAATGCCACGCTCCGTGTCTCGACGGAGGGGGAGGAGGTGGAGGAGTCGGTGCTGTCGGTGAAGCAACACCGTGAACTGGTACGTCTCCCTCATCCTCGTGACGGTCGAACTACGCCTCCTCCTCTGACTCTGCGTCACCCCTAGCCCGTTGAGGCCTGACCCTCTCCCTACAATTGTCGTACCACTGCTGGAGTCGCTCCGGGAACCAGACATCTTCACCACGACTAATGGTGGTCAGATACCTATTGTTAAACACATTAAGTAAATTAAATAGTATCACTATCAGAACAACAAACAACAACAACATATAACTTTGAAGAAATTAACCACGTTCATACCTGTCAAGATTCACTGGAATCCCTGGCATTGGCTGCTCCATTGAACTGTCGTTTCACCCGATCGACGTGGTGAAACTGGACAATGTTGAAGCAGACTAGCAGAATGGCCGACAACCATGTACCCCACTCCTCCTCATCACGGAACCAGTGTGGGCACAGGGCCTTCAGCGCAGGGTCATTGTACACCCTCCATGCAAACTGAATAAAAAAACGTGTAACAAAATAACAAGTATTACAAAACAACAGGTAGAAGGAAATAACAAAATATTTAATTTCATGACTAACCTTATTGAACCGTAACCGGTCAATCGATACCCTATGGTATAGGACCCTGGCCTAGTGCTGATCCCTACTCTACTGCTGCAATCCAACCAACCTAAAAGTAACCAAGATATATACAATTCATTAAGTAACAAACCATGCTAATTTACAACAATGTTTAACGCGAAGTGAAAAAGTAATATTTGGTTACCTCGCAGTTAGCGGGTACTGGTAGACTCCTTTATCTGGTGGACACCACTGAGAAAATCTCTGGTAAATCCAACTCATCAACAGCGGATTGCAATCGGCGATGTTCGTGACGCCCCGCTGTGCCGCCAAAGAGAGTGACTGGTAAGTCCAAGCTAGCACAGCAAAGCCCCATGATAACGCCTTGCACTCTGCGAAGTCCCGGAGAAGCGGTAGCTACCGTACGTGCACCAGGTTGTTGGACTTGTCTGTCAACAGATACCCTCCGATCAATAACATAATGTAGCATCAAGCATATTGTCGGAGGGTCTCAAGATCGTCGGTCGAGGGCATCTGGCGGACACGATAACGCAACCAAACCAACTTCAGCGTGAACGACTCCTTCCTTTGCGCCGCCTGCTGTGTCGCCACCGGAGGCCTGGTACCAAGTAGCTGCTCCACCATGGCCCACGTCTCCGTGTTGTACCACCTACCAAAGTCACGAAGGCACCCCCAACGGGGTTCCCGTGTGCACGTAGGCCTAGGTGGTACGCCACGTCCTGCAGGTTGATAGTGACCTCACCCCACGGGAGATCAAACGTGTGCGTCTCCGGACGCCATCGCTCCCCGAGTGCCGAAATCAGGGAATTGTCAAATGTGAAATCCCTGAGCGGCATCGTGTCGCCAAATCCAGCCTCAACCAGATACGGGACGATGACGTCCAGTGGAGGAAGGGCATGGCTGACTCGCCGAAGTTGTAGAAGGCGAGACCTCTGCAGATTGAAAAATAAATTTTTAACCTATAAAGAGATAATGATACATTTTTTTACTCTACTTAAGAACAAAGTACTACTAATACTTAGGAACGTACTACCCTGTGTCTACTCTATAGCTATCTCTAAATTATTTATATCGGTAAGCAAATCCTAATTAAGTCATACAAATCTTACACAAGCGAATATTGTTCTAAATTCATCATACAGTCCAACCCCGAAAGCATTTTACTCAGTGCTTGTCACTACAAGACTACCCTAACAATGTCCACATACTTAGATTAACCGAACATAACGCAACTAACCTCAAAGTCGGCCGCCCCGACATAATGCGACGTCTCATTTAGTCTGTTGATGTCCCCGTCGTTCCCCGCCTGGCGTGCCATCACCGTATCGGACTCAAATATGGTAGGAAACGGTTAAAAGATGGGAGAAAGAGTTTGACTGGGTCAAAGTGGGGTCCAAGAACAAACTTTAAACGACTTATACTTATAGGCGCCGTTCGGACTTATCTCATTTACAGTGTAAATGAAATAGCCATAGTGCAGCTGACGTGTCATATTTCGTTTACACTGTAAACGAGATAACGCAATATCATCTCGTTTACAGTGTAAACGAAATATAACTGAAGAACACAAATCGATAAATATTTTTAAAATTATTTATTTTGGTAATTAATAGTTTTATTTTATTTATTTAATAAAAAATCTATTATATATATTGTACACTAACTTTATACTTTTTCAAATAATAATTAAAATATTAACGTATATATACTCTCATACGCTAATTTAATTAAATATATAAAATTATATAATAAATAATAACTTTTAACTATTATGATGATAATATTTTGGATAAGTAATCACCTATTATTATTGGTGCTGGTTTGTTGTATGATTGAGGATTGTGAACCCCATGATTGAATGGAGAGACGACGTGGCAGCTGTTTATTTCTTAAAGGTTAAACCTCGACGGTGGTGCACCAACAACTGGCACGGCATTGACGGTGATTTCTTAAATGCTTACATTTCTATTTATTTTTAGCATTATTCCTTCCTGTGATTTAATTATTAGTACGTACCTTTCTAGTTATGTTAGTATCAATGTATAACATAGCATGATAGAACGTTTGCCTAAATAACTTGGTAGAAACTAGATAAAATAGGTAAGCATATATACATTGTTAAATTTAATATTAATATATTCCATTTAAGTAAATTTAATATTTTAGATGAATCTTTTAAAAATGAGTATAAAAGATAGTTATTTTTATTCATTTTGAGTGAATAATTTTTATACTGAAAAATATGTCTCGTAAAAAATAATTAACTTTTTTATTTAATAATTAAAAAATATATTTTTAAAAATAATTTATAATATTATATTAATAAAAACTCAATTATAATTAATTTTATATAAAATTAATAACTAAAATTTATTAAATAATTTAACAGATTTAATTAAATTATTATATAATAATTTTTAATTATTAACTTTACGTGAAACTAATTACACCTAAATGTCCACCTATTATGATATATATTACTCATTACAAATACGTATAATGTTGAGGTAATAGTAGATCAGTCCACTTAATATATTTTCTTTTGTAGAAAGTTTAATATATACCAAAAACATTAGAATAATGGGATGTGAAGCGACATAGTTACATTAAAAATAATAGTAGATATAGGCTGTTCCAATTGCACTTCCTTAGGTTCCTATTGTCTGAATTTTTCAGAGCTGTCAAGCAACAAGAAAAAGGTCATGGTTATGGGGCCTCAAAGGTTAACATGGCGCCAACCAAATATTTTTCTCCCTTTATGCCAAAAGTGTTTTTCTTAGTTTTCTATGTCCTCCACTTTAATTTTTAGATCAACCGAACAACGAACCTTCCCCACATAGATGCTATAGTGTTTATATTTGAAAACTAAATAATGAGAAATGTTGTGT
This sequence comes from Arachis stenosperma, assembly GCF_014773155.1. Taxonomy (NCBI): domain Eukaryota; kingdom Viridiplantae; phylum Streptophyta; class Magnoliopsida; order Fabales; family Fabaceae; genus Arachis; species Arachis stenosperma. The sequence continues at coordinate 2,753,252 of NC_080381.1, read as the reverse complement.
ACATTACATATATCCTACCACTTATTTAGTGCATATATATTTATTTATTGGCTGGTTGAATATAAAATTATTAGTGACTAATACATATAAAAGATGTGGTAATATCGTATATATTATCATGATAGATAAAATATAGATATAGCTATTATGTTAAATAATTTATTAGTTAAATATATTAAATTATTTAATAATTTTAAATTATTGTCATTTTTATATAATATTAAATTTATTTTATGTTTTATTAAAAATAAATAAAAAATATATGAAAAATTAATTTTTAATTAGTTAAGATTAATTAAATTTTTAGAATTTAGATTTATTATTTGAAATTTATGATTTAAAATTTAGATTTAAGATAAATAAAATAATTTTAAAAATATTTATTGACGTTAATTAAAATAATTAGTTATCTATTATTATTCAAACGAAAAATATATATGTACTAAATATACAAACTAGAATTAATAAGTAAGACCGCGTTTGTTCATGAAAATAGGACAATTACAAGATATTGATAACAAGACATAGAAGATAGAGGCATAAAATTATGTGTTCTTATATTTTGTTTGGTAATAAATTAAAATAAATTATAAAAATTTAATTTATTTTTATTTTTTCATTCAAAAAATTTGAGAAGTAAAATATAATAATAATAAAATATAATTATAAAAAATTGACCAGAATAATAAAAGAAAAAAATAAATTGTGTTTTTTGTTAATGTTTCTGTGTTCTTCCTATTAACATGAATACAAAATATATTAATTCAATGTCTTTAAACACCATATCTTTATCCATGTCTCGTTTATTAAGCACGTACGATTTAATATTTCTATATTCCTGTCTCAGTGTCCAGTCTCTAAAAACAAACGCACTATAAGGTAGCGTTTGTTTTGAGGTACTGAGATAGAGATTGAGAAAATGAGACTCAATATTATGTTTGTTGGTTCAGGTACTAAACTTTTTGTTCTATCTCTAAAATTTCAATATTTTAGTACCTCCAAAAAATAGGAACACGAAGAACTAAAATTTTTAGAGATTAAGACTAAAATTTTAATAACATTTTATAATTAAAATATCCTTATTTCAATTAATTAATTTTAATTTTATTTTTAATGTAAACTAAATTAAAATTTCATTCTTGTTTTAATTTCTCTCTTCCAAATACTACCTAGTTAATTATTTTCATAATTGTACATTATTATAGTTGAAGAATGCATCCATATCCATTATCTAATCTTCATCGCCTACAATTATATACTTGTGTGTCTACACTCCCTTTGACTTAAGAGTCATCCATGTGTGTATATATATAAATTAATGGAAATTATTATATGATGGAATCATCTCCCTACCTTGCCATGCACCTTCAAAACTTATATATGCAGTCAACAAACGTGAAAGCAACAGAAGACACTGTTGAGTGTTGACTATTGTTTTTGGATTATTGCAACATTATTTAGTCATATATACATGAAATATGGATATTAAATCACTCTTCCACCTTAGCCCATGACAACAATAAAAACGTCTCACGGCCCACAAATTCAGCCCAACAGAATCTACAAATTCAATTATAATTTTAATCTTTATCTTATCTTATAGTTATCTTTATCTTTATCTCTATCTTATCTTTATCTTATCTTTATTTACTTTTATCTTTCATAGACCAATGCTTTATATATACTTAGTTTTACCTTCATAATGAACAATTCAATCAATCAATAATCAATAAAATTTCTTCATCTTTTCTTTTCTTTCATTATTATTCTTTCACAATTTTATTATCTTTGCATACTCTTTCCGTTTTATTATGGTATCAGAGCTCCTCTTGAGCTCTGCTGACATCCATGGATCAAGGAGAAAGGGCACACCAGCAACTTCATTCGGAGCCTCTTTTGGATCTTTCGTCAGCCCAATACCTTTTTTTCATGGCACCTCCTTTCAATGAAGAATCTCATCTTCAAGCTGCCAAGCATGTGTTACGGTATCTGAAAACTAGTCCCGGCAAAGGACTTTTCTTTCCAAGGGAATCAGAAATTCAGCTTCTTGGTTTTAGTGACTCTGATTGGGCTGGATGTCCTGACACTCGACGATCTTTAACAGGTTATTGTTTCTTCTTAGGCAGTTCTTTAGTCTCTTGGAAGACCAAGAAACAAACTACCGTTGCCCGCTCATCCACCGAAGCAGAATATCGTGCACTTGCCAACACAACTTATGAACTTCAATGGATACTAAATGTGTTACAATTTTTACGCATCTCTCCTATCCGCCCACCAGTTTTATATTGTGATAATCAGAGTGCTCTTCACATTGCTGCTAACCCGGTTTTTCATGAACGGACCAAACATTTAGAGGTTGATTGTCACTTGGTTCGACAAAAAGCTCAAGCTGGAGTAATGAAACTTCTCCCAATTCCCTCCTCTGGGCAACTAGCCGACATCTTCACCAAGCCTTTGTCTCCTCAACCCTTCCATCTTAATCTAAATAAGCTTAGTATTCTTGACATCTTTCATCTTCCAGCTTGCGGGGGCGTATTAAATCACTCTTCCACCTTAGCCCATGACAACAATAAAGACGTCTCACGGCCCACAAATTCAGCCCAACAGAATCCACAAATTCAATTATAATTTTAATCTTTATCTTATCTTATAGTTATCTTTATCTTTATCTCTATCTTATCTTTATCTTATCTTTATTTACTTTTATCTTTCATAGACCAATGCTTTATATATACTTAGTTTTACCTTCATAATGAACAATTCAATCAATCAATAATCAATAAAATTTCTTCATCTTTTCTTTTCTTTCATTATTATTCTTTCACAATTTTATTATCTTTGCATACTCTTTCCGTTTTATTAATGGATTTCCCATCATCACAAAATAATATGTAATAGATCAAGTTAATATATATATATATAATGTGAAGAAATTGCTTAATTATTACTTAATAGTTATTAATTCATGAGAATCTTTTCGTTACAACAACTAATAATTTCAATGATTTAATTTGCCTAAATAAAACAGGCCAATTAGTTAAGGATAAACAAAGACATCCCACGATGCACACAACTGGAAGTTCGGAGAGAAAGTGATAAAATGTGAAAGGGACTTGATTAATTAGCTTCCATTTGCAATGGATAAAAAAGAAAAAAATTAAATTAATTTATCATGACCATTGACCAAACGGCATTCCATCATTGACAAATTAATTGAGGATGATAAGCCTAACTGTATAGAAAGCGTTACTATATTGTCATTCACTTGATTTGTTTATTAGTTTGGTTTAACTAACAGCAGTGTGCTGGTGATTTTAGTTTCTAAGTCAACAACGTAACTGCGCACCTGACATGTTTTTTGCTTTGCTAGCTTGCAACTAAATCATCTTACTCCAAAAGCAGCAAACAATTTGATATATATATATATATATAATAGTACTAAAAATAGTTATTAAAAAAATTATAGCGCTGATAAAATAGTATTTGATTTTTGTTATTAATAAAATAGTTATTGGGCTGTATTTGTTTTCGAGAATAGGGTAGGATAAGACACTGATGAATAGATACACAAAATTTTGTGTTCTTATATTCTGTTTGGCGACAAACTATCTCATTTTTTTTCATTCAAAAAAGTTGAGATGAAAAATATAATAATAAAAAAATATAATTATAAAAAATTAACAAGAATAATGAAAGAAAACATAAAAAATAAGTTGTGTCTCTTGTTAGTGTCTCCGAATCCTTCCTGTCAGGGTGGACATAAAATACACTAATTCAGTGTCTCTGGACACATTGTCTTTGTCCATATCTCCTCTGCCAAATACGATTTTGTATCTCTGTGTCCCTGTGTCAGTGTCCTATCTCTATAAACAAACGCAGCCTAAAAGATTTTAAAATTTGACAAGCGTATCCCTGAACTCGCTGGAAGAAATCTCCGACAAGTATAATCTGACATGGCCACCATATTCTGGTGACCTGGCAAACCATCCGCCAAACCCTAATCTCTTCCTTCCAACACAGACTTCCTCTCCATCTTCCTCTTTATCGCAACCCCTCCCCTACCCAATGCAACCCCCTCCCTCTTCCTCCCCATCGCAGCCCTCCCTTTAGTTTCCCTCCCATCCCAACCCCCCCCCCCCCAAACGCACATTCCCCGCTCCTTCTCCCTCCCCAACACACACTCCCCCTTCCTTCCTCAACACATAACTCGCAGCAATAATCATCTCAACATTAACAGCAACAGCAAGCAACAACAACAATAACTCCAACACACATTTTCCTCTCTCTCTCTCTCTCTCCATTGCAACAACAACCTCAACAGCAATAGCAACAGCAACCTCAACTGCAAGAGCACCATCAAGGACCACTGCCACTACCATCGGAGCTACAACAAGGCCTGGAATAGCCGCATCTCCTCAACTCCTCAGCCTTTCTCTCTTTTTCTTTTTATATTTATATATGCATGTTATGTGTTTGTGTAAATGTCTGTGTGTGTATGAAGGGATATTGTTATTATTATTGTTATGGTCCTCTGAGAAGAGAAACAAGGAATGAGAAAAAAGAGAGAAGGAGGAACAAACAAAGTTAATAGGTTATGAATGTACATGTTTTTCTGTTAGTTCTGTTTGGAATTTTGATGATATTGGTTTTGGTGTTATTGTTGCTTTTACTGCTGCAATTAAGGAGGCAGAAGGAAAGGTGAGTGTGTGTTGGGGAGGGGGCTGCGATGGGGAGGGAGTGTGCATTGGGTAGGGGAAGGGTTGCAATGGAGAAGAAGAAGGAGGGGAAGTGTGCGTTAGGGAGGGAGAGGGCTGTGATGGGTAGGGGGAGGGGGCTGCGATGGAGAGAGAGATAGAGGGGGAGTCTGCGTTGGGAGGAAGGGATTAGGGTTTGGGAGATAGTTTGCCAAGTCACCAGAATATGGTGGCCATGTCAGCATTGTGCTTGCCGGAGATTTGCTCCAGCGAGCTTGGGGACATGCTTGTCAAATTTTAAAATCTTTTAGTGACTATTTTTTCAACAGCAAAAGTCAAGTACCATTTTGTCAGCGCTAGAATCTTTCGGGTACCGATTTGGTATTTACCTCTATATATATATATATATCGTATTTAAAATTATTTGTCTAACTTATTAAAAAAAGTTAAAATTAATATTGAATTTTAAAAAAAAAAATTATCAAATATTAAAATTTATTATAAAAAATAAATTTGACAAAAATTAGATACCAAATTATATATATATATATATATATATATATATATATATATTATTTATTTATTTAAAAAATTGTTGTGTTTTCTAACTTTTTTTTTTGTTTTTAACGTTATTTTTAATTTAGCAGATTAAAGATTAATTTGTCGCATGCATAATACAAAATTCGAACTCTTAATACTAATTTAAGTGGATTAGTAAGTTACCTACTAAAATAATTCAAGTTAATTTGTGTTCACTAACTTATTATTAGCCTTTAATTAAAAGTATTTAATTTATAATATAATTTATTGCCTTTTATAATCTAACTAAAAGCATTAATTAGCCACAATATATATTACTTATGTTGGAAGTTTTGGAACTGCTATCTAGAAGCCCGAGGGTGTAGATCAACCTTACAAAAAAGATTTAGGTGTTCGAATAATAAATGATAATTTTTATTGTATTTTATTTCAGTTGATTGTAGAATATTTTTATTTTTTAAAATTTAGAAAATCATCTTCTTTGAACTAATTTTTTTCCTTTCCAAAATTATTGATGATATATCGTAATATGAACAAAAATTTAACAAAAATTCTCCCACTTTACTATGTTAAAAATTGCAAAGTTGGGAATTTTCAATATTTAAAAAGCTCAATTTCCCCTACTTTTACCTTCATTCATAACCATTTAATTGTTTAATATTTTGATATGGCGTTCAATTTTATATAAATAGCGAAAAAGAAACACCCCAAAATAGACATAGGTAGAGGACCATATATCTATACTTTTCCAAAATTATTGCCTAAAAAAAATAATTAGGATTGTTATATATTTTAAGTATTTTTTTATTTAAGTTTATTCAAGTAGCTAGGTTTAACACCAACAAAAACCATTCTCATGAAAGGAGCTTCATTATACGTGTTTTTTCTTTTTTTTTTTTCCTCCACGTTTCTTCTCCTTTGTGCTTCTTCTTTTTCTTCTTTTAAATATATGCATACGTCATCATCTTCTTCTTTCAAATTCACGCATGCCTCCTCCTCCTCCCCTTTCTTCTTCGTGCACACAGATTCTTCTTCTGTTTCTCCTCTTCCTCCTCCTCTTCTTCTCTTCTTTTGTTATCGTCATCACCAACAACACTAATATTTTGCCAATGAATTATTTTTTTAGTCGAATTGAATGGAATGCAATTGCTAAACTAAATTGAATTGAATGGACACAGCTGTTCTGAATTGAATTGAATTGATAATCTCTAAATTGTAAACACAAGTGTTTTGAATTTGATTTTATATAATGGATAATGTTCCGTTCATTTAGTACTTTACAATTGCTTCACCTTAATAACGTGTTCGGTTCATTATGCAGAAAGCTGTTTTGAACTTGATTTTATATAATGAATAATGTTTCGTTCATTTAGTACTATACAATTATTTCACCTTAATAACGTGTTCGGTTCATTATGCAAAAAGCTGTTTTGAATTTGATTTTATATAATGGATAATGTTCTGTTCATTTAGTATTATACAATTGTTTCAACTTAATAATATGTTCGGTTCACTATAAATTGAATTGAATTGTTTTGAATTGAATGGATGCAGGTGTTCTGAATTGAATTGAATTGATAATCTCTACGAGGAGGAGAAGAAAGAGGAGGAAAAGAAGAAAAATATGCATGTGCGAATTTTGAAGAAGAAGAAGAATAAAAAGCAGCACATGATTTAAAAAGTTGTTACAACAACTTGGATAAATTTAGATAAGAATTTTGCTTGAATGTAAAATTTTATGTAAAAATAATATTTGCAATCAATTTAGATTGCTCGAGTGACAAATTCATTTGTCCTTCCAATTTCACTTTACGCAAGTAACAATTTATTGACAATCATAAATTCTTAAATAAAATTTAGATTCACAATAAATTAATTATTAGTCTATCAAACTAAAAAATATTATAAATAACTAAAAAAACAAAAAAAAAATATATGCAATTTATAACAAGTATTATACTATTATATATGTATCTTTTAGCAACTCTCATATTGGACACCTTTATGTACCTATGTGCTGGTGAATATAACATTAAAGAAAAAAAATAGAAAGAGAGCAGGGTGATACGAATAACTGAAAAAAAATGTTACACAGTCAGGATTAGGGGTGGCAATATATATCCTACCTGCGAGTACTTAACCCAATTTCACCTGATTGGGTAGGGTACGGGTTGAGCCTCAATCCTACTGGACCAACTCGCACTCTATATATGTTTATATTATATATTTATATAAAAATATGTTTTAAGCAATGTTCTGAGAACCGGACCGGACCGGTCGGTTCAACCGGGTTAACCGGAAACCGGTCCCCTAGCCGGTCCGGTCCACATAGAAAACCGCCCTGCAAAAAACCGGTAGAAAAACCGGCCGAACCGGTGGTTAACCGGCGAACCGGGTGAACCGGCCTGGTTTTTGTCAACGCCGGTTCTCTCCCAGCCCCCTGAAAACGGCGTCGTATTAACTTAAAAAAAAAAAAAAAAATTAAAACAGCCAATATCTGAAGCTGCTTCCCCCTTCCCTTCGACATTTCCCATTTTCCCCCAAATCTCCAAAACTAACCTAAAGCCAAAATCCCTTCACCTTTGTTTCGAAGACAGCCACCCTAATCGGAGCTGCAGACGGCGGAGGTGGTCGTCTTGTCTGCGTCGAGGCTGGAGTCGCGGGTCGTGGGTCACCGTCGCTCGTCGTCTTCTCTGCTTCCAGGGTCGCTCACCGTCGCTCGTCCATCACTGGTCGTCTTCTCTGCTTCGTGCTCGCTTACCGTCGCTGGTCGTCTTCTCTCCTTCGAGGTTAGTTCGTTCTGGCCTCTGGGTTGAACCAGTTTAAGGCTTCTGATGTTAGGGTTTAGGGTTGTGCTTCCTGCTCGGTTGTTAAGCTCTGTTATTAAATTTTTTTTTGTTCTGTGCTTCAAATTATTAAGGCTGTTGTATGTTGGATAATTTGATTAAGTTCTGTGTTCTTGACTTCTTGGTTGATAATGATTTCTGTTCTGTTAATTTTTGATTGTTAATTTCGGTTGTTAGGGTGGATAATGAACTATGCTCTGTTAATAATGAACTCTGCTCTGTTATTAAATTTTGTTGGTTTTTTTTGTTCTGTGCTTCAAATTATTAAGGCTGTTGTATGTTGAATAAATTGATTAAGTTCTGTGTTCTTGGTTGATTAAATTCTGTTCTTGGTTGAATAAAGTGAATAAATTGTATGTTGCTGGCATTCTGAATTTAGATGGAACAGTCCCAAAATGATCAACAACAACAACATAATGCTGTACAAAAATCTCAGACAGGTTCCTCTCGAGGAAAATCTGACCCTGCTTGGGAATATTTCACTGTGAAATATGATAAGAATCATAAGGCACAATATACTAATGGCAGATGAGGATGATCCTGAATTTACTAATGGAGATGTTGAAGGCATTGAAAGTTTAATATACACTGATAATGCTATGCCTTCCTATCCTAATGGTGAGTGACATAGCAAACTTTGTTTCCTTCCATAAAGATACATGTCATCAATATTGATTTCTTATTGCGTTCTCTTTCCATTTTATTAGATGGTGGAGACATGGAAGTTGAAGTGGATATGCCTGATGTTGTAATTGAATCCTCAAATACTATTTTTGAAGATGCTGGCTTTGGATTACCTGTTTATGATGGAGACATCGGAACACTTAATGATGATTATGACTTCTAGTGTCTTTGTTTAGTTGAAGTATTATTTGTTGAATATTGTTTCTTTTGGTTGCAAAACATTATGTTTGTCATTTATGTGCGTTTTAATTTCTTTAGTTATAAACTTTGACATTTGAAGTTGTCTTTGACCTTTTAATGATGAATTATGTATTGTTTATTTTGTGAAATTATTAAATTTTGAATCTTATTAGTTTAAAAATTATTGCATTTAACTTTTTAAAATTATGTTTTGATTTTTTTTTATAATTTTATTATATATTTAATTAAACCGGTTCAACCACGGTTCAACCCCGGTTGAACCATTGAACCATTGAACCAGTCACTTGACTGGTTCGATGACCGGTCCGGTTCTCGCAACCTTGGTTTTAAGTGGATGTTGAATCAAAGACCTCTCACTAAATGTAAAAGATCCTTAACCACTAAAAGAAAATCATTAATAGATAATTTAATATTTTTTTTTACATAAAAGTCAGTTCTATTTTAAATTATCATCAAGTTATATAATAATATTGTATATTTTTTGTAACTCGCAGGTAAGGTCGGGTACCCGCGGGTTAAGAACGGATAGGATTAGGATTAGGATATTTTCAACCCGCGGATAGGATAAGATTGAGTTTATATAAAAATCTCAACCCGCAGGTAGGGTTAGGATTGAATCCAAACTTAATATTTTATTATCAATAATTTCTACTCATATTTTTAAAAATTTTGTACATAAAAATATAATTTACACATATATTTATTAAAATTTTATACACATAAATTAATATAATTCATACTTATATCTTTTAAAGTTTGAACATATAAATTAGTATAATTTATTTATTAAAAATAATTTATATTTATATATGCTAATCAAATGATGACCAAATACTAAAAATTACTAATCCAAAGAGTTTCTCTAAGTGAAAATTCATCAGCATACATAATATATGTATTATACTTGAATCAGAATTAAGGTACTTAGTTACTCACTGTTCCAACAAACATATTGGAAGGTAGGAACCACCCAACATGTCATGTGAATATACACAGCAAGCAAAGCATCGAAAGCTCAGTAGTACTGTCCCCCGAACTTGACCAATCCCTGTTCAGATTAATGTTTACATACATTAATTACATTAATTACGAATTTATAAGTTCTTTCATACGTTGCTTGGCCTTCATATTTATTGAATCTACAGCTAACTTCCAAATTAAAGGAAATTTCATTGCACCCATCAAATAATTGGTACTTAATTAAACTACTACTTGAAAACGTTTCGTGAATACCATTAAACAATTCAGAGACATAGTAACTGTTAATTTATACTCATAGTTTTCTCTTATCAGTATTAGGATTTTGCTACAGTAGTATTTCTAAGTTAATCGCAACCACCAGTTCTAATGTTAAATGTGATGCATTTAATTGTTTGGGGTCGGGGATTAAATTTAAGAAAAGAGCTTAGCAAAAGTGGACCATCATGGAGCAGCCATCACTAGCTAGTGCAATCTTGTCGCCATGATATTAATGTTCATATTAATGTGCCTATTAATTAAGTATAGATGTATATGCAACGCAACATTATGGATAATGTTATTAGTGGTGATGGGACTCAAATTAATTTGATGCAACTTGTTTGAAACACTAACATATTCTAATCAGATCCAACCTCTTTAATTGAAAAAAAAAATAATTAAAAATCACTAATCAAAACTCAACTCAAAGAATCAACACTATCTTTATAGAAACTTCTTAACTCGTTGATTGCATAATTATCCTAAACAATGGTTGAGACTTAAAATTGATGATCACCAGAATGATTAGGTCCACCAAAGAGTAATTTAAATATTTTGCGTCTCTTTAATTTGTGGACGAACTAGAATCTTGTTTGATACGCAAGTGGAACCTTATGGATTAAGAATTGACGAGATTCTTGCGGCTTTATCTCCACTAATGCGAAGTTGCTGGTTAAATTGGTCCAAATAAAAATGGTCCCATCTGCTTACGAGGTTGTGGTGTCATAGCCATTTACATCCATGGAAATGGCATAATTCAGGATTGTCACTTATCATTATCCATCAATCATTGAACTTTAGCTCTTCATTTAGCCAAGTTCACATTAGGCGGCTGCAAACATAACTATAGTTTTTGTTTCTCAAATAAATTAATAAAAATAAAATGTTAAATAAACGTTACATACATTGTGTGTGTGTGTGTGTTTTTTTTTACACAAAAAAATACATTTTTTTTTAATAGTATTTCAATGGCAGACAATGAAAAAAATAAATAAAAAAACTACTTCACGCTTTGCTTGTTTGAGAATAAGTGAGCCTCTTTTTTTCTTGGTCTGGAATGAGCTTTTTTTTTTTTTCTAGTTGTTCACAATATTTCTTAACCCGACAAGTCAAGGATTAATCAGTCACGAATTTGAGTTCTATTTAAGGGCCACGAATTTGAGTTCTATTTAAGGGCCTGCCTCTGAATAATAGGTTGTTGTATACTTGTATACGCAAGGCGAAATTTAAACTCCGAAGACTTACTTAAATGAACAAGTGAGTTGACCACTCGACCAGTTTAAGTTGGTTTGAAATTAGCCTTTTTTTTTTTTGGTAAACTGGACTGAGCCTCTCTCATTGGAGTGTGATAAAAATAGGCTGAGGCCCATATTTGGGGAAGCCCATTAAAGTAGTGAGATAGGAACAAAATAAAGTAGTTGGGTACTTGGGTTACTTATTATCCAAAAATAAAAGTTATTGGGTTACTGTAACCCAAAATTATTGTTGGGCTACCGTACAAAAACAAACTTGGGCCTAGGCCTGTATAATGTTAACAGTAAATCTGTAACACAACAGTGCACAACTCACTGACCAAAAAAAAAAAAGAAAAACAGTGCACAACTGCAGTGCAGACAATTGCAGCAGCAGTTGAGAACAGATACAGAAGACGAGAATTGAAGAGATAGAAATGCTAAAAGCAGTAGTAGCTGCTCTTTCGCGCTCACCACCTCCTTCTTCTTCTTTCACGAGCTACGCTACCATTCACGATTCCGCAAACTTTCACCGCGTTTCGATCAGAGTAGCAACATACACGAAAATGGCCTCCTCCTCCTCCTCACCACTCCCCTCACTCAACATTCCAAATTTCGTTTCCTTCGAAGGCGCCGACGTACATTCGCGAACTAAACCTGATGGTAACGCCGTCGTATTCAAACCTTGTTCGTTTCACTTCTTCTCTTTCACGTCAAATCTAATTTTTCCTTTTGCTTTTATAATTAAATTCAGGCTTCAGATTCACCTTAGTCTCGTATAACATATTAGCTCAGGTTTGTTCAGTTTAGGGTAAATCTAAGTTTTGATGCGCAACCGTTGATTTTGACTTTTTTTTTTAATTTTAATTTAAAAAAATTTCTTATGTAGGCTTATGTGAAGAGCTCTCTGTTCCCACACTCTCCTTCCCCGTCACTCAAGTAAATTTCTTTGCTTCCCAAGTTTCATTTTTAAATATTGAATCAGTAAATTAATGTGAACTACGAATTTTACTGTAGTTGTTCTTGATTATGATTTTGCTTTCTGCAGGTGGAAATTTCGTTCAAGTTCCATTTTAGAAGTTCTCAAGAACTTGGGAGCTGATTTTTTCTGCCTACAGGTTTATTTTCCTCCTCTTTTTGATATTGCTGCTTTTTTTTTTTATGCCAACCTGGATATGAATTGCTTGGGACATTTGTCTTGCATTGTTTTTCTTTGGATGAGTTCTTATTCCTATATGGAATAATCTCAGGAGGTTGATGAATTTGATAGCTTTTACAATGGAAGCATGCGGAACTTGGGATATTCGTCTATCTATATGAAGAGAAGTGGACAGAAGCGTGATGGGTGTGGTTTGTTTTACAAGCATGACCGGTATGTCGATCTATTGTACAATGCTCAAGCAACTTGTACTTTAGAAGATTATGGTACATAGATACATGACCTATATCCAATGAGTAGCAAGGATTTTGCACCTGGATAGAGGTTTTTTAAATGGACAAGAGAGAACTAGCACAACCTTGCTTTACTGATTTAAAAAATTGAAAACCCCTCAACATGCTTTTTGTTTGACTAGATTTTGGTCTTGGAAGGATTCCACATTCTTACTTGCAATTCCGTCACCACTTACACAACATCCTTCTGTTGTAAATGTTGGTCAATAGATATGCTGGTAAATGCAAATTCCCTAAAATCTGAATGTAATTATGAAGCATTTACACAACAGGGTAGTATGCTAGTTATGTGTAATTGGTATTCAGATCATTGTGGTTCTTTTTATCTGTCTCTCATTCTCGTCCTGTCTTTTGGGATTAATTTTCATTCGAATTTGGTTTTATAGTAAAACAATGGTACTGATCATTGATCAAAACTTCAATTAGTCTTAATGATTTCAGCATTCTTAGTTTATATTTATTCTTACTTTCTGGCATTTAGTGCAGAGTTGGTTTTGGAGGAGAAAATTGAATACAACGATCTAGTAAAGTCAATTAAAGATGGAAACTCTCCAAATGATGACAAAGAAAGCAAAGGCCAGCCAAATAAACAAGAGGATGCTGCATCCAATGATGGTTAGTGCATCAAGCCCACGTATTTTCTTATTGATATTAGAGACTGCTCCATCTTGTGTATAATACTGCCTTGACATTGATATTGTTATTGAGTATTAACCTACTGATAGACTACTTGCGGAATCTATGCATTTGTCCTGCTTTTTTATGTCTGTTGCTGCTGTACTCCTTTGATTGTTTCTGCACCAAACGCAATTATGCAATATTTGTTCGTTAACTGATCTTTTGATTTAGGACCTAAATCGAATAAAGAAGATCGTGGAGACCCCAATGATCCTCGTGTGAGACTAAAGCGTGACTGTGTAGGAATTTTGGCTGCGTTTAGGGTCAAAGATCCCTCTCGTCATGTTGTTATTGTGGCCAACACACATCTTTATTGGTATGAACTGGCATGCTTTGCTTTTATTTTTCATGTCTTGTTCTTTTACTTTTCAATGTTTTTCATGTAGATCTAGTTATATCAACACATGGTTGCTCTAGTGGTGGAATTCATTAATGATACTGAGTTATTGTCCCAGGGATCCTGAATGGGCTGATGTCAAGCTTGCACAAGCTAAATATCTTCTTTCTCGATTATCACAATTCAAAACTCTGGTATCAGATCAATATGAATGCACGCCTGAAGTCATTTTGGCTGGTGACTTTAATTCTACACCAGGAGATATGGTATGGTAACTAGATACTTCTAAAACTTCACACTTCCTATTTCTTATTTTTATCTAGATTCTGTGTCCCCTGTGCCTGTATTGCATGAAATTTATGTGTTGAGTCAGGCTATTCTTATTTTCGGATTGTTTCAGGTTTATCAGTACCTCATATCAGGCAATTCTTCTTCACAAATTATGCCTGAATGTTTGGAGGAGCAACCAATTCCCTTATGTAGTGTCTACGCTTCTACGAGAGGAGAGCCACCATTTACAAACTACACACCTGGTTTCACCGGAACTCTCGATTATATATTATTCTGCCCCTCTGACCACATGAAACCAATCAGCTTTCTTGAGCTTCCAGACTCCGATGCAGTCGACATTGTCGGTGGACTGCCAAACTATAGTCATCCAAGTGATCATCTACCAATTGGTGCTGAATTTGAGATCATCAAGGAGTAAATGGTCTTGTACGGCTAAGTGGTATTTGATTTCTCAAGCATTCATGTTGATGAGGCAAAGAATTGGGGCGAGTATACTATGGATTAGGCAGTGAAATCAACCGAGTGACTTGACAAGGTGATGGTCACTTAACCTCCAATTATCAAATGAACATTACTTGTTTTAGAAAATTTTGTAGGATTGAATTCTCTTTCCAGTTGCACAATCCTTGCAGAATCTTTTGCTTGTCTTCCATCATGTGATATTTTTCAAGATTTTTTTTCCCTCCGATTTTGATGTGTGCATTTTTATTATAAAAACATAGTTTGTTATGTGTAACCAGCGGCTTGGCAAGCCACTTTCCTATTGTTGTTAAGTGACATTATTTTTAAAATAAAAGGAAAATATTAGAGGCTAATACTTTTACTGGAAAGAAAAATGGAAGGTTGACTAGTATGTAAGATAAATACAAAAAAAAATATTAGTCTTCTAATATTTCTCAAAATGAAAATTTATAAATAAGATAATCCTTCTGTTTTGTTTTATAAATTAGAAAAATGAATAGCCGCTAGTATTTTTGTGCCTGGTGCGAAGTTCTAAAACTGATCTTTTAAGTAGTTATGCAAAAAATGAATGATGATGATAACGGTATTGATGTTAATGTATATAGCTTATGGCCCTATGATGGCGTGACTAGTAGTTTGATCATGGCCTTGACATTCGTTTTCAGTCTATGGAGTATGTAGTGATAACATTATGATTCTTCCTCAGCTTAATTTGCTCTATGCTGCATTATTATGGTTATTGTTATTGCTTTGCTCTCACAAATATGAAAATGTTTTGGACGGCTATGATATGTCAATTCAAGTGATTCTTGGGTCATTATAGTGTCACAATCATTCACACTAGACTGCAGCATGGGCATCACGACTTCATACACAGTTATGAATTATGATGGGAGCGTTTTCTTGTTCAAGTTGGGGGTCTTAGGGGACCACCAATTGCAAGTTGCAATGTGAGTTTGTGAGGAGTTAGATTTGGGTGGCTACTTTAGCTTTCTATATCCATCAATGTGTTTCATTGAGAAGAACATTTCTCTTTGTTAAGCATTTCTATCTTTTCTTCTCAATGAATCAATTGATATTTCACCCTTTATGATTATAAATTCAATTCGAATGTCAAAGTATCCGCCACTTTTTCTACCCATTGGCTGAGAAATATAATTGAGTCTAATCAAGGGAATTATTTTTTGGGAGTAAATTTCTAGCTAATTTTTTTAGATTAATTTTTTGAGTTATGTATACCAAAATTAGTCATCAAAGTCAGCCACCAATATAAAATACATGCTGGAATACAAATACACATTAAAAATAAATTAAACTATACATGTATTTATACACAAATACATTAGTGACTGATTTTAGTAGCTGATTGTAGTGTATAAATAACATTTTTGTTAATTTTTTACTCTTATATTTACAATAACTCATAGTTTTGAGAAACGGTTAATTCAGTTAACCAAAAATTGGCTACCAAATTAATTCAGCTCAGCGTAAACATTATTTATTAGTAAATTGGTAAAAAAATCGAAAAAATTAAAAAAATCATAAATTGATTTAATTGGTCTAATTTTTAACAGCTAATTAATTTAAAATAATAAAACATAATTTAAAAAAAAATCTATTTCATACTTAAATATATTATTTTATTATATTTGCAATTAAGCTTTAGATCTCTCAACCTCTAATTGTAACCTTTCAATTTTCAGAACCTTCCAATCACCTTTTTTTACTTCTTTCTTCTTCCTCTAAAAAAACGCTTAACGCCACCACAAATTTACCTCTGAGGCTCTCACACTATTAACCGGTCATTATTGTTGTCGACCATCCTAAACCTACTATAAACCCAAATACTCCAAAAGAGAAGGATTAAAAGGATAATTTTGACAATTAAAAACGCTATTAGTTCATCCTGGAGTTTTCTAACAACTTTTACTAAACCAAGTCCTAAATCAAGTGGAGCTTGAGCTAAGGTACATATGGTGGGGTTGATTGAACTTTATGGTTCTCAGTGTATGTTAAATATCATTTTTCCCCAAGGCTTGGGCAACATTATAGGGAACCTTATCCCCACGGTCAGTATCATAAACTTTAATAGCCCTATATATAAAGTACATTATTATTCAGCATTTCAACTATTTTCTTTAATCCATGACGCAGAACCATACAAATCCATGAAGCAGAGTTGTCACACATTCGCGATTCTTCCTTCATCGGGTACTAGTTTGGCACTTTTCTTGATTTGAGTGCTCAATTTTTATTTTAGGATCATATTTTGACACAAGGGAAAAAAATAAGTCTCACATTCAAAATGTAATTAATTATTTATATTTATTTCAGTTGGAGCTGTGTGTATGTGGGGAGTGGATCATCTCCAGTGGAAAAAAAAATTTGATAGTATCCAGTGAAAGATCTCACCATTCAATACATTCTCTCTCTCATTTATTGCTGGTCCCACTTGTAAAATTAAAGGTGGAAGATTACACTTTATTCTCTCCAGTGACAAAAAAAATAGAGAGGATCTATTTCCGTGTATGTGTGTAAATGGTCATTAATACCCTTTGCATGTTTACACATAGACCAAAGGGAAAAAATTTAATATTGAGAGGTTGGGTTATGCTTGTGAGTTTGAGTGATGGATAGGAGTTTGTACGTCCTTTTATTCAATAAATATAAATTGCAAATTGCATGATGAATATGTTATACTCTTCTGCAGTGTGGTTTAGATCTATAGCTTAAAAAGCATCGTCTCTAAATATTCACCTAGACATCGCGAATTTAAACTTCACTCCTAATTTTGAAAAAAAAAAAATCACTCCTATAGGATCGTTATCCCTTTATTATATTATCTTGTATATATACTCAACATCTCATATATACTACTTCTATTTTTCTTTCAAGAAAAAAAACCTAAGTATAACATTCATTTTAATAGAAATAAAAATAAAAACTATGCTACGTATACACTAAAATTAGCCACCAAAATCAGCTACCAATATAAAATATATGCCGAAATACAAATACACGTTGAAAATAAATTAAATTACACATGTATTTATACACAAATATATTAGTGACTGGTTTTAGTGGTTAATTTTAGTGTACCAATAGCATTTTTGTAAAAATAAAAATTTTAACTAAAAACAAAGAGTATATATAAAATATCTCATGCAACCTATTTACTTGTATATACACAAAGTTGAAGGCTTTCAATTTATTATTTTTGAGTATTGTATCAACTAGTTGCACGTATAATATACGTACTATTATTAATTTCAATTTTCTTAACATTTAATTCATTATTATGTGAATGTTAATCGATTAGAATTTTGTTATTTCCTTAAAAAATATTGAGAACTTGTCAGCAAAAACCTGCAGATGAAAATACAACACTAATTAGCAAAATAACAAATAAGTACAATGAATTAATTAACTCAGAATACAGCACAATGATATACACCTTGAAATGCAGGCCCTTTGGCTTTTACACTCAGATTAATTAATTAATTAATGCTTCATGACATACATAAACACATGCCGCTCCTTCTAATTAATAATATATACATTAATGTATGAATACTCATCATATGCCCGCTGTTTTTCATGTGAAGTTGATAGTTGAGAATTGTTATATTATTATTTAGTCGAAACTTATTAAATTATGTAACGGTTCTTAAATATCGATTTCACATAAAAATAACTGCCACCGTACATTAATTGTAAGGAAGAACTGGAAATGAGAAATATGGCTCGGTGAGTTGTGCCTCCATGGCGGTTATTGCATTTGGTTGATTGGAAACATCTCCGAGAAAACCATTGTAGAAGGCCTTAACCTTTGTGACAACGTAAATAAAAGATGATGCAAGGTACGAGAATCCCAACCTGTGAAGCTTTTGTGCTAGCTGCTGCTTTGCACCTTTCTTCTTGTTCAAATCTTGTTCTTGTTGGGTGCTTGCATTGCCACTGCCTTCGTCGTTGTCGCCGCCGTGGTTCGTTATTCGACGGTACCGATGAGAGAGTTTGCAACCGCCACGACCACGGCTGCCGCTCCCTCTTTCGCCGTAGGAGGCTGTGCAGTGCATTAATGTTTGGCATCTTGTATTGCTGGCAAGTTGTGATGCCATGTTTATGGCTGAGGAATGAAGAGTGTATCCTCTTTCACTCACTGCTATATCCTTTTTTTATTTATTTGCAATTGAGATTTGAATGGATCATGGTCTTTATATAGACTAGCCTATATATTACTCGTTTTAAAATATAAATTTAATTTTAATGTATATACTAATAGGATAAAGCGTTTTAAAATATAATTTATAATCATATTTTTTTTATAATTATTCATGCAGTTAATATAAAAAATAATTATTTTTATAAGAAGTAACATTATGTAATACATGTATAAAAATTATTTTATATTCATAGTATACAAAAATTAAATTTTTAAAATATATGTCAATTTAAAGAATTTAATTTTGATAGAGTATAAAAAAATTAGTGTTTTACACCGTTATTTAATTAAATTTATAAATTTAAATTTACTTAATTATATTTTACGATGTGACATAAAACATTATTGGATGTTAATTATAAAATTATTTTACATTATTGATGTATCAAATTAGATTTTAGTAATATATTATATTAAGGAATTAAAATTTAATTTTAATGTACTAACAAATTAAAAACTTTTACATAATCATTTAATTAAATTTATGTACTTAGATAATATTTTTAGTAATAGATTTAAAAATTAACTATTTTGTTGATTAAGCAATATACTGGATGCTTGTGTAAATTAGATAATATTTTTAGTAATAGATTTAAAAATTAACTATTTTGTTGATTAAGCAATACTGGATGCTTGTGTAAATTATTTATATAAATTAGATTTATGTATTTAGATAATTTTTTAATAATAAAATTTAAAAGTTTATTATTTTTGTTGATGAAGTAATACACGATTAGATGCACATATGCAAATCGCTTACATGCAAATTAAATTAAACTTGCGTTGCTAATACATTTTGGTAATAAATTTCTTTATATATTTTTATTTTTTATTCATTATTTTATTTCTGTTAACAAATAATTTAAAATAAAAAGAATATATAATATCTCATCGCATTTTTTGAGGTCTATATATGGGTTGTATTTAATTAATAATAATAGATTTTGATTTGCAGACTACTTCAAATAATTATAATTTGAAGTCAACACAAAATTCTAACACCTGCATACAGAATTTTAGTTTCTAACCACATATATAATTTGCGCAAAGAATTGCTTTCTAAATTGAAAGAACCTGGGTCACAATTTTAATTTGTAATTAAATAATATGGCAAACACAGCCTTTCTTAGCAAGATTTCATAATGTTTGTTATTAGTTAGTTGCTTCTACAAAAAATCATGAAGATGGGGTCCGTTGTTAAATTACTGAAAGGTACACGGCACGTGAAGAGTAGGGCCTATTAGGACAAGCAGGGTAGCATTGTCATTTTCATTTTCATTAAGACATGTAATGTAAGTGAGGTTGGATCACGTAATTGCATTTGCATGGTAATTAAGGTGCTTAGCTCTCTCTCTCTCTCTCTCTCTCTCTCTCTCTCTCTCTCTCTCTCTCTCTCTCTCTCTCTCTCTCTCTCTCTCTCTCTCTCACACACACACACACACACACACACACACACAACTATCTAAGTATCTAATTCTTGATGCCTGATTTGGTTAGGCAATTGGTATCATCTGGCCTTTAATTAATTAAAAAAAATAATGTATGTATTTTTTCCCGTGTATATTTCTTTTATCATATATAAAAATGCTATATATAACGTAACGTTCTTTTTATATCTATCTATCTATATAAATAATCAATTTAGTTGTTCAGTGGTCAATTTATTCGTCCGCAAACAAATTTTTTAATATAATTCAAATACACAATAAATTAATTTTTAGCCTACCAAATTAAAAAATATTTTAAAAAAAAGAAATCTATATACGTTTGTGTTTGATCAATTTTATATTTTTAGTAACAGTTACAACTTACATGTGTGTTAAAACCAAAATTATTTCATTCACCTATGGGAATAATAACTTTAACTCCTTTACGTATATCAGCTAACTTTAACAGTAAATATAATTATAATTAAGGCTACATATGAATCGGATAATATCCGTGATAATTATTCGCATTCGATCCGAATTTTACGGATATTATTCGATCCGCAGAGTCATCGAATCGGATTGGATCCGATCCGCACTATGGTAGAATCGAATTGCAGATTTGACAGTGATATCTGTGGATCCGATCTGCAGATTTGCATATCCGCACGTTTCATATAAATAACATAGTTTAAGAAAGTAAACCCTAATGTGATATGAATTTTATTGTGTTGTTTTATAAATTTTATGATATCTTGTTTTTAACATTTTATGTTGTACTTTAACTTAGAATAATTAAACTTAAATCTTGTGTTATTATTTTTCTTTTGTTATTCAAGAGAACTTTTATTGATAATATTTTATGAGTAAATAGGTTTAAACAAGTGAAAAAAATAGATTTTCTAGAGCCAAAATGAATCTTAAAACAATTTTTTTAAATTATACGAATATACCCGATATTCAACTTAAAAAAATGTAGATATCGTATCCGATCCGATCTTATAACTGCAGTGCAGATCGGATAAAATTATAAAAACTATATGCGATTTGATCCGATCCGTGTGCAGCCCTAAAATATGTTATGAAATATGTGTTACAAGACCCGGGTATTCAAACTTAGTTTGTA
The DNA here is from genome assembly GCF_014773155.1 of Arachis stenosperma. Taxonomy (NCBI): domain Eukaryota; kingdom Viridiplantae; phylum Streptophyta; class Magnoliopsida; order Fabales; family Fabaceae; genus Arachis; species Arachis stenosperma. The sequence continues at coordinate 2,731,821 of NC_080381.1, read as the reverse complement.
AGCTCAAGTTAGAAACGAAAATCTCTAGCCAGCGAGCAATTATACAATAATAATAATATTATATATGTTGGATTGTTACCTATATTGGTCTCACATATATGTATAATAAAATGTTTTGAGCTATAACCAGTAACCACTATGTCCATGAAAAGAAAAAACACTGATAATTAGATAATTTTACATAATTTAATTGGAACTATGGTTCCTTTTTGTGCAATTAAAACTCAAATTTGAGATTATTGAAAAAAAAAAAAATAGACATATGTAGATTGTTGTTTTTAATTGGAACTATGGTTCCTTTTAATGTAGACATATATAGCTATAACTTAATTAATGATAATAAAATTTAAATCACCAAATATATATTACTAAGATTGTTGTTTCTCATTATGTGCGTGTCTTAACTGTTAACTAAACAGAAAACAAAAGTACATATCCGTGATCATGGAGATTGGAGAAGTTAACACAAAATACATACACGCACAGAGTCTAAAATTGGTTATTGATAATGACATTGACTTCAAATTATGGGGGTTTGGCGGTGTTACTGGTTGTGGCGGTTTTGCTTGTCTTTACGCCATTCCCTAATTTGCAAGAGCTTCAATTAATACTCTTTAATTTACCAACATTTTTGCTTTCTTGTCTGTTTGTGGCTGCAGCATGCAATGTTGATTCTCACGTTGTGTTTTGCCTTAATTGATGGAACATCACTTCACGTGAAATTGAGCTGGCGCTTCTTCTCTTAGTTATCTGTGATGATGAGGCCATTCCACATTTAACTTGAAATTCTTTATGATTAATTGTTTCAATCACATTTTTTATTTGTATTAAATATACTACCATTCTCAAAGCATTTTAACTATAAGGTTTATTTTCTAGTTCTACATATTTTCAGTTGTTATAAAAGGACACGTATGGTATATATCTTGACATTAATATAGAATTTGGAAGAAAGTTGTATATATATCATTAAATCGTTCGTCTCAATTATAAAAAATATATATAATATATATTTATTAAAATTAACGGATAAAATAACTAAAATACCAATATTTTAGGTATACTTAAAATTTTTGTTATGTTGCAACTACATATATAGTACTATATGCTGAGTTTTAAGTATTAGGATAATAAAACAAAGGAAAAATATAGGTAACTAATAATATTTTTGAACAATGTGAATTATTAAAGTTAAAAAAGTAAATTTAATGAATAATATTAAATTATGGTATAATATACTTATATTTAATTAGTTCATGTTGTTTAAGATAATCATTGTTTACTTAGCACTTCCCTAAAAAAACAAAATCTTGAATCCGTTCCTGACTAATTAATCAGTTGTCTAAAAGTGGAGTGGAGCAGTAATAATATTAGATAATTGATGAATTTCTCGGCCAATAAAAAAAGTTTGAGAGCATCACATATAATAAAACCATCCATTCCGTTACGTAATCAACAATAATTCTATCAATTTTTACCAATTCTTATTTATTATTGTATTTAATAAAAGTATTTTTATGAATGTGTCTAATAAAAATATCTTTTTTTATGATTGTGTCTAATAGAAGTATTTTTGTATATGTATCTCTTAAATTTGTCTCTTTATACATGTATATTCTAATGAAGGTATCTTTAATATTAATTCTTATTGGCAATAAATTAACAGATAATATATTGGTACCCTATACTTTTTCTAAAATTATTATAAATGTGAGTCACTCAGATAAAAATGACTAAAATATTTTTTTAAAAAAATATTTTTTAGTAATTAAAATTTAACATATATAATCAATTAAACCGTATTATTTTTGTCAAAATTAGGTCAAACAAATTAATTTAACTGAAAAAATAATAAATTAAATTGTAAACTGGTCTGAATTAATATTTTTTTTTATAGAAAATAACTACAATATTCTTATTATAAAAAATGACTAAAATATTCTTATTATATATATTAATTTTAAAAATCTTAAATTCTAGTCTTTTACTTCTCTTCTGTCATAGAATTATAATTTAAAATTTTTAAAATTAATATATATATATATAATAAAAATATTATAATTATTTTTTATAAAATATATTTAATTTAGACTAATTTAAAATTTAATTTATTAATTTTTTAACTAAATTAATTTATCTAGTCTAATTTTAATAAAAAATATAATTTAATCGATTATATATATTAAATTTTAATTATAAAAAAATATTTTTGATATATTTATCTTAGTAATTTTCATTATAAATTGCAAAGTGGGGTCAAATCATATCAAATATGTTAATACGGGCGTCACAATGATTTGAAAGGGTACATAGAAACAACTTGTTTTCCCGGAAAAAAACAGTAGCGGGTATGTACTGTGTTAGTTTTCTTGAATCTTCTTTGTACCAAACTCACTTTAGAGAATTAGTGGTGAATGATTGATCTACATCTACTAGCACTCTAGCACCTTAGTGAACCTTCATAGTGAATTCATTCACATGATCGAAATCCTTGCAGTGTTCAATTTTTTCCTGTACAAACAATTGTACTCTTTTAATTAATTAGAAAAAGAATATATTCGGACATTTTCCCAACGAAACATGCAATGCTTTTAATATTATAAAGTACTAGTATTCCATCAAATCCGACATGAATTATCATTATTTTTAGGAAAGTTTTTCCCAATAGAGAGCTAATAATTGGAACCGTGAACTCTTTCATAATCTTTGAAAACAAAGAATAATGGAATCTAATATAATTCTTCACCGTTATTGGTGTGCTTACTGTTGAACATTATATAAGAAAAATCAAAGGCCAATGAATGAGTAAAGAATAAAATATCACCTGAAAATTTCCAAGCCCTCTTCAGCAGCAGCTTCAATAGGCGGACACGTCTGAAATCCAATACCTCAGGTCCTTGTTTTTTTACTTTCTCCGTCTTTTTCTATTAAAATAGAGTCTTAGAGCATCTCTAATGGAGTATTTTTAGCCATATCTTAATACTTATTTATTTAAATTTAAAATTTATATTGGAGTTAATTTATGAAATAAAATCGGTATCACCTTAAAAATACGGTATTACTTTGATGAAAAATTAATAAAAACTTTGCTACTTATATAATTATGTTGATGAAATAATTTAAAATAATATACAATTCTAATTGAACTAATACTAAATAAGAGGAACAAATTTCACTTTTAATTTCAAATTACTATTTAAGACATATAGTCCCACAAATATTCTTGTAAAACCCAAAATGAAATAAAATTAGAATAAGCATTGGAGATACTCTTATTAGTTATTACTACCAAAAACCGACATGGTTCCTTCTACTCTTCTCTCAATTGGGATCTTAAGCTGATTGAAATGGCAACAAAACCGCTCATAATAAATGACAATGCTACTTGTGAAGCTTTGAAGGTACGGAATTTGGATCATTAGATAAAAAAACGCATTAACTTTGACAAGATAATGGTGCGGATATTGGGGTATCGCTGGCAGAGAAATTCTTTATACTTACAGTTAATAATAAAAATATAAAATGATACATGTAGAGAGAAATGACAATTCCCTTAGTGCTCCATATTCCATAAACATCAAGAATTTTTGTTGCCTACCCCAGTGGCCAAACCATGTTAGCTCTGAAATGACCAGCACTAGACCATAAACAAGAAAGTGGCTCAAGACCTAGCATCTGACACGACATTAACTAATAAACATTTGGAGCAGCGAATGACTCAATAGAATCCATTGTTTTCCACAGATCCTTCTCAATATTGGTGCTGGTGGATGACTTTCTTCCTCTAAAATGCATGCCCATTCAATGGCCTGAATACCTCAGTTCTGTTTCGACGTTTTTCCAACAATAGTGTCTCCAGCAACGATCTACTTTTGCTGGACCCTCTACCTGCAGGTTCAATCATGGTCCATGGCTCTTATCATCTCTAATTAGTTACAAAATTTACTTACTTTTTCCTGAATAAATACCCAAAAACGAAAAAACAAAAAAACAAATAATGACATGAAAACTGAAAAGATTGTCATGGCTAAACTTTGTATGTAGAATGCTTAATATATTTGTCACATGACTTTCAAACTGCAACATAATTTTGGATAAAGCTTACTTGATCTGTTGCAAGGACAATTCTGTGTTTCTGTATGAACCAAAAGTACCAGAATAGTTGTATTGCACAATATTTGATTATCTGGATTCCACAATTATGTTGCCTACCAAAATTGACGGTAGGCTGTCTTGTTGCATTTTCATGATTGAACCATCAATGGAAATCGGTGGAAATAAAGCACAAAGATACCAACCAAAAGTAGCATTTGTGAGATCAACTTATAATCATGACAACATGCTTAGTAGATTCATGATGTTTGACGAAAAAATATCTACAGTTATGACTGAATTATTTGTGCCAATTTCCAGCACACTATATAAGCATTATATACCATGTTCAAATTAGTTCAGTAAAATTTTAAACCTAAGACTCGACAGAAAATACCAAAGAGGAATACTATCCTCCCTGAAAAAATGTCCAATATTACCAAGGAAGGTGAGAATGGGAATTTTGAAGTGATATTCAGCAGGAAGACTGTCGTAAAAGCTGCCAATCCAGTACCAAAGCCTTTTTCAATCAGACTCTCAAATCTTGACCTCCTTTCAGGCCGTTTTCCAGTTACATATTTGTATTTCTACCGCAGGCCACAAGTAGATGATTTCAGAGCTGTTGTTGAGGCTCTCAAGACCTCTCTAGCACAAATACTTAATTACTACTACCCTTTTGCTGGCCAAATTGCTGAAAATCCCAAAACCAGTGAGCCGGAAATCATTTGTGATAACAATGGTGCTCTATTCATTGAGGCACACATCAATATTCCATTAAAGAGTGTAGATTTCTATAATCTCAACAAAACTATCGGAGGAAAAATAGTCTCCATTCAACCAGACTTCCCCATGCAAGTTCAGGTAACAGACTACACTTGTGGAGGCATTTCTATAGCATTTACTTTTGACCATGCATTAGGGGATGCAAGTTCCTTTGGTAAATTTATTGCCTCCTGGTGTGAAATATCCCAAAATAAACCACTAATCTGCCTGCCAGACCACACTAGATCCCTTCATGCGCGTTCTCCTCCAAGATATCACCCATCCTTGGACCAAACTTTTATCAAATGCACCAAAGAAGACATACAAAACATATCAATGAACCACATCTCACTTAAACGACTATACCACATCAATGCATCAAGTATTAACATGCTGCAGAGACTTGCATCTGTTAATGGTGCAAAGAGAACAAAGATTGAGGCTTTCTCTGCCTATGTATGGAAGAAAATGATCGGTACCATTGATCAAAGCCATAAAAAGTGTAAGATGGGTTGGTTGGTCGATGGCAGAGAGAGAATGAGCAGGGGTAGGAATTCCATGTCAAATTACATTGGCAATGTCCTATCTTTGGCTTTAGGGGAAGCAAGTATTCAAGAATTGAAGGAAGCCTCTATATCAGACATAGCTAACATGGTAAATGAGGCAATTTCAAAGGTGAACAATGAGGTTCATTTCTCGGACTTGATTGATTGGATCGAGTGTCATAGGCCTGGTTTGATGATAGCAAAGGCAGTCTTGGGTCAAGAAGGGCCAACCTTGGTCGTGTCCTCAGGAAGGAGGTTTCCTATCACTGAAGTTGACTTTGGATTTGGGACTCCCCTGATAGGGACAGCATACACTTCCATTGAAAAGATTGGAGTTGGTTACATGAATCAAAGGCAAAGTGCCAAGGGTGATGGCTCTTGGACTGTGTCTGCTATCTTGTGGCCTGAACTTGCAGCTGCACTGGAGAGTGACCCAATTTTCCAGCCAATGTCTACTTCTCATCTTCAACTTTAGTGCCGTGCCTTGCCTTTGCATCTGGGGCGGGTGGGAGTCGTGGGAAGGAGATTAAGGTTACTTTCCAGGTTGTACAATAATGGTGATGAATCTGAAACCTTAACATAGTAAGTTCTGCATATTGAAGCTCGTGAAATAAAGTTATAAACATTGAGTGCATCAAAGTAATGTATATTTAGTGGATCATACCATGCTTATGATACTATGAGAGAGTTTTAACCAAAGGCAATATAGCATGCAGAATTTTAGCAGAATACCATTACTATGTATACAACAAGGAACAGGTCTAAACTAGTTGCACAGACCTGAAACCACCAAAATGCATAGAGTCATGTTTGATGACATTCATTCTTTTCTTCTCTCTCTCCTTTTTTTTTTCTTTTTTTGGATAGAAGAATATATAAATAAGGCAAAGAAAGGAAGTCTACCAAAGAGAATTAAGAACAAAAAGATAAAGAAAGGAAGAATACAGAGCCATAGAAGGATAAAATTATTATCCTCTTATAAAGCTTTTCAATGTCTTAACATCAACATACATAAGAGAGAAATTCCTATAAAAAAATTTGAAATTCAAAAATTTAAACCAAGTAGAGGTTAAACACCAAATCTTTTTCCACAAGTCTTGCTTATTCCATATTCTATCATTGAAAACCTGGAAATTATGCTACAGCCAAATTCACCCAAAAGTGGCATAGACTGCACTGTGTCACTGTCCCAAGGATATAGCTTCCTTTTCCCAAAGCTATCAAAACTAGTCAACAGAAACTAATTCAAAGTAGAGTTTAATTCCTTTCTAAGGAAAATAAGTACTTGTATAATTCTTATTGGCCTTTCCCTTAATGAATACAACAATCCATACATAAATTACTGTACAGTTCTGGTTAGAAATTGTAATTTTTTTCTTTTGTATACCACAATTAGTTCCACTAAATAGACACCATAAGGTGAAGTAAATTTGAAAAATACAATCATGATGATGGCTTCGCTATCTCCATCTGGAAAAATTGTTAAAAGAAATTAATAAATGTTTACCCTTCATCCCTCTTGACTTGTAGACTTTCTTCTCTACCCCAAATCCTTCCAATGTCAAGGGCAAAGATGGTGACAACAAACACCAGTTATTGGTCAGCAATCATAAATTCAAAAACATCTTTCATCTGAACTGTATCCAAGCCTATATTCTCTTCCAAGTTTTAACCAGAAATTACTATAAGCAGATTCCCCTTAGATATAGAGCATCCTAGAAGCATGCAAAGCTATTATGTTCTGGCCATCAATGTGAACCTGAAGAAAGTAATGTGAACTGATAACTATGTGGCCTGATAGGTCAAATCGGAAAAATAAAACAACCAAGCCTGTACTCATTAAGTGAAAATAGGCTTATATGGACCAAATGAAACCATTGCATCCGATCATATCAAAGGAGCAAAATTATCAAAGGGAAATACATGGTAGGAAAAGCAATCACGGCCTCATAGTTCACATATTCAAACCAGAATGCATGTCCATTTGCACTGTTCATAGTTTAAGTCTCATCCCTAAGGGCTTCTTATGGAAATATAGTCCAATTGTTTAAATTCTCATACTTATCCACTTTGAGAATTCCTAGGATGGTTAGGGTTATAGCTACAATAAAATCTTTATACAGCAGGTACAAGAAAAGAATCTTACCAATTTGATTGAACGAAGGACCAACAAGGGACCACAACCTTGCACATAGTTAAAGAGCTACAAAATGTTTGCTCCAATGGCAATCCTCCTACACCCTGAAACATAAGTTGCCTTATTTTAGAGGCAGAGAAAAAGAAAAGAAAAGAAACCCCGATGCATCACTATCGAATGGTATGTCAAACAAACACACCAAACAATTGAAGAAAAAGTAACCTAATAATCACAGGAAACTGCTTCAAAAAGTAGATCACACTGAATGCTAACAAAAATCCAGAAATACATTTGCATTAAGTAGAGCAAAGGCCAAACGTTTCTAAGCTTGCAATAAGTCATTTGCATTTATTCCATTAGGTAGCATTGTCAGGACGAAAAACTTGTATTTACAAGAACTTGACTTCCAAACAGATTTTATCAAAGAAGGAATCCTATGACTCTAGGAATCTAAGGTCCAAATCTCTCCATATATTGGCTGAACTAAGAAACATGTACAACCTGAACAGACTATGTTAAACAATATTCCAATATATATATACATATATTTTAGAGTTAAATTAGTGTGCTCTAACAATGTAAAACTACTTTATATTGTCAACCAACCAAATTCAAGTAGTGGGTGAGAGAGCTGATTATAACAGATGATATGATAGTATATGAATGGATGACAATATAAATTCTTTTTTAAATTAAATTCCATATATAAGATGTCTTTACAAACATTTGTACCTTGCAATGAAATTTTACAACATTGGATATGTAGATAAAACCAGCTTCCTAGAAGCAGAGATTGACCAAATCTGTTTAACTAATTCCGAAGCCAACTAATTTGGCTTAACATTCACACGTCTTCCTTTTCAGAGACAAAATTTTTCCTTCCTGAACAAAGTTTAGAAAAAAATATTTCCATGTTACTCCTATAATCATGGCAGTACTAATTATCAGATCAGAATACCGAATTGCTATTTTTATTATCAAAGCAATATCAGGTCTTAAAAGAAGAAAGGGATAAAAATAAAAAAATAATAAAAAAGGTACACGGAAAATGTCAAAACATGGAAATGAAAACATTAATAGAACAGTCATCATCCCAAAACAATACCTCCATCCATCAATAACAATAACAATAACCAAAATGATGTGAAGCAATCAACCATTTTAATGTGAATCGTTTACTAACCTCTGAAGTTCCATGAGCATTTTCAGGTAAGAATAGCAGCTGATCATCGTATCACGAAAACAAGCATATGATGCTCTTATCTTCCTGACAAGAGGTTCCAGCAACAATATGGCACTATCGTCCAGAAGAGTCATGATACCAACTAAGATACAAGCTTTCAATAGTTTCCTCATTATTTCTGATTGCTAATTGCTGTAGGAGAATGTAAACCCTGAACCAATGTAGAATATGTAACTTCATCTAAGGGTTCTCCTCTACCAGACAAATGATCACGCAATTGCAAGGCTCCTTGCAGCTTCCTTTCCTTGCAATACCCATTTTTCAATGCCTTACGAGTGACATCATCTGGAGTTATTCCATTTGCTATCATCTCGTTTAAAAGTGTATTTGCTTCTTTCATATTCCCCAATTTACAATACCCATCTATCAGAATAGTGTAGGTAATCTTATTAGGTTGTATGTCATTCAAAGACATTTCAAGTAAGATATTCCCAGCTTTATCCATCTTTCCTAACTTACAGTAACCATCAATTAGAGCAGTATAGCAAAAAACATTTGGCAGCAACCCTTCATTTCTGATTTCTTCAAAAATCTCTTTTGCTTCTTCAACACGGCCAAGTTTGCACATACCATGTATTAGCGAAGAATATGTGGAGCAGGTGCGTAGGATGCCCCTACTTTTCATGGCATCACGAAGTTTGAAGGCTTCCGTGACATTCCCATCCCTACAGTAGGCTGCAATAAGAATGTTATAAAGAACAGGGCTTAGCTCTACTTTCTTGACCAGCTCATCAAATAAGTTTATAGCATGTCCAATCTGGTCAGCCTTACAGTATCCTTCTAATATAAGTGCATATGTATAGACATTTGGAACCAAGCCACACCCTTCAGCTTCATCCAAAACCTTATTAACCTCATCCATTTTCCCCATATCAGCCAATCCCTTCATTAGGAAATTGTAGGTATACATATCAGATTGAAATCCTTGCTCATTCATCTCTTCCTTTAGCACAAAAGCTTCATCGATTTTACCCACTTTGCAAAAGCCAAAAATAAGTGTGTTGAAAGAGATCCTATCTGGCACCAAGCCCCACTGAATCATCTCTTTGAATAATGTGATGCCCTCCTCTGTGTTCCCTTGTTCACAAAATCCATGAAGAAGAGCATTTGAGGTAGCCGTATTTGCTGAAAGGCCTCTCTTTGCAAGGCCAAACCAAAGTTCAGTTGCCTCTGCATGTTTTCCACATCTACAAAGTCCACAGACCAAAGGGGTCAGCAAGCTATCACTGGTCTTGACATTCCTCAACAGCAGCTGTCTTACAATTTTGAGAGCTGCATCAAATCTGGATTTACCAAATAACCAATGAATAACATAAGAACACGCATCCTGGTTAACAGCTAACCCACGCGATAAAATGTGCTCTACTTGTTTCTCAGCTTGCTCCATTTGATTACTCCTACAATATCCTTGTAACAGAGTATTAAGAGTAACATCATTGGGAATTATCCCGTTGGATAACATCTCATCCCTGATCCTTAGTGCCTCGCTCATATTCTTGTTCCTGCAGTACCCATCAATCATTGTATTATAAACAAACTCATTAGGGGCAATTCCCCTGCTGCGCATTTCTAAAAAAACACAATGTGCCTCATCAAACTTCTCCAACTTCACCAAACCATTAATAAGGGCACAGTAAGTTACGACAGACGGTCTTACTTTGCTTTCTAACATTCTCTCCTTAAATCTCAAGGCCTCTTCGATCCTTCCACTCTTGCACAACCCATCAATCACGTTATTATAAGTCACCACATTAGGCGAAACACCTAACTCCTTCATTCTTAGAAACAACCCAACGGCATCATCAACCCTCCCTCCCTTACAAAAACCATTAACAGCAGTACTTATCGTGTAAACATCTGGCGAACCGCATCGACAAACAGCCTCGAAAACCTCAAAGCTCTTCTCAAGCTCATTATTCTTCACTAAAGAGCTAAGCAAGAAATTGCAGGACTTAGTAGAAGGAAGAATACCTTCCTTCTCGAACAACCAGAATGCATCAAAAGCAACACCAACACCTAAATTCTTAAACTGAGAACAGAGAGTATGAATCAACAAGTCCAATTCACCATATCTCATACCAGTAGCTGCATTAAGCTCCAACATAGAAGCTGCAATCTCGATTGGTCCGTTGCGGCGGTTTTCGAACAGAGCAGGTGCTCTCCCATCGATCAAACTTCCGAGAATCGATCTCGCACGAGGCAAGAAATTCGAAGCGAGAAGCATACGGAGCAAGACGCAGTAAGACCGAACGGTGAAAGCGAAACCGAAGCATTTGGACGCGAAGTTGAAGAAACGGAAAGTGGTGAGGACGTCGAGGTTGTGGTGGTGGTGGTTATTATTTCGGGCGGTGGCGGCGATGTGAGTAGAGAAGAAGAAACGATCGAAGTCGTGAGGGGACAAACGGGGAATGAGGAACTTGCATTTGGAAGAATCGAGAAGCTTGGAGGAGAGGATGGAAGGGAGGGAGGTGAGGGGAGAAGAAGAATCAGAAGCGTGAAGCGGAGGGTTTTTGTGATGACGTGGCGGGAGAGAAGGAGAAGAGGAAGGAGGAGTAGTGAGGCGGCGGCGCGTGAAGAGAGGGGAAGGTTGAGCGAGTGGGAGAGTGGTCCTCCTGGTGAGGGTGGTGGTTGTGGAACGCATGGGATGGGGTTTGAGCAATGCGATGCGTTTTAGGGAGGAGGAGGAGGAGGCGGCGGCGCTGGTGAATAAGCCATTGAAAGGAAGGAAGGTGGCTACGAAGCTTGCCTGCGATTTGGTGAAGATGGGCAAGTTTTCCGCGGGCGACATAACCTCGCAGGAGAGGAGACGTGGGACGTGGAGCTGAAACAAACCAATCAACAAAAGCTTTTGGGTTTTGTTTGGGCTGGGTCGGGTCAATCATGATGGATTTTGTTTCACGGCCTACTTTTTGGGTCAGTCATTTGGGCTATGGCCCATTTAAAGTTGGCCAATTGTGGGCTCCATCATACTACATTTTCAACTCTTATTGGGCTGTACATTCAAAAAGGCCCCTAGAAGTTCCTGAGAATTTCTGACTTCAGCCCACACATTTGTGAATCATGATATGATTTATGAGTTAGTTTGTGCTTGGAATTGGAATTTATTTCATTTGTAAATTAATTTTTAGTTTGAAATTAATAATAAATAGAAAGTCATTAGGCTTGTAAATTCAATAGATTTATTTTATGAATAATATCAAATTCTCTTTTTTTTTGGAGGATTTCAACAAAATAAAACTAATTTTGTATTCTAAAAGTGAAAAAAAGTCAATTTTATTATAAACAGAATATTAGCGGTGGAGGATTATATAATATTATTAGAGAATAAAATATAAATTTATTCGAAACACAATATTTAATTTACAATTTAATTAATTTCCAATGCATTCATTCTATATAATGTATACGAGATTATGGTAATTTTATTTTTTCCATCAGAGTGTGTTTATTTTTAATGGAAGTAGGAATCAAACATGAGACTTCAAGCTCCAAGATATGATGAGGATTGAGGATAACTGTTAGAATTCAGCTCAATTGCTATCATGCTAATTTATTTATAATCCATAATTGAAAAATTAAAATTTAATAGAAATCACATTTGATTTGATGGTTTTTGATGCATCACATGTAAAATAAGTACAACAAGCATTTCTCCAATGTCATTAAGCTCTAACTCTCTATATATTGCGGAAAATACTCTAATTTTGAACAAAATAAAAGAGAGTGTATTAGTATTGTTTGCAATTTGGTAGAAAATATGATCAACAAATAACTCTATTTACCACACACGTACCATCCCAAATCAATACAAATTTGTATACTGGTCCCAAATCTGGCCAGTATGCACATCCAATGAAATTAGAAGAGAATAATGTGATAGATGATGGTGATGTATTATATTTTCAAATAACCAGAATAAATAATTAAAAGAGAATGTGAAAAAAATATTTTAATACACGAAATTCCATTGATATTGTAAAGTATGAGTTTAATCGGATAATAATAATGGGATAAATTTCCTCATGACTTTAAGTTAATTTCTCAAATAATCGTACTTACAAATAATCTTATAATTAATATATATCATTATAACTTGCGGTTACACATTTATTTTCTTTTTGAAAAGAACAGTAGTCCTCTCGATTTCAATAACAACATATATATAATAATAAATTAAACCGACATGGCAATATGGACAGGTAGTGATGATGCTTCTGATCCTAATTGGGATGATCAGTTGTGTCCTATGTTGGATTTTTGTGATATGTTATTGTTGTCTTTTAATTAATTTGTTGTGTGTTGATGTATGTTTGGCTACTCTTATAGGCAGTGGTATGTCTTTGCTTGCGTGCTTGCTTCTATGTGTTTCTAGTTTTGGTGATTTCTCTCTCACTGATGATGATGATGATGATGATGATGATGATGGCTACTCTTAAGGCATTGCTGTGGTTCCATAATCCATACACAATATCTTGTGTTTTTAGGCGATATTTTGTTGTGATATGGGATATCATGATTTTTTTGATATCATGATTGGATATTCTTAATTATTATATTAGCTTGTACTAAATAATAACGTTATTTGCAATATATATAATATGGATAAGACAAGAGTAGTTAGCAACCACAATTAACAAGTGAAAATTTGGTATGCAAGAAGAAGTTGCATGGAGTATAGTCCATCCTATACTACTTGTCTTGCTGCACCGGTGCTTCTATCAATTGCTTCTTGATATTTTGCTACTTTTCTTGTTTTTTCTTTCCCTTGCTGTCCTTGTTAAGGAAGCTGCTCCACCGTTTGCTACTTTTCCATTGCTCTTAAGTATATAAATAAGGTAAATAATATTATCATTTTTTATATAATACTATTTCACATGATTATAGATATAATTTTTTGCATTATGTATATATTTATATGAATTTATAAAAAAATAATATTATAAAAAATTAAAAATAAAAAAAGAGAAATTATAAAATCTAGTAATTTTTAGTATTTTTTATCATTATTTAACCAACACAAATACTAAACATTTTTAACAAAAAAATTTTATAAATTTATATGTGTAAATTCTGAAAAATAAAAATATAAACTATATTAATTTATGTATATAAATACTAAAAATATATAGATACAAATTATATATTTTTTGTATGTAAAATTCCTGTAAATATAAATAAAAATTATTACTAATTAAATACTAATAAAAATAATAATATTTACTAATCATATAATATTGTTCATAGAAATAACAATATTTATCTTTTATAATATAGTGTTGTTGCCTAGTAATATATAAGTAGTAGTTGATATCGGTGCAGCAGCCATGATTCTCAAGCATTAACTAAATTAAATGAACTGAAAATTGGAAAATACAGTAAAGTTGAGAGTTTAATCGCATTGATAAAATATTTTACAAAATCGTCTCATCTTGAATAATTATTTATACAATCAAAATAAAATACAATAAAACTAAATATATATTAAAATTAAAACCAAAATTAGTTAATAATATAAAATATATTTTAAAATAAAAAATAAATTAAATTATATATAATTTATACACAAATATATAATAAATAATTTTTAGTATTTATTTATATCCTGATCCATTATAAGAATCAAGATAGACCTGATGAGCTTAACTCACCTTGTTTTTTTTTTTTTTTGTGTGTGGCTAAATAAAAAAGAAAGAAAAAGAAAGAGACAAAATTAAATTAATTGGCTAGATTCATATCTAAATCTATTAGATATTGAAACTCACTTTATGATTGGCTCCAATTCGAATAAATGTCCACGACAGAAGCAGCTGCTTTAGCCATACAATCTGCAACACTATTTGCATTTCTCTGAATTAAAAGAATAGAGACTCTCCAAAGAATAGATACTCTCCAATTCCAATTCATAACTCCCTCTATATACTTTACCAAATCCCATTCTGAAATATCCTTACCAAGCATTCTTTGGTTTACCAATAAAATAGCTTCTAAATAGTTTGTTTCACAAATTACTCACGAATTCCACTCTCCCAATCAAGAAGTAAATCTCTCCAAATTGCATACAATTTAACAAAAAGAACACTACACACTTCGACTTTTTCAGTGCAACCTTTCAACCAACATCCATCAAGATTACGAATGATACAACCAAAACCAGCATAGTCAAAAGGAGCAAAACAACTAGCATCACAATTCAATTTAACAGAATGAACTGGAGGTGAAACCCAATGCAAACAAAGCGAAGGAGGAGACAAAGATTAATGCATAGCAAAAATAGTGTGAAACTCCCTTACTAAACTACAAATCAAACTCACCGCTTTATTAACACTCCAAGAATCATCTATATTAAATAAATCATGATTCCTGCTTCTCCAAATCCACCAGATGGTCGAAAATAAAAGAAAAACATCTCCACTCCTTGCACCTCTGTAGAGCCAATCATGCAAATCCGAGTTATTTGAATACAGGCCTAAAAGGTTCCAAACCTCCTTGGCACTAGGGCACTTCCGAAGACAATGAAGAATGGATTCAGAACCATTCTGACACCAATAATAGGTGCTAGATAAAGCTAAGCCACGACCCAAACGAAACTCTGCCGTAGGAATAGCATTATGAAGACTGAGCCAAATCAAGAACTTGTACTTCTCAAGAATATGCAGTCGCCATACCCACAACCAATTATCATGCTCATTCCAGTCAAACTTTCTTTTGACTAGCCAACTGTACCCACTCCTAGTTGAGTAGAGTCTAGAAGATGCCACACCCCACGACCAACCCGAACTCTCTCCAGCATTCAAATCCGGATTATAAGCATTGAAACGTTGTTTGACATCTTCTGGAATGATAGAAAAAAATATCATGGAGATTCCATTGACCATCTTTCTAAACGTCTCTAATAGTTAAATCAGAGTCAGATATATGTACAAAAGGGACATCTTGAGCAATTGGGCCCTCAATACTCCAATTGTCAAACAAAAAAGATCAAGTGACCCAACGCACCAAGAGAAGGCATCCTTAAGAGCACCAAAAGCCTTTGAGATACTCTTACAAACATGAAAAGCGTTGTAAAGGATAGGGCCATCTAAAACTCCCTCATTCCTCAGATACTTCACCCTCAATAGAGCAATCCAAGACTTATTCTGACAATGAAAAAGTTGTCAAACCAATTTACTAAGTAAAGATATATTAACACACGTAGGATCTCTAACACCTAAGCCACCAAATTTCTTTGGAGTGATTACGGTCCTCCAATTAACAATAGAAAGACCTCTACCATCAACTTGACCCTTGCAAAGGAAATATCTCATCATAGAAGACAATTTATCGCAAACCCAATTTGAAAAAAAAGATACCTGCATATGATAGACAGGAATGGATGTTGTAACAGAATTGATCAGGCAAAGTCTCCCTGCTTTATTTAGAAGCCTTCCTTTTCAATTAGCTAATCTTTCTCTCACTTTTTTAATCACCGAATGAAAAGAAGCCCTACTAGTACGGGAATGATTAAGATTAACTCCAAGATATCTTCCTAAATCCAAAACAAAACGTATTGAAGAAACACTAGTAAAAATATCTCTTCTACGAGCAGTCACATTTTTAGAACAAAAAGTTTTAGACTTTTCAATATTCACTTTCATGCTAGATGCCTTACAAAAATGTTAGAGAATGCATGACCATTTGGACCTGACTCTTTGTAGCCTGACAGACGAGTAAGAGCATTAGAACAAAAAGTTTTAGACTTTTCAATATTCACTTTCATGCTAGATGCCTTACAAAAAATGTTAAGAGAATGCATGACCATTTGGACCTGACTCTTTGTAGCCTGACAGACGAGTAAGAGATCATCTGCAAACATCAAATAAAAAAATTTTGGGCCACTCCTAGTGACAGAAACTGGTTTCCACACACCCTCGACCACCTTATTAGATATATAGACATTAGATCGCCCTGTCTAAGCTCCTTATAGGAGCAAAACTATCCAATCTATTTCCATTCCATATAATAGAAAGAGATGATGCACGGACACAATTCATAATCAAATTAACAGTGATGATAGAAAAACCAAAAGCAACGAGAGTACTCTCCAAAAACCTCCAATCCACCATATCATAAACTTTTTCAAGATCAATTTTAAGAGTAAGAGTACTCACCTTGTTTAAATAAATAACTAAAAATCCTCCTAATAATTAATCTAAAAAAATGTTAACAAATTTTTTTAACTAAAAAAGTTTATTATCTATCATTAAAGGTGGATCACTTTATAAATAATTTCTAGTTCATTACTTACAAACTATAAATATCTTGATAAGTATTTTTTAAATGAAAAAAAGACAAATTAATCTTAATTTTTTGGTTCGCAAATATTTAAGTTTTTGAAAATTTAAAAATATATTTAAATTTTTTACTTCTTCAAAATTTGGAAATCAATACCTGGATCTAATTTGTCTAATTTTAAAAATTCTGTCATATGTGTATCTGTATCAACCAAGTTATGAAGGATCGATATGTTCAAATTTTAAAAATATAAAAAACTTAAATATATTTTTAAATTTTTAAAAATTTAAATATCTACAAATAAAAAAATTAAAGAGCAATTTATCTTTTTTTCTTTTTAAATTTCAATCTACTTAAGTATTAGAATATTTTTTAGATATCTCCATCATTCTCATTCTAAGAGATCGAAGGACATTTCATTTGAAAAGGAGTAATATTTTTAGATAAAATATAAATATTTTTATCAAGATAAAATTATATAATCAAATACATATATAACTGTGTTAAAATTTAAAATTAATTGAAAAAAACGATGAGGTATACATGATTTGGATGTTCCGTCATGTAATTATGTAATTAATCCTATTATGTGGGAATGGGTTGAGGAAAAAAAAGGGACAAAGGGGGGGTGGAAGATGAATATTTTTCAAAAAAAGAACAAATTCTTAATTTTGTTGTTCAAAAATGATCAAATTCTTAATTTGTTTGTTAAAAAATGTTCAAATATATGTGACTATGTGAGGGGAGAGTGGAGAGAGAAAAAGATAGGAGGGTGAAAAAGACGTGATTGAATTGTGGCAGCTGGGCCTTCAACCTTCACATATAAAAAGAAGCCACGTAGAGACTCTCCCATTCGTACATTAACAGAAAATAAAGATTCATGGCGGGGCAGTCGAGGAAATGGATGATACTGGTGGCCACGATCTGGATTCAGGCCTTCACCGGAACCAACTTCGACTTCTCCGAGTACTCCAGCGCCATGAAATCCGCACTCAACATATCACAGGTGCAGCTCAACTACCTGGCAACCGCCAATGACATGGGGAAACTCTTTGGCTGGTCATCGGGCCTTGCTCTCATGTACCTTCCTCTCTCCCTCGTCATGTTCATCGCCGCCTTCATCGGCTTCGTCGGTTACGGCCTCCAGTGGCTTCTTCTCAACAATCTCATCACTCTCCCTTATTTTCTGGTACATTTCTTATCAACAACTTCATCAGCTTTTTTACGCTCTTACAAGTAATTTTGTCCACACAAAATTCGCATTTATTTTTTATTTTTTCTCCAAAATTAGGGTGTGTTTGGCAACCACGTTCAAAGAAAAAAAAATACGTTTAGATATCTTGAAAGCTGTAATTTTTAGTTTGGCAAATTTTTGGATCATGAACGCAGAAGTGATTTTGCATTCAAAACCACGTTTTCAAGAAGCAACAATTTTAAGCTTCTGTGTTTCACCAACGGATTTTTAGCCATCAATACTCAATCTTTATTTATCTTTTACCAATTTTATCCTTTATGCATACTATTGTATTATTTATATTATTTTTATTTATATGAATTATCTTTTTCTATTATTTACTATTTTTTATTAATTATTTATTTGATATTATACACTTTTATAATTATAATTTTTTTGTATTATTTTTATTTTTTTAATATAATATATTGATCCTATTAAGAAAATAAATTAAACAAAAAATTAATTTTAAATAATAATAATAAAAATTATAACATACTAAAAAAGTACTAAGAGTACTAAAATATATATATAAAAAATATCATAAAAATTTTTTGATTTATTTTAATTACTACCAAAATAAATATTTAATTTTTTATTATTTTTAGTATTCTCTAAAATTTATTTTTGTTAGTTTTAATTAAAAGTATATTTGCCAATTTTTATATTATTTTATTTTAGTGTATAAATATTAATTTTATTATAGAATTAATTAATAAGATCTATTTAAATATCTAAATTAAAATAATATACAAAAATTATTTAAATTGATGTCTATTTTAGTAATTTTGTATCTAAAAGTGATTTTGAATAGTGTAATCCAAACAACATTTATTTTACTATAATCCATTTTGATATAAATATTGCCAAACATAAATCACTTAACACAAACTTACTTTTCACCAAAATCAAGTTTGCAAAATCAATTTTATTCAAACTCCCGTTTGTAAACTGTAATCCAAACACACACTTAGTAGTGCGATTGAGATTTGAGCTCAGGATCTTTAGGTGAGTATAGAGAAATTATATTATATCATTTAAGTTATAATTTATTAGTAAAATTTGCATTTAGTTGTTGATATTTAAAAATTGATAAATAATTTGATAAAGGTTAAATTTTTAAAAAAATTAAGACCAATCTAACAATAATGTATAAAAATTATGATTGATTTGCTTGTGTTGAGGGTTATTCTTATGAAATTATTGCGGAATTAGTCTTAAATTTTTTGAAAAATTAGCTGTTAGAGGAGACAAAACTATAACAAAATAAAATTTAGAAATATTTTTAAATTTTTTGTCAAACTTCAAGGACAAAAAATATACTTTACCCTTTAATAAATTTAGCTAAATTATTATTCATGGATTCTTAATTATTAGCATTTGCCACAATATAGTATCTATAATTTCAATTTAATTTTTAAAATTTTTCGTATTATAATTTTAAATAAATTTATAATTTATAATTTAAATTTTATTATTATTTTATGTTTTCATTTATTTTTTGTTTTATATAAAATATTAATTTTTCTACTTTATTTGTGGACGTCTTTAGCAACATAAGGGGTTTTTAATAGATTTTCTCAAAATTTTTTATTGGTTATTATAAAATTTGATATTTAATTATGTAATATTTTATGGGTTTCATTTTAATATACAGACTATTATTAATATAAAATATGATTATTTTTGTTAACGTGAGATTATATAATTTGATCTGTTAAAAAATACATTGAAATTAAATTTTATTTGTATTTATATATTTTTTATTTTACTAAAAAATTATACTTTACAGTATAAATAAAAATTGGGAGGGTTGGGAAGTGGGAGGACTGTAGGATGGCGCATGCTGTGATAACTACGTCACTGCCATGTAAATTAATTGATCACATAAAGAAAATTGCATTTGTTTTATTAGTAGAGTTTTGCTTGTAAATATTTTAATTAGTGTCTCTAAACACTTGTTTATGAGATTATTATTATTATTATTATTATTATTATTATTATTATTATTATTATTATATATATATGTATGTATGAGAAATATTATTTATTATATTATATATCTATGGTCAGCTGTGTTATTTTTACTCATTATTGTAAATAACATTTTTTATTTGAAAAAATATAGGAACCAAATGTATAACTAGTCAAGAATTGAACAATTCAATTAACTATAATTATTAATAATTAATTTTAAATTTTTTAAATTTAAAAAATATATTAAAAAATATCATAATACTTAGCAAAAGAAACATCTATATATATCAACTTATATTTACTAAGACAAATTTTAAAATCCAATCTATTAAAAAATTGGCAGAAATTGGCTAACTTTAGTTGTTCCCTCGCGGTATATTTGTTTTTGAAAGAAGTAAAAGTGTTAGTTATTCACAATATTCTGAATTCAAATTTTGTCACAATGTTTTGGAGAAACTACATTCAATTTACGACTTCTGCACCTAAACTTCATTAATAAAAAAGTTGACCTTTTATTCTGAAATTTTCTTTTTCTTCCAATCTTCCAATTCTTTTCTTCTCTCTTTTTTTGGGAGTCAGCCAATTTTCCATTTTTGCCACCATTTAATTTACATGCGTGTCATGTCAAATAATATCTGAAAAGAAAATAATATGGGCCATGAGAGATTGAGAGGAAAAGGAAGTGTCCCCCGTTCTTACGTATTCATTGTTGACCACACCCCCAAGAGATGGAAGTCGTTTTTCTTGCTAGTTTAATTTAAGTTTTTAACTATGACTTTCATTGTGAGGTGATTACTCTCTTAATTTGCTATTATGATGTTATATTGTATATCTTCATATCTTGGGTTATGTGGTCTAGTTTTTGGTGTAAATCACTAAATCCCTTCCAAGTGTAACCAACCATTTCAACTGTCATACTCATTTTTGTACTTTCCGGTGGTTACACCGTTAGTTACACGTCTCAACTACCACTGATGCTTCCTGAACCGAGCTAAGGTGTCCCTTTCCTAGAACCTGCTAGATCCCCACATCACCATATTTATTTAGAGAAGACTATTGACTATTCACATGACATAACGTTTCATTTGTTTACTATATGTGAGACACAAATATAAATATACAGTTTATTAGTTACTAACATACTAACAAGGAGACATAAATATATTTATCATTGAATTATAATAAAAATCTGTGCTTTTGTATTTCAATTTTCTGGCTAAAGACTAAATATATATATTTTTTGTGTATATATATAGCAACCAGCAAATAATGGACATATGATTATAGCAACCAGCAAGCACAATCTAACTGATAGCAACGTTGGCCTAAGCTAAAATATCATGTGTATTACCTCATTCAATTTAATAAGAAAACTCTAATTTAGATTTGGAGATAAAGTATATTTTGTTTTTAATATTTGAAAATGTTAAAAATAAAATTAAATGAGATTAAAGATATCTTTAAAAAAATTTGCAAATATTAGAGAGAAAAAAGTATACTTTACCCTAAATTTGGCCATTAGAATATCTAGTATGTGATCCTTGAACATAACACAACTCATGCCAATATGACTGTTAAGTTTAATTTGAGATTGCAATGTTATGATTATCTCTAAGATGCAAATATGCAATGCAATATTGATAAAGAATTGCTTATAGGTTTGCTTGAAGTAGTAAACTAGCTCTTAAGACTTAACTCTTGCTTTTGCATGTGGTAGGTGTTTTTCCTGAGCTTCTTAGGTGGGTGCAGCATATGCTGGTTCAACACAGTTTGCTTTGTCCTATGCATAAGGAACTTCCAAATCAACAGGCCCCTTGCACTTTCCTTAACTGTCAGCTACAATGGTGTGAGTGCAGCACTCTACACTCTTGCTGCAACCTCAATAAACCCTTCATCAGATTCAATATACCTTCTTCTCAATGCCATTGTTCCCCTCCTCATTTCCTTTGCAGCACTTGTCCCAATCCTTCGCCAACCCATTGTTGATCCTCTTCCCCCAGATGGGGTCAGAAGAAACTCAGTCATATTCTTCATACTCAACATCTTAGCAATCTTCACTGGCATCTACCTTCTCCTCTTTGGTTCATCAACTTCTGATGTAACCACTGCAAGGTTTTACCTTGGTGGAGCCCTTATACTTCTTGTATCTCCACTATGCATCCCCGGAATCATATATGCCAGAGACTGGTTTCACCGTACCATTCATTCCACCATTAGAATTGATGGTTCTGGCTTCATTCTTGTCCATGTTAATGATCTTGAGCTCCATAAAGAACTCCTTGCTCGCCAAAACAGCACTCTCAGCAATGGAGATGGTTATACCTTGATGAATGAGAATGGATCCATGTATAGAACTCAAAGTGCTAAAAGTAGTGATGTGTGTTGTGAGCGAGTGTTTGGGCAGGATCAGTTGGCAATG
Source organism: Arachis stenosperma (assembly GCF_014773155.1). Classification (NCBI taxonomy): domain Eukaryota; kingdom Viridiplantae; phylum Streptophyta; class Magnoliopsida; order Fabales; family Fabaceae; genus Arachis; species Arachis stenosperma. Next base: position 2,709,141 of record NC_080381.1, on the reverse strand, counting down.
CTGGGTGAAGAGCACCCAGCTGGAGTTCTTGTTAGAAGGTTGGATTTTTGGCTTTACTATGTTGCATACTTCTGTGGAGGTACAATTGGTCTTGTCTACAGCAACAATCTTGGACAGATAGCACAATCTTTAGGCATGAGCTCAACTACTTCAACACTTGTTACACTATACTCATCTTTCTCCTTTTTTGGCCGTTTGCTTTCAGCAGCACCAGACTATATTAGAAAGTAAGTACTTCCTCATCCTTTTATACTCTATACTATATCAGTGCTTTTGGGGAATAATGTAGGGGAAGGGAATTTGTTCTTGAAGTCTATACTGTGGTGTATGAATTTTTCAGGAACCATTGCACTTCTGAGTCTTTCTTTTAAAACTGAATCTTGTAACATGTTATGATGGTACTATCGTTTATGTGTGGCAGTAAGTTCTACTTTGCAAGGACTGGATGGCTAACCATTGCGCTTATGCCAACCCCAATCGCGTTCATCTTGCTTGCTTCATCAGACAGTGCTGCAGCACTTCATGCAGGCACTGCAATAATTGGCTTGAGCTCTGGATTCATATTTGCAGCCGCCGTGTCAGTTACATCAGAACTCTTTGGACCCAACAGTGTGAGCGTTAATCACAACATCCTCATAACAAACATCCCAATTGGGTCACTTCTATATGGTTTTCTTGCTGCTCTGGTGTATGATTCCAATGCTTACTCAATACCAGGGAACTCATTGTCTGAAACATTGGTATGCATGGGAAGCAAATGCTATTTCTGGACATTTGTACTGTGGGGATGCTTATCTGTTGTGGGACTGGTTTCTAGTCTGCTCTTATTCTTGAGAACCAAACATGCTTATGATCATTTTGAGCTACACCGAATTTCATCACAAACACCAATTGTTTCTTAACTCTTACCATTGTATTGAAATGATCACCATAGGATTGTATATAGCAATCATAGCAGAAACTTGACATATCTTATATAGGCTATGATATGAGATATTTAGATCTATATACAAAGCCAGATGATAAGTAGAAACCAATTTTGTAATTTTTAGGGCCTATTGTTTCTTGGTAAGAGCAAAAAGACAAGCTTCATTGATTTTATGACTTTAACCAAGACCTTTTGGCTTTTACTATTTCAAGTCCTTTTGCTATTACCTCAAATTCTGGTTAATCACCTGTTGTTAGTTGCTAAGGTCGCAGCAGAAACCAGAATCATCATGACTGTCTTAGAATCCTTAGAAGCCTAATGAAGAAGTACCTCTGGCATGCGTCTTTCGCAGCAAAATGTGAAAAAAGAAAGAAAATAAAATTTTCATTTGAGTTTTATGTATCAGTGAAGGTGCCACTGTTAATGTGTATGAACTGCCAGTTCTCTTTTTGATGCTGAAACTATTGTTGCTTCTTTTTTATTGGCTGCAAAATAATTATCATACAGAAGTTATGTATTCCAAGATGGAAGCCATAGTGTGATACAAGATGTTACAGTTATGAGAACAATATATGAATTGATACATTTTTGAATTTGTACTATGATCATGTAATACTGAATGAAAGAAGCATTAAGAAAAAAACAACAAAAGTAAACAAAAAAGAATAGTATCTATCAAATCTAAGTTGGTCAAGGATAGGAACAAAATGTATCCTTTTTAATGCATAGGAATAGCCTCTCATATGCTAATGCCATCTTTCTAGCTGTGAACATAGAATTTGCATATTCACGGCATGCCTTTCCCCTTCTTGCAAGCCTTTCTTTCCCTTCAGTCACCACTGCCTCAAGTGCCTCTAATAGGGACTCAACATTGGGAGAAAACATAAAGCCAAATTCATCATCAACCACAATAGTACCTTTGATGCTTGGAAACCTTGATGCCAAAAGTGGCTTCCCACTCATCATTGCCTCCATTAGAGTAAGATCAAGCCCTTGTGGCCTCAATGTAGGATTAACAAATATGTCAATAGCATTGTAAAATGCTCTTAACATGGATGGATCCATAGATCCTAGAACAAGAACTTGCCTCCCTAAATCCTTGTAGCGATTCGCCCATGGTCCAGAGCCGGCGACTATCAAGTACACATTAGGGTGCTTATGAATTAGCCTTGAGAATGCTTCATAAAGCAGAGGATGCCCTTTGTCCTTAACCAATCTTCCAGCCACACCAAGAACCAAGCTTGCATTGTTTGGAATCCCAATTTGGGTTCTAAACTGTTTTCCCAGTTCCAAATCTTCTCTGAAATCATCCTCATCTACACCATTGACAATCACATGCACTCTTCTGCTTGGAATCTGGTAAACATCCCTTAGCATCTCGCCGCAACTGTCACTAATAGCAACATGATGAGCATAGTTTCTGAAGAATCTTATCTCATTCAAAACCTTAGGGATAACCCCTTGAACACTGTAGTTGAAATCAGGGGACATAGGCTCATTATGCCTAAGAGCCAAATCTTGGAATATGCTTGATTGCAAGCTCTCCAATGCTATGCCATGCCAAGACACGGCAAGGTTCTGAAGGTTTCTTGCTATCCAATGAGGAAGGGCCACGCTTTCTGAGTGGACAACATCGAATGGTTCGCGCTGATTCTCTTCAAGAAACTGCTCCCATGCTTTGTTGTAGCGCCACCTGCCCGGCTCCCCTTCATGGCAATGAATGTGAGGTGAGGAAGGTGCATCTGCTTGGTGATTGTTATCATCAGATGTGACTGGAGTTCCTTCAGGAGAGGTGAACACATGAACTTGGTGGCCGCGGCGCGCTAGAGCTGTGTGAAGTGTGTGAGCATGGCGCTCCATGCCACCTGGGGTGGTGCTAATAGGCCATTTTCTAGAGAACACTGCAATCTTGAGAGATATAGGAGGTTGCTTGTGGTTGAAGAAATCCAGCTTGTTCCACGAAAACTCGGCCAGGCGAAGATCGCCGGACCAGGCCTTAGATTTAGAAAAGGTGGTGCATATGGAGGTGTTTGTTGGGGTGTGGAGGAGGAAAAGTGCTGGCAAAGTGAAGAGAACAACAAAGAAAAGGGTGATACAGAGGTTGAAGTTAAAAGGGGAATTGGGTTTTCTTTGTTTGTTGTTTAAGGCCATGTTTAAACACAAGATGGGTTCTGATGATATGTTTTGTTAGGAACTCGAATGTTTTGTGAAGTGATGAAGAATCTATGGAGATTGGAAAGTATAGCTAGGAAGGTAAGGGTGCACTGAAACGTGTGTTGGGTAGGAATTTTCTTCTTTTCAGTGCGTTTCTCACGCCCCTTTGATGGGAAAGAAAAAGTGGAGTCATGTGCCATAGCTTTCGTAAGGTTTTGAGTTTGATATTGTTTCTATTATTTATCATGCCATTATGGACTATTATTTTATTGTCCTGAATTCATGCCTAACTTGTCTTTTTTCATGCTATACACAAACTTTTTAACTTCTTCTTCTTCATCTAGAGTCAAAAGTGGCTAGCCTAAGTTATTTGCTACATAAGCATATTAGCATTAAAATATGGGATCACAAGTATTCTGCTCTTCTATAAAATTTCAGTGTATATTATTGGTATTGTTATGCTGTATATATGGATGAAAATTTGTCATTTTTATTTTTAAAATTAAAAAATAAACCCTAAACCATTAATTATACATCTCAAAAGTATACATATCTTTTATATAAAGAAAGATGAAGTTAACTTTGATACTATAAGTTTTACTAATGCATCTATGTCACATAAAAATATCTATTTTTATATCTATTATTGAATAATTATCTAAAAAAATGGTATTAATAGATAATTATATTGAATATTATATTTTCAGTGTATTAAAATTAAATTTATATATAAATTATCTTTTGAAATTGGGACTGTTATTTATTATATTCACTAATATAAAAACTATATGAAAAAGGTAAGATAAGGAATTTTTCCCCCTAACATGGCCCAAATTTAATATCCATCTACTTTGTTACATTAAAATTTAATAAACCACCTTTTTTATTATAATAGAAGTCAACGGTTTGACTCGGAGAACGGGTATTGCAATTTGCGTACATGGTTTGAAAGCCTAAAGATTTGGTATCTCACCACTTTTGGAGTATATATAAACCATAGTCAAAACCATATGACATTGTATAAAACTGAGTACATAGCGTTTGCATGAGAATACAATTGCTCTTATAATTTGCCAATCACATGGAAAAGGTTTCAACTTGAAGCAATGAGCGTCACCAACTCCCATATTAATTGGTATTTTTCCTCCCTATGGAGATCTCTTGCCTACTAAAATCGACGACTAAAATTAATTATCAATATTAAATATATATATTAAAATATAAAATATACATTAAAAATAAATTAAATTATATATAATTATATTTAAATAATAATAATTAATTTTTATGTACATTTAACATTTTTGTTTTTCAAAATATATCTATATTTTATTTTATTGTATAATTACTACAAATTTAAATAATCATTTTTGTTATAATTATGCTACGTATACACTAAAATCAGTCATAAAAATCAGCCACGGCATAAAATATATATTGAAATATAAATATACATTAAAAATAAATTAAATCACACATGTATTTATACAAAAATACATTAATGACTGATTTTATTGGCTGATTTTGATATACGAATAATATTTTTATTTTTGTTATTAGCATAGTCTACATAAGATTGAAATAAATAAAACCATAATACTTGATAATTATAAAAAAAATACTTAAGTAAAAATATTATATTCTAGTAAATAAATGTGATTTTTAAATTAATAATAAATACTCGATCGAATAATAAAAAAGATACTATATATTCTTGTGTACATTAAGAGAGATGCAAATTTTTAATACAATATATATATATATATATATATATATATATATATATATATATATATATATATATATATATATATATATATATATTTAATACATAGACCAAGGAAAAATCTTTTTTGTAAAGCAAGATTTATTATACACTCAATAGTTTATCTATATTGCATACACATATTTTATACATTTACACACATATATATAGGGTGGCCAACAATCATAATGTAGCCATACCACATGTGGTACCTTACACTTTACCTTAAAAACCACTCTTCTAATTGATAGTGTACAAATCAAGTCTTTTTGGTTGGGACTATATGAGAAGGTTTCTTTTGGTTAGCACCACCTCTGCCCTTCACATTCTTGGAAGCTCCATTATTATTATTTCTAGTGGACTTACTCGCCGCCGGCCAGTGTCCGCTAGTAACCGCCATGTCCTTGAAGTGTTGTAGGCCCTCAAGAGTGTCAACAACCGTTGCCATTCTTGGCCTGTCTTTAGGATTCATGCTTACACAATGCAATGCCAAAACAGCCATTTCCTTTGCACCCTTCACAGAGTATTGCCCTAAAAGCCTTGGATCCATTATGTACCTCAACCTCCTACTGCTCCTTAAGTACGGCTTTGACCAATCCACAAGGTTTTGCTCTGTCTTTGGTCTTGTCTTCTCCATTGCTCTCCTTCCTGTAAGGAGTTCTAGCAGGACTACTCCGAAACTGTATACATCACTTTTTGTGGTCAAATGCCCTGCAAGAATTAAGATATTTTGTTTTTTATAGATTTTTTCGTGTGAAAATTTTATATAATGATAAAACTACGAAAGAATAAGAAAAAGAAAGATGAAAAATATTGTACTTTGTATTTCTTGATTGAATTGAATTGAGAAAGTAAAACAAACAAATAAAGATAAGATAAGAACAACTAAAGATAAGATAAGATAATAAAGACTAAAATTATAATTGAATTTATATATTCTGTTGGGCTGAATTTGTAGACCACAAAACTTCTTTATTGTTGTGATGAGCTAAAGTGAAAGAGTAGTTTAATATATAATATGCAACAATAACAACAAAATTTTATTCTATTAGGTGAGTCAACTATATGAATCAAACGACGTCATTAAACTCTATTACGCATAATATGTGCAGATAATTTATATTGATGACAAAGAAAGGACAATTACGTAATTACCTGTTGAGATGTATTCCGGGGCAGCATATCCATAGGTACCCATAACTCTGGTGGAAACATGAGTGTTTGATCCCTCTGGTCCCATTTTTGCTAATCCAAAGTCTGAGAGTTTTGCTGTGAAATCCTGTTATGATTCATAATATATGAATGAAAATAGTAATGAAATAATTAAGAAGACATAATGAATTAGTTAAATACGCACGGAATCAAGCAAGACATTGGAAGTCTTAAAATCCCTGTAAATGACAGGTTTGTCAGCTCCATGCAAGAAAGAAAGACCTTTAGCAGCACCTATAGCAATTTTTAATCTTGTTTCCCATGGAAGTGATGTTAGCCCTGAATGAAATCACATTATATAAGTATAAGTAGGTTCTAAATATGAGAAATTCTTATATAATGTGATGCATATATATATACTTCTGAACAAGTGATTCTCCAAGCTTCCACGTGGCATGAATTCATAGACGAGTAAACGGTCTTCATCCTCGCAACAGTAACCAATCAACTTAACCAAATTGGGGTGCCTTAGCTGCCCAAGGAATATCACTTCTGCCTGCAAACCCACAATTATATTTTTTATTATTAACACTCATATTGGATCAAGAATCAGAACTTTGACTTTGACCAACAAATATGAAGTAATGATAAATATTTTGTATCAAAATAAGTTATGAACTTTCTCAATTGAAATTTTAAATTATTTACCCAAATTGTTAATCACAAATTTTCCAATACGTATGACATTTTTTATTGATTGTATAAATTAATATTTGTCTTAAGTAGGTCAATGGATCTCTTACATTCAAATGGAAAATAGATAGGCATTTGATATTAATATTTAAGAAAAAATATATATTAAATTTTTTATTTGGATCAAGTTAATTTTTAAATGAGATAGCTTATTATTTTTATGTTAACCTATATTTATTATAAATGTATCACATATTCATACATAATATATTTATATTCTTTATTATTATTATTATTATTATTATTATTATTATTATTATTATTATTATTATTATTATTATTATTATTATTATTATTATTTTAAACACTACTTACTAATGATATATTGTAATATACATTATACATATTGAATTGTTTATATGTAATTTTTTATTTCTAATATATTAACATATAATTAATTAATAATATAATATTAGATATATTAATAGTTACTACTAAATTTTTTGAAAAAAATTGGGGAGACCATGGCCACCTTAGACCTCCTTGAATCTGCCACTGCCTTCTATTTTAAGATATAAAAGTAAAAATTTAGTTAAAGGGTGTCTTAAAGACATTAGTTAAAAGAATAAAAGTGGAAGATTTTGGTTTTTAAATGATTTAATGTAGACAAATTAAAAGAATTACATTTAACTTATTTTTCTATATAAATTTTAAATTATAATATTTTTAAAGAGTGTCTTTAAAATAGTTGTTTTCAAGATCCTAAAATTAAATATAATGAAAAGAATTAAAAACATATACTTTAAGATATATTAACAAATGGTAAGATGTCATTTTTTATTATTAAACATCTTCTAACTTTTTATACATGGACCAACACATGTGTCTTTTTTATATATGAAAGTGTGCCAATATTATTAAAGTCTCATAAGATACTCAATTCCTTGACTTTTTTTTTCTTTCTCTAAGACAATGCCTATTGCCGGAGGATGATTGGGGCTTGGGGCTCTAATTAGGCACTGAATGTGAATGTACATGTGAAGACTCATCTCTTCCTTTCAACATCTTGAATTCTTGATCATCATAGTATTATAAAATTGTGATTTGTGAATGTACAACCCTAACTACTACATACAGGGAAAAACAATGGTGAAGACTTCACAATTATATATGACAAAAGTAATGTGAGTTTGACTAATGAATTCAAAACCTACTTCGGTATCGATGAACTCGCTAGTGGTGGATGCCTTTTCTAATCAAGAAGAATGGTACGGCGATTAAAATTTATTATTTTTTTTGTCATCAGTTAGAATAGTTATTAATGTTTAAAATTAAAATATATGATAAAATATATAGTTAGATTACTAAATTAAATTAAAAAAATGAGTTAATTACTAAATAATGATAAAAAATAATAAATTCTAACTGTTTTTTAATTGTTTACGGTATCTTTCAATCCGATAAACCAAAGAGTCGTAAATCTGAGCTACAGATTGAACTGACCACTCGATCAACCCAAATTTGTTATATTAAGTTACTAACTCATCACTGAATGTATTACATATATAATTCATTTTTTCCATATTTATTTGACCTGTATTTATTGATAAATTAATTTTTATGTATTAATCATAGAAACATATTTTACACTAGTCGTTAATAAAAAATTATTTTTTAAAAAATAGAAAAACAATGGTGTGTACGTAGTTATTTTCAATAATACCTATAGCCAGTCATCTATATTAATTTACATAAAAAAAATGTTACGAGATTAACTTTTTTAGTGGGAAAAAAAAAAAGCGAATTACCTGATCTTAATCTTAGCTGCTCAAATGGCAAAACAAATATTTTGTATCTGACACTTTTCTTCAATTTTATTGGCTACTATTAATTCCTTCAACCTTATACCAAGCATTAGAAAATGAGTGATATAATAACTATGTTGTCTAGTCCAATTTATAATTTTCATCAAAATTCTAAATTTTGTTCTTATAATTAAAACTACAACTATATAAATATCAAGGTGTTAAAAAAAAAGGAGCATATGTCATATATATATACTTAATTATTACTACTAATCAAAGAATTAAATTTTTAGTTTTTAGTGAATTTTTTATTTAAATAATATTTTTAAATTAATTTAAATATTATTTTTATAAAAAATTTATTTATTTTGTAGTTTCTTTCTCTTCTATACACTGAATTATAATCCACGGACACGGACTCGGGACAATACGACACAGACACGAGACAACACGACACGAGACACGCGAACACACGAATTTTAAAATCTTATAAGACACGGGGACATAGCATATATATAGAATATAAAGTATTTTTTAGATAAATTACAACGAACTTTTGATATTTTATTGTTGTTAAAATATAAAATAAATTTTTAACTGTTTTTAATGTCTTTTTTAACTATATAAAAGTATTTACAATATTTTTTGTTCTAATAAATAATAATATATATTATTTCTAAACTCATTTCAATGATATATGTTAAGAATAAGGCTGGACACGCGGACACGTGATGGTATTTAGGTGTGTCCAAATATGTTTGAAGAAAAATTTTTTATTTTTTATTAAGACACAGTTGGACACAGCAGACACGTGTGTCGGACGAGTGTGACGAATGTTATGTCCAAAATGTGTCTGACACGGCAACTCAACAAAGTGTCCGTACTTCGTAGACACTGAATAATGAATAATTTAAAAAAAATACCTAATTGCACTGCTAATAAAAAATGATTTAGGTAACACTTACAAGCCATTCACGGTGTCCTTGTAATCCTTCAATGTCAAGAAGCTTAACAGCAACAGGTTGAGCCTTCAAACCCTGCCTCAAATTATCATCAACATACCCTTTATGCACGGTTCCGAATCCACCCTCACCAAGCAAGAAATTGCTCGAGAAATTTTGAGTTATGGCGCGCAATTCACTGAGCTCAAAATCATACAAATCGGGCCCAAACGAGAGCGAAAGCTCCTCATTGATCCTTATGGACGATGAACGGCTAAGCTCCGAGAATGATAACCTCCTAAAAGACGGTAACGGCGCCACTTCCTTCGATAAATCGGAGCGTGACGGCTTGCATTTGCTGAACCCTGTGAATATGGTTTGGTCCTCTGTTGAGCAACAATTTGTTGTGAATGGCCTCCATGATGATGGTTGCTTCATGTTTTTTGAAAATGTGTTATGTGTGAGGTGTTACCATAGATCATATAATATAAGATTGCATAAGGTTTCATTTTTATTTTCATGTGTGATGGAGACATACCAAAAGTGGAGGTGGCATGAGATTCTTTCTTCAACTGCTCTAACCACTCCTAGTCATGTATATTGTCTTCTTTATTTTAAGGATTTATTAAATCCTATGTTAATTAATAAAAGGTGAAAATTTAGATACAGTCGACTTGACGTGAAGTTAAAAATTGAAAATTATTAGATGAAAATTTAGTCAATTCAGTCAAATTATGTAACGACTTTCAACTATTAACTTCATGTAAAGTCTTGCATACATAATTATATATTTGGTATTTTATTAATTTTTGTGTTATTATTTTGATTATATTATTTTGACATATTTAATTATTTTCTTGACTAATTATTTAAGTAAATATATATATATATATATATAAATACATAATAATAAATATAGTGGCTGATTTTTATACCCTCAATATTTTGTTTTAAATAATACTGCTTAACAATATACATTGTATATATAATTGAATTTCATAATTTCTCATGCATTTTGCTGAATTTGCATGGACTAATATAATTGGTGCATAAAAAATACTTTTTTTATTTTAACACTTTAATCACATACTATATATTTTTGGTTCTTGATTAAAATAGTGCCTTCATGCGGAAGAGAAGAACACACTATATTTATATTTTACTTTAAGTGTTGACCATCCGATCCATTGCAAGTGGAGAGAGTAATTAAACATAAACAAATTCTATGATGCCTAATATATAAATGCTTAAGTTATCTAAAAATTCAGAGGAGCAAAGGTGAATCCTACTTTTATTTTTGTATCAAGTAGTTAAAAAATTATGTATCATATAATACATCTTAAACATATATAAGAGAATTATCTAGAAAATGAATGAACTATATACTTGATATAGTTTCCATTTCTAATTTGTATGATTAATTATTTGTACTTTAATAAAAATTAAATAAAATTTTTTGTTCTTATAAAATATTTGTTTTTCAGTTTTAGTTTCTATAAAACTATTTTCTAAAAATTTTAGTTCAATAAAATTTAAGGTCTTTATTTTATTTATGTCATTACTTTGTTTTATTGAAGGTTGATGATTAAATATTTAATCTGTTACATCATCAGTATTTAACGGAGCAAATGAATATAGAAAATTAAAATATGGATCTTTTGAATTTAATCTACTAAGAAATTATAAGTTAAAAAGGCGAATATTAAATAAAATAAATTTAAACAGTTTAAATTTATTTTTTTGTCTTTCTAATTAACCTTACTTAGCATACCAACAACTATATCAAAATAAAATGGTAGAAAATGAGCATTCTAGAAATAAATAACATTACAAAATTATTATTATATAAACAAACTTTGATGAGAAGCTATCAACTAGTTCCAATTGCTTGGAAGATAATTACAATATTGTCTAGATATATAGTAGTATATCTTATTTATGCCAGCTCGCCTAATATAATGATACGATTAATTAATTTAAATTTTTAAACTATTAGCTTTGTGGTTGATTAAAAGTTAGAACCTTATTATCTGATCCATGATACGAATGTTGCCAATTATATATATTTTTTAAACTTAACTTCCACTCATATTGTATAATTGATTACATATATGCCAATAAGAAAACTTAATTAATCTTATCTCTCTCACATTTCACAATGAATATTAAGTATAAAAAGAAAAAATTGTCTGCTAATATATACTTTAATTCAGTACCTAATTAAGTACCGTATAAGCCACAGGTTGTGACGAAGGGAATGAGTGCATCAATTTCTGTCTCTATTCAGAAATACAAATACTGACGAGTAACAAATGGTCCCAATCAAAAGAGGAGCAGTTACAAACTTGGAGTGCTTCATGAGGTTATATTTGTAATTGGCTTAACTTTGTGAAAATTAGAATTAAGTTAAAAAGAATAAATATTAGAAATCAAATTTTAGTTAGTTAATATTAGTTATTTTTTATTATAAAATTATTTTTTATTCTCATTTTTTGGAGATTCAGAGTCTAGAGTTAAGTTTTAGATTTTAGGGATTAAAATTTAAAATAAAAATAATTATAAAAAGTTGAGTAATATTAAATAAAAAAAATTAATGTTGAACTCTAAAAAAAAATACTTTTAAAAATGGAATAATATTTTATGTAAGTTTATATTCTTTACCAAAAGTAGTTTAGAGACGGAGCAAGTGAAAATGAGTTTGATCATTAGTAGTTTAATAAATTAAACATGGTTAACTTGTTAGAATTATTTTGTCGAACTTTTATTGATTGTTTGCTTTTTTTTAAGGAAAATGATTGAATGTTTAAGTAGGAAATTTTTCTCTAAGTCCATAAAGTAATTGAATGATTCACTTTTAGTTTTTGGTGTCCTATGTATTATTGGGCCTTGAAGACTTAATAATTCCTGCACTTAATAAAAAAAATAAACCAAGTTGGGTTAGTCTAATGGTTAGTTTACTAGTCCGCTTAAGCAAGTGTCGGGCGTTCGAATCCCACCTTGTGCATGCAGCAACCCATTAATCAGCGGCAAACCCTTAAATGGAACTCAGTACCGCGGCGAATTAGTCCTACCACCGACCCGAACACGCGTCCTTGACAGCTCTCTACGACAGCTGTATGGGAAAACTTCGATGAAGGTGAGTCTGCCCTTGCGAAACCCACTTTTGACACGGTATATAAAGGGAGGGACTGACTAGAGTGTCGGAGTGTCTTTGCAGATGACCGCTTCTCCATGCGAAAAACTCGGGACGCCGGCTACTCCAAATTCAGCCCTGCAACTTGGAACCAGGCCGTACCCCTCCTTATCAACCCAAAGATCCTTCCAAACCGTCCAGTACCCGGATACCGAACAATAATTATTTTTTATTTGTTATTCTAACTCCTGATATAAATTGAACAAAATCTAACATAATTGCTCCATCTTTTTTATTTTATTCTCCATTTAATAGAGTTATTTTACTAAGCGCCAAAATGTAAGACAAACAAACACAATTAACTGCAGAGAAAAAAAAAGAACACAGTGCTAGAAGTAAGAAAGAAGTGTAAGCAACAAATGTGCAAATTAAACTACTTTTTCTGGCTCCAATTTCAACTACCAAATAGAAAGCATCCATCAATTTGCTTAGAAAATGCTGATCATGTGACCATATCATTTTTGTTAGTCAACCCTAGTGTAATGTTGTTCATTCGACCTTTGACTAACTTTCTTCCAAAATCTCAACCATGTGATCTTTGATGACATTTAATTTCTGCTTTTGTGAAAAGAGCTAGCACTATATAATCAAATGGAAATTAATTACTTTCATGTAAAATCTTCAACATCAAAAGTCAAAACAAAAATACTCTGGACCAATGGTATATATAGGACAAAAAATGTATGTAAATAATTTATCTTCAATCGAACCTACTACATATATATAAACAGGGGAGTAGTGGTGGGTTTGTTAGTATTATTTATCATACTACTAATAAAATTTGGTAATAAGCTGGAACCATTTGCTTTTGCTTGTAAATGCAGTACTGTTGTATTAAATTAGGTAATTAAAGTTCTTTTTATATTTAGATTTGAATTAATATTAATAAACTCTTTACTCTTTTTTTTTTTAATTAAAAAGTATTAGTTTCTTAGTATTCTCCTAATTATCTACTTAATTACTCGTACTTTTTTAGCAACTATATGTTTTTCTCTTATTTTAATTGAAACAAAACCATTATTTACATTTTTCATCTATAAACATATTTAGATTAATTTATATTTTTAGCATATATGCTCTGCGATGCAATGAAATGTATAATTAGTAAATCACTTGATTAAGAATTTATGCAACAAAAAAGTTACTCTACGAAAATAGGTGCATTAGAATAATACCAACGTTGTTATATATATATATATTTTCTGAAAATTAAAACTCTTTTGGATAAGTAAGTTTTAATATTTTTGGCCATTATTTAATTAGTATAAGTATTAAATTATATTTAATAAATAAATTTTATTAATTAATGTGTGTAAATTTTTAAAAAATGTGAATGCAAACTGTATTAATTTATTTATGTAAAATTCTGGTAAATATAAATGTAAATTATATGTTTCTTGTGTGTAAAATTTTTGTAGATATAGGTACAAGTTATTACTAGCCAAGTGCTAGCAAAAAATAATAATATTTTTTTTTTGTTTTCTACGGTATTTTTCAATCCGACAGATTAAGGACTAAACCGTCACGGATTTTAATTAAAATAATAATAATAATAATAATATTTGTTGTTCATATAATATTGCTCTTTTTTTTTGTTTTTCACGGTATCTCTTAATCTAGCAGGCTAAATATTAATTTGTCGCGGATTAAACTTTTATTTAAGAGTTTGTCACTGACCAATGAATAACGAACGAAATTCGAACTTCAAACACTTATTTAAGGTGCATTATAGATATATGACTCCGCTTATAATAGGTTTATTTTAAGAGATATTTTTTGTTTTTAATTATTTATTTAGACAAGTAGAGTATAAGTTAGGTGGGAATGATCTAATAATACATCATCTAGTCCTTTAAGAAAAAAACTCGAGCTACACTTTTTATTTTTTAACATAAAAAATATTCTATAACAAATCATCATTTATTCCTAAATGAATAGTTAGAATTTAGAAATAAAGAAATTAATTATTGTATCTGATAATAATAAATATTCTGAGTAAAAAAATGCTCAAACTCACCCACTCAAATTGTCAAACTACTACCACCTGAACTCAATTTTATCTTTTTTATTGTGGTTGAATTTCTGGATTTTTATTTGTGATGAAGTAGTTGATTGTTTATCTCATAATAACTTTTAGTTTTGTTTCTATAATTCTAAGATTTTCACAGGATTTACCCTTCTTCTCTATCAATAAATACATTAATTAATAATTAAAAGCAAGGCATGTTTAAAGAGTTTCAGTTCTTTCATTTTTTTTTTCGAAAGAAGTTGCTGTAATCCTTCTCATTGTACAATCTTTTTCTAATTTCTTAATCAACTGTGATTTTGTGGCAAGCAAAGAAGTGTTGAAAGAGATACAAAACTTGAATAGACTATATAACGATCAGATTAACTAGTTGTTTATTACACACACGTACACACATGAGATAATTATGTTATATGTATACTAAAATTAATTATTAAAATTAGTTATCAGTATAAAATATATATTAAAATTTGAATATACATTGAAAATAGAATTGTTACTTACTCTTTAAGTTATATTTCCTAATGTAGCCTTATACTCAATATGAAAAACGTATATTTTTGCGTATTTTACTAAGAATTGAACTAAATATTGAAGGTTTTTTTATGAATACACTAAACTGTTAATTAATGAAAATTAATATGTCTAACAAATAAAAGACCAATACTGATTTAGTGATTAAAATTAAAAAAATTTATGAGTAAATGGTTAAATTTATCTTTAAAAGATTATTTATTTTTTAAATTAGTATTTAAAAATTTTTTTTAAATTAGTATTTAAAAAAAATTTTTAAATTAAATTTATCTTACAAAGATTTTAATTTAGTCATATTAATTCTTTGGCTATTTTTGTTGTTGATATCGTTAAAATTTGTTGACTTGACACGTTAAGTGACATTATAGTATATATCTAACAATTTTAATTGATTGTTGATAAGTTTATAAAATTAAATCAAATTAACTTCAAATTGAAAGATTTTTACGTCAGACTCAATTCGTAAAAGAAAGGCTAATGTAATTAATTTATAATTTTCAAAGGAACTAATTTAAGAAATCAGTAATCTTTTATATGACACTCTACTATACATATTAAAATTGTATAGAGAGAGTATAAATTTTTTTTATAATTATTTTTTATTATTTTATTATTATTTAAAATATGGATCCTAACTTTCTCAATTTCTTTTTATCTCATAAAAAAAATCTATAAATTTACATCTTTATCATCTTTTATATATGAATTTGACCATTTATTATTTTTTGATTATATATATATATATATATATATATATATATATATATATATATATTTTTTTTTTCTCTTCCCATGTACATGTCATAGGTGAGTCATTTATTGGTGAAGGCGAAGAAGAACACATTTGGTGATTGAAAAAGAGGAATTTTATGTGAAGAAACAGAATGGAGCAAAAGTCCAACACAACTTCCTCTTTGGACATGGTCAACTCAAATATCTTTCTTCCTTTCATCCACAATTTCATCCTACCTAACGTGAATCCAAGCTATCCAAATTTGTTTCAATGATCCTAGCTAGATTGCTAATTACATTCTTAACCTCATTTTATCTTTAATCAAATATATCAAAATTTTCTAAGAGATGCTTCTACACAGCATTAATTATTTCTGAATTTCATAGATACACATACAACTCTACAAAAGTTGAAGAAAAGGGCAGAAAATCAATGATGTAAATTAAATTACAATTTATATTCCTTAATTAATTAATTTTAGCAGATTGATGCTTCACCCAAAGAACAACTCTGTCTGCTTCCATGCTAACCTTCTCTTCATCTTGCAACGCTTTCTTGAGCCTCTTTTCTTGCTCTTTGACAGAGAAGGTGCTCATGTCAGACAGCATTCCATCCTTCTCTCCCCACAATTTGACCTGCTCTGAACTCGACTCAACTCCACCATTTTTGTCATTCTTCCTTGTTGGCACCGGAACAGCGGTGCTCTTCTTGCCGGTGACGGAGAAGCAAAAGCAACAACCTGATCCTCCTGCTGAGTATTCTGCCTCCATCATGCATGCAAACGAATTTTATTTCCTCTGATCTAAGTGCGAAAATCAATCACACAATGTATATGGAGTTGTCGAGATGAGGTCTTTATAATAATGTATTGGATCATGATATAATAATATAATATATTGCCATTTTCCATTTCCTTTTAGAAACAAATAATTTAGATTTTTTTTTTAAGTTAGGATTTAATTTAAGTCTCCTAGTTTTTCACCTCATGGTCAATATAGTCATAAATTTTAATCATATTCAGTTTAACAAAGCATTACCAATTTAGTTAACAGATTATTCATGTTTATATGTCTAGTAATTAAATTGCCAATTAACTAAATATCTAATATTATATTAATTAAATTAATTCATCTTGATAATATTTGTGCTTTATACTATAAGTCTGTTGAATCTATTTTTCATCTATTTATTAGTTGCGAGTGTGGTGTGCGTGGCTATTCGTTCTCGGAAGGTCATAAAGGTATACTGAAGTAACACTTTGAGAGTTGGACGCATATGCTGCACAGAGAAAGCTTGAGAGAAAGAAGTGATTGGTTGGATTCTTTGCTGTAGTATGGGCAATTTGATTAGAGAAGAATGATAGAATCTTCAATAATCATAGCTCAGGAGTAGTAGAAATCATCAACAGATCTTTTATGCTCTCTGACGAGTGATTTGGTGATACTCCCTTTGATTATTAATGATAATGTCAAAGATGACGAGGGATTAATATCACTTTTAGCGTTGTTAGTCATCTTTGTATTTTAAAATTTTCATATTGTTCCACCGTATTGTGTTGAGCGCTTCTTAATTAAAAAAAAATAATTCATTCATTATTATAAAAATTCAAAAGTCTTAGTCGGTGATAATGATCTATGTCTTTTAATAGATGTCTCTAGATTCAAAATTTGGCTAGAATTCTAAACCCTAAATCTGACCGTGTAACTGTGTAAGTGTAGAGTATATGCGAATATTGTAATTTTGTAAGACCTAAAGTTGGGTGAAGATTTATATGTTAAATAGTTAAAAATTATTTAATAATAATTTAATTAAATATATTAAATTATTTAACGTTTAAAATTAACAAATTTATATAAAAATAAAAGTTTAATTTTAATATATTAATAATATAAAATATTTTATATAATCATATAATTACATCTATTTTTTAAATAATTATTTACAAAATTAATATAAAAAATAATTATGAATATTGTCCAACCTACCCTCCTAAAGGTTCATGCGAATAGGATTCCAGAAGTTGTGGGTCCTTGAGAATGCGCGATTGGATCTCATCCGTTGGATTGAAAAGCTGAGAGTTAGCCGTTGCAGGCATGAGAGTTGACAGTTGACACCCACTGACTCCACCACCCCCAAAATCAGGCTCCCACGATTCTCACTTCACTCTTCACTCCCAAACAAAAATGGTGGGCTTCTTCTCTGACCTCTCTGACACAGACGATTCCGCCATCGACGACATCATATCACAAGCAAACGACGCATGCCTTCTCGACCAAATTTCCGCCATTAACTGTTCTTCCTTCACAGACTCTTCCATTCTCCCCTCCCACCTCGAATCTCGCTTCCGCAAGCTCAAGTCTTTCCCGGCCACCACCCACCGCGCTGCAGCCGGAAAATCAACAACCCCACCGCCCGACCATTCCAAAGATGAAAACTTTCCGATATCCGATTCTTCTAGAAGCTTCCATCAATCCGCCAAGGCTCCCGTTTCTTCGCCTTCAGGAAAGAACCCGAATGGGAAAATGGCGTTGGACCCCAAATTGCAACAGGGGTGTGTCTCTTCACCTTCCGATTCGGTGGATTCTTCGTATGGGAGAAATGGGTTGAAGTCAAAATCCAAACTTGGCTCCGTTTCATCTGGTTCTGGTTCTTCCGATGGGTCTGAAGAGAGTTCATTGTCTTCAATGTTCAAACCAGCGGAAAAGGGTAACAATAATAATAACAACAAGAAGGTGAAAGTGAAGAATTCTGGTTCGGCGTCTTCACCTTCTCCTTCGCCACCTCGAAGAACGGGGTGTTTCTGGTGCTCTCCGAAGAAGGATTCGAGGAAGAAGAGCAAGGAGGTTGATTGGAGTGTTCTTGGTTGGGACAAGGATGATGAGTTGCTTTCGGATTTGGGAAGCTTCTCGAGCAAGAAGCAGCAGAAGATTCTTAAGAAGGCATTGAAGGAGGAACAGAAGATTAGCCGCGAGGCTGAGAAGATTGTGGAGTGGGCTAAACAGGAATCTGCAAGGATGAATGTTAATGTCATTGATCATGAACTCAGTGATACAGATTAGGAGACAATGCAAAGGATATCACTGCATTTGGCATTTATGTCAAGAATTTTCCCTACCAATAGAGTAGTTGTTATTAATTACTATAAGAATGTTAGCTTCTTGGGTTCGAGGGTCATAATGACTACTTGTTCTTATATGAAGGCTATAGTTGCTGCATCTATACAAATTTATACATATTAGACATTGTCTATATTACAGCTATTTTATTTTCGTTGGGATGATTTTCAAGGTCTTTTCATATTGTTGCAGTAAATTGAGAAATTACCTTGGATAACATCTTTCATATTGTTGCAGTAAATTAAGAGTTATCAAGTGACTTTATAATTAATGATGTAACATTAAGAAATCATGTTATCTATATATGGCCAAACTAGTAGTAATTGTTGTTTCAAGTCACCTTTGCATGACTAGGTAATTCTAATTGCAGTGTAGATTTTGTACCGGGAGAAAGGTTATGTGAATTGGCCAAGAACACCTCAATATAGTGGCAAAATGAATCTCCCTACCTACACAATATTTCAAAGGATAATTTGGTATTTTCACAATGACTTATTCATTGTCTGATTTTGTTATATATGCAACAACTCAGCTTAGGACAACAAAAGCTTAATGCAAGTTCAGGTGACAAATCCTAAGCTATAACAAAGTAGTAGCGTGGGCCTGGGAGGAATTATGATGCCTTTCCTTTTTCTTAAGATACAACATAATGAAATGATTAATAAAGCAATGGAAGGAATTTGTAGCAAACAGGCTGCGAGGCTGGCATGCAACTTTGTATGGCTGTACACATCTGATGCAATGGAATCCAATCCAGTTTATTCAATTCAATTTATGATCTGAGATTCCTTTTTAAGCATTCATTTATGCTTTCATATGATCTACCGAATACCAACATTTCAAAATATTGGGACCCAGTAACAAAAACAGAAACAATAGCTATAGTGTGTTTTTGCTAAGTCCACCATCAAGCAACTAACAATTTAAAAAATACAAATTACTTCTTTTCATATTGATACATTTGAAGATTCTTAATACAACCATATTTTCATCCTATAGAAAAAGGTCAAGGTGATTTAAAATTTATCCACCCCTAAGAAAATACCAAAGATACATCAATATACATATTAAAATTGCTATTTCCTATCATAATTTATATGCCCACTTATACATCATACTGCACAAATTACAAAATCACCCAAAAATACTTGCAAACACATGCTATATGGCTTTCCAAATAGACCTATTCCGTGATTAAAAAAAAAATATACAATTTTTGCCTCACCTAATCAAAAGACCAAAGGTTGCACTGACTTGATGTTATTCTACTTCCGCTATCTTGCTGGCTGGTATTATGTCTTGTCTCTGTACATAGGCAGAGGGAAACCATCCAGCATTGCTCTTGCATTCTCCTTCAGACCATCCATTCCGATCAACCTAGAATGCAGCGGACGATGAGTAAGAATACAAGTCAAACCAGTAACAAGTTGATTTCGTTGGGAATAAAGAATATAGCTTATATATCTATTAATAAATCGAACAGTGGTAGTAGTTGCTAAATGCAAATTAACTAAGTGATAATACAAAAGAAGCATAATATGCTAAGGTGTAAAGATGTGGCCAATAACATGCTATCAAGATGGCAACATCAAAATTATTTGTTTTTGATGTACAAAAAACAGTGAAAAGCTATGAGAGTAGGGGAAGGTATGGGAACCAAATCACAAGAAACAATCTGTGAAAGATGATTCATTTGTTGCCATTCAAGATAGAGTTCAAGCCAAATGTTATGTTTGGATGAATTTTTTATACAAGTGAAATGTGATTTAATTTGAATTTCACTACTACTTCCTGCCTTGGATTCTAAATTGCAAGAAGAAATACAAATGGCGTTTAGGACCCAGCCAATGACACATAATTATGAACGAAGAAAAATCCATGATAAATAGCTGAAAAGTTCTTAAGGAAGTACCTGACGAACTACAACATAATCATCAACTGATAGGCTCAATTCTCCCTCGGCTTGAGCATCAAAAGGATGTATGACCTACAAAGTAATAGAGAAATTATTTACTTTTAAGCTACGAACAAAAATTAAAAATTACACATCAGTTCTTGCAAATTTGAAAATATATCAGATAACAGGACTTTAATTTTATGTAAATCAAAGGATTCCAGATCTGTTAGTTTGTTTATACACAACATACCTTAGCAAAAAAGAATGTTCCTGTTTGATTGTTATGTTTATGATCAACGCCATTTGAATTAGCATTCTCATTCGTAGGTTGATTATGCCCAACTCTTGGTGGTGGAAATGAAGAAGACTCTTTTGGATGTCTCTCATCAATCATCTGAGTAGCACCCGATACAATGAATTTGATAAGTAAAACTAAAATTGTTTGCAATATCATTCCAGAGGCAAACATTTAGAATAGGCACAGGAAGAGTCAGGCTACAAGGGATACCTCAGTATATAGTTTCTCTAGAATAACAAGGGCATTTCGATGATAGGCTCTCTCAGCATCAACCTACCAAATGGGAAAACAAATGAGAAAGGAAACACAAGGCTTAGGATAGGAAAATACATGAAAATATTTTTTCTCAACTATAAAATAGTGTAACCAATCTATAAATTACAGCTTACAGCTAACATCATATAACAAAAACTAATTATATGATGCGAAATTTTACCATTATGAATTTAGATTCTCATAAAGGTTTTAACCCACGGCGGGATAGAAACCACAATTGATCACTAATTCACTATCATGTCAAGTATACACACTAAGGGAAGAATGGACCATGGATATTTTGCTGTCTTTACCTTCACTCACACACAGAGAGACAGAAGTACGGGAAGGAAATTGGTCAATAATTAAGGGGGAATATATAACATGATCAACAACTTAGTAAACGTACTAACGTAAACATCCTCTTGTTTAACCAAGAATCTGATATTCTAAAGTTTCTTTATGTTCAAATCCCATTCAGCTGATACCAGCAATACGTTTTTACTATAATAGGCCATGATGATCAGCATAAGTGAGGCACATAAAAGTCAAATCAACAATCAGATAGCAAGAAATCACATAGAATTTAGCTTACCATTGTACAAAGGCTCTGGAGGGTTACTTGTTGCTGTTGTTCTTCAACTGACAACATAGCAGTGGTTGCTTCCCTACCAAGTGCCGTCAAGGCGGATTTAAGCTCTTTCAGCCTTGTTTCTGCAGTTTGAAGCCTCATGGAATTTTCTGCAGACACAGAAGTATCCCTCAACTTTGATCGACGCCTCAAAACTTCAGCAGCCTGATGAGAAGACAACTGTGATAAATACCTTGCATTGAACACCATCATATACATGCAACTGTGGCAGTAAATTATTACCTGGGCTTCTACTTCTTGACGAAGTTTGTCATAGCGATGCGTGAGGTGGCGCGCATCCTCCAAAGGAGCGCCAGTTATTTGTGCTCGCAATGGCTCAGAGATCTACAAAATAAACCTGAGGCAGGATTAGGAGCATAAAATTTGAGAGGAAGGTGGGATGAGGGAAAGCAATTGTTGGATATCTCCATTTTCTTCTTATTCTTCTTGGTTTTTGCATAAAATTGAGGAATCAATATGAGTATGAGATATAATTGAAGGAAAAAGACAAACTTGCAACAATAATAATTTAGTAATAGTACCCAAAAGATTACCTGATCACCTAGGATCCCAAGCAAAGTCTCTCTCTCATTTTCCAATGTTTCATATGAGTTACCGAATTGAAGAGAAGGCCCTGCCAGAGGGTAGTCAGCCCCTTGATTCTCAGTGCCATACTTACAGCAGTCCTTAGCCAACTTCCTCACTGAAGTATACATAGAACACAACGTCAATTATCATCCCTGAGGCAGAAACTAATTAAATAGAGACAAACAAGAACAAAAATGCAAACTCACCTATCTCCATTTGCTTGGAACTAACAGAGATCAAACCTTCAATTCCACGAACAATATGCCGCTGAAAATGCTGCAAGCGTCACAGAGACAAATAAGCATTCTTAAATCATTAAATTCCAGCCATTAGATGAATGAAAAGGAGGAATTAATGTAAAATAAGTTTTACAATATCAACAAATGAAATTGCAAGAAAGTGCCAAATGATCAGTATAAACAACTATACATTACCAATAACTACCCACCATGATTTCTCACTTTCCTGTAATTTGATTGGTTGACATATTAAACCACAAGTGCATAGAAATTAATCTTAAATGAAAATACACCTTAGCAGTCTTTGTTGAATTGTATAACTTTCTGAGTTTTTCATGACATTCAAGTTCGGATTCATCTGTCATGAGCGGTTCATTGCTGATTTGGCCTAGTTGTCTAAGTATAGCCTGCAAAGGTTAAAAAAAAAAAACAAATAAATAAATCATGATCTCGAACAAGGACATAAAAACAAAATTGAAGAGTGACAACCAGCGATTCTAGTCATTCTACACTTTCCAGTTTCCATTATTAAAAAAAAAATGAACTTTTGCACAAAACCTAACTTGAAAATTTTCAAGGTAAACTCATAATCACATGCTACAGTAGAAATTAACCTAAAACAGTGAACACAGCCAGTAAGCAGAACCCGAATTGGCAACTACACCAAAAGAAGTTCCATGAGAAAGAGAACAAGGAAGCATCACCTGTTGCTGCCTTGCAACTTGTTCCCTTAATTTGCTAGCTTGCTTCCTTATAGCGTCCATCTTTCTCCTTTCTTTAATAACAGAAACAGTTACCTTTGTCCTGAAGTCCAATCACAAAATGATCAATAAAAAGAAAAGCTTTGCCTTTTGAATTGCAACAGTTCTTGAAGAAATAGAGGGGGGAAAAACAACGCATGGATCGAAAGGGAGTTGCCTAGAGAGAAGTTAGAACTTAGAAGAGAAGCGAAAGGAAGAGAAGAAAGGTTTAGACAGTGGAAACGGGTGAAAAAGTGCAATGAAGATTGAAGAGAGAATCTTGGTCTTCGCGGAGAAAAGTGTCTTTTCATAAAAGAATTTCCGAAACCGGGACACGCACATGTGAAATTTTCACCGTATTCAGAATTTCTTAGGTGCCCTTTTAAGTAAAGGCCAATTCTTAAACGAGGAGGTTTTGTCGCTCATTTTTTATTATTGACCAAATTTTAATGTAATATTTAATAATTATTGAATTTTATGATATTTTTTAAAAATTAATTTTAATAAATTATTTTTAAAAAAGAATTTACTAAACAAAACCAAACTACTATAATTAAAATTTATCTTATTTAATAAATATTAAATAATATAAATTTTGACTTTTTATTTTGTCTTTTGTTTTGTCTCTCTAGTATTACCGTATTATTTGATTGAAGGTGCAATTAATGACATCTTATGTAACATTTTTTAGGTGTTTTTCAATTCAATAATGCTCTACATCCATGTAAAAATGTATTTAAGTTATCCAAGCAATTTGGCCCAGACGCGCCTTCCCCCCTTCACTTGTTTGTCAGACACGCGCTATATATAACGTTCTGCAACCTAAAACTTTACTCAACGCAAACCTTCTGCTGCAACCTAAACCTTCTTCTGCTCGCGTTATTCCTTATTGATCTGCATTGCCTTTAACGTAATAAGCTTCATCGTTCTCCTCTGGTCGCGCTAATCTTCTCGTTTTCTTCTTTTGATTTGCTTACGTTGCATTTTCGATCTTCTCGTTCTTCCTACTTTTCTTCATTTTCTTCTTCGATCTGCACTTCTGAATCAAAACAATGAATGATTCAATTTTAAATCAGTTGAATGAGAGCGAATTGGATTATTCTTCTGAAACGAATCAATTAGACGAGGTTTGGATTATTCAATTTTGAATTGAATTGAATGGAATTCAATTGCTAATTTGAATTGAATGGACGCATGTGTTCTGAATCTGAATTGAATTTAATTGAATTGATAATCTCTAAATTATAGACAGAGGTGTTTCGAGTTTGATTATATATAATGGATTATAATTTGATCATTTAGTACTATACAATTGTTTCACCATGAGTACGTTTTTAGTTCATTATGCAGAAAGATGTTTGAATTTGATTTTATATCATGAATTATGTTTCGTTCAGTCAGTACTATATAATTTATTTCACCATGAGTACGTGTTCGGTTCATTACGCAGAAAGCTCTTTGAATTTGATTTTATATAATGGATTATGTTTCGTTCATTCAGTACTATAGAATTGTTTCACCATAACAACATGTTCGGTTCATTCTGCAGACCAAATGTGTTGTGGATGAACAATTTGTACCAAAGGTGGGGATGATTTTCAAGACACTAGAAGATGTCAAAAAGTTCTACAAACATTATTCCAAACTTGCCAATTTTTCTACCAAAATAAGGAACATGACTCGGAAGGGAGACGAGGTTAAGAATCAACTAATTGTATGCAGCTGAGAGGGGATATGGAAATCCAAGATATCTCCAACTCTAAAGACAAACCCCTTAGCCGGCATAAACTGTCCAGCCAGGATCTACGTACACATATTGAAGGACGTCGGTCTCTGGACATTTTCAAAGTCGTTCTAAATCACTCACACCCCTGTTGTCCAGACCGTGCAGAGATGCTCAAACAACACATGGAGCTAAGCATAATCGTGCGTCGCACCATCGAAACCAACAAGGAAGCTGAAATCAGACCAAGCAAAACTTATCAATCATTCGTAGCAGCAGCCGGCAGTCATCAGGAACTAAGTTTTATAGAAAAAGACGTGAGGAATTACATCACAAGAGAAGTACATAATGTTTTTGAATAAGACGATGCCAAAAAATTCGAAAAGTACCTACTAAGAATGAAAGAGAAGAACCAAAAATTTCTTTTCCGAGCTCAATCTCGAAGGCGATCAATCCATCAAACATGCATTTTGGGCCGACGCAAGAAGCAGGGCTGCATGCGAGTATTTTGGAGACGTGGTTTCATTCGACACCACCTACAACACAAACAGGTATTTGGTTCACACAAATTTAGTCTTTACGTTCACCATATCCACACATTAACGGTTCATCACATTGTGAGAGTGTCCATTTATGCAGGTGCAATCTGGTTTTTGGTTCTTTTGTGGGTGTGAATCACCACGGTGAATCGACACTTCTCGGATGTGCACTGATGAAAAACGAGAACATCCAATCATTCAAATAGCTATTCGAGTGTTGGCTTCGTTGCATGGGAGGGAAGGCACCAAAAGGCATTCTCACCGACCAATGTGCATTGATGCAAACGGGCCATCGAGCTGTGCATGCCAACAACAATTCACAAACAAACTAAATGGCTACAAGCGACACCAAGAATCGAACAAGAGATGAGCCACTTCATTTGGAACTCATTCACAAAAGACACATTCGACAGAAACTGGAACGATTTCATCACAAAGTTTGGCCTAGGAGGCAACAAGTGGCTCTCAGGTAACCGAGGTTTCAATTCGAATTATTTTCATGCCGTTACTTTTTAGGTCAAAACATGAATAGATTCTGGTTTAACACAGCTGATGCCTTCGGTTCATTCTGCAGAGCTATACAAAGATCGCCATATATGGATTCTAGTTTATCTGGATCACCATTGATGGGCTGGGATGAGAAGAACACCAAGGAGTGAGAGCATGCACGCATTTTTCAAAGAGTTCATCACACACAACAGCTCCTTGAGTCACCTACGATTCAGTATCACGAGAGGAAAAGTGTCAATGCCTGCTGTTTGAGTCAAGGGGCATACTATGCCGCCATTCTCTGAGTGTCTTAAGCTTTGAGAGAGTAGATAACGTGTCACCGAAATATATACTAGAACATTGGAGCAAGAACATAAAACAGAGGCACACACACATCAAGAGCAGCCAAGACAAGCCTCTACTGGAGCCGAGAAGCAAGAGATTCGACAATTTGGTGTTTCAGTCCCACAATATCCCCAAGGAGCTTACCGGAATTCTACACTGGGCCTTTGACAATGCCATGCGGAGATGCGAGAATATCAAGCTAGAAGCAAAGGAAAAAGTTTGTTATACCACGAAGAAGCGACGTTGAGCAATGTGAACGACCTTCAAAGCCCGCCATGCATCACAACAAGAGGTCGGCCCAAGAACAGACTGGGATCAAACCTGGAAAAAAAGATCTCAAATTCCACGAAGAAAAAGAAAAAGCCAGCTCCAAGCAACGTAACATTGATTTGCTTTCGATTTAGAAAAAATTCATTTGTATATTTTGCTAATATACGATTTATTTTCTCTTTTGCAATTGAATCTTTTTTATGGCGGATCAACGATTCAGTCAAGCTTCAGCATTTACAATGCACCAGATATGAATTATCTCCGAGAAGATTGTAGGAGTTTTAGTTATTATTAACATAAATTTCCATTCATATCACTTTTTTGTTTTTGATATTAGCTTTTTGAAATTCTTTATTAAATAGTTACTTTTTTGTATATTGAATAGTCATTTTATTCTATTTTGTCAAAGAGTTTCTGAAACTGAATACTGATAAAAACATTTTTTTCAAATTAGCTCTCTGCAATAGTGATATATGCAACTTTTCTGTTCACTCAATGTATTACGTTCGGTTCATTTGTGTTTATGGGATTCTTAATGTTTGATAAATATCCTAATTTCCATTCACTGTGAACCTGGAACAAAACAGCAGCCAAACAATTTCAACAGATATATACATTAATATTAGATTTGCATTAATATTTACATTAATATTCACATACATACATTAAAGCAGTATTTGCTTTTTTAAATAAGTTAAACAAAATAGTGTTAATTACAACTAGTCAAAGAAACTATATCCTATTTACTATCTATATCTCCAAATGTGAATTTACAAAAAGGACTAGAGAAGGCAACAGATGGCTTTGGGAGTCTTATGGCTTCAAATGCCCAAATGACTTGGTCTCTGATTTTGTTCATTTTGTGCAATATTTGGACCATATTCGTGCCTGAAGGCATCAACTTCTTCCTACAAATCAATTGAAAGGAATTAGTTACATAAGAAATGAACCTAATTGAAATAAGAAATCAATTAATTTCATTAATTTAGAAACTACTTACTTGTGTCCAACCGTTATATTGATACTTCTTCCCTGATTTGATCTTGCGAGGA
This sequence comes from Arachis stenosperma, assembly GCF_014773155.1. Classification (NCBI taxonomy): domain Eukaryota; kingdom Viridiplantae; phylum Streptophyta; class Magnoliopsida; order Fabales; family Fabaceae; genus Arachis; species Arachis stenosperma. The sequence goes on along the minus strand of NC_080381.1, from coordinate 2,681,035 downwards.
TCAATCATTTCAAGTTATTTCATGACGTATAGTGCACAATCATAGCTAAGCAAGAATTAAGTAAAATTTGATTAATATTGTACAAAATAATACACATTAAAAATAGCAATATAGAAGAGAAAGATTTTTACTTTGTATGTTGACCAATCAGGTTTATAAATTCTGCTTCTTCCCCCTTTCCATCCTCACCTAAGGGTTCCGCCCTAGCGTAAACACTCATCTGGGAGATTATTAATCCCTGAAAGTGATACAAAAAGTGAATCAGAATCTACACCTCCACTGAACCGAACACTAATCATGATTTGAATAAAACGTGATAAACATTCATTCAAAAAGGGAAACATTCATGATTTTGAATAATTTACAAAAAATTATGTATGATTTAAATAACTTACAACAAATTTGTTTAGTTTAATTCTCAAGTCAGGTATTTCTTCTTTCTTCTTGTTCACAGGGTCAAACACATAGAATGCCTTTTTTCACACATCGGCAATCCACAACCACCAGTGCCTTCCCTTGCAAATCGACACAAATAGCTAAAGTTTGGAAAAATGATAGAATATTTCAGTCTAAAGGATAGCAAACAAGGGAATCATGAAAGAATTTTTAGAAATCACAACTTACAAATGGATGCGATGCGAGTTTTCTTTTGTCAAGAAACTGGCAGTGGTGGGCATATTGATCGACATCGAACCGGTAGGCCTTGTTGGTCTTTCGATCAATGTATTTTTTGCCATGGCTTCCTAGCATAAATGTCTGCAAAACGAACCTCAATTAAATCAGTAAAATACCATTCATGATTGGTGAATAAAACGTGATATATATTCAATCATCAAAAAAAATTTTTGCATGCAAAAGAACTCAACAGCACACATAACAATCAGGTGAATCAAAATGACCATTTCCACTAAATCGAACACCAATCATTTGCTGAATAAAACATGATAAATATTCAATCATCAAGAAAACCATTTTCTGCATGCAAAAAGACTCAACTGAATACTTAACAATCAAACGAATCAACACGACCAAGTCCACTGAACCGAACACCATTCATATTTTGAATAAAATGCAATAAACATGCAATCAGCAAGGAATAAAAAATTTGGCTTACCACAATATCCGGCGGCACACAGTATATTTGTTACTAAAACCGGCAACATTTTATTTGATTGAGAATCATGCAATGTGTAATGACCACCTACAAGAAGAAAATTGATTAGATATACAGTATAAAAGTATTTGGAAAAAGCATTAATGCTAAATCAATAGGCAAAGTATTTAGGGTATTTTCCACATGTTCTTTGGGCATTAGAGGCATGAAATGATGTTTAAGCCCCTCGTAATTTGCTTCATGATTCAAGACGAATATGGTTTCATATTCGTTGGTACTATCTGTGGTTTCGTTCAGATGTGTCATCCCATGATAACACTTCTCCACCAACTCCTCTGTAATTCCTTTCTCTTTCTCCGGAGTTTTGTAACCTTCATCGATTGTGTGGCTCGGCTCGGCATTTGTTGCATCAGCAAATTTCAATGGCTCTTTCACCCCAGCATCCATCACCGTGTCCGCCAACATTTCGAGGTCAATCACTGTCGGTTGAGAGGGAAAACTTGGTTGAGATATCGGAGGACTTATCCCAAGGTTGAACGAAGGTACATCATCTTTCCAAGGGGGAGAACAACTGCAAAATGACAGAGAAAAGTTTTAAGTAATAATAAAAAAGCATTATGATATAAGATCAAAACTAATAAAGTGGATATTAATTAAAACTTACACATTCACCGCATGCTGTGGCTCTGTCTGCCTTGGGGAAGATTCTTTTTCGGTCAAGTTTTCGGGTTTCGAAGGGCAGCTCTAACAAACAGAAAAGAATCCAATATAAGAAACACATCGAATTGATTTCTGGATTCAAATGAACCGCATGTAAACCATGTAATGAACTGAAATTACCCAAATTTTAACAAGTAGTAAAACTTACACATCGACAAGCACTTCCAATTGCCTTGCTGGTGCTTCTTTGCAGGGTTGTTGTTGCGGTTTCGGAGGGATGCTACATTAAACAAAAAATAGTTTAATAAAGACCCCAAATTATTATATCATTAAAACTAATAAAAAGAATTTTATGTGCAACTTACTCATTAACAGAAGCTTCTTCATATGTAAAGGAATCTTTCATTAGCTCTTCCTTAAAAGAACTCAGAAGAGACATTGCAAGAGGAGCTCTAAGAAACATAAACAAACAAGAAATTAATATTGAATTACCTTCATATGTAAAGGAATCTTTCATTAGCTCTTCCTTAAAAGAACTCAGAAGAGACATTGCAAGAGGAGCTCTAAGAAACATAAACAAACAAGAAATTAATATTGAATTACCAAAACATGTACTGAGAAACCAAAAAGCCGCATATTGAAAAACACACATATCGAGAGGTTGAGAATGGGTTTCTTCTTGAACCGCAACAATTTGTAGTTGAGGATCACGAGTTGTCATACAAACAATAAAAAAAATTCCATGTGATTGATGAAACTAAAATTATCATATAAATCTAAAAGACCAACATAAATATATCAACTTACAAAGTTGGAATTTCTAAACTATGTGTTTCCTTTTTTTTCAGCCTTTTCTTTCTTCTAAAAACTTTTACTGGGGTTTCCGGAGTATTTTTCCTAATAAAAAAGATACCAAATTAAAATCAGCATGCAATGAACCGAATGTAAAACACGAAATGAACAAATTTTCCTGCTATTGGCCGGGACATTTACAGACGGTGTGGAGCTTGTCAGAGTATGTAACAGAAGCTTGCTATCTAAATTTACAGTTGGCAGTCTAAGAAAAAAAATAAATATTATTCCATGAAGCCCACAGAATAATTACCAGAGGTTTTAGCAAAAGTTCGCAAAGAAAGAAAAAGAACTCGATATAAAAAACAGAATCTTACGTCTCAGAGAAATCATTTCGGGCCTCTGTGGAGTCAAAGTCAACCGGAGCAACATTTGTATTTCTAGCTCCATCATTTTTTCTCTTTGATCTCTTTTCTTTTAACAGCTGCAATGCCTATCTTCTTCTTTCGACAGCACTGTCCTTTACTTGTTCACTTCTGAAAAATGATAAAATTAGTGTCAAGGAACCTAAAATGAAAGCATCAATAACCATAAATATGATTCCAGAAACTTACTCCTTCTTAAATTCAGTTTTGCTATCTGAATCTGGCAAAACAAGCTTTCCTGATTTTGTTTGTTTTTTTGCCACCCTCTCCAGTTGTTTTCTTTTCACTATTGGTGTTTTTTCGATTTCTTTTTCTCTGCAACATAGACAAACACATCAAATTTATACCGGAGACAAATATCAGCAAGAAAAAGATTTCTAATGCCAACGGAACCAATTGAAGACACTAACAATCAAGTGAATGAAAATGACCAACTCCACTGAACCGAACACAATTCATGTGCTGAATAAAACGTGATTCACATTCAATCATCAATAAAAAGATTTCTGCATGCAAAAGGACAAATGAAAACACTAACAATTAAATGAATGAAAATGACCAAGTCCACTGAACCGAACGCAATTTATGTGCTGAATAAAGTGTGGTATACATTTGTAATTTACTTAACAAGCATACACAAAAAATTTTCAATAAAGAAAAGCAAAACTAAACAGATGAACATCATACAATCACATAAATGAACATCACCCAATACTTACTCGCTTTCAGATTGGCTTGTGCTCTCTGAATCCGTTGGAACATGCTTCCTTTTGTTGCTTTATTTTATAACCACCTTCTGTGGTTGTTCTCTTTTCTTTGTCACTTTTTTTTTCAATTTCTTCTTCTCTGCAATACAAAAGAACAAGCGCATAAGAACAATTTTAACCAAATACAAATAAAATGAAACCAATATGAACATCAAACTTATTGGTTTTTGGATTTACTGCTGCTTTCTGAATCTGTGGGACTGCTTTCAATTTTTCTTGTTGTTTCTGAATCTGTTGCCATAATGTTTTGTTGATTGACCAGCCTCTGTTGTCTTTTTCTCTTGGCTAGCGGTGTTTTGTCGGATTTGGATTCGGATTCAAATTCGAAAAAAGTGTCTTCTTCCGAAGAAGAATCCAAAACAAGAATTTTCTTTTCTTCTTTCTTCCCTTTTACTTTCTTCTCTACCATCTGTTTTTTTGTTTTTTCCTACTTTATTTGTTTTCTATATAAAAGTACTTAAAACACAAACTTATTTAGTTAGTAGAGTATTTTAGATGAATCTGAGACGAGCAAATACACTAACAATCAGGTGAATCAAAATGAGCAACTGCACAAAATTACAAACTCCACTAAACCGAACAACATTCATGTGTTGAATAAAACATGATAAATATTTAATCATCAAGAAAAATATTTCTGCATGCACAAGGACTCAAATGAACATACTAACAATAAAATGAATCAAAATTAGAAACTCGACTGAACAGAAAGAAAATAAGAATGAAGCAAAAAATGGAATCAGAATAAGTCGATCTAGTAAATGAAGCAACTCAATCCAATAAACTTAAAAAGTAACTAGGAGAAATAAATTAATTATAACCTAAAACACAAGCTTGTTTAGTTAGCAGAGTATTTTAGAAGAATTTGAAACGAATTTTCAAGGGGAAATATTTGTTTAATTTACCATTGTGTCGGTTGCTTCCTGAGAATCCGGTCGAGCATCAGGTGCATCCAAGCGAGGAACTTGGTTTCATGGAAATAAATTAGCATCAAAACAAAAACACAGCCGTCAACGGACTATTTCTTTCCCTTTCTCTTGTTTTCGATTCCCTTCCTCAAGAAACTCAGCACATGATTTTTTCAATCCCACTGTCGGATGTTGTCCACACGAAAGGCAGGCGGCTTATGGATCGGGGAGGCCATGCTTATCATCGTTGACAGCAAGAAGCACTTTTGTACGAAGACGATAAAAGTCTTCCGGAATTTTTGCCGGTTTTCCTCCCCTTCAACACTCATATATTGGCTGTAAAATATTGGCTTGTCTGCCATACTCAACCTTTTCAGAAAAACGATTCTCTACAATATTTTAATAGCAACAAATCAGCCAAAAAGGCTTAGTTTAATTTTCAATACCTTAAAGTAAGCAATGAACCGAAAAATAAGCAGAAAGTGGATAGTGTATTACCGCCGTGGTTTATGGCTTTATGCCCAGTGCAGCTGCTATCTTACGAGGTGTTATGTATATTTTAGCATGGAGAGTTTTCAGGCATCCATGGTAGTCATCATAGCAATCAATCTATCAATTCTCTCAAGAGGCTGTGAGAGACGTTCATTTCCGGGACATGTGCCAGCGTACCAAATCCCATTTCTTCAATAATATATTTCTTTTCCTGGCTCATTTCCTTGAACACCTTCGCTATTGCCTTTGTCTGGCATCTGCAATCGTGAGTTTTCTGTAAGGTTTGAAAATAGAATGTCACGATATATTTATACTACAAAATAGATTTTATTCGAATGAAAGCGGATAAATATATTTAATGTGTTTACATTATAGTGCGGCGTCTCCTTCTTTGTCACCGTTGTCTTCTTCATTTTTGCTGTAAGTACAAAAAAATTTGGTCAATACTTCACTCAATACACCAACAAGCACAAGCATGGATATCTTAATCAAGTGAATGAAAATGTCCCAGCCCACTGAACCGAACTTACTTGATATACTGAATAAAACCTTATAAATAATGAAACAGCTAGAAAAGCATTTTTGCATGCAAAAGAAGCTAGCTGAACATACTAACAACCAAGTGAATCAAAATTAGTAGCTCCACTGAACAGAACACATTCATGTTTTGAATAAAAAGTGATAAACATTCAATCAGCAAGAAAATTATTTTTGTATGCAAAAGGACCTAACTGAACACACTAACAATTAAGTAAATGAAAAAGACCAACTCCACTGAACCGAACGTCATTCATGTGTTGAATAAAACGTAATAGACATTCAATCATCAAGAAAAATATTTATGTATGTAAAAAAAGTCAATTGAACATACTAACAATCAAGTGAATCAAAATGAGCAAGTGGCCACTGAACTGAATGAAAATAAGAACACATTTCATTCCAAGCCCTAGTTATGCTGTAAAAATGGAATCCAAATACGTTGATCTACTAAATGAAGCAACTGAATCCAGTAAACCTAAAATGCAACTACGAGAAACGCTACGTTACAAGATTTCAAATGAACAGTATCATTCCAATCCCTAGTTACGCTGTAAAAATGGAATCAGACTACCTCGATTTACTAAACGAAGCAACTCAATCCAGTAAACCTAAAATGCAACTAGGAGAAATGCTACGTTGCAAGAGTTCAAATGAACAGTAGTTTTTCTCATACCTTTGTCAGTCTCTGTTGTTGTTTTTGTTCGTTTTGGCTTTTTTGTTCCGAAATCTTCTCGCGATTCTTTTTCAGTAGCGGTTTCCGCAGAGAACATGAGTGCAGTTTAAGTGATTTTGAGAGAGATTCGAAGAGAACAAGCGATTTCGTGTATGTTGAAGAAGAATGAACGTTTTTTCATAATGAAACACGAACAAAGCAGTGGTTTCGTGTGTGTTTGTCGCGTGGAAGTCACGTTTCATTTAATGAGCGTGAGTATTTTTGGGCTTGGGCCAACTTGGATAACACGGATACAGATTTTACATAGATGTGTAGCATGCCTGTTCCTAATTTCTTTGTCATTATTCATTGAACATAATTAATTTTTAAGTTGTTCATTGCATCTTTCACTCTCTCAATTTAAAGACTAATTTGTTGCATATCTGAATTAAAAAAAAAATAAAAAAGAAACACTATCCCAACTAAAAAGTAACCCTAATTTCACTTTCTCCTATTCACAGAAAAACAAAAAACCACAAAACCATTTTTCTTCTTTCGCTAACCATGTCCCACATTCCCTCGCTCAAATGTCGTCCGCGCCACCCATCATCGTCCATTGAGTGCCTTTTTTAATTTTCTCTTTGGAAGAATTGTGAATTCAAATTATCTTAAAAAAAATCTAAAATTCAACAAAAAGAAACATCCAAAATTATTATTAAAAAAATACTCAAAACCTAACAAAAAAATATCTAAAACACAGCAACAAGAAACATCCAAACTTTAACAAAAAAATAGATATGTAAAATCATTTTAAAAAATTTAAAATTTAATCCAAAATTATTAAAAAAATAACATTTAAAAACTAAGAAAAGAAACGTATAAAATTATTTAAAAAATTATTCAAAATCCAAAAAAAAAAAGAAACATACAAAATTAAAAATAATAAAAAAACATATAAAAAAATACACATTCGAAACTTAGAAGAACAAACATTCAAAACTAATAAAAAAATCAACCAAAACATACAAGAGAAGAAGAGAAAGAAAAAGATTTTTGGCAGAGTGGTAGAGACGCCAAAGGATTGTGCGGCATCGCAGCGAGACGATTTGGAGGGGGGTGATGGCGTCGCGATAAGAGGAGTTAGAGGAGGAAGGTGGGGCGTCCGACGAGTGGAGTTGCAGGGAGAGGCGTAACTAGCACAGCAATGAGAGAATTTGTAGGGGAAGGGCCGCGAGGTCGCGGCAAACATGGCGGAGCCAAGGGAAGGGCGCATGTTTTTTTAGCGCAAATCTTATTTTTTTGAAAATTTAAAAATCATATTTTTTGAAAAATTTGCTCCACTTGGCTGCCTATGGAGTTTTCTCAAATAACAGTCACCCACTAATGAACCGGAAAATGACACACTAAAATAATAATGGAAATGTAATTGGTACAAATGATTAAATTTTATAACTTAGAAGATGACTTTTTATGATTTTAAGTTTAATTTTTAAGAAATTATTAAATCTTTATTAGTTATGTAAATATAGCTGACATTAAATTAACTATTGATATATAAGTGAATTATAATTTTTTAAGTTTATTATTTTAAATTATAATTACAAAACAAACTTTTTAAATAGACTCATAGCTTATTGAACTTTTAAATAGATAAGACTCAAAATTTTTTTAAAAAAAAAAAGCTGAAAAATAATAAACTTAGACTTAAACTATGTATTTGCAACGTAAACTAATTTCATCTAAACCAAAATTCAATTTAGTTCGGTCTGAGATTGAGACACACAAATTGGTGATTACTGATTAGTAGTGACAAATTGTTTTTGTCATGCTTAATTTCTTATGCCATGCGACGCTTGCTATCGGCGGCTGTATTTAATAATTCGTATTTTAAATTTTCAGAGTTACTTTCTGAACGTATAACTCAATAATTTTGGTCCTATAAGTCAATTGATTATGTATTACCTTTTGTTTTGATTATCATCAGTGCCGTTCGTAACACCAACTTCAATGTCAACGACTGAACGATAAGTTTCTTTAATCAAAGATCAGCCTCTCCCTTCGACCCTTCCTTCGTTAATTAAGTTAATTTCTAAATGGAACATTTTTTGGTGAAAGATAAAATTAGATAAATTTTTTAATAAAATGTTTAAAAAATATATATATATTACATGATTCATGTTCATGGATGTGGGGGCAAGTGTGAAGTGTCCCCAATGGAGTTGAAAAATTTTACTTCTCACTAGGAACGGAATCATGTTCTTGAGCTTAAGCTTAGTGGATGTATAAACATATATACATACATAAATAAACTTTCTTAGTTCAGTGAAAATTAGTCGAATGCAATAAAGATGTTAGTTCAGTCTAATAAACTAAATTTGCTAACAAAAGCCACACCATTGCGCAACATATTATTTAGTTTAGAACATCTAAGAAAATTAAACCAAGTTAATTATCACGGCAAAATTAATGACAATTAAGGAATCTATTCGGCCAATAATTCACATTTTGCCACCCTACACAACAAAAGACTAGCTACTACTACTACTTTATGAAGCCACAATCACTTAACTGATCAAAATTATGGAATGGAGACAAAGAATGACAGATAATAAGTGAGGTCGTGCTGAAGAGCATTATACTCTAACCATCTCAGCCTGAGAGAAACTCAGGAACATAAACTAATATAATGAATTGTAGCTATAGCATGTTGCTAAGATGGAGGCTATGGAAATGAAGAGTGAAGGAAGCAGTGTGACATTACGGAGATTACTCTGACCCGAGTAACCAGCCAGGGTGATGGTTGCGTTCGCTATAACTCGCGCAATTGTTCTAGCCTCGGTTTACCAGAGCCCTCCATCGTAGGTTCCACCTAGAGGACATAACTCGCGAAAGCAGTGACAAGTTGACACCTGGAACAAATGATAGTAAGACAATTATGTAATTGTCAGGAAAAACAAAAACTAAAAAACAATTTACATCAGCTTAAATCAAGCATCAAGCATCCTTTAATTGTTGGATTGAGAAAATTCATGCATCCGAAATGTAAATGTATCTTATGTCTAAATACATGAATTATTTGACATACTCCATGTGTACATAAGGGATAGCCTAGAACACAAGCACCCCACATCAGCATAGGTAAGAAGAAATATAATTTTGTCGACTTTCGACAACCATAAATAGTGCAGCAAAATATCAGATCTTATTATCTTACCTTCAAGCACTTCTGCCAAAACAAAACAAAAGGAGGCCCGAACATTTGTATTGTGTTACGGAGTATGGAATAATCAAATGGAAGCTAAGGAGGACACCGATACAAACCATAATTTCCAATACTAATAGAATTTGCCTGAAACGGATAAATAAAATTTGAATCCAATCACTTAGATGCAAGAGGAGAATATTTGAACAATATCATGGTTCTAAATGATCTCGCAAAAGATGGAGTCAGGGTCTCAATCTAATATATAAGATGGTTTCAATTTCCTTCACTTCTTGTTCAGTATGAAGAAGAAATATGTGTTACTATCAACTTACATGCATCTTTTTTAATCAAACTAGAGGATAAATTATCAATACCTGTCCTCAAACATGTTGCTTATATAGCTTCCAACAACGTTTACAGGAAGAACAGTCAATCCGAGGCAAGCGAGAAAAAGTGCAACTCTGCTTGTTGACCAGTTAAAGTAGTATGTTGTGATGACACTAGATTCCCATAGTAAAATGTCCATTACATATTTGAGCATAAAATATATCAATAACTGAACCTGAAAATGTTAAACAAATTCGGTAGGTTAAATGTCTGATTTTCCAATATTTTATCTAAATGATCATTTGCCATTGGAATTTACTACAAAAAAACAGGAGAAAGTGCAAATTGAATGAAATAAGCAATGACATATCATATTCAGTTCAGAGCACTCAGGTGAATGAATTAGTTTTTTCCATCTTAAAATTAACAATGATCTCAAACTTCTACATGTAACGAAATTCTCAGCACTTGATAGAAAATCCATACTCTGCGGGAGACAGTGAGTTGTGCACAAATCTTTACAGATGGCATAAGGAGTCTGTATGCAGACCAAATTGAAGTCGCTGGTAGACAAGATTCTTGTGAAGCTTCTTCACTATCATCATAATCTTGATCGGCAGCTTCATATCCCTTATCATCCGAAGTAATCAGCAATGGCTGTTTTAGGCCTTGTTCTAGTGCATCGTTCACTTCTACACGAGAAAAACGTGTCATGTTATATTCACATGTTGAGGCTCAACAAAACAAGAGAAAAAAAAAATCCATATTTGCAAAGAAAAATGTGCGAGACTACTTTCATTCATTCTGAACAAGCAGCAACAAATGGTGCAGTATAAGTTCAGTTAGTACCATCATTTGGTTGATGATTATTCGCATGATTCTCATTCTCTACAGGTTCATGAGAAGGTTCCTTGAAAGTGACCCACAACCAAATAAGATATATCAGCCAAGCAACACCCATAACCCAACCGGGCAACGTATTTTGATTAAATGTAAGCTTGTAAATCTTAAAATCGGTCTGCAATATGCCAGCCAGCTAATGCAGGACCACAAGCCATGCCAAGGGCAGTGTCTTTGCACCAAATTTCAGCAGAAACATAGTTCACATGATGCAAGTACTGCGACATCGTCAACCACAACATAAATGTGACTTGATCGAGAATCTTCAAACAAAGTGGACCCTGGTGATTGTGGTCATCAATGAACCAACAATGGAAAATTACAAGCGTTAATATGATCGATGAAGATATGGTTTACTATAGTCCAGGTATCGCTATATATAGTGGTTGATTTATTATTGATAACAACCCAAGAACCTTATTTTTCCTTTTTTTTGTGTGTATAAATACAATTCTAATTAACATACCGCTGTTTAACAGATTTTGTGCAGATTAAAATTAAAAAAATTTTGCAAGAAGTTTTTAGGTTGGTTCGAAATCTAATATCTAGGAACAAAACATATTCCTTTTTGCGATCAATAGTTTAACATGCATCAAAGTCTACCATTCTTTACCACGAAGAAGAAATGTAAAAAAGACTTGACAGAAACATAGGCTGCGTTTGTTTTTAGAGACAGGACAGAATTTATCTTTCAAAAGTTTTAAAATTAATTATTTTTGTTATTATTTTTATTACAAATCAAATAATATAATATAAGGTTAAAATGGTATTGAAGTGAAACAATAAAAAGAAAAGAATTATTTACCCCCAATAAGTATCTCTGAACAACCCAATAGAAAAAATAAGAAGGGATAATAGTGAAAAAAAGGAAAACAAAATTTATAAAATTGTCCTTCCGTGTCCACTCTTCTAAATTCCGTGTCCATCATTGTCCTTCGTGAAAGAGTGGACACAAAAGTATCAAAAACTGTCTCGGAGATAATATGTTCACTGTCCATGTCTCTGTTTCCAAACACTTTTTAAACAAGTGTTGTCCATGTCTCCGTATCCTGCCTCCGAAAACAAACGCTACCATAATGCTTGCTTTGAATTTAACTAAAAGGAAATGATAACAAATTCAGAAATTTAACTTAAATGTGCTGAGAAAATAAACAGCATTAAAGTAAAGTGCAGAACTTCAAAAGAGAAAAAAATAAACAAAGAAAAAAGAAATATGTTTTATCCACACGATTTGACTAAAATATTTTTCGTCAGACTAAAATTCAATTTAAAAAAATATATATAAAAAAAATCCAACCTGACTGTCTTTCAATCATGGACTCAAAACATTTTTGCAAAACCTAGCCAAGGCCACATCGTCATCTTGATATCTTTGCAAAACCTGGTTGTTCGAGCGTATGCCACCATCTCCTTTTCTGATAACCAGTCCTACGTCTAAAGGATACGAATGCCTTCCTCAAATGGTAATACCCCAATTTTTCAAAATCTAGTTGCACTGTAGTACGGACATCCATTAAAGTCAAAATATAAGGATGACGTGTTATTGACTCTCTGAAACTATAAAAGAGTAAAAACGTTATTACATGCACTATAAAAGAATAAAAACGTTATAATAAAACAGATCGAACAAAAAACTTATAGTGTGTTGTAGTGCCTCAAAAAACTTTTAAACAATCTAAGATCATGAACAGTAAAGAAAGTTTGGATTCAAGCAACCACCGAGGCTCAAGCATATACTGCTGGAAGTATCAGTAACAAACTCTAGAGCTCTGTTCTGCTTCAAACTCTGTCATATGTGGCTGAAATAGGTGATCCAATACTTCCTCCCAAATAACCATTGCCATTACTTATTACAAGATCGTAACAAATAACATTACCATGAGTATGATTTGAATTATGAAGATTCACCAATCCTACTACAAATTCCCGAAAAGCCTTTTTAAGTCGTGTAATCACTTGTCCCATTCTCATATAAAGTGTGAATGTTTTTGTCGTAGTTCTTATGACAAAAATATGCAAAATTTTGGTCCTTAAAAGTTGGATGGTAGGAAGCATACATTTGTCCAGAACTTAATGGACCGCACATGCCAGCGTTTCAAATTGTCGTCCGAAAGTTTAGACGAAGGTATTCTCCCTACCATCCAATACTTTAAAGACAAATTCTGCATCCTTTGATTATAAATACTACGACAATGACATTTACACTTGGCAGGAATGAGACAAAAAATTACATAAGACTTAAAAAGATTCTTCGAAGATTTGTAGTAGGACTGGTGAATCTTCACCATTCAAACTAGACTCATGGTAATATTACTTATTACAATTTAGTAACAAATAACGGCAATGGGTATTTGGGAGGAAGTATAGGACCACCTACTTCAACCACGTATAAAAGAGTTCAAAGCAAAAATTGTGTTCCTTACTGATCTGTCAAGCAGGATATACTTTATCTCGCAAGAGACCTTAGCAGTTGCTTGAATTCAAACTTTTCTTTTCTATTCAAGATCTAAGATTGTTTATCAGTTTTTGTTTAATCTGTTTTATCATAACGTTTTCTCTTTTATAGTGCTATTAGTGCATGTAATAACATTTTTAGTCTTTTATTATTTCAGGAAATCAATAACACACCATCCGTATATTTTGGCTTCAATAGATGTCCGTAAATTTTTTATTACGATGCAACTAAATTTTAAAAGACTGGGGTATTAGTGTACTAAGCGTGAAGTTTCTCTGGTTACTAAAACAAAAGGAGACAACTCAATCATACAAAAATATTTAACAATAACTTTTAATAATTAAGTAATCAAAATAAGAATGACTCCCATTCCACACAAACGTAACCGTGGAGTTCCTTAAACCAAGAATCATATAATCAAAGGACAAAACAAAGTTCAATTCAATTATAAATTTATAAACCTGCTGAATATAAAGGAGCCAAAGGATATAATTATATTAGTTTGAATTCTAATCAATTAATCAGCAACTGATACTGATTCTAACCTTTGAATCCAAAATAAGCTAAAAACATATAAGCAAAAAAAACTAAATTGAATCCAATTTCAAACTCGGACAAGACTGGCCAGTCGAACCAATTTAACCGAAGACCAACGATATAATCGATCCAGTTTGCTACTTATAAACGTTGGAGAGAGAACCGTTAGAAAACCGTCGAATCGGCCGAGAACCCGCCGATTCAAATAAAATGACGCTGTTTTGTTTATTTGTAAAAAAAAAAAATTAAAATAAACAACCATCCGCAAACCAAACAAACCCCACCCCCTTCTTCCCACAATTCGTGCACTCCGAGACCTCTGAAGCAAAGCAAAAGTGCAAAACCCTAGCCCTTCATTGCCAACACCATCCCCAGGTCCTCAGTGCCGCCGCTTCATCCCCTTTCCCATTTTGCAGAACCCAAGTAGCTTGGCAAGTCGTCTTCGTCTTTGTTGGCTTCTCTGTTCGTAGCTTGGAGTAGCTCGCTGTCGGTTTGCCGCTTGTCGTGGTGTCGCCTATCACCTATCGCCTCGTCTCGCCGGTTGCCATCCGTCAAAGGTTAGTGGCCGCTGCTTCCTCCTTTTAATTTCTAAATGTTCTGTCTTCTTCATTTGAAGTTCTGAAATTGTTGTTCAATCATGGTTGTTCCATTTTTCTTGTAATGTTTTGTAATTGCATGTTGCTGACGGATCTATCTTGTATTTGTTAGTTGGTGATGGCTATAAATTTTGTGTCCAAATTTACTGATGTAGTCTCCTTTGTTTCTAAAATATGATAATATGAAAATTATCTTCCTATATCAATAATAAACAAAAAGGGTTCACCGAAATTAATCCGATCTATATTGTGGCGGGTGGAATAGAATGTGAAATGTGGAATGACACTGTATCTAAAAAAATATGGGAATATAATAGGGTAAGTTTTACAATTCAGTAAATAAATATTATATCTATAACTTACACGAGACAATACAAGTTTTGCCGTAAAAATTATATTTCCTTTTAAAGATGAGAAAATTTATATTAATTAATTATACAAATAAATAGATAAATATTTTAAGCGGGATGAACTGAAATGGAAGTTCTCATTTCAGAAGCCAAATCAAATCGAATATTACACACTTAGAGCGACTCCACCTCTAAGGATAGCCATTTTCTCTAGTGTGCCCGTATGGTATAACAGATTCAACGTATGGTCTACACGTTAGGCTAACAACACTCCTACTAAATAAATAATGTTTTAAAGGTAAGGTTTTACAATAAAAATTAAATAAATAATTTGATATGATTATTTTTCTTAATTCCAAGGTAAAATTTTATAGATCTAAATAAGTTTTAAAGGTATTAAAAAAATTACAAATTATAAATTTTTAGTATTATATTTTAATATATATTAGGGGTAAGTACGATTTTGGTCCTTAAGGTTTAGTGCCAGAATCGAAATCATCCCTCTTGTATTTTTGGTATTAAAATCGTCCTTATCGTTTTTTTCGTATTAAAATCGTCCTTTTTATTTTTTTTGGACAAAAATATCCTTTCCCTTTTTCCTTTTTCCCTCCCCCTCCCTCCCACCCCACCTCCAAGGCTCCAACCCCGGTTCCCCTCCCCCTCCCCCTCCCTTCCCCCCAACCCCCACCCCCTCCCCGTTTTCCCCTTCCCCCCAACCCCCACCCCCTCCCCGTTTTCCCCTTCCCCCACCCTGTCTCCCCCTCCCCTTCCCCCCCCTCTCCCTCCCCGTCCCCGTCACCGCCACCGTCTCCCCTTCCCCCTTCCCCCCTCCTCGTTTTCCCCCCACCCCGTCACCCCCTCCCCCTCCCCTCCCTTCCCCTCCCCTCCTCCCCTTACCCTTTTCCTCCCCTCCCCCCCCCGTATTCCCTTCCCCCACCCCCCAATAATCAACAAGCAGAAACAATAATATTCCACAACAAATTAACAATCAACAAGCAGAAAATAACAAATCAAAAATAAGAAGAAGAAATCCAGAATTCACAGAAGCGGGCGGTGCGGCGGCGGGAAGAAGAAGGCGGCGGTGCGCGGCGGGAAGAAGCGGGCGACGGTGCAGTGGCGGGAAGAAGAAGAAGAAGAAGCGGCGGACGGCGGTGCGGTGGCATGGTGTCTCCCTTCTCTCCCCCTCCACCCTCCCCACCCCCTTTCTCGGCCCCCCTCCCCCTTTCTTTGTTCTCTGCCCAGTCCCCACCCCCCCGCCTCTCTGATCCCTTTCTTTCTTTTTTTTTTTATATTTATTTTATTTTAAATTTTATTTTATTTATTAAATAGGGGTAGTTTAGGAATTAAGTAAAAAATTTTATTTAAAAGGACGATTTTAATACGGAAAAAAACGATAAGGACGATTTTAATACCAAAAATACAAGAGAGGGACGATTTTGATTCTGGCACTAAACCTTAGGGACCAAAATCGTACTTATCCCTATATATTATTAGAATATATTTTAGTTAAATAAATTTTTATTTATGATGAGATATTTTATTTTTTACAAAATATAAAATGATATGTTACAAGAATATTCTATTATTCTATATATATTGTTTCACAAATATTTATTTATCATCTTTATTAATTATTTAAGGTGGTAAACTAATATGAAAATAAATCACATTATTTTCTTTTCTATATATATATATAAATTGTCTTTATTACTCTTTTTTAAATGAATTTTTTTTATTATATGAAATTATTAAAATAAACATTAAATTTCAGTTAACATCTATACAAACAAACAAAAATACTTTTATTAATCATAAAATATTTACTTCTTAATTTATATATATTTATTAAAATTGAATATTTATTTTAATAATTATGTAAAATTAAAAATAATTAATTTAACAAAGGGTGAATATAAAATAAAAATAAAATAAATAAATATAAAAATAATATTTATTAAATATATTAGATTATATATTAATTAGTAAATATAATATATAAATATGTAATATATTAAAAAAAGATAACATATAATAAGAAGCATGCTAAGTTAATAGTAGCCAATTTATTTTAAAAAAAGAGAGCCTTAATTAACTAACACATGCTGATCGGAATAATATTGTAGAATCACTCTTCTTCCTTATTATATTTATATATATATGAATTTCTTTTATTATTTAATTAAACATGCATACCGTGGGGAACATGCTATGATTAATTATAAGGCTCTTCAATGGTAGTAGAGCATGTAGGATGGAATAAAAGAGATGCATAGGATTTTATTATTATGCCATTTGTTAGGCTCTAGTTAAAGATATTAAAAATAGAAAATTTTAATTAAAAAATAATTTTAAATTTTTATTTATTAAATATTTTTATAATGAATTAAAGAGTTAAAATTTATATTTTAATTATCTTAATTATTCAATATTTTAAGGCACTTTTTAATTAGATTTATTTATTAAGTTTTTTTGTGTCTAAAGTCTAAACATAAAAAAAAAAAAAAACAGAAAAAAGGAAAAAGATAATATGAAGAAAACCAACAAATATCCTTCCGAAGCCGCCAAACAATAATTGGGCCACCGTCCCGAGGATATATGGGCCTGGCCTGGCAATGTATCGATCCGTGACCAGGAAAACAAAATCACAGAACACTAATGGATTTGGATCATCTAAAGTTTGAATTTTATTCTAAAGAGTAAAGTGTGATCATTAATTTTATAAGTGGGAACAAGAATAAATATAAAAAAAATTATTCAAAGATAAAAAATTATACTTTATTCTCTAAAATAAAATTCAAACTTTAAAAGATTCAAATCCTCTTGCACCAAAATAATAATAATAGTATAAAGAAAAAATGGTACATGAATAATAATAAAACAAAACATTGCTAGCTGCCTCACCAAAGAAACATAAACGTAAACATTCCTATGAGTCTGTGCATGACACAAAGAAACAAGAACATAAGACACGTGAACATACGTGGAATATTCATATATCTTTTATCATGTATATATATATATATATATATATATATATATATATATAGGTTGAAACGTAAATCTAAACATAAAAATATTTTAAAAGCCACCGAATATATATACGGATTACACCGAAAGTGAGTCGAAATAAATCAAATTCAAGTTCGCTTCATAAAAATTGAATTTGACTCATGGTTTAATTTATTAATAATTGAATTTATTTTTTAAATTCAAATTTAATTTATCAAAAATTTACACACAGGTTCAAGCTTATGAATTAGTTCAAATAACAAAATATAATATATAATTTTATATTAATAAATTATAATTTAGATATATTAAAAAAATATTTAAAAAGAATAATTTTATATATTTATTATCTATCAATTATAAATTTTTTATTCATATCTTACATTAAAATTATATAAAAATAATTTTTTTAATATTATAATATATATATATATATAATCAACCAAAGTACGAGTTATTAAAGTGAGTTTATTTAAATTTAAGTTCGACTTATTTAATTTATGAACTCAATTTCAGATTTAAGTTTGATTCATTAGTTTATGAGTCTAGTTTATTAAACTATTAACGAGTCAAGCTCGAACTATCAACTAGTATGACTCACTTTTAGCGTTATATATAGATATATAGATACATATAAAACTAGAGGTCGCTATGTTGACTGTGTTAGCTGAGAAAAAAACCCTTACGTTTTTCTATTTTTTGTCAAATAACGTGGTGTTGAATATTGATGACACTCGTTCGTGGACTAAAGCTTGGTTCTGGTCGTTCTCATGAATATGCATTTACTGCACTCAAGAATATTTTTTTTTGGTAGTATATGTTTGACTCTGAAAAGAAATTGGCACTGATCATGAACTATTTAATAAATTGAAAATTATAATAAGATAAATATGATGATGTATTGTTTTTTTAAGGTATGAGTTTCTGCGCTCATCGTGGCTGCAAGAGAACCATATACCGTGGTGGATATATATGAGTATAATTCTATGTAAATATATCTATGATATCTCAAATCTCATATTTTTTCAATGGCGCACTTAAGACTTGAGGTCCCCTCAACAGGGCCACCCAACCATATATAGGGCCCTTTGGAAATTTAGAAGTAATTATTTTTAATTTTTGATTTATGAAAATAGTAGTATTAATGTGCAATTTTTAAAATCAAATTGCAATTTTTTAAGAAGTTATTTAAGAATTTATAAAGAAATTACAAAAAATGACTTCTCTCATAATATTTTTATTTTTCATCATATTTCTATAAAATAAACACTTTTAAAATTAAAAATTTAAACACAAAATAACTTATTTATAAGTTACTTTTAATAGAGTTATTTATTATTTAAATTATTTTATCAAAAAGAATTTAATTAAATTGGTTATCAAAACTCGACCATAGTTTGTTATCAACTACACTACTGTTTCTTAGAACAATTTTATCCAGAAGAAGTGCATGAAAATTAAAAAATGGCATTTCCCTAATACAGTTGGTCTTAATTAATTGATGAGTTATCTTATTTCAACATTTAGTTAAGGATTCAAATTCTAACATTTTGTATAGAAGTTTTTTTTAGATATATGTCTATTCGAAAAGTTTTCATTGCAAAAAATGTTTTAGTAGAGGTAGATAGAATAGAGAATAAAATATATAAAATAGACTATAAGATATGTGATAGTATTTTTGTGGAAAAACAAATTTCAAAACACCTAAAACTTACCGGCAAGTGTACGGGATCGTATCAAGTAGTAAAACTCACTTAGAGTGAGGTCGATCCCACAGGAATTGATGGATCAAGCAACTTTAGTGGGTGATTAGTTTAGTCAAGCTAACATTGAAGTGAATTGTGTGAAATTGTAGCCAACAGAAAGTAAATAGCAGTGAATTTAAAGTTGCAGAATGTAAATTGGCAAGTAACTTAAAGAGTAAGAAATGTAAATTGCAGAAACTTAAATGACAAGAAATGTAAATTGCATCAAATGTAAAGGGGATTGGGTGCTGGAAATTAAAGAGAGCAATGAAGCAAGCAATCAAGGAGATCTTGAGAACAAGTAACAGGAAGCTTAAAGTGCAGGAAAATTTAAATCAAGCTCACAGCAACTCAAATATAAATTTCAGAAAAGGAAACTTGCAGGAAATTAAAATCGCACAAAAATAAATTGAAAGCAATGACAACAGAAAGCAATGGGAGCCAAAGATCAAAAGCAAACTCAATGTAAATTGAATTTTAACTTGCAGCAAAAGGAAATTATAACAAATCTCAAACAGGAAAGTAAAATTACTTGAAGAATTAAGAACAGAAAATGACTGGTGCTAAATTGCAGCAATTAAAAGAATGTTGAAGATCTCAGGAGTGGAGGAGACTAAAAAACAAGTCTAGATCTCAAGTTCTTCCTTGATCCAACAAGAGAAAAGTTGCAGAGAATTAAAATAGAGATTGCAGAAGAAGTAAAGAGAACCTTGAATTAAATCACAATTCAATGAAATTATGCAGACAAGCAAAACAAAGAGAAATCTCAAAGGGAGAATGAAATAAAATTCCTTCAATTCTCCACCCAAGATTCAAAATAGAAAATGAAAACTAAGAGAGAGAGCTTTCTAATGGAAATGAAATTAAAACAAATTAAAATTAAAATGAAAATCCTAATCTAATTGATCCTTGTGCCTTTGAGTGATGATAATGGGCTTAGCTTGCTTTGGATTTGAAGAAGAGTGGGTCTAGATGGCCTTGGTTCAATTGGTGAAGAGTTGAGTTCAAAAGGAATTTTAATTGAATTTTGCCCCATGGGTGTTGCTCCCAGGGCAATGCTCGGCTCATGTGCGGAGCGCAGCATTCAATTTGTGTCCCTGGCCGTGTCAATTTTGGTGTGTGACAATGCTTGGCAAAACAAGGGAGTAGCGCTCTGCTCACCGTGAGCTGAGCATTGGCTTCCAAGGGGAGGTATCCGTGTTCAAGCCTTGGTGGAAGTATTTGGGGAGCAATTTTCCTTGCATTTTCTTGAAGAGAGCACGACAATGCTCTCCAAGTGAGCGCTATTAGAAGCGCCTCTTTGCCTTGGAGTGAGGCTCCCTCTTCGAATCTTGGTGGTTGCACTTTGGTCTATTTTTGCTTGCTTTTGGCCCTTAAAGATGTATTTCACTCATGCCTCAATTTCATGTCAAATATGAATTGCCATACATCGTTGGAAAGCTCTGAATGTCAGCTTTCCAACGCAACTGAAAGCACATCAATTGGACGTCTGTAGCTCAAGTTATAGCCCTTTGAAAAAGGCATTGTCATGCTGTAAGCGCCCAGATTTTAACTTAGCCAAAATTTTGCTTCCAAATTGAAAATGCATCAAGATGATGCTCAGCTCACTAAGTGAACGCAGCATTGTATGCTGATTGCCTTTTTTTCTTTAATTTGGTCATGGGCAACGCTTTTAAAAGCGTGGCCTAAGCCTTCAAAGTGTGCTCCAACTTTAAAGTGTTTTCCAAAGCTCTTTTTTTCTCCTTTTTAGCTTATTTTGTGCTTCTTAAAATTAAAAGATCAAGAAAATATACCATTTAAGCACAAAAACATTTAATATTTAAGCACAAATTATCTATTTCTTATATGAAAAAATATAGAAAACATTATCAGTTATTTTATATTCTGAGAATTTTTGGTAGATAGTATATACTATATGTTATAAAGTATCTTCCTAGGAATAAGCTAAGCTTTGTTTTTATTCATTAAAAAAAAAACTTGTAATAGAGAACACCTTTTAGCTCGCTTAAAGGGATTGGAACGGAAAAAAAAAATAAAAAAAATAAAACGAAGACAGACTGGTAAAATATTATATTATAAAGCATGTATATAATATGATAATATCAAAATTAAGAAGTACTTAAGATATTAAGAATATACAGATATAGTCATATAGATATACTAAGAGAAATAGAAAAAAAAAAAAGATAAGTTAGCACATACATTGTGACTTTTTCTTTGATATGGAGGGGACAAGATTTAACTTAAAGTCTTACTACACATATTGGTAAAAGGTTTCTACATCAGCAACAGATCAATCACTCATTAATTAAGATGATAATTGAAGTAATAAAGGAAAGAAAATTCTGGGGTAGCAGCATACTTTAGATGTTGCACCTTTTCTTCAAACAAATTAAAATTACACATAAATACAGATGCAAACAAACTATCACTCACCGTCTTTGTTCCCACCACAAAAAACTAAAAGCCTAAAAGCACACACTATATAGTACTATACCCTTCACAGCTTTAGTTATTAGTACTATACCCTTCACAATTACAAAGAAAAAAGCACCTAAGATCAGAGAAGAGAAAAGAAAGATGATGTTGTCAGGTGAAAATGGTGGTGCAAGAAGCAAAGATTTTGCAGTCCAAGTGTTCACAGGAAGATGGTTCATGGTTTTCTCATCATTCATGATCATGTCGGTTTCAGGAGCAAGCTACATGTTCAGCCTCTACTCCAGAGAAATCAAATCATCATTGGGATATGACCAATCTACTCTCAATCTCTTAAGCTTTTTCAAGGACTTAGGCTCCAACATAGGCATTCTCTCTGGCCTAATCAATGAAATCACACCTCCTTATGTTGTCTTAACAATTGGTGGTGTCCTCAATTTCTTTGGCTACTTCATTGTATGGCTTGCTGTCAGCAAAAAGATTGCAAAGCCACAAATTTGGACCATGTGTTTGTACATTTTCATTGGAGCAAATTCACATTGTTCAACAAACACTGGTGCACTTGTCACAAGTGTTAAGAATTTCCCTGGTGTTAGAGGTATTGTTATAGGCCTTCTAAGTGGCTACCTTGGTTTGAGTGCTGCAATTATCACTCAATTGTACTATGCTTTCTATGGAAGTGACACAAAATCTCTTCTTTTACTCATGGCATGGCTACCAACTGCTACAGCTTTTCTTTTTCTACCATTCATTAGGCACCATAAGGGTATTCAACAGAAGAATGATTCCAAGGCTTTCTATAACTTCCTTTACATGTCACTAGTCCTTGCAGTGTTCCTCATGATTGTAATCATAGTTGAAAAATGTTTCTCTTTCACTCAGAGTGAATATTATGCTACCACCACTGTGATGCTTCTCTTGCTTGTTTTTCTTCCACTTGGTGTTGTTGTTCAGGAAGAACACAGAATTTGGAAGGCCAAAAAACACCAACAACAATTGAATTGTGAAGATCTTCCAAATCCAAAGCCTTTGAATATCATAACTACAGAGAAGCCTAAAGAAGTGACCAAGCCTGCACAACCATCATCATCAGGATCTTGTTGGAAAGACATGTTCAAGGCACCAAACAGAGGTGAAGATCATACAATACTTCAAGCAATTTTCAATCTTGACATGCTGATTTTGTTCTTTGCTACTATATGTGGTCTAGGTGGCAACCTCACAGTTGTGAATAACTTGAGTCAAATTGGAACATCATTAGGATATTCCCCACATAGCATAACAACATTTGTTTCCCTTATGGCAATTTGGATCTACCTAGGTAAAATTGTGCAAGGTGTGGTCTCAGAATTTGTCATAACAAAATTCAAGATCCCTAGGCCTTTCATGTTAACATCAATACTTTTGTTGTCTTGTGTTGGTCACCTCTTAATTGCATTTAATGTCCCAAATGGTCTCTATGTAGCATCTATTGTTATTGGGTTCTGCTTTGGTGCAAATTGGCCAATACTTTTCTCAATAATTTCTGAACTTTTTGGACTTAAATATTACTCAACATTGTATAATGTTGGGTCAATAGCAAGTCCAATTGGGTCATATTTGCTTAGTGTGAGGGTTGCTGGGCAATTCTATGACAAAGAAGGTCTAAGGCAAATGGCAGCAATGGGACTAAAGAGAAATCCAAATGAAGAGTTGAATTGCAATGGTGCTGAATGTTACAAGTTAGCATTCATTATAATCACTGCTGTGTGTTTATTTGGAGCACTTGTGTCACTGATTTTGGTGTATAGGACTAGGGAGTTATACAAAGGTGACTTATACAAGAAGTTTAGAGAAGACTCATCTACTATCAATACTGCTGAAACTGAAATGCCCATGTCTCAAAACAAGATTGTTGTAGAACCTGCTGCAAATTGAGGATGGATCTGTGATCTTTGGTAAGAATATTAAATAAAATGAATTTCAGATTGATAGCTATGTTCATGTAAGTCTTTCATTTCATCTAAGCAAATTGTTTTATATGATTGGAATGATTGGAAGTTCTTGTAAGCTGTAATATTACAAGTCTTTGATTTCATCTAAGTAAATTTTACATGCTAGTTTGTAACATATATAATTTCTATATGATTTTTGTATTTAGTGCATGTTTGTTAAAAGAAAAATGTTAGGACTAACTTTTTAATTAATATTAGCTAATATTTTAAGTTAATACTTTAAATTTACACTATTAATATTTAAGATTTAAAATTTAGTATAAAAATATTTTTGTTGATAAAAAATAATAAATTTTGTTAATCATATAGTATTGATCGACTAGATTTTTCTTTCACATTTTTTTTGTAAAGTTACGTCAATCAACAACTCAATAAATTTCAGTGTGTCTATTAAACGCATTTTTTTATGTTATAAATTGTAATGATATTACGTATACAAAAAATATTAACTACTTATATAAAATATATATTCAAATTAGCTAAATTATATATATTTATATACAATATGATAATTATTTTTTAGTATATTGATAATATTTTAGTATTAATTATTTCCACAAAAATTTTCAAAAGTATGATTTTTTTTTTTTTTTGATATTGAAATTGGATGATCATATGACTTATTCAATGAAAGTATGAAACTTTAACATTTCGATTCAATCTTCTGGCCCACCTCCTTCTCTTTTTTCAAGAAAACATTTCTTTCTCGTCATAAATACCAATAATCAAGTGTTTTGTATGTTTGGACATCTTAAACTAAGTTACTATTGGTATCATTGAGAAGAGAAAAACCCGATGGGCCTCGAAAACCCAATATCAAGTAGAGATTAATCGATGAAAAATCTTATACCAAACCAGATTATATCCATGATTATGGAATATTGGAATGCGTATATTTTATACACAGGTTTAGACTTTAGAGCAGTAGAGTGTAAAATCCTCTATTATCACAAATATAAAATTACTATATTAGACATGCATATAAGACAATTACCAATGATATTTTATTCTTAAACTGTCGAGTCACATGAAAGTACACAATTCAAGGTTTCAATGTCAATAGCGGTGACATGATAAGGGAAAATTTGGGAACAGAGAAAACAAAAATATAGAATATATATATATAGAAAGGTCTTGTATGAAGTTTGAAAAAGTACTCATAAAATTTATGAACGCTAATAAAAATATTTGTGAAGTTTACGAATGCTGATAAAAATATCTATAAAATAAGAAAATTAATGATGTATCTATAAAAGATAAATTTTGTATGATAAGAATATTTAAATTTTAATTTTTTTGTTAATTTTTTAATAAAATTTTTAAACTATCTTCACTCTCAACTTCAATTCATTTTTTCAACCTTTCATAACTCAATTTGTATTTTTAAATTTTTTTATCATAAGTCTAAACTTACTCCTATAATAAATCAGGCCAAAATTAATGGTAATGATAGTGGTAGAGAACTTCGACCGATTTTTAACAAATAAATTTAATATAGTGAATTATTTTCTATTTTTTTTGCCAATCCATTTACACAAAATTTATGAATATATATCATTAATTTTTTTAATTTATGGATATTTTTGTTAACTCGATAAACTTCATGTACTTTTGTAATTTTTCTTTCCAAAAAATTTGGGAACAGAGAAAACAAAAATATAGAATATACATATAGAAAGGTCTTGTGAGGACAAGTGGCCAACCATAATTAGAAAGAAAACACGTATGGTCCTATATGATCGGTTAAGAGCTTAAGGCATCAATTTACAAAAATGCCCTTGAGTTAAGAATTAGCTTCTCAAATTCAGGATCAAATCATGCCTCAATAGTCAATAGTAATTGTCATATTGAGGGGGGTATGATTCATAATGAGTATCTATCTATCTTATTGTCTTTTTCTTTATTTGTATATTCCGGAAAGGCACCTTGTCTTATTTCAATTTGAGGAGAAATTAAAGTATATCTCATACGTTATTATTATTATTATTAAAAGAAAGAACTCAACACAAATGGAGTAAAGAAATAAGAAACAAAAAAAGCTACAATTATAAAAGAATACGTCATAAAAAGATTAAATAATTTTTTCTGTTATTTTTTACATTGTCATCAATAATAAAAAAAATTTATATTTATTCACTCTTTATAGTTCATGAAAGACTGATAGATAATATCGTCAATCTCTTTTTTTTCGTTCTAAAAAATCCATCTATTCTTTTTCAGCCAAATATTTTAGATAATAGTACAGAAATATATCATTCACCTCTTGCGCTCCTGTTTACTAGTTGATACCCAGTCCAATTTTAAAAATGTTCGGACACCACCGTTACCTTCCAACAAAAGACAGTCATTCACACCACACCTGTCAAAAAAATCCACAACCAAAAAACAAGTGGTATCCAGATTCAACACTTTCATTACACAACACACAAACAACATTCTCCTAGTTAACCACTCTCAGCGACTCAGCCTCTCCTTCGTATTAACCCTTCCAGTCAAGACAAACTATATGAACAATTTAATTCTAGATGAGATTAAATCTTTTTAAATTGTCTTAAAGCATTTCTACCTGCATAACCTCCACAAAAAAAATTAATAAAAAATACATCATATTTATCAAATTTTTACACAACTCTATCCTCTCTCCAGTATACTAGATTAACCAGTCTTATACATTATTATTATGCCTACCCACCAGCAAATATAATTTGCATCTCTAGACTTTTGTACGTTAGAACTAAAAAGCAGTTTATTTGGTCTAACAACAGTCCTTTTCTACAGCTCTCAATAATCCAAACTCACTTTTAAATCATGGCTCACAACATATGTTAGTTTCTTAACACTACTCTAATATTTATTCTATTAACTTGTTCACAAAGAGAGCCATCAACCACGTTACGAAGCAAAGCAATCCCACTAGTACAAAAAGAACCATACCTGAGGCCTAAATAAAAGGCTAAAACTAAAACTAACACTACTCCTCCTCCAAATCCAACCATGGCAGAAGAAGCACCACCAATACGATTTGGGATACTTGGGTGTGCTGAGGTCGCAAGGAAGGTGTCAAGGGCCATAACCCTCTCCCCCAACGCCACCCTCTACGCCGTCGGAAGCCGCTCTCTCGACAAGGCCACCAAGTTCGCTGCCTCCAACGGCTTCCCACCCCATGCTAAGGTCTTAACTCTTAATATGTCTACATATATATCCACATAAAAAAACTTATTATAAGTTTAAAACATTTCATTAATTCTTGTAATAATAATCAATAAATATTAAATAATGTAAATTATGATTATTTTTTATTATTTTTTTTATTATTAAACATATTTGTTACAATACTCACTGTATGATATAAAATATTGTAACAAAATCATTACATGTACCAAAATTTCAATATAACACATATTAATTTAGAACTTGTTTAAGATGGTTACAATGAATTAACGATGATGACTTTAATTTTTGAAACATATTGTGGCATAAAGGTTTATGGATCATACGAAGGTGTTATAGATGACCCTGAAGTTGATGCTGTGTACGTGCCACTTCCAACAAGCTTGCACGTGCAGTGGGCTGTGCTTGCTGCTCAGAAGAAGAAGCACTTGCTGCTTGAGAAGCCTGTGGCTCTCAACGTTCATGATCTTCACAAGATTTTGGAGGCGTGTGAATCCAACGGTTTGCAGTACATGGATGCTACCATGTGGATGCACCACCCTAGGACCACTCAAATGTTTCACTTCCTCTCAGATCCTCAACAGTTCGGTCACCTTCAATCGGTATATATTCATTATTAATATTCACAAACATATATCTTTGATTTCATGCGGATATATATATATAAATATTTATACAAAAATATATTATTTTATTATATATAATTTAAATTTTTAAATTTTTTAACTTCTAACTTAGTTTGTAATTCTATTACCCTACTAACAAGAGTTTTATCAATTTTTGTCAACTCTTATTTATGAGTTGTATTTAATAAGAATATTTTTGTGAGAGTATTTAATAAAAATATTTTTTTATTGTTGTATTTAATAAAAATATCTTTATAAATATATTTTTTGGATGTGTTTTTTTATATATGTGTTTAAAATATAATAATTAATTATTGTTAATAATAAATTAATAAATATACCTATACCTTTTCTTGAATTTATATAAAAATAAAAATTTAAGTGCAGTTAATTTTATATAAAATTAATAACTAAAATAATAATTTAATTAAATATGATAAATTATTTAACAGTTCTCAATTATGAATTTCATATAAAATTGACGGTTCACATTAAGATTAGGCATATTCTTCGTCTTTTAAACTTTACCAATTATACAATTTTTGTCATCATTTGTTTGTAACACGTCAACTTAACAGGTACATGCAACTTCTACCTATACAGTTAGTCCTTATTTTCTAGAGAAGGATATTCGTGTGAAGCCAGACCTTGATGCTCTTGGAGCACTTGGTGACACTGGTTGGTATTGTGTGAGAGCAATTTTATGGGCTTCAAATTATGAGTTACCTAAATTAGCAAGAGCATTGCACAAACCCACATACAATGATGCTGGTGTCATTCTAGCTTGTGCTGCTTCTTTATCTTGGGAAGATGACAAAGTAGCAACATTCTATTGTTCCTTTTTTACGAATGTGTCTATGGATATTATTGTAATGGGGACAAAAGGGTCATTGCGCGTTCATGATTATATTATCCCTAATCAAGAGAAAGAGGCCAGGTTTTCAACAAGCTCAAACTCTAATTGGCTGGAACTTTCTTTAGGTTGGGCTCCAAATCCAAGTGATATTGTAGTTTACAATGATCTCCCTCAAGAAGTACATATGGTGAAGGAATTTGCATGTTTGGTAGGGGCAATTAAGTACAATAACTCAAAACCGGAGGACACGTGGCCAATAATTAGTAGGAAAACACAATTGGTCATAGATGCTGTGAAGACTTCAATTGACAATGGCCTTGAGCCTGTTGAAATTAAGGGTTAACTTTAGTTAATTTATTTGATTGAAGTGGTGGTGTCGTATATTAGATAAGTTAATTAATGTCTCAATAATTATGTTGTTAACTTTCAATTTCATCAGGGGGTTTTGTTCTTAGCCGTCTGGCACTATATTCAGCTACGTGGCAATATCATCACAGTTATGTTGTTGACCTTTCCATGTGAAAATAATGATGTTGAGTTGCTTTGACGGTTTGTTCTTCCTGTAAAAAAATTTTCTAGCTATTATAGAATAATGATCTTAGAAAATATATATGAAAAATCTTGCATGAGTGAATTTTTTCAGTTAATTTTTAAATTTGACATTGAATTGGAATATTCGGTGAATATATTTTATATTTATGAGAGAAAATATTTGTTTTGAAACGTACTTGAAACAAATTATAAGATATTTTGGCCTTGAGAATAAAAGGTCAAAAGTGACTGTAAAGGTCTTGAACGTGCATTCACGTTTGAAAATATTTATGAAATCTGATATTTAAATTAATAAAAATTTTAAATAAATTTATAAAAATTAAAATTGAAAATATTTAATTTGATGAAATATTTATAGAAAAATTATAGTTTTTACATATAGATGAGAATTGGATATTTTGGGCCATATGTATTGGTTTGGGACAAATTCATATTTGATGGATTAAATTTTTTTTCGGATTATAGCTTTGTTCTATTGGGTCATAAAATAAATGGTACTACTACTCAAAGTTGAACTTAGTTAGAAATCTGTGCAAACAGCCGACCGTAATATTTTTAATGAAAACTAAGGTTAGGGAGAAATGTATTACAAGCATTAAGAAAAAACTCAAATTTACTAACTCCTTTAATGTGGAATTTTGGGGTTTGTTCGGAGCCTCTGTTTATTTTGAAATGATAGTATCGATTTTGATGTTTACTTTTGGTCCCAAAATCTTGTTGTTACTGATATTGATGATAAAAAAAGTAACAAATGGAAGTGTAAATTTATATATGGTAGTCCGAAATTCGCTCAAAGAAAGCTTTTTTGGAAGGAAATGGCTGAAAACTGAGATAGTGAGTTAATACCACAGTTGTTTATCGGGAATTTCAATGATATCATTTGTCAAGATGAAAAAGAAGGTCTTCATCCCAAACCAAGCAGTCAAATGATCGACTTCAGAAACTTCATTGATGTCAATTATCTCATGAATTTGGAGTTGAAAGGAGGACAATTCACCTGGTTTAGCAACCCAAGATATGACTTTATCACCAAGGAAAGAATTGATCGCGGCCTAGCAAACTGGAAATGGAGGCTTATCTATCAACATGCCATGTTAGAAAGCAGGCCAGCTATAAGCTCAGACCACTGCCCACTTGTTCTTACTCTAGAGCCAAAGAAAAAATGCCCAAGATATTTCAAGTATGAAGTACATTGGGAGGATTACCGAGAATGCAAAGAAGTGGTTAAAAGGGGCTGGAATAGAAGCACAAGAGAAAGAAACAAATGGGAAAACTTGATAGAGAGAATGGAAAGCTGTAAAAAGGAGCTCAAAAATTGGAGCAGGAGAAATTTTACTAAAACTGGAAGGAAAATAGCAAGACTACAGGAAGAACTCCAAAACCTCCAAAACTCAAGCATGACCGAGCAGCAACAGGAACTGTCGCAGAACATCAAGAAGAGGATAGAACAATTATGAAAGCAAGAAGAGAAATATTGGGGTCAGAGATCAAGACTCAAATGGTTAAAATGGGGAGATAGCAACACGGCTTTTTTCCATGCCACAACTCTGCAAAGAAGGGATAGAAATAGACTTGAGAGAATAAAGGACAGCAGTGGAAACTGGGAACCATAATGAGAATGATAGAAGAATACTTCTCTAACCTGTTCACTAAAACTGTAAGAGAAGGTGTAGATCAATGCATCCAAAAAGTGCCAAAAAGAGTAACACAGGAGATGAATGAGGAGATCACAAGAGAAGTAGATGAAGAAGAAGTAAGAGAGGCTATCTTCAGCATGGGAGGCCTCAAAGCCCCGGGGCCAGACGGGTTGAACGGAAAGTTTTTTCAAAGCCACTGGGAGGTGGTTAAGGAAGATTTAGTTACAGTCGTGAGAGATTTTTTTTTTTGAAAATGGAAAGATCCATCCGGAAATAAGCAAAACCATGGTGGTGCTTGTTCCCAAGGTCAAGAGACCAGAAAACCTTAATCAGGTGAGACCTATTAGCTGTTGCAACTTCATCTATAAAGTTATTACCAAGATTTTGGTAAAGAGACTGAAAAACATGCTTAATGACATTGTCTCACCTATCCAAAGTGCGTTTGTAAGCAACAGGCTCATCCAAGACAACATCATAATTGTACAAAAAATATATCATAGCTTGGAAAAAAGTAGAAGCAATGGGGCGGAGAATATGGCAATTAAGCTCAACATGAACAAAGCTTATGACCGAATGGAGTGGAATTTTATTGAGTTGATACTGAAAGCCTTTGGCTTTCATCCAAATTGGGTCAAGCTTGTTATGGAGTGCATCACTATAACGTCCTATTGGATTAAAGTAAATGAGGCTCTCTCAAGAAAAATCATTCCTAGTAGAGGACTCAGACAGGGAGACCCATTATCACCTTACTTGTTCATCCTAGCGGCGAAAGTCTTAACTATTTTGATGAAAGAAGCACAAGAGCAGAGAAAGATTAAAGGTTTTAAGATAGCGCCAACGGCACCTACACTCACACACCTTCTTTTTGCAGATGATTGTATTATTTTGGCTGAAGCAAATGTTGAGAAGGCATACCAAATTATTTCTATCCTCAACCAGTATACCGAGGCATCAGGGCAGAAAATAAACTTACAGAAGTCAGGGATCACATTTGGCGAGCAGGTGGCCTTACAAGCTAGAGTGGACATAGAGGAGATTATGAGCATGAGCACATGGGACAATCCGGGCAAATATTTGGGGTTACCGGCACATTGGGGGAGATCAAAGAGTAAAGCCTTAGCTTGGATAGAAGAGAGAGTAATGAGCAAACTAGAAGGATGGAAAGAAAATTTATTCAACCAAGCGGGAAAAGAAACCCTCATCAAATCAGTGGTTCAAGCCATTCCGGTCTATGCTATGAATGTGGTCTTATTTTCCAAAGGTTTCTGTAAAAAATTAAGTGCCAAAGCTGCAAAGCTCTGGTGGAGTTCTAATAATAAGGACTCTAGTATCCATTGGAGTAGTTAGAGAAAGATTTGTGAAAGTAAAAAAGAGTGGGGCTTAGGCTTCAAAGATTTTCAACATCAAAATCTGGCCCTTTTGGCAAATCAGACATGGAGGATTTTACAAGAACCAGAGGCAATTTGGGTTAAAATTATCAAAGCCATTTATTTTCCAAAGGAATACTTCAGGGAGGTGAAAGAAAAATATGGTTCTTCTTGGGTATGGAAAAGCATTATACAAGGGAGAGATTTCTTGAGAAGGAAAGGAAAATGGATGGTTGGTAATGGCAGAACTATTAATATTTGGGAGGATTCTTGGGTTTATGGCATGGGGAGGATTTTCAGAGAGAGAAATCAGGAAGTAAGCGTAGTGGAAGAGCTGATAAAATGAGGAGAAGGGTGGGACGAAGTAAAGATCAAAAGGATTTTCTTGACTGATATAGCCAACAAGATTCTCATAACTTCGATAAGCTTAATTGACAGAGAGGATAGTCTAAAATGGCCATATAGGTCGGACGGATGCTACTCGGTCAAGATGGGATATCATGCTGCTAGAAAGGAGGAGAACGAACATAATCTTAATGCACCATCAATAAGTGGAGAGGACAAGGAGGTGTGGACAGAAATTCGGAAACTTCAGGTACCACAGAAAATTAAAATATTTATGTGGAGGGTGGCTCAGAATATCCTACCAGTGGGGGCCAATCTATTTAGAAAAAAAACTCACAAGGAACCCCATATGCCTTATTTGCAATGAGAATGTTGAAACTACAGAACATACCCTCTTACTATGTCCCTGGACTAGGGCAGCTTAGTTTGGGTCTCAATGCCATCTCAGTCAATCAACAGAAACTATCTCTACTTTTGGGAACTAGTTTCTTAAAAATGTCAGGAAAATTAGAGCAGACAAGGATAAGAATCAGGATATAATGATCAGTAAAATTGCTTATTTGTGTTGGAACTATGGAAAACAAGAAACAAAGCTTATTTTCAGAACATAGCAGTCAATCCTAAGACTACAGTCGAAAGAGCCAACGCAATGGACAAAGAATTTAAGGCAGCAACCAATGATGAGAAACAAATAGCAACAAACACAAACATGGCAAAAAAAAAAAGGAAAGAAGCTACCTGGAAGCCACCACCAGGGGAGTGGATCAAGGCCAATGTGGATGCAACCTTCAACTGCAACTCAGGAGAAGGAGCAACAGCAACAATGATCAGAGACAACAGGGGGAGACTCCTCATGGGGGCTAGGAACAAAATCAAGGCAAGCTCAGTCGTAACAGCAGAGGCAACAGCGATTAGAAATGCAGTCATCCTAGCCAGAAATCTTAGATTAAATAAAATTTTAATTGAGTCGGATAGCCTTCTCATGGTACAAGCTCTAAAATCAAACAACATAGGAGGCGAAGCAGAACCTATCCTAAGAGATAGTTTAGAATGGATGAAAGAAATAGAGAATTATGGTCTTACCTGGACCCCAAGGGAGGGGAACCAACTGGCACACATGGCGGCAGCAATGGAAGCGGAGCGAAAGCTTGAGAGAAATTGGACTGGGAACCCCCCCCCACTCGATACAGGACATACTTCAAAATGAGGCTCGGCTAGCTAGCAAGACAGGAGCGAACACTTCTGCAGGTTGGATGCAAGCTTCAAACACAATTGAACAGTAGACAAATAAGGGTAACCAGATCTCATCGGGGCTTCGAGGAAGAAAGTCACAAACCATTCAAGGAAGCTCCACGAGGTATCAAATTGAAAGGAAAGGAACAAGACAGGATCAGCAGAGCAATGTAGAGAATCATAGACAAAGTGCAGGCCAGCTTGCTTTTGAATTTGGAGCAGTAGGTATGCCCGTTCTCGAGACTGCTCTCTCTACCTTGGTTTTAAGAGGCTGCTCCACAACACAAGGCGACGAAGCCCAAGAGAACCATTTCGAGCTAAGACGAAGGGAAAACACAGGGATGCAGCACGGCGCGTACTAAATCGCAATTGAAAATCTAAAGCTCCCACAGGACTTGAAAGTGGTGCCATATAGCATGCAATGGAGGAACATTGAAAATTCACCTGTTTCCTTATCTTCAATTAGAGCGTGCTTCAGCTTTTGTTGTGGAACCGGGACGGATCTATCCAAACCGGTTTCTTCTAGAGGCCTTTGGCCCAGACAAAAAAAAAAGTTGAACTTAGTTTAGTCAAACTTCGAGCAAATCATGATGTAATCATTATTATCGCGTATTTAAAATCTGATATTTTTGGACATCTTAGACTAAGTTATTATTTGTATATGTGAGAAGAGAAAAATACGATGGACATGGTAAGCCTAACATGAAGTAGAAATTAATTTATGAAAAATCTATACCAAATAAACCAAGTTATATCGATGATTATGGAATGTTTATATTTTATATACCAAAAATGTTGTTTGTATACTAATTAAAAGGGGTAAGTATGGTTTTGGTCCCTAATGTTGAGGCTAAAAATCGAAATCGTCCCTCATCTAATTTTCGATTTAAAATCGTCCTTATCGTTTGTTTTCGTATTAAAATCGTCCTTTTTATTTAAATTTTTAATTTTATTCCTAAACTACCCCTGCTTTAAAAAAATTATATATATAAAAAAAACAAAACAGCGCGTGTGGGGGGAGGGAAGGGAAAAGGACGCGAGGTAGGGGTGGGAGGAAGGGGGGAGGGGGACGGCGGCGGCGTTGGTGGTGGGAGATGGGGGGAAGGGGAGACGGGGAGGGGGAGGGGGAGGCGGGATGAAGGGGGAATGGGAGAGGGGGACGGCGGTGGCGTTGGTGGTGGGGGTGGGGGAAAGGGGGAAGGGGAAGGGGGAGGGGGAGGGGGACGTGTGGTGGAAGGGGAAGGAGAAGGAGGAAAGGGGGTGAAGGAGGGGGGAGGGGGTAAAGGTATTTTTGTCCAAAAAAAATAAAAATGATAATTTTAATACGAAAAAAAACATTAAGGACAATTCTAAATCGAAAATTAGATGAGAGATGGTTTCGATTTTTAACCTCAACGTTAGAGACCAAAATCATATTTATCCCTAATTAAAATTAATTACTAAAACTAGTTACTAATATATTTGTATATAAATATATATGTAATTTTATTTATTTTTAATATATATTTATATTTTAACATATATTTTATATTAATAATTAATTTTAGTGGCTGATTTTGATATACACGTAGGATAATTCTTTATATACAGGTTTTTTTTTTTTTGAAAGGAAAGTTTATATTAAACAACAAGACCCAAAATATCTAAATGAACCAGATTACAAATCTCTAAAGGAGTTTCTTCCAACCAGATTAAGTTTGGTCTGGTAAGTGTTAAATTTGCCAGAGAGTGCGCTACTAAATTACCTCCTCTTTTCACATGTAAAAATTTGTAAAGCCTAAACCTATTCAAAAGAGCTTTACAGTTTGCTATGATGGTGCCAAAAGGACCAGTAAGATTATGTCTTGAGACTAAAGCTTCTACAACCCCAATGTTATCACCTTCTATTTCCAAATCAAAAAAACATCCTTGGACTGCTATATTCAAGCCCATGAATATTGCCATTGCCTCTGCTTCCATAACTGAAAGTAAGTAATGAGTCTCCAACGTGGCAGCAGCCATAACTACCCCCTCCCAATCTCTAATTACCACACCTACACCATTGGTCTTCCCATTAATCAAGCCGCATCAACATTCATCTTGTACTGTCCATGGGGAGGCGCGATTCAAGTGTTAGGGCTCAAACTCCCTGGAGGTGTCTTTTGCATTGCGTTCGTAGAGTGTACAGGGTAAATTGCGTCAATGAGTGCTTTCTGAACTTTTTGAAAAAAATATTTCGGTGCCGTTTGAATATGCTCAAAGATAAGTTTGTTCCTCCCTTATCAAATACTATGAAGCACACACACAAAAAAATCACTCTTTTTCTCCTCAATTTTGATCACCATAGAACGAATCCAGTCTAGGAAGAAAACTTCAATCGCCGCTTCTGTCTTTAGCGTTAGGAGTGAGATAAACCAGAACCTTTGTACCATTCACAATCTCTAAAAAGGTGAGTATCTGATTTCTCATTTTTTTAACATCTAGAACAAATTTCTGAGCATCTAATTCCTCTCATCTGCAAATTGTTTTATGTAGGTAGCGATTTGTTCATCAACCTCCACTTTATATACAGGTTTAGACTTTAGAACAATAGTGTAAAATCTTCTATATATTATCACAAATATAAAAATACTATATTATACATGCAAATGAGAAAAGTACATTATTATAATCAAGGCAAATTCTCGGATATAGACAGGAGGAAACATCCATACGTATGGATTTGCCGTGGCAGTCAATATGTTGCGACGCGTGGCTTCGTCTAACACGTAGCAGGTTGGGGTTAATTTGAACTTTTTTAGAGATCATGGTTTTTTTTATATTTTATAGTAAAAATATTATTTATATATCAAAATCAATTATTAAAATTAATTATTAATATATTTATGTATAAATATATATAATTTAATTTATTTTTAATATATATTACTAATATATATTATATATTTATATATTAATAATTAATTTTAACGATTAATTTTAATTTACATCTAATATAGTCGCTCTTATAATAATCAGAGGAGAAGAAGATGGATTCGAGGGAAAGAAAACTAGTGTTACGACTTAACGAGAATCTTTATTTGTTATTGTTATAAGCAACTTATTAGCTAGATACGATCATATGTTATCTTTGTTATTACTTATTAGCGTTACTTTTCGGAAATAAGGTTACTGTGAAGCTATTATTATTATTATTATTATTAAATGGGTTAAAGGTAATTAGCGAAATTGGGTAAAATATTCTTTAGCTATTATTATTATTATTTAATATAAAATGGACTGGAGGTAAATAGGATATTTTTTCGAAAAATGATTATCTATTTTTTTTTTTAACAGAGAGAAGCTCAACACATTAAAATAGAACGACACAAAGAACTAAGTTACAAGTAAAAGGTAAAAACAAAATATAACTCACAATGATTAATTTATTGTCATCTCCGACGTTACCATCAACAATTTCATGGATCAATACCAGACCACTCTTTGAAACTCACCACCGACTTCAATTTGATGTCTTCAACGCTATTTTCTTCATTTTTAAATATTCTCGCATTTCGTTTCATCCAAATATTTTAAATTATTGTACAGAAACTAACCAACCGCTTATTCTGCTCAACTTTTTTATCAGGCTCTGCTGTCTAACTCTCAAACAAGTCCTTGATCAAGCCCGGAACAACCCAAACTGTATCAAAGTATATCAACCAAGCACACTACACTTGCCAAGTAAACTCACAACAGAGAAATAAATGATGAACAAATTCTACATCTTTTTTACATAAAACACACGTATTATCACTTAGATGACTGACACCTAGTCTACTCAGTCTCTCTTTGGTATTTACTCTTCCCATTAAGACAAACCATGCGAAGAGTTCAATTTTTGGCGGAACCAAGCCTCTCCAAATTGAGCTAGTAAAGCTGTGGCTTGTGATTTCCTCCGATGCAGTTTCTGTCTGCAACACCTGCACAAAAGAGTTAGTAGAAAAAATATTTTTTTTTTATCAGATTTTCACACCATGCTGTCCTCTCTACCAGCCACTAGGTGATAATTTAACTGGTCTTAGCTTTTCATGAAGTTGGTTGACGAGTGCCAACTCCTATTGAAACAATTCTCTCCTCCAAAGAAAATTCCATATCCACTATAACCCATCCCAAAACCGAAAATTCCTATAACAGATCCTTACTTGTTTGAAATAGAGAAAAGTCTCGGGAAGCTCTCTTTCAAGGGTCCACCTTGTAACCAATTATCCTCCAAAAAACGAGTTCTCCTCCCATCCCCTATTTTCATAGATAGCCCACTATGAATTTTGTCTTTCACATGTTGCTCCTTTATCTTCAATTAACAGCTATCTTTCCATAGACCTCCTCTTGTGGGTAGTAACTGATTCGCTAGCATTATATTTGGATTTAAGCCATTACACGAACATACAATCTTCTTTTACAATGGACAATCCTCCTTTGAAAACTGCCACCACCACTTAAACAGAAGTGCTGTATTCCTAATTACAACATCCTCCACTCCCAAGCCTCCTAACTTTTTTCGGAACCTGCACTAATTCCCATTTTACCAGAGGCATACCATTATTACCATCCTCTTTTCTCCATAAAAATTTTGTTTGCAACGCAATCAACTTCTCTGCTACCCCGCCCTTTTGACATCTTATATAAGCTAAGATACTAGAATGGCAAGCTATTAAGCACATACTTGATAAGAACTAACTTTCCATCTTTGTTAAGTACCTTTGCTCTCCACAGACCGAGCTTCTCTTCTACCTTGTCTATAATCGCTTTCCATGTCTTCACCAGTCGAGGATTTGCTCCTAAGGGTATTCCCAAGTATCTTACAGGTAGGACCGCTTCAGTACATCCTAGTAGCCCACACATATTTGTCACCCGCTCCGTTTCACAATTAACAGAAATCAAATTCGATTTGTCAAAGTTGATACTTAGTCCAGACATGAATTCAAAGAATCGCAGGAGCCTCTTATAATTTAAGATTGTCTCAGTCTCTGGTGGATAGAACAAAATAGTGTCGTCCGTAAACTGTAAATGTGACAGTTCTATTTAGGGGTGGCAAAACGAGTCGAGCCTGTCGGACCGATCCGCTAAATCCGCTAAAAAAAGCAGGTCGGGCTAGGATTTGGATCCCGCCAAGTTAAAAAAACACGCCAAACTCGCACCGCCAAATTAGCGGGTTTTGGCGGGGCAGGGCGGGCCGGTCCGCCGGGTCGAAGATTTTATTTTTCTTTTTTTTATTAAATAAAAGAGTGATTATTATTATAAAATTAATAATTATAGAATTTTTAAACACTTTTTTTCATTTTTTGTTTTTATTCTTCTTTTAGTTATTATCTTTATTTATTTTATTTTACAATTTCGTATATATGTTCAAATTATGTCACTTATTTTTTAAAATAAAAATGATTCTATTAGTAAAAAATTATATTATAATTTAACTATTTTTTATTTGTATTTGATTTTTTAATTATTATTTTTAGTTGATTTTAATGAATTTTATTTTTCAAAAAAAAAAAAGTCAAGCGGGCTAGCCCGCCAATCCGCAATAAAGTGGGGCGGATTAGCATTTTGAACCCATTTTAGTTGGCGGGGCGGGGCGATCCGCCCCGTTTATGAGGCGGGCCTAGACGGGGCGGGACGGCCCGCTTTGCCACCCCTAGTTCTATTTTATCCCTCCCAACCAGCAAAAGAGATATACGTCCATTTCTGACAGCTTCTCCCATCATCCTATGTAATACGTCAACCACAAGAACAAACAGGAACAGAGATAGAGGATCCCCTTATCTTAGGCCTCTCTCCATCTTGAACGGCTTGGACGGTGCCCCATTAATCAGAATCGACATAGAGGCTATATTTACACATTCCTTTACCTATGCTCTCTATCTATGTTTAAAACCCATCTTTTCTAACACAATATTTACCTATTATTAGTATTATTATTGTTATTTCATTACAAGAAAAATTGTTAAAATCGACGGCCAAATCGACGGCTTAACTGTCGATAATATTAAATTTTGACGGCAAAATGAACGGCGGAGATGGTCGCTATAAAGCTTGTCGATTTTTTAAAATTCTAATAAAATCGGCAGCTTGCCTAGCCGTCGATAATAATTTAATAAAATCGACGGCCTTACTATCTATAATATGAGTTTGAGAATTTTACATTCTTACTAAAATCGACAACTTTGCCGTCGATAATATTATATAAAATCGACGCCATTTTTGTCGATATTTGATTCAATAAAATCGACAGTATCTTCGTTTATAATATGCTTACTAAAATCGACAACGTTACCGTCGATATTTGATCCAGTAAAATCGATAAACTAGCCGTCGATTTTAATAGATATGTTTTAATTATTTTTTTATTTGAAAAATAGTAAACAATTAGTGCAAATAAATATAGAAATAAAATTTATATAGAATATAAATAACAAGACAAATGAATTTTTAAATATAAAAATAAAATTTATACTAAATATTAGATAATGAATTTACAAACTTATTAAAATAATAAATAATCTTCTAATATAAAGACTCAAGACAAAATAAATAACTAAACTTAGACTTATATTCGTTTAAATTGCAATCCACTAATAATACAAAATATTCAAAGTAATTAAATAACCTATTCATACTCCTCTAAATAATCATGCGAGTCATCAAGATCGTCATAAAATTTTTGATGTGGGAGCTGCTTGTCAATACTGTATTAAAAGGTAAAACAGAAAATTAAAGAAAAGGATTAGATGC
Organism: Arachis stenosperma; assembly: GCF_014773155.1. Taxonomy (NCBI): domain Eukaryota; kingdom Viridiplantae; phylum Streptophyta; class Magnoliopsida; order Fabales; family Fabaceae; genus Arachis; species Arachis stenosperma. Next base: position 2,640,594 of record NC_080381.1, on the reverse strand, counting down.
TATGAACAATTTATATGCAGAAAAGAAAAGGATAAAAGAGTGTTGACAATCAGATGCAGCTGGTATACACTGATTGCAGCGGCACAGAACTCTTCGAAGTCCTCTTTTTTATATGAGAGTGCCTCCATCTTAATTCAAGAAAATATGCAAAGCAGATTTTAGTATTGCAATGCAATCAAACAAAATAATGGATTAACTGTTATTGTTGATCCCAGGGGAGGTAAGATTTTTCATTTGTCAAATATAACATTACATATCACAGATAACTCATCAATAACTTTCAATATGTTAAATTAGAAACAATCAAGATGATTATGTCTGTCTAAATTACATATCGCAAATAACTCACCAAATATAAAATCTCAGGGACCCTTGATTCCTTCATGGCATCAGTTGAATTTTTCATAAGAGCCTGTACTTTTATATGAATTCCGGTTAATAGATTGAATAAAGAATAGAAAATAAATTCACCCACAAATACATGAACAACAGAAGACAAACCAAGGCAAATTAGTTTGTATATTCAGTACGACCAACTCTATGCAATCCTCACCATAATCTTGCATGATTGCTTGCTTCAATCACTTGATCAATATCTTAATTTCAAATTCACAACCTTAATTAGAATAGTCAATCTGAAACTCATTGGCTGTACTCTCTTCTTCTTGGCGTTTTTGGTCAACACTCTGTCTGAAACTCATTAGCCAAGCTTTTTTTGACCCAAAGAAGTACCAATCCTCGGTGATAGAAGAACAATAATAGTGTTTGACCCAAAACAGAGAACGAAACAGAGTGATTGAGATTAGCAAGACATTTTTGGACCAAGTGTTGATCTATAATTTTGACAAAATAATAGTAGTGGTGAATGTGCATTACATATGATTTTGAAACTAATTCATGTACTTGCTGCATTTTCCCCATGCAGTATGAGTCTCACAGCAAATTGAATTGAGTTAAATTTGGTGATTGTCACTACTATGATAATTTTAATGAATAAGAAAAAATCCATGCATGTATATAGATTGTAGAGCATCCCTCCGTTACCAAAGAATCATTTCAGCCACACTTTTTAAAAATAGATTAACTAATCAAAATAGAAAGCATTCATTCCACACCATACGTAGAATATTACTTACTCACATCATATTAATCAAAGTAGCAAATTAAATATATAAACAAGCTAAGTAAAGTAAGACAAACCCATCATGGGACAAGTTCTTCTCATTCAAAAGAATATTTAATCTGTAATTTGGTGTTAGAAAATAGGAATGCATGAGTGTACATTTGAATTCAAATTAGGATTCACGTTGGGCAGAAAATGAGTACCCCAACAGTGTACATTTGAATTCAAATTAGGATACAACAGAACAGAGCTACTTTATTGATCTATTATCTATGTAAACATTGATATAAAAAATTGATATGCAATTCTGGTTTTGGTTTATTCAACCAATGAGTACTGATGTCATGTTGCATTAGTTTACCAGGTTATCATTAATTCTAGTCACCTGTTCCCTATGGAACAAAATAAGTAAGAGCAAAAAAGATTGGTTTATGAACACACCTTGTAAGTCAAGTATTGATTCGGCTAGTCGATTTGATTGAGAATTACGGAATTTAAGGTTATCTTCATGTTTCTTTATCTCATTCTTAATGCTCTCATGATTAGCATCATTTTGGTTCAGCTGAAAAATGATAAACAACAATAGTTTCAAGCTTTAGTAGGGGGATAAAATAAACAAAATCAAGTAAGAAAATGTAGTCCCTGGAATCATTATTCTTGAATTTGGCAAGCTATATCTCTTTCCTTTAGTAACGAGGAATAGATGAAATGTTAGAAAGCCAAATTTTTCTCATATAGAGAAAACAAAAAATAAAATCATGGAACAATTGTAAGTTTAGAGAATCATTACCTTTGGTCCCAGAGCTAAGCAGAAAAGCACCTATACTGCTCATGAAAAGGTCAAGATAAAAAAAGATAGATGGATGACAATATAATTTATACAACTTTTTGAAGTCTACAAATAGATTGTAATATATATAACACAAGGCATGTTTGCATAAAACAAAGATAAGTTATTGCATTACCGGCTGTAACTGATCCTCCTGGAGAGTTTACATACATGACAATATCCTGTTCAACATATAACATAATATTAGTTGATACAGTGCTTGCACTAGAAAGAGAAAGTTGATTTTAACACACTAGAAACTTGTAAAGATTAAAGACAGGTTCAAGGTAATAATCATATTGAAACGAAGAAAAGGATAAAAACCTTTTGAGGATCAACAGCATCAAGGTAAAGAAGCTGCGAAACTATGGTGTTTGCCATGTCATCATCAACTGCTCCGCCGCAACGTATTATTCTCTGTATACCAAATCATATTGTCAGCGTTATAATAGTTGAAAGACTGATTTACAAAAATTCAGCTTATGGACCAAACACCCTGGCATGAACTACTGCTACTCTGGGTTGCCCAAGACAAATTGGACTGAACGTTAACCATTGCCTCTAAACTTCCAATGTAACACGTTAAATATTTACATGGAGGGTTAAGTGATCTATGTAGGTATGAAATCACCTTCGTCTATAAATTAGTCTTAGCTCTTAAAATAAAATGGAATCAGAATAAACATAATGACCATGATTTCTAGATTTAAAAAACAGGATATTACAATTAGGTCATAGTTTACACCTGAAATAGGGGATTTCTAATTGAAACTGAAGTTGGCTTTGAAAACCATACCTGGTTCTTGTGAGCTCGATTGAGAGAGAACGGAGAAGGACCAAAGTAGGAGGAGCCACGGCTGCAAGAGAGAGAAGGAGCGACGGCGGCGCGGCAGTGATGCTGCAAGGATATTGTCGGTAAAGAAACTCTCAAGAATTCTCGTTGCAAGTATAGTTCTCGACCAATAATGAATCCTCGCATCAAATTAAAATATTGGTTTTTGTCACAATTAACAAACCCCGAAAAAAAATTAACCAAAGTATTTAGACTCCGGGTCGTCTCACAAGAGATTGCAATGAAGTGTTGAGTTATTGGCTATGAAGAATAGAGGCGGGGTTTGATTTGGAAATTGGCAAGGAAAGTGAATAACAAGAAAGTAAACGACAAGAACTAAATAATTGAAATGGTAAACAACTCTTGGCTAAAGCATGAGAAATTGAGATCACCATCCTTGTTAACAATTCAATTATTAATAATTGTGAGAAGCCAACCTATTAAGTCTACTTCGAAAAGCCTTAAGTATGTGAGATCTACTCCTAAGCTTGAAGTACGTCAAATAGATTTGATCACATCAACCCATAAGGTCTAACCTCACTACTAATTAACCTAGTAGTAGGCTAGTGTCAATGGCTATCAATTTGATCACTACTGGTTCTCAAATCATCACATCCATTAGACCCAATGACTCAAGATCACTCAAATCCCTTAGCCTAGGCCAAGAGTAAAGAGAATTACTCAAAAACTAAAGAAGACATTCTATCAAACACCTAGAGTGCAAGGAAAATGAACATCACCAAATGCAAGAATTACAAGATCCATAACTAACATAAGCAAGAAATCAACAATAACAATCAAAATCAACACAAAAGAAACATGGAAACATAAAATTGCATTAAAGAAAAGATCCAAATTCATCAAGGGTTCATCATCACAAAAGATAACAAAGGGGAATTAACATGAAAACTAAGAAAAATCAGGAATCAAAACATGAGATTGTAGAGAAGATAAGATGAGAACATGAAATTGAAACTAGATCTAAGATGAAATTAACCTAATCTAACCTAAATCTAGAGAGAAGAGTGAGCTTCTCTCTCTAGAAACTACACTACATGATGCAACACTACTAAACAATTGCTCCCCCCTTTGCTTGGGTTTCAATTCTGCATGAAATACACTCAGAAACATGTTGGAATTGGGCCTAGGTTGCTCAGAAATCGCCCCAGCGTTTTGCCTTTAAGTGGGTCACGTGCAAGTACCGGCGCGGACGCGCCATGTGCGCGGCTGCGCCGATTGTTCATTTTACTCATCCGCGCGTTCGCACTACGCACGCGGTCGCGGCGCTATGCGACTTCACTTCTGCGCGTGCGCGCTAGGTGCGCGTGCGCGTCTATTGATACATTCCCAATCTTGATTTCTTCATGCATTCTGCACTTTGTATGCTTTTCTTCCTCATTTCTTCCATCCAATACTTGTTTTATGAACCTGAAATCACTCAACAAACACATCAAGGCATCGAATGGAATTAAGGTGAATTAAAATCACCAATTTAAGGGCCTAAAAAGCATGTTTTTACATTTAAGCATAGATTAAGGGAGAATTACAAAACCATACTATTTCATTGAATAAATGTGGAAAAAGGTGAATAAATCCCCTAAAATAAGCACAAGATAAACCATAAAATCGGGGTCTATCAGGCAGCAGCGGAGCGACAGGCGGCGCGAGCAAGAGGAGCGACAGCGGCACGGCAGCAACAGAGCACGATGGCGGCGCGAGAAAAAAAGAGTGACGACGGCAGAAGAGAATGAGGGTAGTTTCTAAACTTGGTGGCGGATTGGTGAGGAATGCAGAAAAGAAAAGGATAAAATGAGGGTTGGTGAGGGATTTGGGGGCAAAATGGTGTTTCTGGACTTGGAGCCAGGAAGTGGGCGCGGGGATGGTGTTTTTAGCAATAAAAATCGACGGTATTATTGTCGATTTTAATTTGAAAACAAAGTAACGGTTTTTGTGTCTATTTTATACATTAAATCCACACTATTTATTTAATTTTAAAAAGTAATCTAAACCGTTCAATTTTATTGACGGGAGCTTTGTCGATATTTTAAATATAGAAATAGACGTCAAGATCCGTCGATTTTAGAATAAAAGTATTTTCATCCCCCAATTCGTTGACACTATGACGATAATTGAAAAAGGTTTAATGCAACATAAAAAAAATTGATAGCTAGGCTGTCGATTTTATTAGTTTATTTTTAATTATCTTTTTTATAAAATATCGACGGCAGAGATAGCCGTCGATTTTTTTCATCGAAAAATTTATTTTTCTTGTAGTGTTTTAGTTAATTATTATTATTGGTGTTCTTTGTTATTATTATTAGGAAAACAAAATCTTTTAAGGCATATCATTTTTCTTCAAAGGACTATTAGATTACTAGTCTAGTTCTAGTTAGGATAGCTGAAGTTAGGTCACAAGTTCCACCCATAAGTACACGAGAATAAATATTAAAAAAAAAATTTCTTTTGAGTTGTTAAATCAAAAGAATTTTTATGTTTTTTTTAGATTTTTTTTGTTTTTTATGATATCTCTTAGGTCGATAAGTTAAAGACAAATTTAGAGATAAGTATTGTTTTAGTTCTTAACGTTTATGGTCAGAATCGAAATTGTCACCAACGTAATTTTTTATTTAAAATGATCCTTAACGTTTTATTTCGTATTAAAATCGTTCTTTTTAATAAAATTTTTAATTTTATTACTAAATTACCTCTATTCTAATAAATAAAAAATTATAAAATAAAAAAAAAGAACACCAGGGAAAGGGGAGAAAGAAAAAGGGGAAAGGCGCGAGGGGAGATGAAAAAGGAAAAGAGAGAGGGGGAAGGGGAAGGGGAAGGGGAAGGGGAAGGGGGGAGGTGGGACGGCGCTGGCGAATTTTGGAGCCGCCGCCGTCGCCGTCGAGAACCCAAAAGAAAGAAAGAAAAAAAGAAGAGAGAGGGGCTGCAACAGGGAGAAGAGAAGAGGGAAAAGAGATGTGTCGGCGCTACTAGGGCTCGCTGCTGATTCGCCCACGAGCTGCTATCGGAGGAGCAGAACAGCAAAGAGAGGGAGATGCGCGAGGAAGGAAAAAGGACGAACCGCGAGGCGGTGACGGAAGGGGAAGAGGCACGGGCAGTGCCGGTGGTTCTGCTTCAGCTTCTGCATCTACTTCTTCTTCTGCATCCGCTTCCGATTCTACTTTTGCATCCGCTTCTTCTTCTGCTTCGACTTTTGCATCTGTTTCTTCTTCTGCATTTGCTTCCGATTCTGATTTTGCATATACATCTGCATCTTCTTCTGCGTCTGCGTTGTGTTTGTTTTTGCTTTGTTTCTACTTTGCTTTTGCTTTGATTCTGATTTTAATTTATTATTTTTCTGATTTTATTGTTGTTGTGTGTTGATTTTATTGTTGAATTTGATGCTATTATTTTTGAATTTGAATAATGTATTATTGTTGATATTCTTGAATCTGAAGATTAGTATTTGGTGAGAGTAAGGGAGGTGGTGGTGGTGGTAAAGGTGTTGGTGGTGATGGAAAGTATTTTTGTCCGTAAAAAGTTAAAAGAACGATTTTAATACGAAATAAAACCTTAAAAACGATTCTAAATTAAAAATTACGTTGGAAATGATTTCGATTCTGACTCTAAATATTAAAGACAAAAATAATACTTATCCCACTAATTTATTAAATTAAAATTCTATTTAAAAATTTACCATTAACTAATAAATTACTCCGTATATAAGAGGGAATGAAAACACAACCTTGTTTCTCAACTTTCAGCGTGTTACAATTACAACAAAACACGAAATCCTGAAATCTGCAACAAAATCCTTATTACCAATGGCCTTTATTCTTAAGAGTGTAGAGTCACATGAAAGCACACAATTCAAGATTTCAATTTCAATAGCGGTGACATGATAAAAGAAAAATTGGGACACAAAATATAAAAGGGTCTTGTAAGGATAACTGGATACGTGGAAAACACATGTGGTCAGATAGCTTGAGCCTTCAATTTACAACAACGGCCTTAAGATTTATTACCTGCCCAATGCAAATTCAGGATCAAATCATGCCTCAATAGCCAATAGTAATTGTCATTATCAGCGGGTATCAGTATCACTCATAATGAGTAAGTACCTTCTTGTCTTTTCCTTTATTTGTATATTATTTCAGAAAGGTACCTTATCTTATTTCAATTTGAGAAAAAATTAAGGTATATCTTGTACATTATTATTTTGCCTACCCATCAGCAAATATGATTTGCATCTTTAGACTTTTGTACGTTAGAATCAAAAAGCAATTTATTTAAGTTGGTCTAGCAATCCAAACTCGCTTTTAATTCATGGTTCACATACAAGTCACAACTATTGCAGCAGCCACAGGATTTTAATATGAAATTTGGGGTGTAATTAAGTCTATGTTCGTTGTAATCTCATTTTTTTCATGTTAGGTCTGTTGTGAATTATGACGAAGGAGGAAGAGATAGATTGTATTGAAATTCTTTTTCCAATTTTGGGGGATGACATTATTACATAATTTAGCTTATATTGAACACATCATATATGCATGAGCATGACAAACCCAAATATAAATAATTTATCAAGACAAAATTGATCTTAATTATAAGACATTCTATATGAAAAAAAATATATATATATATATATTTTTAGAGAGAGAGATGAGAGAGAGAGGGGGGAAACACTGAGTGGGGTAGAACTAGGAATTTTCAGAAACGAGATCCTAGGATTTGGAATCGAGAAGAGTACCAACGTTTGGAAAACGTTTCCTTTTCAATTTTTGTCAACAATCTGCCGAATGATGTTTCAAAGAAGGAATTATTTCACTTGTTCCATTGGACAGGACGAATTAACGACATCTATCTGGGTCGAAAGCTGAAAAATGGTTTTGTCTATATGTTTGCTTTTATACGGTATACAACAAAAGGGGGGCGCGATGAAGGCCATAGCTGACATGCATCATACAAGGATAAGGGGGAAGGTTATATACGTAGGTGAAGCCAAATACAGAAGGGCTATGGGAGGAGAGAACACTGGAGGACGCGAAGGGGATTTGGCAAGATCTGAGGCGGAGACCAGGCAGCTCGAGAAGGGTGAAAGTTCTACAAGAGTGGAAGAAACTAAGAAGATAACACCAGTCAAGGATAACCAAGGAAAGGGTTGGACGAAAAAGGTTGAAGTGCCAATAGCAAAAGAGAATTTCGATTGGCTGTTAAGGAGTTTAGTAGGTGGAACCACAAGACCGCTGGACTTCAAAGCGTTACGGAGAGCCATCGTCAACAACTTTCCCCATGTTGTTGAAGTGAGAGAGCTTGGTGTGTACAAAGCCCTACTAGTGTTTGATTCGGTGAAGAATGCGGAGGAAGCGTTTACCTTCAAAATGAATAGCTTCTTACAATTCTTTTACAGGGTCTAGAGATGGGAGGAATCTGAACGTAGTGAGACTAGAAGAGTATGGTTAGAATGCCATGGAGTGCCTTTACATGTCTGGTCAGTGGAGACGTTCAACATAATAGGCGGTTTATGGGGTAAAGTAATCAAGTGCGATGATGTGACGAAGTCTGCTTTGTCCTTCAGTGTTGGGAGAGTGTTAATCGATACTTGTGTCTTTGACGATATCAAAGAAAAGATTCATATCACGGTTGGAACTAGTGGTTTTGATATTTTTGTGAAGGAAATAGGGCATGCAATATACGAAGATGAATGTTTTTTGGAAGACGCAAGCGTGAAGTCAATATGTGCAAATGCTAGTTCACAAGCCGGAGAAATATTGTTGACGGCGGCAATGTGTGATCCGGCAGCTGACCTAATCAGAACACGAGCTTATGACGGTGGTGAAGACAAGGGTACAATGGTCACAACAGACATTTTTTTGAATGATTGCAATCAAAAAAATTTAATTGCAATAAAGGGACAACAAATGACGGATCAGGTCAAATTTAAGGGTGTTAATGACAATGCTGATTTTGGGGGATCTGATGAGTGTATAGAGTGTGAATCAGAAAAAACGGTTACACAGATATGCACTGGAATAAGAAGTGGGACCAAGCAGCTAAGGAATTTTAACGGTGGAGTTGGGACAAATGGGTTTGTACAAGGGAGAGAGGCCCACAAGGTTAGTAATAACGGTAAGCAGCTGGTGGGGCATTCAACTATTGGGCTTGAGAAAGGACTTTAGTTTGATGGGCTGCTGAATGGAGTCCAAATGCTCCAAGCAGGTGAGGGCCTAGGCAAGCTAAGTGGAGTGCAAGGTGAGGCTGGGCTGGACTCCGTGTCTCCTAGCGGATCTGGGCCTGGAGACTTTGATGAGAGAGGACAGAATATAGGAAGCGGAGATGAGGACGGACCGGGTCAGCATTTGGCTCGTGGATCCGGGTCGGAGAAGCAGGGTAGGGCAGCGCTGCAGCAACGAGGCGGGTCTGGTCAGTGTCAGCTACCTCCCTGCACTCGTGGGTCGAAGCTGTATGAAGGTGGCTCAACCAGGGGCGTTTCCAACGAGACCAGCCGCGCGTCGCTTCCCGTGGTGGATGTGGTGGATAACCGGGGCTGCGCGCTTCACTCTGCGTTGAGGAAAGCCACTGCCGACTATCCTGGCGGCGCTCCTGGCTGGCCTGGCGGGGAAGCAGAGGCACGAAGCCTTGCCCTGGTACAATGCGCCGGTGAAGAAGCTGGGAAAACGATGGGACAAAAACCGCCGGCTCCATTGGATGACGAACCGGAAGTGGAGAGTTTGGTTAAGAAAGTAACCGGGCAGTCTGTACATGGACGGGAAGAGGAAGGTGTGGATCAAGGCAATATGAATAACCGGGTTAATGAGGATGCTGGTTCTGAGACAGATATTGATAATACACTACCAGATTATGATCAGAAGGGCTTGCAGACAGGCCAGACAGTAGAGAACAAGGAAACATTGAAATTAGCAGTGGAATCAGGTGCAGTTTTTTATGATGATGAAGAAGATATTATGGCGATCTTACAAAGTCAGAATGAAGCAATTGCAGCAAAAAGAAAGCTGGCAAAACAAAAAGAGAAAGCTAGGAGGAGCAGGCCTAAACAACATCACAAGGTGTGTAAAAATTTTTTTAAATGATGTACAGTTGTTGGAATGTTAGAGGCCTAGGAGGGCATGGTAAGTGGAGTATGGTGAAAGAGTTAAAGAAAAAATATAGATTGAATATGCTAGGTTTGATTGAAACCAAGAGGGAGGTTGTGTCTAGGTATGATGTAGCACGTTTGTGGGGCTGTGATTCAGTGGAATGGGATTTTGTGGAATCTGTCGGTACATCGGGTGGTTTACTATTAATGTGGGATAATTTCTTATTTACAAGACTAAACTGTTATAAAGGGAATGGCTGGATGTGCGTTGAAGGTTTGCTGACAAAAAGTAATTTCAAATGTGCTATCTGTTTGGTGTATGGTGCACATGTTCGGAGTGAGAAACTGGTGATGTGGGAGGAGTTAAGCTACATGGTAGGTCTATGTCAGGTTCCATTTTGCTTCATGGGAGACTTTAACGAGATACTACATTTGGAAGAAAGGAAAGGAGCTACTAGCCTACCGGCATCTGCGGAGGATTTTAAGGAATGGGTACAAGATTTACAGCTAGTTGATTTACCGTTAACTGACAGAAAGTTCACATGGTTTCGAGGTAGATCTTGTAGTCGCATTGATAGGATTGTGGTCAGTTTGGAGTGGCTTGAGGAGTTCCCAAATACCCGGTTGAAAGGAGGACCGCGAGGCCTATCAGATCATTGCCCTTTGATTCTAGAAGATGCTAGTAACTGTGCGGGTCCAAGACCTTTTCGCAGCTTGGATTCCTGGTTTACACATGAAGGGTTTTTGGCATTGGTAAAGGATGAGTGGAGGAAATTGGGAGGTGGCATGTTTACAAACAAGTTGAAGGCATTGACAGAACCGCTCAGGAGATGGCATAAGGATAATTTTGGGGACATGGACAATAGGATAAAGAAGTTTGAGGAAGAGATTAAGAAGATTGATGATAGAGTTAGTGCTGGTAGTTATGACGGAACAATGGAGGCTAGACGTAAGGCTCTGGTGACTTGCTGTGCGAAGTGGTATGTCAGAAAAGAGATGCATTGGAAACAAATGTCCAGATCCAAGCATGCTAGAGATATGGATAAGAACACTAGGTACTTCCATAATCTAGCATCTGCAAGAAGGAGGAACAACAGAATCGACTCTCTAGTGTTGGATGGAAGATTGGTACGGAATCAGGCCAGAATAAAGACTGCGATTGTGGGTTTTTATAAAGAGCTGTATAGGCAGGAGCATGCCCCGTTGGTTGGAATCCGTGATGGGCTGGTTAAGCAGATTACTGAAGAAGAGGCAGCAGTGTTAGAGGTAATGCCATCGACGGAGGAAGTACGAGAGGCAGTGTGGGATTGTGAGTCCAGTAAAGCTCCAGGTAGTGATGGCTATAATATGAACTTCATAAAGAAATGCTGGGATGAGCTTGGTCAGGAGTTTACTGCAGCTGTGCTGGGCTTTTTCCAGAATGCAAAGCTACCAGCAGATGCAAATGTTACTTGGGTGGCGTTAGCTCCAAAATTTGTGGGGGCCAAGGAAATCAAAGACTTAAGGCCGATTAGTTTGGTTGGCTGCCTCTATAAGGTGATATCCAAAGTGCTGGTAAAAAGAATGCGATCAGTGATGCCACATCTAGTGGGGGAGACTCAGTCTGCATTTGTAAAGGGCCGGAAAATACACGATGGTGCCCTCATTGCTTGTGAGACGGTCCATTGGCTTAAGCTGCGGAAGAAGGAAGCAGCAATTGTTAAATTGGACTTTCAGAAAGCCTATGATAGAGTGAGATGGAGCTTTGTGGATATAGTGCTTCAGAAGATGGGATTTGGTATTAGGTGGAGGACCTGGGTGAAGGAATGTGTGACTACAGCATCTATGTCAGTGTTGATCAATGGGTCACCAACCAAGCCGTTCAAGATGGAGAGGGGCCTCAGACAAGGCGATCCTCTCTCTCCTTTCCTGTTTGTTCTTGTTGTTGACGTTCTGCACAGGATGGTGGGGGAGGCGGTTAGAAATGGCAGAATTTCCCCACTGCTGGTGGGAAGGGACAATGTAGAATTGTCGCATCTCCAATTTGCAGACGATACCATCTTATTTTGTCCACAGGAAACGGAGACTTTAGTGAACTACAAGAGGCTCCTGCGCTGCTTTGAGCTAATGTCTGGCCTGAGTATCAACTTTGAAAAGTCGAGCCTGATTTCAGTCAATTGTGAGAAGGAATGGGTGACAAATATCTGTGGTCTGCTAGGTTGTGCCGAAGCGGCTCTACCGGTCAGGTACTTAGGAATTTCCCTTGGGGCTAATCCTCGGTTGGTGAAGACCTGGAAACCAATCATAGACAAGGTGGAAGACAAGCTGAGCTTGTGGAAAGCGAGATCTCTCAACAAAGCGGGTAAGTTGGTCCTCATAAAATCTGTTCTCAACAGCCTACCGGTTTACTACTTAAGCTTGTATAAGATGCCAAAGGGGGTTGCAGAGAAGATCATTGGGCTTCAAAGAAGGTTCTTGTGGAGTAAAGAAGATGGGAATAATGGAATACCACTGGTGAAATGGGAGGTAGTTCAAGCTCCAAAAAAGCTAGGAGGCTTGGGGGTAGGAGATGCCTTAATTAGGAATGCATCGCTTATGTTCAAGTGGTGGTGGCGTTTTTCTAAGGAGGACTGCCCGCTTTGGAAGAAGGTTGTTTGCTCTTGTAATCAGTTGGACCCAACGGTAATGTTGTCGAACCAACCGTTGCCATCTAGAGGGGGGCCGTGGAAAGATATTTGCCAGCTTAATATTAAAGAGCAACAGGTTCGAGATATGATGATCAGGGGCCTGTCCATGGAAGTGGGAAATGGCAGAAAAATCCGTTTTTGGGAGGATGTTTGGTTACAAGACGGCTCTTTGAAAGATTGTTTTCCGAGGCTCTTCTCTGTTTCAAATCAGCAAGGATCCGTAATAGGGGACTGTGGGTTTTGGGATGGGCTAGAGTGGGTTTGGGACTTCCAATGGAGGAGGGAACTCTTCCAATGGGAGTTAAAGTTGCTCAATCAACTTCACGACCGAATACGGGTTGTAAAGTTATTGAGTTATAGAGAGGATTCAGTTGTATGGAAATTTGATAAAAATGGAATTTTTTCTACTAATTCTTTTGTGCAGGTGCTACAAAAAGAGACTCTCTCAGCTGACATTACGAGCTACAACTTCACAAGCTCCATTTGGAGAGGCTTAGTTCCTCCAAGAGTTGAACTTTTTACTTGGTTTGTACTAGTAGGAAGGGTAAACACGAAGGAGAGGCTGAGTAGACTTGGCATTATTAATCATCTTGACAACATGTGTGTATTGTGTAAAAAAGATATAGAATCTGTGCATCATTTATTTTTTGCTTGTGAGTTCACGTGGCAGGTGTGGTGTGCATGGTTGACGTTTACTGATAGAGATTGGGCCATTCCGGGAACGGTCAAGGAGTTCTTTGAGAGTTGGACTGGAGTAGCAGGTGGGAAGTCTGAGCAAAGAAAATGGCTGATAGGCTTCTGTGCGGTTATTTGGAACATATGGTTGGAGCGGAATAGCAGAGTTTTTCAGAGGGTAGAGACAAGTGTTGAAGGAGTGAAGATTATGTCCTTCTTGAGTTACAAGGAATGGTGTGGAGTTGATCCGTTTGGTTGTTGATGGCAATGCCGGAGATGACAACGGACTACATCTTTCTTTTATAATTATGTTTGTTTTTTCTTGTCGTGTGTTCTTTCTGCTCCACTTTACTGTGTTGAGCTTCCTATGTTCAAAAAAAAAATAAGACATTCTATATGAAAGGTTTTTATCACTCACAACAAGAGAAACCGAAGTTAAAATAAAAGTGGTGATGGCAAAGCCGCCGGCTACTTTGTCCGTTTTTCCAGTAGTGAGTAGTGACTTATCAACATACACAATTAGGGGTGTCAAAAATCCCCAGCAGGTGGGATCCCCGTGGGGACCGCCCCAAATGGGGCCCCGATGGTGGGAAATTTTCCCCGTGGGGATGGGAATGGGGAGCAAAATTCCCCCGAGACAAGCGCGGGGACCCGAGCGGGGATCCCCGCCCCATCCCCGATAATTCCCCGAATTGTTAAACTTACTTAAATACTCTTACTTTATTTCTAACATATGGGGTATTTTAGTAATTTCACCCATTAAAAAACTTTAACCCTATATTCCCTTCCCACCTTTGTTGCTGCGCCCTCTCTAACTCTCTATTCCCATCCAAACCCCAACTCTCCAGACTCCAGTCACTCACTCACTCTCCACTTTGTTCAAACTTTAAAACCCTCACAGCTAGCCACCGGCCACTCTTGCGCCGTCACCCTAGCAGCTTCACCGCGTCATTCTCTCTCCTCAGGCACGGCGTCCTTCTTCTCTCCACTTCTGCGTCTGCGTGTTTGCTTCCATTCTCGTCATTGTATGTTAACATATTTGTCTCTATTGTTTTAACAGAGAACATGGAAATGTTTGTTGGAAGTTTTATGCCGACAATGAAAGAATATTTGATGTTAAAGACTTTGTTTTATTGCTTTCTTTATAATGGAAGTTGCATTTTAAGATTTTATTTTATGGACTATGATTTGCTATGTTGTATTTCTGGACTTATAATCTTAGATAAGATATGTTTGTGTGTTTGTAATAATATTTTTTAGTTTGTTTTTTTGTTTTTTTGATATTTTTTACTATAATTTCCATATGAATGTTAAACATAGGGAGATGGGGAATGGGGCCCCGCGGGGAACGCGAGAATGCGGGAAACGGAGATGGGGACAATTATCCCCCCATGACGGGGAATGGGGCGGGGACGGGGATTAATTCTGGGGGCGGGGACGGAGAGTAGGAAAGCATCCCCCGCCCCATTGACATTCCTACTCACTGCTTAATATAGGTAATTAATATTAGGTATACAATAACTCAAAGTTACTTTATATTTAACTTAATATTTATAATTTTACATTTTTAATATTTATAGTTATATACTTATTACATTTGATATTATTAAATTATTTCAGTAATAATTAAAAAATATGAAATAAGATAACTAATAATTAAAAAATATAAAATAGGTAATATTTTTAAGTTACTTTGAATTAATATTCTATTATTTTAAACATTTTTTAATATGTATAAAATGATATTAATTAATTATGATAACAAATATTTGATAATTATATATTAAATATAACGTTAAATCCACAAACAGTACATTTGAAACTAATTAAGTTTGGATACAACATATGTATACACTTGTTTTTCACATAAGCATGTTACCTCTCTCCATTATATAATTGCATGATGCATCTTATTATATGGTGAAAATTTAATTTCACTCGATTTCACCTGAAATTGATAACTAAGAGTTGTTAGATAAAAATTTAATCAAATCAGTTAAATCATTTCACAACTCTCAATTATCAACTTCACGTGAAGTCGACTGCATCTGAGTTTCCAACTTCACGTGAAGTCGACTGCATCTGAGTTTCCACCCTTATTATATAGAGTGAATGTCTTTTCTTTTTTTTTTTCTAAGAAATTCTACTTTTGAAGACATTTTTTTTATATAATATACATATAAAAAGAGCTCAAATACTAATAGAATTTATTATTTTAAATTTATTTTATATTTTTAATTATTAATTTAATTTTTTTATATCTAATAATTTAATAGTTTTTTTATTTTATATTTTTAAATATTATTAATTAATTATTAGATGAAAACAATACATTCTGATATTTTTTAGATATTTTTGTATATATTATTGTATATTGACTACTTGTTCACAAAGGGGGCATCAACCACGTTATAAAGCAACCCTAATAATACCGAAAGAACCATATATATCTAAGGCCTAAAACTACAACTAATAACACCACTACTCCTCCAAATCCAATCATGGCAGAAGAAGCAGCACCAATACGCTTTGGGATACTTGGGTGTGCTGAGATAGCAAGGAAGGTCTCAAGGGCCATAACCCTCTCCCCTAACGCCACCCTCTACGCCGTCGGAAGCCGCTCTCTCGACAAGGCCACCAAGTTTGCTGCCTCCAACGGCTTCCCACCCCACGCTAAGGTCTTAACTCTTAATATCTCTACATATGTATCCACATAAAAACAACTTATAATAAGTTTAAAACATTTCATTAATTATTGTTGTAATAATAATTAATAAATATTAAATAAAATACATTCTGACTATTTTTTATTAATTCCTTTTTGTTATCAAACATTTTTGTTACAATACTCACTCTATGATATAAGCTATAGTAACAAAATCATTAAATGTACCAAAATTTCACTATAACACATTAGTTTAGAATTTGTTTGAGATTATTACAATTAATTAATGATGATCACTTTAATTTTTGAAACATATTGTGGCATAAAGGTTTACGGTTCATACGAAGGTGTTATAGATGACCCTGAAGTTGATGCTGTGTACGTGCCACTTCCAACAAGCTTGCACGTGCAGTGGGCTGTGCTTGCTGCTCAGAAGAAGAAACACTTGCTGCTTGAGAAGCCTGTGGCTCTCAACGTTCACGATCTTCACAAGATTTTGGAGGCGTGTGAATCCAACGGTTTGCAGTACATGGATGCTACCATGTGGATGCACCACCCTAGGACCACTCAAATGTTTCACTTCCTCTCAGATCCTCATCAGTTTGGACGCCTTCAATCGGTATATATTCATTATTAATATTCACAAATACATATATCTTTAATTTCATGGGTGTATATATATATACTGATTATATTGATGATAATATTGCACAATTAATTTTTTTTTTTATCAGTTTACCTCTTCTATAAAGAGAAAGGTTGAAAGAAACTTACTATTGCAATAGTACTATAACGAGAAATGCTCAAGCATGAGCAAGAGAATTTATTATTTTTAATTAACACATTTTTTATTTTTATTTTTAATTCAATTTTTTTAATTAATTCATATTTTTAATTTTTTTTAAATATTAATGATCATCTATTAGCCAAAAATAATAAATTGGATTAGCCTTTTAATATTCCTCTAATACAAGCAATATTAAGAAATAACATATATTTTGATTTAGATAAAAGAATTTGATTGCATATATATTTTTTTCTTATAGATGCATATATTGTTGAATGGATGCAAATATTAGATTATGTAGTGTCAGTAAAAACTATTATTATTATACAATTTTGTCATCATTTGTTTGTAACTATCATCAACTAATTAATAACAGGTACATGCAACTTTTTCCTATGGAGTTAGTCCTTATTTTCTAGAGAATGATATTCGTGTGAAGCCAGAACTTGATTCTCTTGGAGCACTTGGTGACACTGGTTGGTATTGTGTGAGAGCAATTTTATGGGCTTCAAATTATGAGTTACCTAAATCAGCAACAGCATTGCACAAACCCACATACAATGATGCTGGTGTCATTCTAGCTTGTGGGGCTTCTCTATCTTGGAAAGATGACAAAGTAGCAGCATTCTATTGTTCCTTTCTTACGGATATGTCTATGGATATTGTTGTAATGGGGACAAAAGGGTCATTGCGCGTTCATGATTATGTTATCCCTAATCAAGAGAAAGAGGCCAAGTTTTCAACAAGCTCAAACTCTAATTAGGTGGAACTTTCTATAGGTTGGGCTCCAAATCCAAGTGAACATGTTGTTTACAATGATCTCCCCCAAGAGGCACATATGGTGAAGGAATTTGCACGTTTGGTAGGGGCAATTAAGTACAAAAACTCAAAACCGGAGGACACGTGGCAAGTAATTAGTAGGAAAACACAATTGGTCATAGATGCTGTGAAGACTTCAATTGACAATGGCCTTGAGCCTGTGGAAATTAGGGGTTAAGTTTAGTTAATTTATTTGAGGTGGTGGTGTATTATCTATGGGTAATGCTAGGGAAACAATGAAATATGTCTACAATGGTTACAATGGATCGTTTAGAATGCCCAATTTAATTTAATAGGATAAATTAACCCATTAACAACCCTAATCTATTATAGATGTTTAGTTAACCATACTATCAAATTTTAAGTAATTACATTTTTTCTCAAAATCCTAATATAGTAGATTGAGGCCGTTTCACCCCCTATCCAAAACCCTTGAAATTGTTGAAGAGAACCTTGACCAGGAAGACCAGTCAGCGCCGCAAACGCCAACCACGGAAGGCAAACAGGGAACAGAAGCGCACCCACCATGGCCGTCGAGAACCCCCCTTCGTGACCGCCCGAGGCCGTCGAGAACAGCCCGCTGTGATCGCGCGAAGACGTCCCTGCTCCGCCTCTGATCAGAACCGAAGGGAGAGTGGCTGCTGAACATCACGCCGTCATCGAATCGGAGTCCATCCGCGCTCTGTCTCCGATCAGAGCTGAATGCAGAGGAGCGCTCACACCCGAAGGGAGCATTCGAGCAGTTTAACTCGCGTGGGCAACGCCATCGCACACCAGCTGAACATCCGATCCGAGGAAACCAGCCGCGTGCTCGGCACAGGGAAAACATCTAACATCATCCGCGTAAGATCCTAACCATATAATGTAAGTATGTGGGGTTGTTAATTTTTTCGAAGGGTTATTGCTGTTGCATGTTGTGTTAGAGATAGATTTTGGTGATTATATGAGTGATTAACCATGGTGAGAAAGCTTTGGGCGCGATGGTAGCATCTCGGAGATTGTTGGGAAGGTAGTTCATTTACGTTGTTGCAATTCATGATGATTTCACTTTAGCGCGGAAAAAGGACGAAAAAGTTTGTTCGCTTTGATTTCATATCAGTGTAAATTTATTTGTTTTCCTTTTTTGTCTGTATCTGTGTGGACCATGTGCATCTAATTTGATGTTTTCTTGCTTGACCAATGTTGAATCTTCGTTGATATTATATCAGATGGTTACTTTAGTATGATATTGGATGTTTAGTCTTAAAATTTTTCTATAGATTGGACAATTTTTAATACGAAAATATGTTTCTCTTGTCACTGTAACCAAATAATTACCTGCTCATTATGATATTGCTTTGTAATAACAATAAAATAATTTTATTCTCAAGCCTGGAACCTCTGATTTGTAAACCTGAGCAAAAAAATTATAGTTAGTAAGCTCTAACAAGGTAATGTCTGCTATATGGACAAAGGAAAGTGTTGGTGGCTTTGCGATGCATATTTGTATCATGCTGTTTTGTGCAAAACAAGTTTGCCATTTTTTCTTTAATCTATTTAAATCCTGCTTCCGGGTACATTAGTCGGATAACTACAGAATATTAATTTTTTTTAGTGCCTCAGGAAGCTGTAAAACAACCATACTATCTCAAGTTCAGGCTCTCAACAAATCAAGCGTGCTAACCTGCTATTAGGTGAATCCCCTTTGTTTAGTTTTCCTTATATACTAATTATCACAACATGCATGTTGGTTTATACAAGTTGATATCACGGTGTCTGCTTATTATATGTTTTTATTCGTTGCGTTGTTTGATGGCTTTTTATATTCCACCTGAAACATGTATCCATCATCTTTGTTCCAACCTATTGATGAACAGTTAAGTGCCGTCGCTGAATCTTGTGTTAGGAAGAGGATTGAAACCATAAATGTGTCTTTGGTGCCTCTTATAATTTGTAAACGGTCTTGTTTATTATGTCATTCAACAGTTTATAATGTACAAGCTTATTTTATCTTTTGGTTTTGTATGATTATTGATTGTTAAATAAAAATTTCAATTCTATATGCTCATGTCGGAGTCTCCTGAATGGAATAGCTTTTTTGTGAATCATTTATTCGCATGCCCTCTTGTGAATGAAGAAAACAATATATGGAGCTCTCTAGTTGATGAATTGTGTGAAAGTAGTTTTCTTTAATGATTGGTATACTTGTAGTTGACGGCTATGCTCCTGGTCTTCGTTTGTTAGTGATATTTGAAAGCTGTTTGGGTAGCCCTTGTGATAGGGAATTGGATGGTTGGTGTGGTTGATAGACATGATCGATAGTTATTTTGATCGCTAGTAAAGTGTGTGGATGGTCAGTTATATTGTATATTTGCTGAAATAAGTATTCATGAATTACTTTTCCATCCCAATTATAGATGGTAACTAATGGAAAGTTTTGAGGTTTGATATTTGTTTATCTTCCATAATGTAGAAGATATTTATACAAGGCTATGATCTTTGATGCCTATATTTTATTATGTACCTCGATGCATTAGTGTTATATTGTCATGCCATATAGATCCAATAAATTAGGTTACATCAATTGGTAAGTAATATCATGATTTTATTTATGTCATTTGGCTGGAGGTCACCTGTGGCTTCTGTATGAGTTAACATTGAAAGGTTTCAGGGGTATTATTGCGTGAGCAAATTACCACGCTGCTCGAACAAATCAATCTGTATACCGACTGAACTCAAACTCAGATGGGTAAAAAGGTAACGAACATATTACATCAATAAATCAACATATTTTTTTATGATGTTATTCTGATCCTTTTTGGTTTTGCTCAACAGAAACTAGTAGAGACCAGGTGCTCACCTTGCTACATTAATAACTTATTTACCCACCTGGAATGACATCATGAGCAAGCTAAGTTGGACGAGATTGAGGCCATAGGATTCGGTTTCTTGTGCCGCGTACCACAATGGCATGTGAAACAGAGCATCATGTTCCAACTAGCCAGGGCTTATGACGTTGACACAAACACGCTCATGGTGGACGCAGGGGCATTCGCATTAGCGCCGAACTTATTGGCAGTGTATTCGGCATACCTTCTCATGGTTAGTGGTAGTTATATAGGATGTAAAAATTTCCCTCCCTGGTTTACTTTCTCCGTTGTTGACACTTAGTGATTGTGGCAAACTGTTCCATTCCTTGCAGGCGAGCCAATCCCAAAAGTGCAGAAAAAAATCCATCGCATCTGGCAATTAAGGCGGAGTTTCAGAAGAAAACAACAACCCAACTGCGTGAGTTTGTCTTTGCTTGTCCAATGGAGACTAAGCAATAGAGGATGAGCTTTAGAAGATACTTTATCATGGTTGTTTTGAAGATGTTTCTGAACCCCACAAGCCAACAAACTATTTCTCTGTGGCACCTCCCTCCGATATTAGATGTGTCGAACCCTAGAAGGTTTCATTGGCCGTATCACATATTAAAGTGGCTGCGGGTTGCGATAAGGAAATTCCAAGACGAGAGCAGGGAAACATGCGGCGGGTGCATGTTCGTGTTGCTGGTAATGCAATAAGTTAATTAAATTTAAAACCGATGTACGACCGTAGGTGTAATTCCTAAAATTTAAGTTATTTCTCTATAGATTTTGTACTTTCAGCGCTTGAAGCATGGTCCGTTGCATGCATGTCGAGTACCCGAACCCTGGATTGTTGAATGGACAACTAATGCACTTGATAAGAAAGCCGATGACGTTATCTCACAGGTTCAATCTCTAATAAAGCATTTTATAAATTCTAGTTGAACAAAAATTGCAATTGGCGGTTCACGTTGAATTTTTGGAATCTCTTTTTTGACCAAATGTTGAACACACAGGGTTGCATAGTAAAAAATGCAAGGAATAAGAGAAAGCAGAAGAAACATTGTTCGAGTAAAGCTGTTAACGAGATAGGAAGGTGTAAAAGGCCCGCAATGAGACTGACCAATCACCATCTACCGAAGGGAAGACTTCACCCTCTCCAAGATATAG
The DNA here is from genome assembly GCF_014773155.1 of Arachis stenosperma. Taxonomy (NCBI): domain Eukaryota; kingdom Viridiplantae; phylum Streptophyta; class Magnoliopsida; order Fabales; family Fabaceae; genus Arachis; species Arachis stenosperma. The sequence goes on along the minus strand of NC_080381.1, from coordinate 2,619,110 downwards.
GAAGACAGAAAAGGTGATTTGCTTTCCTTATGAAAGCTCGTGAGCTCAATTAATTGGATCCTTACTTATGTGATATGATGGTTGATCGTTATCATAGAATTTGCGATTACAAAATTATAAATTAACTTCATTATGTGGCTGTATGGCTTGTTTTGATATATGAAGTTCATAAAAGAATGGTTAGAAGAGCTGAATTCAATGACCGTGTATGATATTTACATGTTTTTATGTTGAAAGCTTGTTTGAATACAATTGTTGTGTCTTATTTTTATTAAGGTTTTATTTGAGTTAAGTTTGTTACTTAAACAGGAGGATTTAGGATGCTCAAATTAGGTTCTAATCTGAATTGGATAGATAACTTATGATTACATATTTTTATTAAGGTATTATTTGAGTTTAGTTTGTTACTTAAACAGGAGGATTTAGGATGCTCGAATTAGGTTCTAATCTGAAATGGATAGATAACTTATGATAAATTTATTTGGATGACTTTTTATGTATGAAAGAATTGCTTGATGGGGCTGCCTAGTTGATTCATTGTGTGAAAATAGATTTTAGTGATGATTAGTGTGGTTGTAATTGAGGATGTACACTGTAGTTGGGTTTTGGATGTAAAATATAGTGTGGCCATAGATGGTTAGTTTTGATGAACGAATGTGACTTTGTTCTGTTTCCCAAACGCTTGAAAGTTCACATTAGATTTTTTCATCTATTTGTTGTCCCATGTTGAACACAGGGTTGCCTAGTCCACAATTCAATGAAAGAGAAAAAACATAAGAAAAAGTATTCGAGTAAAGCAGTTAACGAGAAAGGAGGGTGTAAAAGGCCATGCAAGGACACTGACCAATTTCCATCTACCCAAGGCAAGACTACATCTCCGCCAAGCTATAAGGAGACGGATAAGGTGATCTGCTTTCTGTAGGATAGCTCATGTGATAATTTGAATTGGATATTCACTTTATTAGATTTTTGGGTGTTCACTTTAGTATGATATGGCTGTTCACTTTAGTAGGGTGTTGTTTGTTTGTTGATTTAAATGACGATATGCATGAATTTACATCACAGCAATCCAAGACTGGTACGAGGAGAAAGTTGCCTGTCCGTAGGAGCCGATCTAGACGAGGCACCAAAAAAGAAATTCCAAGAGGAGATGTCTCAGGAAGCACTGTTGCGCCGTTGGTAGTCTTGGAATCTGACGATGATGACCACGTGTCGCTTGCTAGAAGGATATGGTTATTCCAACAGCACCCTCCGCCACATGATGCAAGATAAGAAGATCCAATGTTGAACGGCAATCATGAAAGTCATCAAGCAGGAAAAACTAACCTGAAAAATGGATCTCCACACACACCGCCAGCAGCACGTGTACAGCTCAGTGACTATGATTTTGACCGGTTAGTGGATTATTAATTACCTTGCTGTATGTTTTTCTTCTTTATTGTTTCACACCCATGTCATGTGATTAGCCGTCTAGCTAGGCATGACTTGTTCTTTTAGCTAACTTCTTGTCCGATTCGTTTGCAGCGAATTTGACATCTCTATCATTCAATGTCCTGAATTTGAGCAAGTACTCAATAATGTTGAACAGGGGCACCAAACAAAAGCCATAATCATGCAACCCCTGCAAATGGTGTTTCCAATAAAATTAGCCTATCATACACCGAGTCCAGGTAGACCGAGCTTTTCACTTGATTTAACTCAGCTTGAAAAGACTCCAACCCCCTCCCCAATACATTCAATTCATCCAAGACTAAAAGAAATAAAGTTGGGGGAGACTAAGGAGACACAAATCAGAACATGGATACTTAACCCGTCGTTGAATAAAAATCAAGATTTAGCTTCCTATGAAGGGCGGGACTACATGGTATTACAAAGGAAGGACTTCTGGACCTTGAAATCCCGCAGTTGGGTAAACAACTGTGTAAGTATATGAACTTAAGCATGCGTTTTAATTCCCTATCCTTATATCGGTGTTTGAATTACACTTGCTAAATACTCTGTGTAGGTAATTCAATGGATGTGCTATTCTTTCAATGACACTCAATCATCTAGGTTCAAGTGAGAATTCTATTGCGTGTGTCCAGGTATATTGGTAATTACATTCTTATTACAATGTGGAAAGAGCTTTTTCTTGGGATTCTTACTATGTGTGGGTATACAGGAATCAGTTATAAAAAATGGTAGTCTGGAAACATTTATGGATGGTGTGACACCAATTTATGATGGTCTTAGTCCAAGCTTTGGTGATGATACTAGGTTCTTTGACAAAGTAGTAGCAGCTAAGAGAAAATGGGTGAGTTGTTGTTTTGTATTTAAATACCTGTTGGAAATAGGTTGTCACATGATTTGAGAATGTTCAGGTTCTTGAAAGGTCGAATGAGATCAATATGTTTTGTTTTGTTATGTTTTTTTTTCTCACATGAAAAACCTCTTCATATGTACTGCTTGCTGCAGTGGTTAATTCCTTATTGTTTGAGGGGCCATTGGTGGGTATATGTATTTGATGTGATTGCGAAGCGCTTACTTATTCTCGACAGTTTGCATTATGGACCAGAAGATGATAAACGAATAAAGCTCGATGCATATGTGGTAAGATACCATAATTATTTTAATCAATATACAGCCGCACATGTTCTAGTCTATTTCATTTTGCTGGACTATGTTCGTTCCATGAGTTTCAGGGAAGACTATGTGAGGATATGGCAAGCATTGCTATTCTTGCATTTGTTCGGACTACGCACGGCCCAGCTCGTTCGTATGCGAGAGTTCCAAAGCAACCGAACAAGTGAGATGAAATTATAACCCAACTTTGAAGCTTTTTTTAGATTTCATTTTAAAATGTGTCGTATCATGTAACTTGGTTTTTCTCAACCTAATTGCAATAGCATTTTATTGTCCTGTAACTTTGACTGTGGCATGTGTGTCATTAAGTTGTTGGAAAGTTTGACCGAAGATCGTGAACTTTGTGAATGGGTTGAGGTTTGTTAAATAAATATTTACGCAAATGTCATGATTGATCTTGAAAAAATATCACTGTAACCGTTCTTAATACTAAACCAACTGATAAATCTACCCACAGGATTCACTCGGATCAGACAGGATGGAGTTGATGCTAGACATTATTTGTGGCCCGCATAATTCATTGGTCCACCAGCTTATTTCGTTATTGGAACACAAGGATAAACCTGTTCGTCGCAATGCACCACGGAACAAGAAGAAGGACGTTAGTTCACCATACACTGCACCTAGCACACGGTCATTGATTGAACGTGTGGAGGGATTACCGAAGGGGGTAATGCGCAAAGGGAGGAAGAAGTTGCTTACTTAGGACATAGTTACAATGAATTGAACTACCAGATTATACTGAGTTTACTTAATGCTGACATGCTTAAGGATTTGTTTTTGTCACATTAGAAAGACTTGATTGCATGGTATATTTTTTTTTCTACAGTACAATGATTTATTGGTTATGTCACCTAAAAATTTATCCATGTCCTTTTAGATGTTAGAATCCCAAATTTCTCAAGATTGTTTGGTAAAGTTGCCATATTTGTGCATGTTGAAATAGGTGACCACTAACCATTCACCAATATAGCTAAACTGAACATCTTATACCTTACTATAATGAACATCCAGTCTAACAGGGTCAAAACCTAAACATAACAATCATGTCCTACACACACAAATACTAACGGCTAACCATCATTGCTTAGAGTAAAAATGAACATCTGAACAACTACGGGAATGAACATCCACTTTAGTTCTTTAAAAATATGTGAAAACAATGTCTATGACGAATAGCTACGTACCCAAAAATTATACAGTAAAGCATGTAGAAATCGGGTACAACTAAAATGTCTCGCAAATTACAGAATAACCATCAATTATACAAGTTATGCATTAAGTCGACACGAATTAAAATTGGTAAAATTTCCTCATTCTACCAAATGGAAAAATGGTTCTTGCAACTAATAACATGTGGACCTTTGCAACAACTGTCTTAGAACCTTGAAACTAATATGAATCCTTTAAATACAGAGATGAGAAAATATACACTATCACAACCTTGTCCAACTAATCCTACTTTTTCTTGAAGGAGCTTAACAAAGACATGAAACTACTGGCTTGTTCGGGAACATTAAGGCCAGTAAAAGAACCATGGTTTACATCTTGAAATGCATCCGGACGAACCTCCTGCCCAAAAAAAAGAAAGTAAAAGTCCAACAGTTATGTTCTAGGATAGTAATATACCAAATAAACATACAAACTTGAGATTAAGCTAAACATCTACCGGGGATGAATTCTTTTGTTTTCTCCATCTTGAATTCTTAAAGGACTTCTCAAGGGCAGCACCGAGCCTCTTACTCCTTGGCTTGCCCTTTGTGGTGACCTTCGTTAGGCCTAGTATGTCATCAACACCGACATCGTTCGAACTCTGTAAGCCAATGTTGGTCTGGGTCTTTGACACGCCCTCGGACCTCTTTTTGGCACGGTGCGCATCCAACCTGGCCCTTGTTTCTTCCAAAGCAACATACTGCAATGCTGTTTCGTCATCGTCACCGATGAACTCTTGAGTAACATTATAGAAGTGTGCAAACAGTCCCCTGAATGCAACATGACTCTCATCCGACTGCCTGACATCATGGCTACTTTTGACATACGTATGCTTGCGCTTTATCTTCTTGCTCCATCTAGGGAGAACATAACAGGAAGGTACTTTGTACACTTTATATGAATGGAAAACTTCAAGGCAGTGACAGCACAATACACCTTAACTCTCAAAAAGATTGCACTCACAACGAAGCTCCTGTGTCGAATGGTCAAAGTAAACATCGTACGGAACGCATAGAATAGTATTGTTGACTAGTTTCTCCTCTTCTACCTTCACGCAGACCAATGGACCCTGTTCATCAACTGCAGAAACTCTGCAGTTAGCCTTCTTCACAAACTCAATTTGAACATCCCTAAAAATGCTCGTGGTATACTCTTGCTGAAACTGTTTCTCCATAGGCGAGGTGGTTGCACAAGGGATAAACCCCCTCGAGTCTGCAGCATCATCCTCCAGTTCCCTCTGCTCCTTGACTCCAAGCACAATGTCATATTCGTGAACAAATTGAACCAAGCTAGTTTTACTGTGTAAGTATCCACCGTAGAATGCGTGCATGCTCTCACTCCTTTGCGTACTCTGCATTGCTGCCCAAAATTCACCCTTGAAGTATATTGGGACCCACATACGTCGGTCATCATAAAGATCTACAAGAAATAAATAATCCCAAATTAAGCATAGAAAGCTTACACCAAACATATTACTACACCTGATAAATGACCATCCACAAGCACTGATGTATTAAACATCCAAATGTATACTTAATAAACATCCGTATAAAAAATTACTGATAAACTAAACATTCAGATGCCAACCAATAGCAATAAAAGCGTGTGAAGTAATCGTACAGTAACAAACCTGACAGCCATGTGTTATTATGTAAGTTGTACTCATCTATAAAATCAGCCCAGTTATCTTCAAATGACTCCTCGGTCCGAGAGTTCCACACAATGTCGTTTAGGTCAACATACAAAGCTCCGTACCGGCAGTAACCCCCAAGCTTGGAAGGTAACTTATTCATAATATGCTAGATGTACCACCGGTGGCGTGTGTCGGGTAAAGTATTTTTGATCGCACGGTAAATGGATCGACATTGATCGGTTATGATACACTGTGGAGCACTTCCCATGCACTTCACCCATTGGCTAAAAATCCACTCATAACTTGAGATTTCCTCATTCCCCAACAAAGCACAACCGAGGAGGGTCGACCTACCATGGTGGTTGACCCCAACGAACGAGACAAATGGTAATCCATGCCTACCAGAAAAACACACCAGATGTAAGAAATGCCAATCACGATCGAATAGTGTTTTATCAAGAAAAGAAAAAAACACCAACTAAACTACTACGTACCTATTTGTACTGTACGTGCTGTCAACTGACACGACGTCTCCATAGTATTCATACGATGCCCTACACCTTGCATCAACACATACTGCACTCTTAAATTTACACTCCTCGTCCAACTTCACCACGTAAAAGAAGTTCGGATTGATGTCCTTCATTCTCCTGAAGTAGCTCATCATCTCCCTGACATCTGCATTCATGTTGCTAGTTCAGAGCCTTGCTGTTATATAATTTCTTAAATCTTTCTTTGAGAATCCCAAGTTAGAGGGGCGACCAGCCTCATTTGACAAAGCAAGTAATGTCTTATTTAGTCGAATCCCAGCCTCATCATTATCCTTGATCACGCACTTCGCATGAATGGTCAGCTGCCTATACTAATGGTAGTGCACTGCCTTTTTCGGTGAACAGGGGTGAGAGTGCGTCAAGTCAACCTTAAGCAAAACCCAGTCTTGCACGTCTTTATCAAACTTTACATATATCCTTGCCTTGCACCCATCAGCTAAAATCGTATTCTTCCGCATTGGTGCTTTAACACGTGACTCGCGGATCCCATCGCGATTACAGTGTATAGCTTGGTTAATGGGAGCCTTTGTGATCTTATCAAATGTTGTCGTCCTTATCTTAGTTGCAAATCCAGCTTTCTTTGCATAGGTCACATAAAAGTCATGAGCCATCTGTAACTGAGCAAACCGCATTCCAACTCTTGGTATCTCATCTTCTTGTAGGCAACCATGATTTGGTAACTGTATTTTATATTAATCCGAACGAAAAATTAATTACCATTAGTTATCAAATCAAACATGAACATTATGACTACACAAAAGTAAGCTTAAAAGGTAAATCACCAAGCTCCATCACCTCATCACTAAGCTCCATCTCTTCACTTCCAACATCTGTAACATCTGATAACTGCGTGGCCTAAAATTCCAAAACAAACAGAGTAACCAAAAGGATGAAGATCCTTATCAAAACTCATTTCAATAAAATCTCTAAAATAATTACCGAAAACATGAGGAATTATTAGTTCCATTTTGGCTATTATTTAATGGGCCTTAATCACCCTTTCATGGCTTCTTTTTTCACTCCAGCCACAAAATTCTTTTCCTGTATATTTACATGCACACACTCTTTTCATCAGATGAATATAGAACATAAGCACATCTTTCATTATAAACCATTCAAATAACTTCATAATTGGTTAATCTATACAAATGTAGGAAACACATAACCATATAATGCCATAAGCATGAAAAATATTAAAATAACATTCAGAAAGCATATGAGCATATATCTAAAAAATATCCAGTGAGCATATAAACATACCATTACATGATTACAACACTCATATAAGCATCCCATGGTTAGCATGTTGCAAATATAGGTAGCATTCACTTCAATTTAGTCAACAAATTCAGCCACTGCATCACCCTATGGTTATCTATTTTACATACTTGCATGATCATCATGTAGGGATAACATACGCACACCATAGATAAAAATGCATTCATGTAAGCATACCAAAAAATTAAATTATGCTATCCCATCATCCATATAAGCACATAAGTCCATAGTAGGATGATTAGCAAATAAAGATGCCATTTAACATGAAGAGAGCATACATACATATACAAAAATACGTACGAAAATATGCTTCGTGGATATAATCATATAAACATGAACTGATTAATTAATTCCAGCTAATCCTCAATGCATGTAATGATACCATTAAATATAAAATAAACATAAATTTATTTGCATCTCAACTCATCGACTACAATTGCATGTTTCAATAACCATACAATTAAAGAACACATTTACATTGTGACTACACATAAAAATTAAATGCAAAATAAACATCCATGGCAGAATTTGTGGATCATAATTGCTCACCTTGTTTGAGTTGTGACCGTGGCCTGCGATATCGCTGGCTAAGTTTTCTTGTTCGTATGGTAAATTTTCTAAAACGTCAGAGGCTACACAAACTAAAGGTTCAACAATATCGACCTCCATTAATGAATTTCGACAATGTGATGTGCATAAAGGAGGACCCTCGCTTGAAACACGTTCTTCTTGCAATTCTGTCATTCTGAAGGAGTTAAAACTGGCTACGTTCTGTGCGGAGGAGATGGCAGCGCTGCCCGATTAATTGTTATTGGCGGTGGACTGTTCGATCGTAGATGAAGGAGGAAGCCGATCAACAGGACGCAGTGCTGGGCAGTGGACTGCTCTGGGAGGTAGAAAGATACGCATGGGGCAGCTATCTGATCGAGGATGACATGATGAAGGGAGAATCTCGTTTTAACCTAATTAGTTGATTTGAGTCTATAATTAAGAGCAATTCTGTTAATTTCAAATTTCAAATTAAAAATAATACAAAATTAATTAATAACCCATGATTATTTTTAATTTCAATTAAACCCTATTGTATGCATTGTACAATAGGTCTATTGTTTCCTCATACTTTCCCATTTTATATTTAAGATACGTATGTTAACTTGTTAAGTGTTTACCGATAATTTTGATTTTGCGCTTTTATTTTTTAGCTCCGCTGTCTCTGACTGTGTTTAACGCGCAAGGCAAGTGGCCGAAGCTCACACCAGATTCTCTTCAATGGAGGCCAGGATCTCATCCTCTCTTGGCCTCCCTACTCCTAATTCAAATCCCCACCGCCACCCCACTAATTTTCCCTCCATCCTTAATCACTTCGCCGCCACGGCTACAAACCCTCCTTTCGCTTCTACCACCGCCACTGCCACATACCCCACTGCTCACAGCCCCCAATGGATCCGGCCCACTTCAAAGCCCGCTCCAAAGCCCCAAACTTTGCTCAAGAACCTCACCGTCGTCGAGCGTGCACTAATCGGCACAGCCGGTGGCGGAATCGCCGGCGCCTTCACCTACGTCTTCCTCCACCCGCTCGACACAATCAAGACCAAGATGCAGACCAAAGGAGCATCCCAACTTTACAAGAATGCCCTTGACGCGGTCGTGAAGACCTTCCAGCAAAAGGATATTCTTGGATTCTACAGTGGCGTATCTGCGATTATTGTTGGATCCACCGCTTCTTCTGCAGTGTATTTCAGAACCTACGAGTTCGGTAAGTCATTTCTATCCAAAATTGAAGGGTTCCCTTATGTGTTGATTCCACCAAATGCTGGTGCAATGGGGAATATTATGTCGTCTGCTATTATGGTACCTAAGGAATTGATTACTCAGATAATGCAAGCTGGTGCAAAGAGAAGATCTTGGCAGGTTTTGGTGAAGATTTTAGAAAAAGATGGGTTTTTAGGGTTATATACGGGTTACTCTGCTACATTGCTGAGGAATTTGCCTGCTGGGGTTTTGAGTTATTCATCATTTGAGTACTTGAAAGCTGCGGTTTTGAACAATACTAAGAAATCTCACTTGGAACCTGTTCAGAGTGTGCTTTGTGGCGCACTTGCCGGCGCAATTTCAGCTTCGATAACCACTCCTTTGGATGTGGTGAAGACAAGGCTGATGACTTAGGTTCATGGAGATGCTGTGAACAAGGCTGCTGCTGCGGTGTATGGTGGGGTTTCGGCAACGGTGAAGCAAATATTAAAGGAGGAAAGTTGGGTTGGACTTACCCGTAGAATGGGGCTTAGAGTTCTTCATAGTGCTTGCTTTTCAGCATTGGGTTACTTTGCATTTGAAACTGCTAGGCTCACTATACTGCAACAATATCTGAGGCAAAAGGAGTTGAGTGAAGTGCCTGCTTCTCCTAGCTGAGGCTCATGAGTTTATTGCTGTATTGCCGGTATTTCAGATTCTCTTTGGTTCTCTCTTGCTTAGTTTTGCTTGTTAGATATTGGTTACCCCTGTTATGTTTGATATCTGTGCAATTGACATAAGTAGTTGCTTCAGTTAAATACATTAGGAAGTTAGTTATCCTGTGGCTAAATGCTCGCATAGTTAATATAGTGCTTCAAGCATGTTTTTATCATGAACTCATGATACCTCACTAGGCTATATGCAAGAAATTTGTTGTAATGCTTTCAATTTGAAGTGATCTTGCCAATTTTGGCATAGTTTTCACTTTCCAACTCAACTTATGCTTGGTGTAATAGGATCTATGAATGGTTTTATTCTGTTGTCGTTCAAGATCATGTTCCTCTTTCACTATTGCGGTTTGGTTAATTCAGACGAGTGAGCAACCTTGTTAGTAGCTGATTCTGGTGCTGAAAAGATAAGATTTCAGAATTGGAGCTTGTTAAAAGTGGCTGAAAGGGATATTAGAGAGTGTAGTTAGTTGAGGTGTTAGTTAAGCTGTTAAGAACCCATGTAAAAGTTTGTTATGATGTTAGAGAGTTAGTTACTCTGTTAGCTTAGTCAGCAGCTTATAAGTGAAGAAGATAACAGAAGCCAAACTTGAATTTCAGTATAGTACGGGAACTAGAAGATAAGAAAAAAAATGCAGAGAGTGATAAATTGAAATTGAGTTATTAGAGCATCATCTATCAATCTATTTTTAAAATAAAGTTCTAGTATGGTAATACTCTTGATCAAGTATAATTATAAAGATATTTGAAGAGGAATAGATTATTCTGAAAATAACTTACAAAGATATATGAATAGGCACATCACTCCATTACATTATTCTGATAACTAGAGATACAAAATACCACAAACTAAGTTTGATCGCAAAAAGTGATAGATTATACGAACTAAAAATTTTATTGAATATATAATTCAACAACTCCAACACACTACATGTATCTTGGCCCTAGCAGCAACCACCCCCAATAAGTCCATCCCAGATTAGAAGTGCAGAGCGCATCTGCACCAAAATGCAACCAAATGGATGTATCATGTGTGTGGATATTCTACAAAATATGTAGAACCATAAATGCATTAATAAATATGAAGGGTTTTTTTTTTACTATTCAAACTTTTGTATCTTAAACTCTCATCCTTTTAAAAAAAATAGAAAAAAATGTGAAAGTTTAAGATAGAAAAAATTTGGATAGTAAATTTAAATAACAAACACAAAATATATATGCTTTTCTGTTCATATAATTATTTTAGTCAAGTATTCCCCATTAGGAAAAAATAGAAGCTATATATATATATATATATATATTCTTTTTTTTAACCCCCAGTAAAAGTACCCAAGAACTATAATTTAACCATTTAAAAGTGCACAAAATCATTAAAACTGTTGACATATATGAGGAGGTAGTAATTAACGATAGGTAAAGAAAATGAACTAAGAATTCGAGATAGAATCTATAATCTGAGTACCTGCGAATCTTGAAGTCACTTGTGGAACCTACACATCTTTAATGCCACAATTACATATATGTAGTCTGCCCATTTGTTCAAGAATCTGAGATAAGCAATTCTCCAAGGCCTCCAAAACAGTAATGGCCCTAAAAGGCCACAAAAGCCCGTGAAAAATCCAAAACCCAAGCTCATGTATGATGCTTCATAAAAATCTGAATTGTCATCTGCATCATCATGTGTTATTGGTTCTTGTGGCTTTGTTAGTGTTATGTCTTCTGGACAGGTTTTGTGTAGTTGCTCACCACACAGATTAGGATTTCCTTCAAAGAAAAAGGCTCTAAAGGTATCCATGTGTCTCCCTGATAGAATTCTTCCAGACAGATTGTTGTATGACAAGTCTAACACACCAATCCCATCAATTTGGGACAGACTTGAAGGAATTCTACCACACAAATCATTTCTTGATAGGTCAAGGGAATCCAGAGAATTTAGATTTCCAATTTCTGAAGGAATCTCTCCTTTTAGATTGTTTCTTGATAAATTCAGTTCATTTAATCCAACCAAATATTCGATCTCTTTTGGAATTTCACTGGTTAACTGATTACCTGAGAGATCAATGGCCTTAACACCAAACTCTAGATCCTTGAACCAGTTTTCCACACCTTTCCACATTAAAGTTATGTTAACTATGTACCGATCAAGATAAAAGGTATTTTTGTAATAATCATAAATAGTATTCATATCTGTACAACTCCCAGTTTCAGTTATGTTAATGCTTTTTTTGGATATTGAAGTGAAATTCTTGATGAATGTTGGAATTCCATTTGATAGGTTATTCCATGAAAGATCTAACACTTGTATGTGCTTTAAATAATAGAGATGCATAGAAAGATTTCCAGAAAAGTGATTTTCTGACATGCTCGAGAGAATCAATTGTTGGAAGCTGTCACCAATCCAAGAGAGAATTGGCCCAGACAACAAACTTTTAGCCACATCTAACACAAACAAATTGGTGCAATTCTTCAAACTAGAAGGTACTTCTCCCATCAAACTATTGTTTCTTAAGACCAAAGCTTTCAATTTGTTAAGGGAGCCCATGGATGGTGGGATCTTCCTTGACAAATTATTATTGCTTAGATCAAGAAAGAATAATGTGTTAACAGATTCCCAATAATCTAGTAGTTGTCCATTTATTTGATTGTCTGCTAAAACTAGACTGACGAGCAAGCTTGTAGCAGTAGTGCTGTTGTCACACAATAGTGATGACACATCTAAAAATTTATTTCCAGAAAGAATCAACCACGAAGCATGCAGCAAAAACAAAGGAATTGAACCCTCAAATCAATTTGAATTCAAATCTACATATGCTCCGGGATGTGATAACCTTACTGGTAAAGTTGGAATAACACCTTCAAAATTGTTGTGGGACATATTCAAATAATATCCAAGTTGCAACTTGTACCAAAATGACTCAGGAACAGAGCCATGAATCCACGCATCAGAAATATCCAGATAATCTATGTAATTTTGAGTCAGTAGCTAACTTGGAAAGCTAGGACCCATCCTGCAAGATACTAGTTCCAAAACTACTATTTGGAAAGGAGGAATCCAGTTGGGGACAAAATTTAGAGATAATAAGTTGTGTGACAAGTACAAGTATTTTAATTTAGAAAAGCTCATGAGATATGATTTAATGATTTCACCCTTCAAACAATTATTCTGTAGGTTCAGATACTCCAAGCCAGATAACAATTCGATGCTTTTAAGTATGTGAGAGATTGATGTATCTTAATTTGGTAAACAAGCCAATGTGTTCTAGAAGATAACAGTAAAGAAACATATATAGCTGAGATCAGAATATTCCAAATTTTGCAAGTCAATCAATATGAAGATTGTTGAATATCAGATTAGAGATATAGGCTGTATATAAGTTATTCTGAGAGATATAGGCTTTATATAAGTTATTCTGTTTTGATATAGTTTCTATTTTTAGATATCTGGTTCTGTTGTATCTCCTAGTATTAAGGAATATTATCTCCTAGTATTAAGGGATTTCATTTCTGTACCTATATATATATATATATATATATATATATATATATATATATATATATATATATTGACGCTGAGAGATGATTCTCTCAAGGAATTCATCCAAAACACAATCCTTGTCTCACTCCATTCGTGTATTTCAAGTTGGTATCAGGGCGGGTTCCGACCCAGCTCTGGTTTCTATTTGTTTTTTTTTTCTTTTCTGGCTGTAATCTCTTAGTCGTGTTTCTTTTTTCCACCAGCTGACACTATCAGTTGTGTCTCTTCGTCATAAACTATTTTTTCGGTCAAAATCTTGTTAAATATCAGACCCACTCTGAAGCAACCCTAGAATCAGAACCGGAAAGCCAAGTTCGGCCTGTCCCTAAAATTTCACCGCCGTCAACTACGCGTGAACGTCACGCTCCGCTGCCCAGTTTTTTTTTCGGCCCTCGTTTCCCTTCTACAGGTGTTTTCCAGCCGTTTCTGAGTGTCTGCCATCATGTCTTCTGAGGTAACCCCCGACACCAACTCCAATGGTGGCAAACCGGCTGTTCTAACATCTTTTGTTTCTGGAACCGCTACAATGACCTCTGAAAAATTGATGGGTACCAAAAATTACCTTTTTTGGGCTGATTCTGTGAAACTTTGGTTCATGGACCAAGGCTATGAAGACCACCTTACTAAATCTGTTGATGATGTTCGCGCCGCTGACAAAACCACTTGGAAGAAGATTGATGCCCAGCTATGTAACCTTATGTGGCAGACCATTGATCCACCAAAGCTGACTATGTTTTGGGTTTACAAAACTTGTAAGAAGGTGTGGGACCGTGCTAAAGCTTTATACACTAATGACATTGCAAGACTTTACAATGTTGCTAAGAAGCTGTGTAGTTTACAGCTTCAAGGAACTGATATAGAATCTTATGGGAAGCTGTCAAGGAAGAGTTTTTGACTCTCCTTCCCTATGTGTCTAATGCTGATGACCATCATGCTCAACAGGAAAAGCTGTTTTTGGTACTTACGTTACTTGGGTTGCCAGCTGAACTTGAATCTCTTCGGCAACAAATATTTGGCACCTCACCTGTTCCTTCCCTTCAGGACGTATTTGCACGACTCTTGCAATCCGGCCCCTCTCTTGAGACCCATACTTTTGACCAAACTGCATTGGCATCCCAATCTTCTTCTCAAGTGACCTTTCAAGTGCCCACTCGAGGCGACCGTGGCGGTCGTGGTAATGGTCATGGTAATCATACTCGCCTTAGTTGTACCTATTGCCATAGGATTGGTTATACTCAGGATAAATGTTATGCTCTCCATGGTCGTCCTACCAAGGTAGCTAATGTTGTCCAAACTAATGAGCCATCTGACGTTCACTCTGCCGTACAACCACAAGGGATATTTGTCTCTGGCAATGATTATGATGAATTTCTCCAGTACCAAGCTTCAAAGCAGGCATCTACTCCCGTTGCTTCGGTGGCCCACTATGGTAATTCTGTTGCTTGTATCTCTCATTCCTCTTCTCTTGGACCATGGGTCCTTGACTCAGGTGCTTCTGATCACATTTCTGGTACTTCTTCTGTCCTCTCAAAACTTGAACACCCTGCATTTCTTCCTTCTATCACTTTGGCTGATGGTTCTAAAATTGGTACTAAGGGAATAGGTCAAGCTACTCCTCTTCCTACATTACCTTTGAAATTTGTTCTTTACATGCCCAATTGTCCTTTCAATTTGATTTCTATTAGCCAACTTACTCGTTCTCTTAATTATTCTGTTACCTTTTTTGCTGACTCTGTCATTGTACAGGATCGAGGGACGGGACAGACGATTGGTACAGGATGTGAGTCTCAAGGACTGTATCGGCTTGCCTTACCCACTACTACTATGTCTTCTGTTGCTGCTGTTGAGTCTCCGGACGTGGTCCATTGTCGCCTGGGACATCCCAGCCTCTCGAAGTTACAAGCTATGGTCCTAAGTTTATCTCGTCTTGCTACTTTAGAGTGTCAAACTTGTCATTTAGGTAAACATGTTCGTAGTTCTTTTTCAAGTCGTGTCAATACACGAGCTGCGTCTCCCTTTTCTGTTATTCATTCTGATGTATGGGGACCTAGTCGTGTTACATCTCATTATGGTTTTCGTTATTTTGTCACCTTTATTGATGACTTTTCTCGTTGTACTTGGTTATATTTAATGAAGGACAGATCTGAATTATTTGCACATTTCAAGTCTTTCTGTTCTGAAATTCAAAACCAATTCAAAACTTCAATTAAAATTTTATGAAGTGATAATGCTCGTGAGTATTTTTTAGCACCCTTTTCGTCTTACTTGTCCTCCCAAGGCATTCTACATCAGTCGTCTTGTCCTCATACCCCTCAATAGAATGGTGTGGCTGAACGTCACTTGATTGAAACTGCTCGCACTCTTCTTCTCCATACTCATGTTCCCCTTAAGTTTTGGGGTGAGGCTGTTCTGACTGCATGTTATTTAATTAATCGTATGCCTTCTTCTGTTTTGCAAAATCAACTTTCTCATTCCATTTTATTTCCTCATGAGCACATTTTTTCTCTTCCACTACGAGTCTTTGGTTGTACTTGTTTCATCCATGATCTTACCCCAGGCAAAGACAAGTTAACTGCTCACTCTATCAAATGTGTTTTCTTAGGATACACTCGATTTCAAAAGGGTTATCGTTGTTATTCTCCAGCTCTTAATCATTTCTTTGTGTCTGCAGATGTCAATTTTCTTGAGAATACCCCTTTTTTCTCTGCACCCGACATCACTTCACCTTCCATTATGGAGGTGCTTCCTGTTCCTTACTTAGATGGGCCTCCTAGTCCCACAAAGCATCTCCAGGTTTATCATCGCCGCCCACGGCCTGCAGTCCAAGATAACTCATCTCCTGAACCCGTGGTTGAACCGTCCTTGGATCCTTCTTCAGGAGTTAGCAGTAGTCCTCCTATTGCTCTCAGACAAGGTACTCGTTCCACCCGTAATCCTAATCCTATTTATAATTTTCTTAGTTACCATCGTTTATCATCTTCGCACTATGCTTTTACCTCCACTTTGTCTTCTGTTTCTATACCCAAAACAACAGCAGAAGCTCTTTCACATCCAGGGTGGCGCCAGGCTATGATTGAGGAGATGTCTGCCTTATATTCTATTGGTACTTAGGATCTTGTTCCATTGCCACCAGGCAAATCTACTGTGGGTTGTCGTTGGATCTATACTATTAAGGTCAGCTCAGACGGAACCATTGATCGATTAAAACCCCGCCTTGTGGCTAAGGGCTACACTCAAATCTTTGGTTTGGACTATGGTGATACCTTCTCTCTTGTTGCGAAGATGGCATCTGTCCATCTTTTTCTTTCTATGGCTGCCATTCGCCATTGGCCTCTTCAACTTGATATTAAAAATGCTTTCTTACATGGTGATCTTGAGGAGGAAGTATACATGGAGCAACCTCCCGAGTTTGTTGCTCAGGGGGAGTCGTCCGGCTTAGTATGTCATTTACGCCGATCTTTATATGGCTTGAAACAATCCCCTCGAGCTTGGTTTAGTCGCTTTAGTGCTGTTATTTCCAAATTTGGCATGATTCAGAGTGAAGCAGATCATTCAATTTTCTCCCGTCATTCTTCCTCCACGACCTCCATATATCTGGTTGTTTATGTGGACGATATTGTCATTACTGGAGATGACCATGAGGGAATCACTCAGTTAAAACAACACTTGTTTGATCACTTTCAGACTAAGGATATGGGGAAGTTAAAATATTTCCTATGAATTGAAGTGGCACAATCTAATACTGGGATCTGTATCTCACAGAGAAAATATGCTCTGGATATTCTTGAAGAAACTGGAATGTTGGATTCTAGACCTGTAGATACACCAATGGATCCCAACACAAAACTTAGTCCAGATCAAGGAGAACCTCTTGCAGATCCTGGTAGATATCGCAGATTAATTGGCCGATTGAATTATTTGACAGTCACTCGGCCAGATATTTCATTTGCCACAAGTATCCTAAGTTAGTTTCTTGACTCCCCATGCGATAGTCATTGGGATGCAGCTGTTAAAGTCCTTAGATATATCAAAGGTGCTCCAGGAAAAGGTTTGTTGTATGAAGATAAAGGACATAACCAGATTGTTGGGTATACTGATGCAGATTGGGCAGGATCTCCATCTAATAGACGTTCTACATCTGTTATTGTGTTTTTATTGGTGGAAACTTGATATCTTGGAAGAGTAAGAAGCAAAATGTTGTAGCAAGATCTAATGTGGAAGAGATGTTGAATAAAATTGGTAATATTCTGGGAAGAACTTTAAAAGTGGACTCAAACACAGCAGATAAATGCAGAGGCAAGTTTGCTAGATTATGTGTGGAGCTGAATTTAACAGAGCCTTTAGTGTCCCAATACTCCATTAATGGAGTGAGATACACAGTAGAGTATGAAGGGCTTTATAACATCTATTTTTCGTGTGGAATGGTAGGGCATGAAAAACCAAATTGTCCGAAAATAATAGCACAAAGTAAAGTACAACAAGGTGAAGATATGGGGGAGAATGGAGGTGATGGAAACGGAGGGGCTCAGCAGAAGACAAAGGGGCAACAAGAAAAGGATAGTAATGGAATGTTCATAAAAGACAAGGGCAAGAAAGTAATAGAAGAGGAAGAAAATGGATACGGACCATGGATGATTGTGCAAAGGATAGTACGAGGAAAAAAGACTGGAAAATCCAATACGGGAGAAGGTAGTGGGAAGAACAGAGACGTTGGAGACGTTGGCAAAAAGATTACCACTACAGTAGGGGGTACGAGGTATGCGGCGCTGAGTCGTGTTAATGAAGATACAAATGTTGATGAAGAGAAGGAAAATGATCAAGAGAATCTGATTGTGAATAAAAATGACCCACCAAGGACTCACAAAGCCTTTTGAAGCAATCAAAGTTTAGCCCCCAGAAAAGACCAAACTGGACCTAAACATATGCAAGTCCAACACCAGACCTCTACCCCGATTATCATCTCAGCTTCCCTAATTGACACCAAAAATGCCCAAACCATGCCCCAAAATGATAAAAGTGCTTCTCTAAGTAAAAAAACACAAAGAACACCCCCAGCCAACAACCCTAAACTTCCTGTAAAGACCTCCCCCTTGAAATAAAAAGTAAACCCAGATAATCCCCTTGACCACAACAACAACTCCATACTAAACCTTCCTCATACCCAAACCATGAATAACATCAACACTCCTTTGTCCCAAACCCCCAATTCTCTAGAAGAATTTGTTCCAGAAACTGTTTAGAGAGATGAAAAGATGACTGATCAACTTGACCCTGAACCCAAACCTCCATATATGAACTCAGTTGACAATGAGATATTGATGGAGGCTATGGAACAGTTTGAGGAGCAGCAGGGAGTTGCGTACAACCACCAGAAGAGTTACATTAACCTCAATGAGGGAGATTGTATAGAAGAAAACACAATGGAAGAGAATCGAGAGGAGAGAGAAGAGATGGCGATGGCCATCTGATCTTCTGCGTTCTGATATGACCAGGTTTTTATTTCTTCTGTTTATCTTAGATATGATCATCATGTCCTGGAATTGTAGAGGGGCGGCTAGTGAGAGTTTTAGGCGCACCCATTTAGAATTTGTGAGATTACATAGACCAGATGTGGTCATATTGCTCGAAACAAGATGCGGTGGGATTAAAGCCAGGAATGTCATTAGCAGTTTTGGTTTCTCCTTTTGCCATATCAAAGAGGTCGTGGGATTTAGTGGAGGTATATGGATTATGTGGAAAGACCTTTATCTAGCTATTGATGTGATATTGACAAAAAATCAGTTTGTACATATGAAGGTGAAGAGAGGAAATGAGGAAGAGTGGTTTCTTACTGCCGTCTATGCTAATCCTCGGGAGGATAAAAGACGAGAGTTGTGGACTGATATTCATCATATCAAACAGAATATTATGGGAGGTTGGTTGGTAGTGGGAGATTTCAATGAGATATCTGATCCATCTGAGAAGAAAGGTGGGGTAGAGTAGATTCTGGAGCCTGCAGGAGATTTAAAAGGTGGATTGATAGTTGTGCTTTAATAGATTTAGGGTCGGTGGGGCTAAGGTTCACTTGGAGAGGGCCACAATGGGAGAACCTAGATAGAGTTTTCAAACGTTTTGATAGAGCTCTGTGCAATTCAGATTAGAGATTAAGATACCAAGAAGCAATAGTTGATGTTCTTGCTCGTGTCAATTCGGATCATCACCCAATTTCGGTTCACATGAATCCTAAAGGTATGGTGATCAAAGACAAGCCGTTCCGATATGAAGCAATGTGGGAATTACATCCAAACTTCAAAGGGTTCGTGGAAGAGAAATGGAAGGGGCAGACTCATCTCAATGGTGCGCTGAATCTGCTTATGAAGGATCTGGCAATATGGAATAAGGAGGTGTTCGGACATATCGGAAAACAGAAAAGGAAGATTTTGAGTAGACTTGGTGGAATTCAAAGGGCTCCCTTTTACGGTAAGAATCCGTTCTTAGATGATTTGGAAAGAGAGCTAAGGAATGAGTTGGAAGATATCCTGGATAAGGAAGAAACTATGTGGATGCAAAAATCAAGAGACCAATGGCTAGTAGATGGTGATCGTAATACCAAGTACTTCCATACCAGGATAGTCATCAGAAGGAGGAAAAATAAAATTTTAAAGCTAAAGAATCAAGAAAGTGATTGGATAGAGAATTATGAGATGCTTGGCAAGCATGTAGTTGATTTTTTTCGGGCCTTGTACTCAGAAGAAAATTATAGCTCTGCTAGCTTTCATTATAGTTTTGATTACCCCATATTAGAAGATGAGATAGGGAAGAGCTTGTATAAAATTCCCTCGGAGAGGGAAATTAAAGATGCAATCTTTAATATTGGGTCTCTTAAAGCACCGGGACCAGATGGATTTCCATCTCTTTTCTACAAAGAGCACTGGAAAATCATCAACGACAGCGTTTTGCAGCTGGTTAGAGATTGTTGGGTCTACCCAAAATTAATAAAAGGGATTAACACTACTTTTATAACACTTATACCAAAAGTGAAAGTCCCGGAGTATATCACACAATTCAGGCCAATTGCTCTATGCAATGTGAGCTACAAATGTATTTCTAAGATCATAGTTGAGAGATTAAAGCCAGTTCTAACAGACAGAATTGCCCCTTTTCAATCATGTTTCGTTCCCGAGAGAAAGATCCACGATAATATATTGATTGCGAAGGAGCTTATACATGTGATGAAGAAGATAAAAGGTAAACACGGCTTTATGGCTATTAAATATGACTTTGAAAAGGCATATGATAGGCTTAAATGGAGATTTTTTAGACAGTATTTGATTGACTTTGGTCTGGGAGAATCCTTTACCAGCCTAATCATGGGATGTGAATAATCGGTCTCGTATAATGTGCTTTGGAATGGAGGAAAAACGGAGGAATTTCACCCAACCAGAGGCTTAAGACAGGGAGACCCTATATCTCCTGACCTTTTCGTTATTGTTATGGACCGTCTCTCTCAAATGATAGAGAATGTAGATATGGAACAATGGAGACCGATGAAAATAAGTAGAGAAGGGCCACATATTTCACACCTCCTATTTGCTGACGATCTTTTGGTTTTTGGGAAAGCTAGCAAGGAACAGGGGAAAACCATCTTGGAATGTATGGGAGAGTTTTGTCGAATATCTGGTATGAAAATTAGTGTCTCAAAAATAAATATCTTATTCTCTAACAATGTAGGAAGAGCAAACCGGAAGGCCATCATTGATTTGTGCCATTATCAAGAATAACAAAGCCTGGGAAGGTACTTGGGTGCTATGCTAACAAACCATAGGAAAGGCAAAGAAAAGTTCAAGAATGTGATTGATAGAATGCAAAGTAAAGTAAAAGGGTGGAAGGTTCAATGTTTATCCTTAGTAGGAAGAATTAATATTGCAAAGACTGTCCTATGTCCACTTCAAAACTTTGACATGCAGCATTCAAGAATACCTAAAGGAGTCTGTCAACAATTAGAGAGGATGCAAAGAAGCTTCATTTGGGGAGAAGTACAAGGCCAGAAAAACATGCACCATGTGAGCTGGAATACTTTGTGTCTGCCAAAACAGATGAGGGGGTATTGGAATGAGAAAATTAGATATTGTTAATGATGCTTTCATTATGAAGATGATTTGGAATTTATGGACTGAATCGGACTCTCTCTGGACACAAGTAATGTACAATAAATATATAAAAGAAAGGGAAGATGAGGTTGGAAGATCCTATAGAACAAATGACTCTCCTCTTTGGAAAGAGATGACAAAACTATGGGTAAATTATAAGACAATTGCCACAAGATTATTGAAGACGGCAAAAGCACCTTGTTCTGGTATGACAAGTGGGTAAAGGAAGAAAATTCCTTAATTAGAGCTGCCATCAATCCAATCCCAAGAAAAAAAGAGAATGAAACTGTCTCAAAATATGTAAATCAGAATGGTAACTGGAATTTCGGGGAACTTAGTCATTTGCTCCCATCATCAATTATTGATAAAATTATATCCATCCCTCCTCCCAATGAAGGTAACACGGATTCGATATGCTGGAATCATACACCTAATGGTATATTTTCAATTGCCTCAGCCTATAAGAACTTGTCCCCGGTCAATAACACTCATAATAACATAAGACGGAGCAGCATATGGAAGTAGAAGGGACAAGAACGAGTGAAGATTTTTATATGGTAACTTGCTCATGGTCGATTACTTACAGCAAGTAGAAAAGCAAAATTCATGGGAACAAGCCCCAATTGTCATCACTGCAGGAACCAGCAAGAAACTATTATTCATGTGATGAGAGACTGTCCTAAAGCAGCAATCATATGGAAACAGATTATTAATCCGACAGTAGCAACTACTTTCTATGGCACAGATCTCCATAACTAGATAGTGCTAAACTTGGAGAATAATATTGGTAAATCTTCTCTTTTTTCTTGGAAAGACGATTTCTTTATTACTTGTTGGTATTTGTGGAAATGAAGAAACCAAGAGGTTCATGCCCCACCTTTTAATAGACCTCAAAATGCTGTGTTGATCATCAGAAATGCCATAAATCAGTCAAAGGAAGCTTTCAAGAAATTGAACATGAAAAAAGGACAAATAATAGCAGAGACAAGAATTGAATGGAAACTTCCCCCAATTGGATGGGTGAAACTGAATACAGATGAATCAGTAATAGAAAGTGTGAGGACGACGGATTGTGGTGGATTGATCTGGACTCATGAAGGTGATTGGGTAGGAGGATTCATGGCAAATTTGAGAAACTGTCACGCCTTTCACGCAGAACTATGGGGTGTCTTTTATGGTCTCAACATGGTATGGGACTTGGGGATGAGGAGAATTATTATTGAGACTGATTCGTTAGTTTACAAAGAAATAAGTAAAAGAAAGAAAAGCCAAAATTACAACTCCTTGGTTAGAGAAATTCAGAAACTAAAGGATAAGCCTTGGGAGATCAAAGTCATGCACACGCATAGAAGTGGCAACGCCTCCGTTAACCACTTGGCCAAAGCTAGTATAAGAAAACAATTTGAATTTTATTTTCTTGATAGTCCACCTGAAGAAATGAAAGATCTCCTTTTAAAAGATGTAAACAGGGGCACTAATCCCTCCAACTAGTTATTTGTTTTCTTTTCTTGGGCTTAGGCCCCGCTGGTTTACCAAAAAAAATAATCATATTACGTGTATAAAAAAATAGAATTAGGATCTTCTAAAATAAAAAAGGTGATAAAGTGGTAAAATAAAAGATTAATCACTATTAATTTTATAATTTTTATAAAATGTATATCTTAATTTAAGAGTGATTAATTTCTCATTTTATTATTTTACTAATTTTTTCATTTTAGAGGATCTTTATCCAAAAAAGAATAAGCACTAATCGGTTATAATGTATAAAAATGATGTATTTGATATTTCAAAAAGTTTTATTATACTATTATAAACAAAATTAATTATTTTACTATTACATGTTTGATTATTCTAATAGCTCATTGTTTAGTTAAAAAAATATGTAAATATATTAGATAATTGAAATTTGTGTGTTCAATTTTAAAAAGGATTCCGCTAGGGAGACAATGAACTATTTGTACAATGTGTACAATAGCTATTAAGTTATAAAAT
Organism: Arachis stenosperma; assembly: GCF_014773155.1. Lineage (NCBI taxonomy): Eukaryota > Viridiplantae > Streptophyta > Magnoliopsida > Fabales > Fabaceae > Arachis > Arachis stenosperma. The sequence continues at coordinate 2,595,699 of NC_080381.1, read as the reverse complement.
GAACATTTCTTATACTATTTAGAATAACCATCCGAGCACAAGGGATAATAAATATCTTCTCGAAAAATTAAACTAATTTTTAGATTCACCAAAAATCAAATTCTTGACCTTTCGAATCCAGCGCTTTAATATCAAGTCTGATACTACTCATCCCAAAAGTTTCAGCTGATGGAAAATTGTAACACTAAGGATTATATCTTTAATACTCCATACTTTCCCTTTTAAATATTTCATTGTATAAATATTTCATTAGTTCCTCGTACTTTTCCTTTTAAAAAATCGAGATGTGGCCAATTAATTTAAATAAAAGAAATCCGTGAGGAAATCCAATCTTCCATAACCGAAACCCTAGCCAGTTCATATTGTTGATGATGGAGTCGGCGGAAACAGGTGGTGACAGATCAAAAAATCTTTGGCATCCGCATTGAGAAGTTAGAAAAATTGGGGAAGAATGAGGTTAGGGATTGGAAATCCCGTTTTGAGCCGGCTCCCTTTGATTTCCAGTTGGAGCTTCCAGAGCCCGGCATGTTGTATCCCTTTATCTTCCACTCGAAACTTTTCTTACTCGATGGTCCAACCGATTCTGGCACCAAGATCTGCCAAATCTCCTATGTCGGCGGCAACACGTTGGACACATCTGAGGCGGGCGCAATCCCTCCGCTACCGACCGACCGCTTCTGTTACATGGCAAACATTCAAGATGACGTTTACTTGGTGGGGTATCGTAAGACACCGGAAGGAATGGAGACGGGGTTATGGGTTTTAAGTTCCCGTTCCGGGAAATGGGATTCCTTGTCTATTCCTCCAACCGTGCTCCCTGATTTTGGTCGTTCTTGCCCTCTCTGTTTCGTGCTGGATGATAAGCTCTTCTTTCATTGCTGGTCCGCACCAAGCATTCACTATGCCTACGACCCCCGAACTCTCACGTGGGAAAAACCGGAGCGCGCATTTTCTTCTTCTGATCGTCAGTTTCACGGACCCCTTGTGCTCGTGTCGTCCCTTGGGGATGTAGACAATTGCAGGGTGGTGCTGACATGGGACTTGAGGAGGCTTCCCTCCGGAGAACATGTGGAATATGACATACACGCTTTGCTGGTGGATAATAAAGATTATTGCGTTCGCGGCCATCAATTCCTTGATGAGTTGTGTAAGGCGATTCAGCCATCCTACTTTGATAGTCTGTCCATAGGAATGAACGCTGTTGACCTTGGCAACAGCAAAGTATGCATTATCATCGGTGGTCTCGCAGAAGGCATTCCATCCCTTTGCATTTTAGTAGTTGAATTAGGGTTGGTACAAGGGGAGGAGCAAAGGTTCTTATCTGTGCGTGTACTGGTGAATCAAGTCTATGATACGGTGCCTTACTTAGAGGACAACCGTCTTGAAGTGCTCAACACCTCCTTTATTTTCTCGCTCAGCAAGGGAATGCCTCGCAAACATCCTTACTCCCAAGGTAATGTTGCTTTTGTCACCATGCTTCTTGTTATTTTGTAAGAGTTACCATTAGATTATATCTATCAACAACATTGTTAGGGATTTGGTGAATAAATTTTCTTTATTTTTTAAAAGAATTGTTATTCTTAAGACCTGAGAACAAAAGTATTTACTATCTTGACTATTATATATCTGCTATTATTATAGAAAAAGGTGGATTAAGAGGCACATTTAGTTTAAATAATTCCAATCTTGGATTTTGTATTGGGCTTGACATATTATGTTACAGATTGCATATCTCCAAGGAAAGAGCCCAAGCTAGCTGGTGGGACGAGTCCAAACAACCCAACAACAGCTTTCAAACAAGAATGACTAACTTCAACTTGTTCATGTATGCTTTATTTTATTATTGTGTACTCTGCTATGATTACTTGTTTGTTTATTGGCGATCAGATTTCTCAGTTAGACATTTCTATGTTTGGAGCTTTTGAATACTGATGTGTTTATTCTGCTATTAAATAAAGTTAGACATGTTAGTAGGATTTCAATCTTCATATATCATTATGTACTTTTTTAGGTTATAATCTTTTTCATTCACAAAATTGAGAAAATATCAAGTTTTAGTCAAAGAGAATAGGTGAATCAATAAGAGCATATAAGTCAAGAGGAATAAGTGATGTATCTATTTAACTTGTGGCTTATTCCTCTTTCTCTTTTTTTCACTCTTCTTTTTTTTTTATATTTTAATATTTTACTTTTCTGAATTTTATATTTTTACTTTTTTTTTTAAAGTTAAGAATTTTCACATAAGGTGTTTGGAATTTGAGCTAGATTTTTTACATTTGTTGATGTCTTGATCTTTTATAAAATGATATATGATTGACAAACATTCAAATTTGTTTCTGTATAATTTTTAAATTTCATAAATTTTTGGTACCATTTTTATTATAATTTATATAAGCTTTATTGATAGAGAAAAATATGCCATTCCAAATTTCCAATGCAGCTGACACTTTTGCTCTTTTTAACTCTTTGATAGTCTTTTTCTTTGTAAAAAAAATTGAGCCTTTTTTTCTTTTCGTGGTTCTAGAATTTCTTTTGGTTAAATTGCTATTAGTTATTGAATCATTATTTCAAAGCTATGGTTAAAGGAAGATTAAAAGCCAAGGTTACAGTAGGGGCCTGTTGACACTTAAAGGGTGAATGCTAAGATATGGTAGGGTCTTGTGGGGAAGGAGATGTTGCTGTTGTCTAATTATCTTAGAATTCATTTAGTTGATTCAACAAATTATGCTCTTTCTCATTTGTTTTTTGGTGATTTGTTTCTCTGGCTTATTTAATTATATATGTCATGAGATTTATTGTTTGTGTTATTTCTAAATCTAGATGAATGGAGAATAGTTAACGAAGATCACAGCAAAATTTGACAGAGGAGGTTATTTTTGGTGTGCAGATTAAGTGTTATATGAAGCAGTTGTTGTCAATTTTCTTAGTGCGGTATTGGTTGGATTTGATGATTTTTATGAAGAATAGTTCTGGTGGTAGTAGCTTCTGCTTGTCAAATCTATGGATATAAGACTTTTAAAAAGAATATTAGTTATAGAGATGTCCACTATTTTACATAACATCCTTTTCAGCAATAATTTTTATATTATCAATGGTTGGAATTGTTCTGTTAACCTGCAACATTTTCCACGTTAGACAATTGGTGGTTGCGATAATGTCAGTGACATAAGGTAAAGATCTGCTACCCTTCCCCCTCCCAAAACCAAAAAGGGTCGTGCAATATTTGCTAGCTGGAGTCCATTATATTTTCCCAGGTTTGGGTTTGGGTTTAGTAATCTCAGGAGTAATTCGAGTGCATGATGATTTGTGAATTACAGTTCCTTAGTTATTATTATATATATGCTACCTAGGACATTTGTTAGTTAAGCATTAAAAAGAGATGTCCTACATTGCATGAGATTTCAATCCTTAAGTAGAGTTTCACATTTCTTAGGAAAATTCTTTTTGTTTGTTATGTTCGAAATGAAAAATAGTTGGAACTTGGAACTAATTAAGTGCATACTTGCCCTATCTGGCTATGAATCTCGGATTTTTGACGAAAATGTGCAGAAATTTATTTATGTACATTAAAATTTTTATATTTTGAATGGTTTTGTCTCTCCTATTCAATAAAAAAAAACAAAGTAAAATATTCATGATACGAGATATCTCTGTGTTACGGTCTTTCTATGATGATTTTTTTTTTCGGTAAAATTTCTATGATGATTTTACTTGCTATTGTTCTAAACTTCTAAAGGCTTTATTATTTCACTTATGAAAGCATTCACTTATTTATTTTGGATCTAAACTTATCAAGACTTCTCATTTAATTTATCCAATTTTGCATATAGAGCAAGATGTTGAGAAGTTTATCCGTGATCCTAATCAGCTGTAACTTAAATTCCAGCAGCTCCCAACATACTAAATTGTTTTTTTTTTTTTTTTGGACGGGCAACATACTAAATTGTTGATGGCTCAATATTATTGTTCATTACGGTCAGTGGTTTTAATGGATAATAGCGGGCCTAATAGGCTTTAGCCAGGCTATTCATTTAGAAGGCCTTTTTTCAGTTCCTCGAACAATTGATTGAAATTTTAAGACTTTTAATTTCTTTTAAATAATAATAAATAGGGATGTTCAGAATTAAATAAAGTAGACGATCGAAATCAAAAAATAAAAAATTAAAAACATAATGTATTAGACACAAAATTTGATTTTTTTATTCTTAATTATTTTTTAAATTACTAATTTTTTTTATCTCTAACTGATTGTGGCGTGATAAAGTATATTAAAAAGGGTAAAATTGACATTTGGTTTATACATGTGTCTTGTACATTATTATCAAATACATTATAAAATAATTGTATCTTTGATAGCATGTATTATGTTTGGTGGTCAGAGACTGACCGTTTTCGTTTTTTTTTTAAATTTTAGTCCCTTCAGTACCTCTAAAAAGTGGGGATACAAGGGATTGAAATTTTAAAGACGGAGATTGAAATTTTAATAATATTTTTTTATCAAAAATATTTTTATTTAATTTTTTAAATTTCAAATCTATTTCTCAATCATTATATTTATTTTAAATTAAATATAATACTAAGATATAATTCAGTCTCAATTCAATATATTTTACATCAAATATAATATAGAGATTTAATTCAGTTTCACTCTGTCTCTCTTCCAAACGCAATCTTTATGTCTATGTATCTTTGTATATTTGTGTTTGTGTCTATGTGTCTTAAAGACACTAATCAAATGCAGCATTAGTTATTTAAATGTTAGGCACACGTTAGATAAATTTTTTATTGATTTGGTTTGATTTTCGATTTTAACAAAAACATTTGAATTAAACTGAATAGAATCAAACAATATAACAATATACTAAAATAACTAAAATACCTTTAATTTGTACAACTCTCATTATGGATAAATTTGATTTGGAAGAACTTTCTTAAAAAGAGTGCCATTATGAAGGTCGATAGAAGTCATTCTAAGTGTTATGATGGGAAATAGATGGGGGAGGGCATTGATCGGAAAAACTGGAAAGCTGAAAGGTGTTGACGTTCTTAGAGGATGAATCTGTATAGATCCCATTTATATTCATTTAAAGTGGACATAAATGAGTACTCTTAGGTATAGGAAAGCCTTCCGTCTTAAGGATGAATCTGTATAAGTCCCCTTCTTATTCATTCAAAGTGGGCATAAATGAGCACTCTTAAGTATAGGGGAGCGTTTTGCCTTAGAGGAAATGACCTGTGCGAGTAGTGGTGGACGAAGCGAAAGCGAGAATATCGGCTTGAGTAATGCAAACGTTGATGAGAGTCCAATGTCTCAAAAACCTAAGAGTTTCTCCGTAAAATTTGTCCATGGAGGATGAGTCAGGGCCTAAGATCAAGGCGAAAGGCGTAGTCGATGGAGAACAAGTGAATATTCCTGTACTATCTCTTGTTGATCCCGAAGAACGGAGGAGTAACATACTCATTTCTTCTAAACCAAGATTCTGAAAATCAAACCGATAATCAAACTGCTCTGATTATTACTTTATAGATTTATTAGTCCAATCAATTTAACCGTAATTCAACTGATAATAAATAAACATATTAAACAAAATTGTAATTTAATATATATAAACTTTAAAATGTCATTTAACTTTATGTAATTTTATTCATATAAAATTTTAAGATAAGTTTCAAAATAAAAAATAATCAATGCAATTTTATTACTTACGTAATTTGAGCCTAACAAAATGTTACTTTTTTATATAAAAAGAAAAACAAATAATCAATACTTTTTAAGTGTAAACCACCAAAAATGCACTCAAATAATTTTGTCCCAGACAAAATTACACTCAAATTTTGTTATTGACAAAACTACTCTTAAAGAATTTAAAAACGCGATAAAAATGTCCAATAATAAATATGTATTTACAAAAAATGTTTTATAGATTGAATTTTGATGCACTTTTTTGCAAGCATGATTTAAAAAAATGAGATATTTTTATCTTTAAAATTTGATAATTTTTCGTTAAATATATATTTTTTGTGATTTTTTTATTAACAGTCAATAATACTTTTAAAAAATACAAAAAAAGATATACTTAGTAAAAATCACTAAATTTTAAAAATAATAGTATCTCATTTTTCTAATTATGCTTGTAAAAAATTCAATTAAAATTCAATCTCTAATGTATTTTTTGATAAATAAATATTTAATGTTAGATAATTTTGTCGCATTTTAAAATTATTTGAGAGAATTTTTGTTAATAGTAAAATTCGGGCGCATTTTTTTCGGCGTTTAAATAATTTGAGGGCATTTTTAATGGTTAACCCTTTTTTAAAATTCCCTACCTATCAAAAATAAATTCAGCCACTTACAATAACAGATCTTATAAATTAAAAAAAAAAAAAAAAACCTAAACTTTGTCTAGTAGGCCTCCATAGAACTAACCCAAATAGGGTTAAACTCAAAGTGGTCCTGATCGTATTGTTTGTGTCTCCGAATTTATAAAAAATATATTTAGTTGGTCCCTCACCTTATTTTCGACCAATTAGCTTGAAGATGCTTCAGAGAATAAAGAAGATCATCAAATTACTCTGAGGTCTTTAAACATGGAAGACATGAGACAGACAAAAAGTCAGGTAAATGGCGAACTGACGAAACCATTTTTAACATGCTACTTAGCGTTTTGGAATATGTCTTCATTCATGGACATAAGTTTATGAATAATATCCGTTTCGATGCAGGTGGCTGCTAGTTTTGCATCTGAAGGAATGGTTAGGAATGAGCTAAAATAATGGAATAAATTATATGGAGAAGGAGGTTCAAGGAAGAAGCAACAACTGACTTAATTCCTTTAAAGTGTGTACAAAAACTGGTTTATTTTGTGGACTTTGTAAACATTGATCTTAAGGAGAATGTATACTTTAACAAGGGAGATGAGTCCTTCAAAAAATTCAAAGTGTGCCCAAGTTTCCCACAGTTCATAGATCATAAGCTAAATATCACATTAAATTTAAGGGCAGATTATATATCCTCCCATAATCTCATTCCAAAGGATATGTAGAAATCATGATGCATCAAGGTTTTAGGGGAAGGTTCTAACTTTATAGTTTGGATTGCTTACAAAACAAATTTAGAACTATTTAGGGGGATTCTACTGTCATGAGTGGTTTGAAAAATGCAATGGATTTTTGGAAAGTATGATTAATTTACATCAAATCCTTTTTTAAGTATGTATTCTTTGTATGATATTATATATGGACAGAATTTTCAGACAATAGAATTTAGAAAAAACTCAAATCAGCCCCTGACAATTACTTCGAAAGACAACGAGGTCCTTGACAAAAAAAACCCAAACCCGGTCCTTGACAAAAAAAAAAATCCAACTCGACCCCTGACAATTACCTCGAAAGGACAACGAGACCCCTGTGCCAAAAAAAATCAATGTTATTTTTTTTGCACAGGAACTAATCAGTCCCAAAAATAATTATCAAGGACCGGATTGGATGTTTTTTTTTTGGGGCCTCGTTGTCCTTCTAAAATAATTGTCAGAGGTCGAATGAGATATTCACTCTAGAATTTATACTACATTGCTTAAAAATGTTGAATGAATGATTTATGTCAATTTCTTTTGGATTCATAAAATTTCTTATTTTTCTTTGTAATGAAATCAGATTAAGACCAGTAATGCGCGAAAAACTAAATTATTATATTATATAGTATAAATTTAAAATGCTATATATATTGCTTAGGGATATATAATATATTAGATCATATGTAAATTAATATTAAACTTAGAAGTTAATTTGTAAAAAATATTATACAATATATTTATTTAATTTTGTAATTTATATATGATTTTAATAATATTATTATTAAAAAAATACAAAAAAAGTATACCATTTTAATATCTATAACAATATATAACAATAAAACATATTTTGATGTCTAAAATTCTTTTTCAATTTCGTCTTTCATAATAATCTTTCCCATTACATGGCAAAAACACAAGGATTCAATTTCTACTAGCAAGTTAAGTAAGATGAAAGTACATAAAAAAATTAAGTAAAAAATACGTATTAGAATTGAGATTAAAAGTACCTAATTTATATAAAAGTGCATCTAATATATATATATATATATTGCTTCACACTTTAAACGATTATTTTTTGATATGTATTACGACAAGAAAGAAAATATGCCTTACCTGAAAACTAACATGACACAAAAAATTTAAAATTAATGTATAGTGTTGATTCTTTCATCACCAATGTGATTAACAAAATACTAATATCTACAAGTAATTGTTAATGTAAATATTTAGTAACTAAATGACGTGATTGAAAACTAACATGACACAAAAAATTTAAAATTAATGTATAGTGTTGATTCTTTCATCCCCAATGTGATTAACAAAATACTAATATCTACAAGTAATTGTTAATGTAAATATTTAGTAACTAAATGACGTGATTGAGTAATTAATATATTTTCTTACATATCTTCGTCTAACATACCAAAGATTAATCTACAGATTTGAACTTTATTTAAGGATTGGTTGTTGGCCAATAAATTGTTATATATACAAAGCAGTATTTAAATTTCTAATATAACTAGTATATGTTATCGTGCCCTACACGGGGTAATACATAAAATAATATAAAATTTTTTATTAAAATTTAAATGAAAAATATCTATTATAATTATTATTATAAATATTTTACAACTTAAAAATATTAAAAATAATTAATATTTATTTTAATAAATTTGGATTGGTTGAATGATCATCTCATTTGTCTGCTTAAGCAAGTATTTAAAGTTCGAATCTCGTCTTGTGTGTATAACAATCCATTAGTTAGCGACAGATCCTTAATAAATAGAGCATCAATATGTGGTGAATTAGTCCTCGACTTGCCGAGTTAGAAAATCTGTAGAAAAAATTGTATTTGTTTTTAAAATAAAATAATTTTTTATTAATAACAATACTTATGAACTTTTATCTTTGTTAAAATTTATTTGGGACAATTTTATTTGTTGGCATCATACTCATTCTTGAAGTCAAAACAATATGATCAACATTGTTACTTGTTAAAACTTCACATTTTATGAAATGATTTTTAAATTTTCAAATTCATAAATTTATATCATTACAAAAGTTATTATATTGATTAATATTTCTTGATAACATGGTGTACAGAAACACCATCGTTGAGTATTAGTTAGTGTAAAAAGAAACCAATAACAACTTTTGTTATTCAATATATAATTTATTCTATTGAAAAATAAATAATTTTCTAAACTTGTAAATACATTTTTTTCTAATTTCTTACACCATTTTATTTGACAATATTTACCATTAAAAAATAGCAAATGACCATCCTATCCTATAATATATATGATGTACAATGTAATTTCTTATCTTGAAATAAATTCTGGTTAGTGAGATAAAATTTAAAATATTTTTTTTTTTACTCAAATTTAAACTTAAATTTAGAATTGATTAATAATTCAATTTTTTTAATTTCAATGAAAAAATAAATTGGTTAAATGCAAAATATTTAACATTTAATAATTTTAATCATTTAAATTTTAATTACCAAAAATTGGGTTAAAAATTAATTATAAACTCAATAATCGATAATATTATATATATATATATATATATATATATATATATATATATATATATATATTAGTACGTAAATAATAATATCCAATGTATTGATTATTTTTTTTTGACAGAATTAATATATAATTTATTGAGAATTGATTTATTATCCAAAAATTTTTTTCATAAATTTTGTAATATGTGATAATAGTAATCTTATTTTTTATTATTATTTAAAAAATTCTTCATAATTTTTTAATTATGTAATTAACTTAATTAATAACCTTTATTATTATTTTTATACTAAAACAATATTAATTTATACTATTTACATATTTTTTACTACTAATAAATAAATAAGTATTTACACTATTATACTTATTGTCTTAGATGATGACTTAAGTTACTTATTTTGTATGTTAAATTTATTAAATATTAAGATGAAAAATTGTTCAATCGGAAGATATTGTCGATAAATAGAAGCACGTCTTGTTCATTAACATCTCTGAAATATTCCGCCATAGTTAGGGCAGTTAAACCAACTCTCATATGGGCTCCAGGTGGTTCATTCATTTGACCGTACACTAGAGCAACTTTTGATTCTCCAATAGTTTTTTCATTAATTACTCCGGATTCTTTCATTTCCATGTAAATATCATTTCCCTCATGAGTACGCTGCACGAGATTTTGAGTCTCGCGTGTCTACCATTTCACTACCAAGGCATCTTGAAAGTGAATCGTATTCCATGAATATGATATCTAGCTAGTGTTATGTATGGAATATATGACAAATGTGCAGTGTTAGAGTATTTTTATTGATCGGTCATGTCATATAGGTCCAAATCAGACATCCAATTAGTTCGATTTGAAAAGAGACGAGCGATATTTTAGTGGGAAAATTAACGCTTCAAATGGTACAAGAATCCTCGTATGCCCCGAAAGATAGATTATTACGAGCTATACTTGAAATTCAGGTAAATTATACAGATAGTCGTTACAGAAAAGAAAAAAAATTATATATCATATATAAATAATCCTTGTTATATATAGTGTCATGTATATATTAAGATTATCTATTTTAATTATGTGAATGATTATTGTTATTTTCACTTTTTCGTTACATTAGAAAATAATATTTAAAACTAAAAAAAGAGATAATTAATTTTTTAATTTGAATTAAAAAATATCTTGTAAATATATCCAACTTTTATATATACTAAGTGTTATAATATTAAATAGTATAATATTTGCTATAACAATGACTTAAAATATTAATCCAATATATATTTGGACTTAGTAAGACCGCAAGCAAGATCAACTAAAATTCATTATTAGGGTCGTCCCAAATCCGACTTAGGTTCATTACCTTAAAGGCCCAATGCAGATGAAGTCCACGTGTCCTCTCTTAAATCGGCTCAGATTGGATCTCCGTTGCTAGTTAGATATGGTAAAGAGTACTCAAGGGAGCATGAGAAGCCCCTTTCCATCCCTCACTCCTATTTAAAAAAAAATGCCCTCGTTCAAGTTCCTATTTAATTATCCCTTAGAGAACGCAGATCTTCTTTGGTATCTACGAATATTCTTTGAAAATTTTATAAAACAATTAACACAAAAAAACATAATATAATAATCATAAAATAATCAATTCAATATAATTCAACATAATTTATAACATATTCGTTATGAAAAATAACATTTCAAAAGGAGAAAACATAAAAATATATTCCAATATAATAACATAACATAATTTTTTGAAACGATATTGAGCAACGTAGTGACAAATTTGAGAGTCAGAGAAAGTAAGTTAGAGAGAGAGAGGATCGAGGCTGAGAATGAGTATGAAAGAAAAAGGAAAATTTCGAATTGGAGGTAGAAAGTAGGGTTACTAAATTCAAGAAATTGATTTATGTATATATAAGTTAGGATAAATTAATAATTTTATATTCGCGTATATTTAATAGGTTCCATGGGGCGGGTACTTATGTCCGTGTCCCCATTAGAGGTGGCAAACGGGAAAGCCCGTCATGTCTCGCCAAAAATCTGCTATCTGGTGGGTTAGCCCGCCCCGCCCCACCTAATAAGGCGGTCTTGAATTTCTCTCCTGTCCTGCCTAATGGTAGGCTGGCGGGCTCTCTCTTTTTTTATAAACCATTAAATAATAAACAATATATATAATTTCACAATAATTTCAATAAATTTATAATTTCTAAAAATATAAAAAATTATAATTTTTAAATTCACACATATTAAAGTCTTTATAATTATAAATATGTAATATACATAATTATAAACCAAATTTTTTGAAACAATATAATAAAATCAACATTATCCAAAGTAAAACAAATATTATCCAAAATATATAATTAAACATCTTTAAGTTTATAATCAATCAAACATAAAACATAATCCAAAATATAACTTAGAACATCTTCAATTATCATCTTCATCCTCTTGTAGATCAATAACATCATAGAAATTTGTAAAAAAAAATGGCCCTGACAAAATAAAAGCTTGGCCCAGCGAAAAAGTCTGCACACGCCTCGCCTCGCCAAAGCCCATAGATTAAGCGGTGGGGTAGGCGGAATTTTTAAGTTTGGCGGTCTCAAATTTCCATCCCAACTCGCCTTTTTTGGCGGGTTATGCGGGTCAGTCCGACGGATTTCAGCCTGTTTGCCATCCCTAGTCCCCATCCATTTTCGCATGACAGGTCGTGAGGATTTCACGAGTCCCCATCTAGCCCCAAAACACGAGTAATCCCTACAAATACCCATTTTGGTTGTTTTTGTGATCATCCCTATTACTAGCATTCATTGGTTCGTAACGTGGAGCTATTCTAGCCACTCAATAAATTCTCAGATAATCAAAGTTTAGGTTATATCATTTTTATAAAGTCACATATATCCTTGTTATAACAATATTAATAGAAGATAAATGGATAAACACTAAGCTATTATTTGGATATAAGATGGAAAATAAGAGGAAAGAAAATGGAAAGAAAGAAAATGAGAGGAAAGAAAATGAAAAGAAAATTATATTTTTGTGTGTGTTGTTTAGATGAAGAAGAAATGAATGGAAAGAAAATAGAAAAAAAAATCTTTTACTTATATGGAAGAAAAAGTAAGAAGAGAAAAAATTATAATAGAGTAAAATTATATTAATGTTTTTATATATTATATATAAATTATAATTCAGATGGTAATTCTGTATTTTTACCCATGTTTACATTTCTGCATCAGTTTTTTTCGCAACTTTGAAGAGAAAAAATTTACATGAGCTCCATATACATTTTTATGTTTTTCATTTAATTTCTTTGTTGATCCAAATAATAAAAAATTAATTTTTTTCATCCATTTTTTTCTCCAGCATTTTATTTTCTTACAAATTCTTTTAATCCGAACAATGCATAAATAAGTCATATTTTTTTATATACATAACAATAACTAATATCATATATTAAGTTAATTTATGTTGAAAAACCAAAGCCACCCCAAAATTACCTTAATCACCCAAATTCAAAAACGTTACCTAGTTGTCTCCATTTACATTTCTATATAAATTGAATTTAATGAATTCGAATTAGGGTAATAAGTAGTAAATCGAATTTATAGGATTCGAATTACTTGACATTGTGATTCAAAAGTAAATTGAATTCAAAGAATTCGAATTATGTCATTCCCTACTAAATCGAATCTATAAATTTTGATTTATATGGTCCGTGCTAAATCGAAGCAATAAGGTTCGATTTATACTCACTTAATAGCAATTCAGCTCATTGTAAATCGACCTCCTTCATACGATTTAGTAGCATAGATAGCATCCAAGTAATTTGAATCTTATAGATTCGATTTACTACGGAAACACATAATTCGAACTTCATAAATTTGATTTATATAGTTATGTAAATTGAGACATGCACGTAGCCTTTTTTACTTTGGGGGATATACGTAAAATTGGTTTGCAAGTGGTTTATAAAGGTAATTTATCCCACATATTATAACTTGTGAAATCATAATATTTTGAGAAGTAATGTATATACAACTTAAATGTTGATAAATATAAAAAATTTTAGAAAAAAGATAAAAATATAAAAAAATTACATGTTGATCCATAAGATTTTTTTTAATTTTTTTTCATAATCTATGATTAATAACTTTAAAATTATATATATTATTTATTTTATATATATATTTTTTATTTTATAAAGACTTATACTTTTGTTATTGGCGATATTAGTGGTTATAGAGAGATTTTTACCTTTTAATAAATTATAGAGAAATTAAAAATAAAATTTGTTGCTATTTTTTCGACAATTCATTTAGTTTTTAGTTTAAATTAAAATTAAATTATATATTCAATTTATATTTATTTGTTTATCCTAATGATTGTATATAATAGATAATATATTTGAGCATGTTTTGAAAGAAACTATCGAATTTTATATAATTAAAAGTTATCTATAAAATTAAAACTAAGATGAAGTAAAATACAATAAACATACGAGGAGTGAAAGTAAAATAAATAATTAAAAATAAGGTAATAAAATAATTAAAAAAGTAAAAAAAAGACAGAAAACAATGTATATACAACAACAACAAAGCCTTGTCCCACTAAGTGGGGTCGGCTACATGAATCAAACGACGCCATTGTGCTCTGTCATGTATCATGTCTACAGAGAGACCGTTTACATGTAGATCTCGTTTGACCACATCATGGATGGTCTTCTTAGGTCTTCCTCTGCCTTTCGCCCTTTGTCCATCTTCCATCTCATCCACCCTCCTGACTGGAAGTTCTATCGGTCTTCTTCTCACATGTCCAAACCACCTGAGACGCGATTCAACCATATTTTCCATAATGGTGCTACTTCAACTCTCTCCCTTATATCTTCATTCCTTATTTTATCCAATCGCGTATGACCACTCATCCATCTCAACATCTTCATCTCTGCCACACTCAACTTATGTTCGTGCTCCCCTTTAGCCGCCCAACACTCCATACCATACAGTATAGCCGGTCTTATAGCGGTGCGATAGAATTTACCTTTAAGTTTTAAAGACACTTTTTTGTCGCATATAAAACCAGATGCACTCCGCCATTTTGACCAACCTACTTGGATCCTATGATTTACATCTTGTTTAATCTCTCCATTATCCTGTATGATGCACCCAAGATACTTAAAACTTTTAACTTTTCGTAGGATTTCTCTCCAATCTTCACCTCTATATTGGGGTTTTCCCTTTTCAGACTGAACTTACATTCCATATATTTCGTCTTACTACGGCTTATGCACAGACCATACACTTCTAAAGCTTCTCTCCATAACTCCAACTTCTTATTTAGGTCTTCCCTTGACTCTCCCATAAGAACGATATCTTCGGCAAAAAGCATGCACCATGGCACAGGCTCTTGGATGTGCTCTGTGAGTACTTTCAAGACTAATGTGAAAAGGTATGGACTTAAGGATGATCCCTGGTGTAATCCTATACCAATAGGGAATTCCCCTGTCACACCACCTTGAGTCTTCACACTAGTTGTAGCCCCATCATACATGTCTTTAATTGCCCGAATATATGCGATCATTACTCTCCTCTTTTCTAAAACCTTCCATAAGACCTCCCTTGGTACCCTATCATACGCTTTTTCCAAATCAATAAACACCATATGTAGATCCCTTTTATTACTACGATACCTCTCCATCATCCTTCTTAATAGGTATATCGCTTCAGTAGTAGATCTTCCTGGCATAAATCCAAATTGGTTCTCTGTTACTTGTGTCTCTTTTCTCAACCTCCGTTCTATCACCCTTTCCCATAATTTTATAGTATGACTCATAAGCTTAATCCTTCTATAGTTTCCGCAACTTTGCATATCCCCCTTATTCTTGTAGATAGGTACCAAGGTGCTCTTTCTCCACTCATCAGGCATCTTCTTTGACCTTAAAATCTCATTAAAAAGCTTAGTTAACCAGTTGATGCCTTTTTCTCCAAGACCCTTCCAAACCTCAATCGGGATATTATCAGATCCTACTGCCCTGCCATTTTTCATCTGCTTTAGAGCCTCTTTTACCTCGAAGTCTCGAATCCTTCGATAGTAGTCAAAGTTTTGATCTTCTTCCCTTGTGCATAATCGACCAAGGCTCGGAAGAGTCTTCTGTCCCTCATTAAATAACTCGTAGAAGTAGCTCTTCCACCTTTCATTAATCTTCTCCTCTTGAGCCACACCTCTCCATCCTTATCTTTTATGCACTTAACCTGATCCAAATCTCTCGTTCTTCTTTCCCGGCTCTTTGCGATTCTATATATACCTTTTTCTCCTTCTTTCGTGCCCAAAGACTGGTAGAGACCCTCATATGCTCTTGTTCTTGCTTCACTTATAGCCACTTTTGTCTCTTTCTTAGCCGCCTTATATTTTTCCCAGTTATCTGCATTGCAGCATAAAGACCACTCTTTAAAGCATTCCCTTTTTATCTTTATCTTTTCTTGTATACTCGCATTCCACCACCAGGACTCATTGTCTCTTGGTCCTATTCCTTTAGATTCACCAAAATTTTCTTTTGCTGCTCTTCTAATAACTTCTGCCATCTCCCTCCACATCTCTTCCGCGCTTCCATTCCCATCCCACTTTGCCTCTTCTCCTACCCGTCTTAGGAAGCTTCTTTGTTCCTCACCTTTCATCCGCCACCACCTCGTCCTTGGGTTCTTCGTATGATGTCTTTTCCTCAATTTTTGCTCAACGCAAAAATCTATGACGAGCACCCTATGTTGTGTTGTCAAACTCTCTCCCGGGATAATTTTACAGTTAATGCAAAATTTCTGGTCAACTCTCCTCAACAAGAAGAAGTCGATTTGAGAGCTTGTCATGCCACTCTTAAAGGTTATAAGATGTTCGTCTCTCTTTTTAAAACATGTATCTGCGATGAGAAGATCAAAGATTGAAGAAAAGTCCAAAATAGTTTTACCCTCGGCATTGATCATCCCGAAACCATGGCCTCTGTGAATACTCCCATATCGAGTCACTTCTCTCCCAACAATGTATATAGTTCATAAAAATACATTGTAAAAAATTAGTATAATCAATAAATATAAAAGATGAAAGACAAAAATTAAGATATATTTTTGTTAAAAAGTTCAAGAAACACATTGTGAAGAAGAACTTATTAATCAAGTTTTATGAAAATATTATAAAAAATTTAAAATATTAATAAATAAAATAGTAACTTTTTTAAGAACTATTAACAAAATACATAAAACACATTCTGATTCCTAGATATAGAAAACAATAAGAGAATAATTCAAATTAAATTCATTTATTTTATTTTTTATTAAATTCATAAGTCTTGTTATTATTTATAATTAGAAAATAGGTATAAATAAATTTATTTTCTTAATGAATGTTAATTTTGTAGGTCGAACCGGTAGGTCTTGTTAAATTCATAAGTCTTGTTAATTTATTTTATTTTCTTAATGAATGTGAACCGGTATGTCGAATCGAATCGTGACCCGGCCGGTTTTTGAAAATTTCCAAAAACGCTGCGTTTTGGCCTTCTGAAAGGAACCCTAGTCTTCACCAGTTCACCCAGACACCCACAGACCCACTCTCGAGCCTGCAGCCCTCCACTCTCACCTCTCGCTCTCAGTTCCCACGTCTCCAGTCTCTACCTTGAGCTTCCGGCCCAACCTCCGTCCAGCCACCGCCGCCGTCGCAAGTTCCGTGGAAGTCACTCACCGTTGCAAATTCCTTTCAGCCTGCTTTTCGTTCGCGAAGCCAACCACTGCTTGCCTCTTGCCAGCCACTGTCCCTGTCGCCGCCAGCTCTGCATTCTTCTCTGTCTTCCGCTAACCCTAGGTATAAATCTAATTTGTTGATTTTGAATCAATGAACCCTAACTCCTTCACTCCTCGTCTACTCAATGTTTTGAAAACCGGACCGGACCAGCCAGTCAAACCGATTAAATCGGGAACCGGCAAAGAAAACGGTCCAATCCAATGTGCAAAACCGCAAAATAAAAAACCACTCAAGAACCGCTGAACTAGCCGGTTACCGGCAGGTCGGACCGGAACCCGGCCGGTTGACAGAAAAACAACCTCGTTTCCTTCCTTGAAAGGGAAAAAGTTGCAGGCGTTATCCCCCATTCCCCCTTCTCCAACTCCTTCCTTCAGCAAACCCTAGCCTCCACCAAAGAAAGCAAACCCAAGCCTCCACCCATAGTTGTCGCCGTCTGTCGGAGTAAGAGACTGCCGCCGCCGTCCATCGCACTCAAGAACTTCCGTCTTCGTGCTCTCGGGCCTCTCGCTGTATCCTCCACGTCGGGTGCTCGCATCTCGCCGTTCTTCTCTGTGCTCGGCTGCTCGCGCCTCCCTCTACCAGTGAGTGCTCGAGCTGTGCGTGTTGGTTGCTGCTCGTCGTCCGTGGTTGTCTCTGCTCGATTCTGCCTCCCAGTCTCACTCAAGTCTCGTCTCAGTCACTGGCATCTCGTGGTTCGTCTGTCTCGTCGCCGGCAGCAGAAGCAACTCGTGGGGTTGGCTCTTGCTTCATCGCCTTCCGTGGGGTGGTCGCCGACTCGCCGTCGACCGTTGGTGAGTCCCTGCACCATCGCTTCCCTGTTCTCTCTTTTTAGATTTCCCTTCTCCCTGTATTTTTGCATGCTGAATTGCTAATCAAATTTGCCTTGTTGCTAATCTAAATGTTGCTGTAAATCGGGACTTTACTTGATTTGTTAAATTTGTTGCTGTAACTTGAATTTGTTGCTTCCCAGTCACAGAATCAGAACAGAATACTCAGTCAGTGCTTGGTTGATTGGTTTTGCTCACTGATTGTATTTGATGATAAATTTTAAATTGATAACTTTTAAATTTTAAATTTGCACTGTTTGTTACTGATTCACTGTTCCTTCAGTACTTTTTGTTGTTGTTAATCATTGTGATGAGCTTTATTAAAATTGGGTTGAAAACTGTTGAATCTTTTTTCATTTTTCATTGTTTTTAACTTCTGTTCTTATTAAAAAATTTGCAATTGGTGATCTTTTGATTTATTATATGCTTCATGTTTTTAATTTCACTCTGCTTCTAGGCTTTGAAATCAGTTTATGATAACTGTGATGCAATTATTTAGTTGGATAACTGATGTAATTATTGAGTTCAACAGATTGAGTTTTTGATTTGCAAGGTGATTTTTGGTTGATTTTTTATTTAATTTGGTAATGGTGTTTATGATTGGGGTTATCTGGTTTTCATTCTTTTTGAATTTGGTAATAGTGTGATTACTTGTTACTGTTCGTAATGTTTGTTGCTGAATGATGATTGTTCTTTCTTGCCTCTGTTTAGTAATGTTTATTGAAATTTTGTACTTTTTCAATGCATATTTGTATGTGTTATTATTCCTCCTACTTCAAACTGCTTATGCTGCTTCTCACTATTTCTGGTGTGTAACTTGTATACTTCTGCATTATTCTCTTTTGATTCCACACAAAGTTGATGAAAAAAACTGATTTTGTTATATGGGATAATCTTATTCTGTTTCTGTCTATGTTTTCTTGCTAATGGAACATTCTAGTCTAGTTGTTTAGTGATCAAAATGTTATTCCTTCTTAGCTTCATGGAATGAAAGAGAAACTACATTGCATCCTCAGAGGAATCAAAAACCATTAATTAATTTATATATTATTCATTTTAGTTTTATGATTCTATCAATTTGGTTGTGTACTTATTCTTCTTATTCAGCATAGGAATTTAAGCATTTTATTTTTCTGATATTTCAAAACTGTGTTTTTCTCAGAGACATTTATAGTTTTATACAGACAAGTGGTTCTGATTTTTGGAATCAACTATGGACAAATAGCCAACAATCTTCCCTCTCCATCATGCGTTACTGTTCTAAAACGATTTTTTCAGTTGAACCATCGGTTGGACTAGTTAGACCAATAAATCAGTGAACCAATTATTAAAGCGGTTTGATGATCGGTCCGATTTTCAGAACCTTGCGTCTACTCCAGTTTTCACTCTCGAGTCCAGCCCTAGCCTCCAGAACCAGAACGCGCTAGCCTCTCTCTGTCTCTTGCACTCAGTCCAGAGCTCCTGGTCCTCCCTCACTTGCGTCCAGCCACCGCCTGCTACCGCCGCCGTCGAAACTTCCAGCTTCGAAGAGGCACCGCCTGCTCCCTCACTTCCCCTCCATCGCGCAGCCACCGTGCGAACGTGGAAGCCTCCGTCGCGCAGCCACTGTGCCGTCGGCGCCATCTCTGTTCCACTGCCCGGTTGAAGGCCGTTCGAGCTGTCTTCTTCAGTATCGCTGCTGTGCTTGGTCTTCGTCGAGCTTGATTTGTCGTGGCGTCGTTGCTGCTGTGCTTCTGCTGACAGTCCTCCGCATACTCCTCCTTTCGTCGGTGGCTGAGTTGCTTTCTGCTGACTCCCTTCCTCCGCCGCAATCACTGCTTCTTCCCCATGTTCCAGGTGAGCTTTTAAGATTCCAAATTTGTGCAATATGTTCTGTGTATGTTGGGGTTATTATGATTTTTTATTTGTTCTTACAAGTTATATTTGTGTAAGCTGTTCTTATAATTTTTTAAGGATTCCAAATTTGTGCAATATGTTCTGGGTATGTTAGGGTTATAAGATTTTTTATCTGTTATGATTTTTTATCATTTGAAATCTGTTCTCATGATCTTTTTATCTACCTTTGATTTTTTTTCCTTTTTTATTTCTCTTGATTGTATTTATATTAGTGTTATCTTTTCTTTTTCTGTTAAATGTGCAATCTGTTCTCCTAAGGAAATGATGATTTATGAATGGGGCTTTTTAAGTTTGTTAAAGAAAATTAGGGGGAGTTAAAGAGTGTGTATTGTTGTGTTGAGTTATAAGGAATACAGTTTTGCTTTATAGAAAACAGAAAAAGGGGGGCTTGTATATATTGTTAGAACAAAACATGTCTAAATACTGTTTTCATGGATATTATGCTATTGTTAAATTTGATGCTTCTGGTGTATGTATGCTACGGACTCAATCAAATAAGCAGTGGTCCATCCCTATTTAACAATTTTATGTATCTCAAATTGACTTGCGCTTGAATGAAAGCATTTAAAAATACAATATGAAAGTATATATTTTGCTAATTGAGCTTTTATTTGTTCAATATGAAAGCATGAGTTTTTTATCTGTATGATTGAGTCTTCTCTAATGCATTGTACTGAATTTATTTATTGAAGTTTGCTGAGTTATATTTTGTGTTTAGTAACCATGATTGCAGAAGAAATTTCAAATTTAATATTGGACAAACAAATCAGACACTATACTCTTAATTACCTCGTTAATGGTGGGCCTAAGAAAAATGTGAAAATACACATTTTTGATGCCGTCATCAGCTCTTCAAATCTTAAAACAACATGCAAGGCGGTTAGAGTTCCCAACAACGATGACGATCTAATGGGATGCATGCAGGAACGTTTTAAATTGGCATCCAGAAGTTTGGAGAGATATATTCTCCCTCCCATTCAGGGCTTAAGATCAACAGTTTAGATATTTCTGTTACCAGAATTATGACAACAATATTCACAATTTACATGACAGAAGGGATTACGGCGGACTTAAAAAGGCTTCGCGGGGTTTTGTAGTAGGACTGATGAAACTTCATGAATCAAGACAGACCCATGGTAATATAACCGATTTCAACCTAGTAACAAGGAACGGTGAGGGGTATTTGGGCGGAAGCATCAGATCAACTCTTTCAAAAACCGTTATCAGAGGTGAACGGGGTTCAGTGGTGGTCCGTAGTCCTTACACGGAAGATATACTTAATCTTGCAGGAGTGCTCGCCAGTTGCTTGGACCATAACTTTCTTCTTGAACTTAAATTGTTTACCGATTATTTGAACTACCACCAAACATTGTAAGTTTGTTCGATCTTGTTCGGTCTGTTTTTTCTTTTAAAAAATTTGATGTGGGTGCTTTAATATGTCTAGTGTAACTACTAGGTATCTTATATAACTTTTGACAAATGCTTTTACTAGTTCTTCGCTGAAGCAATGTTTCACTAACTTTGTTTTATCATTGAAGGATAAGATGAATACATACGACTATGTTTCCGTTATGCTTCTTTTTTCTTTAATAATTTCAGGGATTCTATATCACACCACCCATATCTATCAAGTCCAATTGGTATCCGCGAGTTTTATGTTGCGGTGCAACAAGATTTTGGTTCTTTGGACAATTCCAATTTGAGTGTTGAGTTCCAGTTGGCTAAAGCCAGGACCGGTTATCATCCAAAACGTCGTTGGCGTCGTGAAGTACGACGGTTGAAGGACCAAATTCTGATTGATGTTCTTGACTTTAAAGGATCAAAGTATACGGACTCCGATGCAGCTAGGGTTAAGTTTTGCAGGAATGTCTGGGTGCATGGAGCCAAAGACCCTCAGGTTGGATCTTTTAATTCTTTTATTGTTGGTTTTTTTTATATATATTTTCCTTTTTTAAATTAAATTTTATTTTAACAACATTTGTATGATTTTCCATGATACCAGAGTAGTACCAAGGAACATTGTGATCTTATAAACAAGGTGCTCGAGGGTCTGTGGCCTGGATTTTCATGTCTCGTGTATGAGGTGGCATGTCAAGGAAAGCTCAGGAGAATATTTTAGTCGATTTAATTTCATTGCCTGTTTGGACAGTTTTTTACCTTGTAGAGCATTTTCAGAATTTGCCGTATAACTTGACAAGGTCCTTTATAAGAACATTTGAAACACTGGAAATTATATTTGTAACTATTATTTTAGTGCTTTTGGTCTTTAATGATAGTAGTGAAGGTCTAAATGGCGCTATATCAAGAATTATGCATGCTCCGTTAGAAGAATTATAATTAGCATTAATTAGTATCTCAACTGATGGAAGTTTCAAAGGAATTTTTAGTTTTAGTTTATAATTAGTATTTTAAGAAGTGAAAGGAGTTACAATAACTTTTAATTTTATCGCATACTAAGTTTTATTTAGAATTGCAGTTGAAGCAATTAAATAAAATATTTTATGATTAGTTTAGTAGATTAATAGTTAAATTAGTTTCTAGAAGATAATATATTATTCAAATTTATTTCTGAACGACTTTTTTAATTAAATTAATTTTTTAAAAATTATGAATTAATCATATTTGTCTTCCAATCATTCCATTAACAATTTTTTTAAAGATTGATGTAAAACATTAATTGATAAGATATATAATACATGATATGTCTATTTTTTTCAATTATAAAAATTTTATTCTCAATATGATTTAGTGACTAAATTGATAGATTTTCGTAAACATATTTAGTCAATGTCTAATTGAACATGTTATGTATCATATAAGCTATCAGATAACATTTTACATTATCAATTGTTGACGAAAATTGTAAATGGAATAACTGAAGGACATGATTGATTCGTAATCTTTGAAGATCAATTTAATTGAAAAAATCTTTTAGAGATAAATTTAAAGAATGTCTTATCTTTTAAGAACTAATTTGACTATTAACCCTTAGTTTAATATATCTTAAATATAATTCAATATTTCTAAAGCATATGTATTTATTATTGTGTAGTATAAAATTGTCATAAAAGAATTGTGACAAAAGATGTGTGCATGTGGGAAAATAATTATATCTTTTTTTAGCATATATATGAAAACAAATTTGTTGGTCTATATGGGATGAAAAACAATTTTTACAATAGAAAAAAAGTGGATCCTAAGAACTTGAGAACATAAACTGATATGCATAATTTTTGCGGCATTTTGTGTGATTCAAAGTGCAGTTGGAATTAAAAAACAATGATTATTACATCAATATGGTGAGTATAAAATAAAAAAAAGGTTAATACATGTTATTGAAATTTTATGAGAATAGAATTTAAGGTTCTCAAGAAATAAATTTAACTACAATTTTGTCTTAAACTGTGAAAGAGTACACAAAAATAGTCATTTGATCAAAATTAAAAATTTTTAATTGATGGGTTTATAGTTGACCACTGAACAATGCTTATTTTTTTTTTTATTTAAGATAATAATGAAGTCGTAATAAACTCTCATATCCATATATTATGAATTGAAACCTGTCATGAGGTATCCATACTGAAGAATGTGTTTTCTGGGAACGAAAATGGTTGAAAAGGAAAAAATATTTTGATTTTTTGTTAAAGAATAAATGTACAATGTATATTACTTAACTTGCAAACTAATATTGAATATGTATATAAAAATTTATTTATGTTTTTGACATGGAAAAAAATAGTCTAGCACATATAAACAAGATAACATAATTGATATACATACATTGGATCATATGAGCAGCCCGCGCGAAGCGCGAGAATACCCTAGTAGAGCCAAGGAGAGAATTGTTGAACACAACACTTCTCATTCATTGGGAATAAACTCGTCATTTTTTCAGAATAAATACTTGTCAAACATATAGCTATAATACTTATCATGTAAAGTATTATCTACTGTTCTACTATTATATATAGAGAGATATACTGATCTGCGGTTTGGTTGTGAAAATTACAATTGTAAACCGAACTAAACCGCATAAAAACCGATCCAACATCTAAAAATCATCCAAAATTGAGTGGTTTATTTTTATTTTCGGTTTGAATTGGTTCGGATTTGCGATTTTTTAGACTAATTTGAATCTGAACACCTCTATGAATCACTGAGCCAAGTTCGAGTGATTCGAACTATGGCCCAGTCTTGATTTAGTTACTCTCCCAGGTTTCGTTTTCTTTTTTCAGATCAGTCCCGGACCACTTCTGGTCCGGGCAAACGTGCCTCAAAATGCTTCGGACAGGGCCGGGTCCTCGGACCGGACCGGACCATGTACACCCTCAGAAGAAAAGAACGAAGCAATTTGGAGAAGGGTGGGGGGCACAAGGCAGGCACACGCATTCTATTTTTTTTTTTAAAAGTGAAACGTCGTCATTCTATGCAAACCGGCCGATTTTCGATCCGGTCTGACTGGCCAATCTTTTGGCCATTCAACAATTTGTGTCCGATTTTTAAATAAACGATTTTGCATTAAAAATCGAATCATAAAAATTTTCGGTTTACAGTTGGACCGATCTGACCGATCCAGTTTTTAGAATTATAAACTTGGACATATTTTGTTATAGATTTCATCTCTCCAAAGAAAGAGCTGAAGCTAGTTGGTGGGACAAATTCAAGCATCCTAACAAGAGCTTTGGAACAAGAATGTCTAACTTCTTCAACTTGTTCATATATGATTTATTTTACTATAAAAAATGCTATAATTATCTATTTTTTATTGGCAATCAAGATCTCAAACTTTAGTAATACTTATTTCATTTTTAATAGAGCAATGCTAGGGAACCAAAAGGGTATTAGCCAAAAATCAGCCAAAATACTTTTGGTGAATTCAAAATATCTACGAGTTAATAAATATGGATGTTTCTTTTGCTAAGTATCAGAATGTTTTTTTTCATACTAAATAGATGTTCTTTTATATATTTTTTGAATTTTTTTTGTATTGAAAATGTGAATGTCTATATTTTTTTAAGAATTTCATATTTTTTTATTCTTTAAGAATTTCATATTTTTTTAAGTTTTATAGATATTTAATTATTTTTACTAAAATATAATTAGATGTTTCTTTTGTTAAGTATTAGGATGTTTTTTTTTCATATTAAATGAATATTTTTTTTTTATTTCTGTAATTATGTAATTTGCCGTCTCTTTAATCATCAAAACGGCACCTAATATCCCAAAATGCAAAGAGTAACATCGTGACAATGCTGCTACCGTGTCTTGTTTCGGTGAACCATTGTCCTTTGATGGAGAATTTAAACCCTCATTCATCACCACCATCTTCTTTTCAGTCAACTCTCTGACATATTCCTTTTTATTTGTATTCCTCACAGTTTTTCTTATTGGCTTTGAACTTGAAGAAGAAGAAAAGATGTATCACTCATCACTAGAATTACATACCACAAAACACACGTACAAAGTGTCGCCACCGATCTATCAAACACCGTCAAGAACACCAAAATCAATATCATAATGACGATGGGGACAAAATCATTCTTTGGAAAAAGAAATAAAACTACAGTGATGCATTTAATTAAGGGAAATACTAGTTTACAACATGTTTAGTGAAAAAATTACGAGTTAACTAGTGTTGTCTTAAATGTACAGAAAAATATTATTATTTTTTTAAGTCTTGAGATAAATTGATCTAGTTATTGTTAAAAGTAATAACTAATTCTCTCTTATTGAGAGAACTTCCATTGAGGTAAAAATATTAGCAATGACATGTTTTTGTATTCGATGTGAGATTCTGTACTGGAAGCCTCCGGTACGGGTTAAGAGATGGATCGAAAACTTGCGAGTCGAGACAGATGCGGGTCATCAGGCTGGAGCAATGGGGGTGGTATCTGTAAAGATATTCCGACACTCAAGTTAGAATGGATCTGAGAGGTATAAGGTATGTGAAGTGAATGACATACTTGAGGGGGTTTGGGACTCTCCTTTATATAGGTAATGGTGATTATCTTTATCTTATCTTATTCAGTTAAGATAAAAGGGGAGTATTTGAATTTGACTGTTGGTTTGGGACTCTAATGGATCGATTCTGAGCCTTCTAAAAGATTGAAGCAGGTTGGACCTGAGTACCCGGATTCAGAGATTGTTTCTTGGTGCCGATCCGTAACAGATTCGAATTTTCATCGGGATAATTTATTTACTAATTTAGTGAGCTTATTATTATTATTTTTTTGGTCATACAACTCACCTACTCACATTCTAACACTACTTAAGTTGAAGGGTTCATCTAGTGTTTTCACTGAGACTAGAACTCGGTGTAGTTTTTAACGAGGCACAACATATGTTACTAGTACATGCCTCCAACCATTCACCACGGCACCAGATCTTTTTTTTGTGTGATTGAATTAGGTCAAAGAACAAAAAAGGACGATGGAGAGAACCTACAGCTTTTTTTGGTATTAATTCAGAATCTCTTTTGTGGTTTTCGTATTGCTAAAAATTCAGAATCTATTGTGTAGAGCCCAATCGTTTAATAGACTGGGAGTTTGTGGGCTTTAGGAAAGCCCAACATCTTATCCAAGGAAATAATTTTGTTACCCGAAAACTTCTGCCCCGAAAACTGAAGCTCCAAGAAAGGCTATCTTTTGTCCAACAAAAACCGGAGGGGCTGAAATTTGCAATGTTCTGAAATCGGTTCGGACTGGTCGGTCAAACCGATCGAACCATGAACCGAACGCAAAGACGATTCGAATAATCTACAAAACCGCGAAATATAAAAACCAAAGTTGAACCGATGAACCGGTCGGTCGAACCAAACCGTGACCCGGCCAAATTTTGAGCTGGGCAGCAAAACGTTGCCGTTTACACCACTGAAGCCCTAAATCTAATGTTTCAAAAACGGACCGGACCAGCCGGTTGAACCGGTTGAATCGGGGACCGGTGTGTAAAACGGTCCGGTCCACCCCTTAAAACCGTTTATACAAAAACCGTTCAGAAACTGATGAACCGGACGGTAATCGGCTGGTTGGATCGGACCGGAAACCGACCGATCTGCATAAAACAACGTCGTTTTCCCTTTCTCTTAAAAAACAAACAAAAAAACAAAAAAGTTAAACCCAAACCCCCCCCCCCCCCCCCAACACACACCAAACACCCCTTCCTTCGAACATCGAAGCAGCTAGCCCTAAGGTTCCCCAGACGGCCAGACGCAAAACCCTACTTCGTCGCCGGAACCACCGCCGCCGTCCGTGGTTGTCTGCGTCTTCGCGGCCTCCTCCTTCCCCTGTCCCAAAGGCATACGGCCAGAGCTTCTCTTCTAGCTCGGCGCGTCATCCATTCCGCCGGTGAAGTTGCTGTTCGAGGCTTCCAGCTGCTGCGCCGTCGTCTCGCCGTTGACGTCCTGCTGTGGTGGAAGGTTAGTGGCACTGTGATTTCTGTTGAATACTTTGGATTATTGAATTTGAATGTCTCTGAAGTTTGAAGTAGTGATTTGTGATTTTGAATGTCTCTGATTACTTGATTATTTATTTGTGTTTTGAATATGAAATTTGTGATAAATGATAACTGATTTGTTCTGCTGCTGTTGCCATTTTTTTCTCAGTAAACTCATAAGCATTGAACTGTGCTGTTTTCCCTCAAATTAATTTTGGTTCATGTGATTTAATTGGTGTTTAGGGTACAAAGTGAAAAGCTATTTTTAATTGGATTTGCAAGGTGATTTTTGGTTGATTTTTTATTTAATTTGGTAATAGTGTTTATGATTGGGTTTATCTGGTTTTCATTCTTTTTGAATTTGGTAATAGTGTGATTATTTGTTGCTGTTTTGTAATGTTTGTTGCTGAATGATGGTTGTTCGTTCTTGCCTCTGTTTAGTAATATTTATTGAAATTTTGTACATTTTCATTGCTACACTCTTCAACTATGGATTGTATTATATGCTGCTAGATTTGAACTCATCAAAGTTTCCTGAATTTAAGTTCTCCTTTGGAGACACATATTCAATTACCAGTGAAATGATAAACAATCCTGCATCACTTGGTAAACATGCATCTGCCTCTAGCTAATTCAATATAAATAGTGAATTTATTTATTTTTTCAATTCTTTACAAATTATTAAAGGGGGAATTGGAATACAATTAATAATGTCGGTACAAAGTTTTGGGCTGACAAAATTACCTTTGTTTCAAGGGTTTTAACTTTTATGTATCACGGAATTTGCTAAGATTATTATTATAATGGAAATTGTTAAAGTTTCAAAGGGTCATTCACAATTCCTCTGTGCTTGCAGCCTCTTAGCAACTTATGCCATAGTTAAGCATTACTTGCCTAGTCCAGTATGTATGCTCTTTGGTTCCCTAGAGCAAACATTGTGTGAATTCATGAATATTATAATGTTTCTTGGAGACATCTCATGTTAACAACAGAGACAAAAATTCACCTCACTGCACTATATAATCATGCATCCAAGCTCATATCTATTTCCAGTTAGTTTGTAGTTGTGTACTATAAGTGATTTGTACATATCATCGTAAAAAAATAACTGGTTACAATTGTTTATTGAAAATGTGCAAATTTAAGTCATGAAAGTTGTTTGTATAATGTGAGATCTCAATGAATAAGTAGCTTTGCATTGTATTCAATGATTATTTGAACCTTCAGTGTTGTCTTCTTATCTATTTTTATGCTATTAATTCATCTCTACATGTTGCTTGACATATTCTAAAATCGATCAAAAGGCACCGTTGTATCATGTCTTACCTATTGTCAAGTATTAATATATTTTGTAATATTAATGTATTTTTGTGATTAATTCCCTATTGTAAATTAAGGAGATGGATTCACCATTAGTATTACAAGGTTTGTTCAATTTGTTTGATCTTTTTTAATTCTTTACATTAGGAAAGAGATGAAAGAGATATTGTTGACTGAATGACAGTGTTGTTATGAGACAAAAAGTGGGTTGAGTTATAGTTTAGGATGTTTATTTATAATTTATTTATTATTTTATTCTAAAACGGTTTTTTCGGTTGAACTACGGTTGAACCGGTTGGACCAGTAAACCAGTGAACCAGTGACTAGAGCGGTTTAATGACCGGTCCGGTTCTCAGAACCTTGCCTAAATCAATGATCTGAAATTCTGAATCGCTAATTGGCTTCAGCTTCAGCCCTTCACAATTCTCATCGAGCAGTCTCACACGGCCATCACATCCTCACACGGCCACACGGGTTCGGCGTCGCCCAGTCACCTCCGTCGCCCAGTCACCTCCGTGGAGCAGTAACCTCGGTCGCGCAGTCACCTCGGTCTCGCAGTCACCTCCTTCAACCAGTGACCTCCGTCGCGCAGCAGCCGTCGTTCGTTGGGACAGCCACCTCCATCACGCAGCAGCCGTCGTCCCTTGAAGGTGCTCCACCACTGCTTGGTTCACCCGGCGTCGCCGTCTCCCAAGTCCCACTCTCCCTATTGCAGGTTCTGTACTTGAAGCCTTGAAGGTGCCTTCGAGCTTCTAGAGTTCCAGGTAATTGTTTTTTTAGTTATGAACTTATGATTGTTTGATTGAATCATTGAATAACTGTTGCTTGATGAACCCTGATTCTGTGAACTATGATACTGTGAACTGAACTCTGTTCGTTGAGTAGCTCTGGAACTCTGATACTGTGAACTGAACCCTGTTCGTTGAGTAGCTCTGGAACTCTGATACTGTGAACTGAACTCTGTTCGTTGAGTAACTCTGATATTTCATATTTGTGACATGATGAACTGCTAAACTGTGAATTCTTTGATTGAGTAGCTCTTTGATTTTGGTTTGTTAAACTGCTAAACTGTGAACTCTTTAATTTTGAATTGTTAAACTGCTAAACTGTGAACTGGTTCTTTAGATTATTGGGTTGCTGTGTTTTCTTTTTTAATTGTTAATTTGTTGATTTTTTAAATTGTTATTGTGATTCTTGGGATATAGATTGCTTTTGTTTTTTGTTATTAGGTTGTTGGTTTTTTTATTCCAATCTTGCTCTTGTTAATTCATTAAATTATTGCTATTGTGATTTTGTTGTTGAGATTGTTCTTGCTAGTGAGTAGTATTAATTTGGATTTGTTGAAATTTGTTAGACTATAACTATATTTGGTGTGTTTATAATAGAGGAATAGAGAAAGGGGCAGCTAGCATTGTTTCATTGATTGTTGTTTCAATTCTGTCTCTTCTCTCCTGCAAGAAGCTCACCCTCTCACTAATTCAATCTTCCTTCTTAATTGTTGTGAATTTGCTTGTTTTATTGATGGTTGAATTATTCACTCTATACCTTATACTTCCCCTAATTCAATATAATTGTTGAGTTTGCCTGCATGTATATGATATCAGTTTATTTATATTTATTATTTTATTATAAAACGGTTTTTTCGGTTCAACCACGGTCGAACCGGTTGAACCTATAAACCAATAAACCAGTAGCTAGAACGGTTTGATGACCGGTTCGATTTTCAGAACCTTGGAAATTTGTCTTCAAAATTAAAATTTTACTAGTAAATACAATATTGAGTTTTGTTTCTCAAATATTATTTAAAACTTATACTTGTCATTTTTCATCATAAAAAATATTAAATATATATATTATTTTTAATATATATTTTATATTTTAAGATACGTATGTTAAGTGTTTACTGATAATTTTGATTTTGCGTTTTTATTTTTTAGCTCCGCTGTCACTGACTGTGTTTAACGCGCAAGGCAAGAGTGGTCGAAGCTCACGCCAGATTCTCTTCAATGGAGGCCAGGATCTCATCCTCTCTTGGCCTCCCTTCTCCCAATCCCAATCCCCACCGCCACCCCACTGATTTCCCCTCCATCCTCAATCACTTCGCCGCCACCGCTACAAACCCTCCTTTCGCTTCTACCACCGCCACCGCCACATACCCCACCGCTCACAGCCCAAAATGGATCCGGCCCACTTCAAAGCCCGCCCCAAAGCCCCAAACTTTGCTCAAAAAGCTCACCGTCGTCGAGCGTGCACTAATCGGCGCAGCCGGTGGCGGAATCGCCGGCGCCTTCACCTACGTCTGCCTCCACCCGCTCGACACAATCAAGACCAAGATGCAGACCAAAGGAGCATCCCAACTTTACAAGAATGCCCTTGACGCGGTCATGAAGACCTTCCAGCAAAAGGGTATTCTCGGATTCTACAGTGGCGTATCTGCGGTTATTGTTGGATCCACCGCTTCTTCTGCAGTGTATTTCGGAACCTGCGAGTTCGGTAAGTCATTTCTATCCAAAATTGAAGGGTTCCCTTCTGTGTTGATTCCACCTAGTGCTGGTGCAATGGGGAATATTATGTCTTCTGCTATAATGGTACCTAAGGAATTGATTACTCAGAGAATGCAAGCTGGTGCAAAGGGAAGATCTTGGCAAGTTTTGGTGAAGATTTTAGAAAAGGATGGGTTTTTAGGGTTATATGCTGGTTACTCTGCTACATTGCTGAGGAATTTACCTGCTGGGGGAGTTATTCATCATTTGAGTACTTGAAAGCGCGGTTTTGAACACTACTAAGAAGTCTCACTTGGAACCTGTTCAGAGTGTGCTTTGTGGCGCACTTGCCGGCGCAATTTCGGCTTCTATAACCACTCCTTTGGATGTGGTGAAGACAAGGCTGATGATCAGGTTCACGGAGATGCTGTGAACAAGCTGCTGCTGTTTGTACGGCGGGTTTCGGCGACAGTGAAGCAGATATTAAAGGAGGAAGGGTGGGTTGGACTTACCCGTGGAATGGGGCCTAGAGTTCTTCATAGTGCTTGCTTTTCAGCATTGGGTTACTTTGCATTTGAAACTGCTAGGCTCACTATACTGCAACAATATCTGAGGCAAAAGGAGTTGAGTGAAGTGCCTGCTTTCCTAGCTGAGGCTCATGAGTTATTGCGGCCTTGTCGGTATTTCGGAATCTCTTTGGTTCTCTCTTGCTTAGTTTTGCTTGTTAGGATATTGGTTACCCCTGTTTTGTTTGATATCTGTGCAATTGACATAAGTAGTTGCTTCAGTTAAATACATTAGGAAGTTAGTTATCCTGTGGCTAAATGCTAGCATAGTTAATATGGTGCTTCAAGCATGTTTTATCATGAACTCATGATACCTCAGTAGGCTATATGCAAGAATTTGTTGTAATGCTTTCAATTTGAAATGATCTTGCCAATTTTCGGCATAGTTTTCACTTTCCAACTCAACTTATGCTTGGTGTAATAGGATCTATGAATGGTTTTGTTCTGTTGTCGTTCAAGATCATGTTCCTCTTTCACAATTGCGGTTTGGTTAATTCAGACGAGTGAGCAACCTTTTTTTAGTAGCTGATTCTGGTGCTGAAAAGATAAGATTTCAGAATTAGAGCTTGTTAAAAGTGGCTGAAAGGGATATTAGAGAGTGTAGTTAGTTGAGGTGTTAGTTAAGCTGTTAAGAACCTATGTAAAAATCTGTTATGATGTTAGAGAGTTAGTTACTCTGTTAGCTTAGTCAGCAGCTTATAAGTGAAGAAGATAACAGAAGCCAAACTTGAATTTAAGTACAGTACGGGAACTAGAAGATAAGAAAAAAAATGTGGAGAGTGATAAATTCAAATTGAGTTATTATTGCATCATCTATCAATCTATTTTTAAAATAAAGTTCTAGTATGGTAATACGCTTGATCAAGTATATTTATAAAGATATTTGAAGAGGAATAGATTATTCTGAAAACAACTTACAAAGATATATGAAGAGGTACATCACTCCATTACATTATTTGACTAAGATACAAATACCACAGACTAAGTTTGATCGCAAAAAGTGATAGATTATACGAACTAAAAATTTTATTGAATATATAATCCAACAACGCCAACACACTGCATGTATCTTGGCCCTAGCAGCAACCACCCCCAATGAGTCCATCCCAGATTAGTATCATGTGTGTGGATATTCTACAAAATATGTAGAACCATAAATGCATTAATAAATATGAAGGATTTTTTTTTCACTATCCAAACTTTTGTATCTTAAACTCTCATCCTTTTAAAAAAAATAGGAAAAAATGTGAAAGTTTAAGGTAGAAAAATTTGGATAGTAAATTTAAATAACAAACACAAAATATATATGCTTTTCTATTCATATAATTATTTTAGTCAAGTATTTCCCATTATGAAAAAATAGAAGCTAAATATATATATTCTTTTTTTAACACCCAGTAAAAGTAGCTTAGAACTATAATTTAACCATTTAAAAGTGCACAAAATCATTAAAACTATTGGCATATATGAGGAGGTAGTAATTAACGATAGGTAAAGAAAAGGAACTAAGAATTTGAGATAGAAGCTATAATCTGAGTACCTTCCAATTTTGAAGTCACTTGTGGAACCTACACATCTTCAATGCCACAATTACATATATGTAGTCTGCCCATTTGTTCAAGAATCTGAGATAAGCAATTCTCCAAGGCCTCCAAAACAGTAATGGCCCTAAAAGGCCACAAAAGCCCGTGAAAAATCCAAAACCTAAGCTCATGTATAATGCTTCATAAAAATTTGAATTGTCATCTGCATCATCATGTGTTGTTGGTTCTTGTGGCTTTGTTAGTGTCATGTCTTCTGGACAAGTTTTGTGGAGTTGCTCACCACACAGATTAGGATTTCCTTCAAAGAAAGAGGCTCCAAAGGTATCCATGTGTCTCCCTGATGGAATTCTTCCAGGTAGATTGTTGTATGACAAGTCTAACGCACCAATCCCATCAATTTGGGACAGACTTGAAGGAATTCTACCACACAAATCATTTCTTGAAAGGTCAAGGAAATCCAGAGAAGTTAGATTTTCCATTTCTGAAGGAATCTCTCCTTTTAGATTGTTTCTTGATAATTTTAGTTCATTTAATCCAATCAAATATCCAATCTCTTTTGGAATTTCACCGGTTAACTGATTACCTGAGAGATCAATGGCCTTAAGACCATACTCTCGATCCTTGAATCAGTTTTTCACACCTTTCCACATTAAAGTTATGTTAACTATGTAGCGATCAAGATAAAAGGTAGTTTTGTAATAATCACAAATAATATTCATATCTGTACAACTCCCAGTTTCAGTTATGTTAATGCTCCTTTTGGATATTCTTGTTAATTTTATAATTATATTTTTTATTATTATATATATTTTTTAAAATTTTTGAATAAAAAAATAAAAATAAATTAAACTTTTATAATTTATTCTAATTTATCATCAAACAAAATCCAAAAACACTAATTTTTATGTCTTTGTCTTATTTGTATCTTATTCTCCGTGTTTTGTTTTCATAACCATAACCAAATGCAGCGCAGGAGTCCATTTAGAAACCTTTTCCTGGTTACAATTGAAAACTAAAATAAGACACAAATATAAAGACTAGAAATAAGTTCACATTCCTTAAAATACAGTAATATCCAAATCAGTCACAAATCTAGTCATAGCATAAAATAAATCCACTAGTATTTTAATGTCCAAACCACGTGTAATATATAACAAAATTAATGTAATCCTACTAAGAATATTTGCATTCAGTAATCACAAACTAAAATTAAAACCGGCCAATTAACCAAAACCTAAACACTAAACAAATACAACAGTAAAAAGATGCTAAAGACAGAGACATTTAGAAGGAGAAAAAAAATTGTATAATATCATAATATGATTATAATACCAATATATTATACATATACCTTAGACGAGCTAGCCTATTGGACTTTATAGGCTTTCTTTGAGGTTTACGACCCAAGCTGTTTAGCTAAACAAGCTTTTTGAAAAGCCTAGGCATAGTTCATTTAGTACACGGGCTGAGTCGCGCCTAATGCTAGCCAAGCCATGAGCTCATGTAGGACAGCTCGACTCATTTCCAACCTTAGGCTTAATGCAGGACTCTGCTTCCATCTCTACTTTTCCTATGATTGGGAAACAAGAGGACCAGCACCTTCTGTCCTATGCGGCTCCCCCGCTTGGTTGGAAGACTTGTCTGTGCTACGAACATTGTACCTTTCGTATACCTTGTCCCGATTCTCTGACCACCAAGTCTCTGCTGATGCTCTCCAAATCTCTCCGCTGAAAGTCAATTTAATTCACCGCCACATCAATTACATGTAGAATATGATGAATTAAAACAGCACTAATAATAATCAGGGAGATGCAAACACCACAGTCAATACTAGAAACTGATAAGCACTCCATGTCTAGGATGTGTGTTATATTTATTTTAGTGCTCTAAAAGTAACAATATAGTACTCACTACTCACCTAAAAAATATTTTTTAGAAGTTCCATAAAAAAATGAAGTTAGGAAAGAGATGTTGAAAATGTGAGTGTAGATGGTTTCAGAAGGAATGCCGGTTTCTTTTTTTAATGGTAAAAAGTAAAAACCAACTCCAAATGACATGAACATGAAAGATGAATGTTAGTAAGGGCAATTGAGAGAATTAAAAATGTTGGTAAGAGTAGTTTTCTTTGACCAAATACTTCATATAGGACAAAAGATATTAGCCTAGTTTAAGATAAATCCAACAAGAGACACCAAAAGATATAGCATTAAAAGCAATTGCCCTAAAGATCATGGTTCAAGTCCATATATTATATTTTGTAAACCCTAGCTGCAACCAAATATACAACTATAACTGGGCACAGGTAATCAGTTAATGTGAAAATTATTTGTTACTGAAACAAACTCGCTTCAAATCTCTTGTTCTGTCGCGCAGCGCAACAAGTGTTATATAGACACCAGGTTCATACTGTTCAATCCATTCTGCCTCAATCTGATTGCTATTGGTAGACAGTCCTGCATTCCTGATCTTAAACCACCCTCGTCATCATGGAAATTCCCCGAATCCTACCGTCACAGTATCAGACATGCTGCAGCCACCATTTGACAATCTAGCATCTGGATAGTGGTCTGAACCATTGGATGTCACACTGGCTCAGTTTTGCTGGTCCAGAGTAGATCCATAGGTTCCTGGAAAGTTCCCCACAGTTCTATTGAGCAGAGAGGATTCAAATGCTGTAGAGGCCAAACTAGAGCCACTGATTGATTTGGCCCTCAAGTGGTGCCCACCATTTGAATCTGGAAGGTGGATACCATTTGGCTCAATACTGTTTGGTAGGTAAGCCGGTTTGATGTTCTCAGCATCGTAAGCTCCAGGTGGGAGCTTCTCAGCAAAACCTTTGAGCTGAATCAATGTGAATGTCCATCAGTGGAAGCATAGCACAGTAATATTATTGGTATAAGAAAGCAGTAAGAAAAATTTAGAGAAATTAACCACAAAAAAGACAAGGTTAAACTAAACTTTGCCATACTAGGTGGCATGTCCTGTATTGATTAGCCAATGTATGTCTCGTCACAAACCGTGTTTACATTCAAACTATTAAGATTTGTACCTCTAGTTTCACCTGTAGTTTTATTAGTTCTTTCTTTATGTTCAATTGGACTAAAATTCATCTCATCTCTTTCTCTTTACTGAGGTTTCACCTTCTCAAAACATGCACCTAAACCACCTCCTAAGGCATGATTAAACATGTTTTTCACAATAAGTACCACACCAACATTTTCTATAATTTTAGATATCAGTGACATTAATAAAAGAAACAAAGCCAAAATGAATGAATTGATCCAATGCTTTAATAGCATGCAAGAAGATTGCGAATGAGAACCATCATCCTCAAGAACTAACTCGACATACATGAAAATGAGGAGAAACTGAAATAGAATCTGAGAATAAAGCATCCAATGAAAGTAAACCCTTTTGAACTCATCCGGTTTCAAGAGAAAGAAAATGAACCAGAAAAAGAAAATAACCTGTGCTGTAAGCGCCTTTCTAACTTCTTTTGCGCTTTACATTTAGCAGATTCCTCAGCAGCCATTGCCATAGCATCTTGTCTTTTTGTTGACCGCTGAAGCTCTAATTCTTGCAATTCACATCTCTGTTTCAGGCTTTCAACCTAATGATACCTATATTAGACTTTCCTTGATACCATAATATGTAATAGATACGATATATCCATAAACATGTTATACTAACTTTTCCTGGAAATTCAGCGAAGTGATCTTGTTGTGTTCACAAGGTTCATTTGCCAGACTAGAATGACAGGGAAGTAATTAAAAAAAAGGCAAATATGGGTTGATTTTGGTTTAAACTTAAAGTAGGACATTTAGGATGTGGCTTTTCTTTCAGGGTTTCTTCTCCCTTTTTCCAGATCCCACTCTCCCTAACTAATGTAAAAAGTGGGAAAAGCACTAAGACAGGATTTTTATTTTGGAGTTCCATTTATATATATATATAAACTCCATACAGATGAGAGAATTGGGTGAAGAAAAGTACCTGAGAATGTAACTTTTGCACTTCTTGATTTGAAAGTTCATTTGTTCTCTTCAAACTATCAGCATGCTCTTGAAGAAGGAAAGTCCCGATGTGTTGGAGGTGTAGCCGATCGAGGGGGCTTGGTCTTCTAGAGAATCAGGGTTTCTTCCCTTTTTCCAGATCCCACTCTCCCTAACTAATGTAAAAAGTGGGAAAAGCACTAAGACAGGATTTTTATTTTGGAGTTCCATTTATATATATATATATATAAACTCCATACAGATGAGAGAATTGGGTGAAGAAAATGTACCTGAGAATGTAACTTTTGCACTTCTTGATTTGAAAGTTCATTTGTTCTCTTCAAACTATCAGCAATGCTCTTGAAGAAGGAAAGTCCCGATGTTGTTGGAATAGGTGTAGCCGATCGAGGGGGGCTTGGTCTTCTAGAGAAAGGTGACACAGACTTGGAACTTACTCCAGAAGGTGCAACCACTGGTCTAGGAGCTGTACGCTTCAGATCAACAGCAGTTGCCAAGACAACATCTTTCAACTGTAGCAACGAAGGTGCTTGTGAGGTGCGAACAAGCGAGAATGTATCTGCTTTCTTCCCTTGTTTGGCTGCCTTACTATCTAGCTGCTTTATCAAATCCATATTGGAAGGAACCAGTGCTTTTGACAATTTCAGGTCTGATTTTTCCAACCTGTCTTTGTTTTCACCTCACAGACGAGGCAGAGTATTTCTCCTATTACTGTTGCTAGCTTCTGCAACCTTGTTCAGTTTTGCAAAACAAGAATCACAAACTCGATAAGGCTTGCCGGGATTTGGAGCCAAGGCCGCCCTTAATGCTTTCCGTGAGCTGCATGAATGGCAATGTACAAGTCCACAATTATAACAATTGTGCCTCTTTCTAGTGAACCCAAATGCCTGTCTACAAGCCGAGCATTGAGACTGCTCGGCACCGGATACCCACTTATGAAGGCATATGGCAGTGGAGTAGTTTGAACCACATGCAATATATTTCATGCCTATCCTTCAATGCTTCAACCAAAGTAGGTATTTTTCGATCTTCAACATCTCCATGACCCAATCTCCCATTTGCACCCTTCCCCCAAGTAAAAACTTCATTTTTTGATGTTAAAATGCAACATGATATGCACCACATGCAATTTCATCAATCGATTCCACGGAAATCTTGTCTTCGACCAAGCATGGAAGCTTCCCATCAGACTGGGGATTCCCAAGCTGACCATAAACAGTGCTTCCCATCGTAAAAACACGTCCAGATTTGTCAGACCCACTGTCAAACTGTGCCCACATGCAATTTTACGAAAATTGTAGTCGATAAGCGCAGAAACACAAGTTGGTTTAAGTCGTGCCTCCTTATCCCCATGTCCTAGGCGATTTTTGTCTGCATCACCCCAGGTAAACAATTTACCAGATGATATACTCGAACTGGATTGTGTCACAATAACCTCTACAACCGCTGCAGTATGCCACACTCCACATGCAACAGCTATGGTCCTCAACCCTTATAAGGAGTCTACTTCTCTAGGATATGAAACATTTTCCCTGTCCCCATGGCCCAAGACACCGAATGTTCTGTCACCAAACGTAAAGAGTTGTCCAGTAGAAGTTATCAAGGCCGTGTGCCATGGACCACAAGCGACGAAAGCAACTTGAAGTCCCTCTAATGGACCAGCAATCCTCTTTGGTATCCAATGACTAAAATCAGTGCCATGACCAAGAAGCCCAGCATTATGAGTACCATCACCCCATGTATATAGTTCCTCGGCCATGGTTACAGCACAAGAATGGAACTCTCCACAGGCAACAAAATCAATGGTTGTAAAAGCTAATGCTTCGACAAGGCAAGGTTGAACCACATTCTTCCCAACACCATGGCCAAGGCGTCCTCCTGATTCTCCTCCCCATGTAAAAACTTCACCTTGTCTGGTGACTAGAGAAGCATCTCTACCGCCACATGCTATGTGATGCACATCTAAAACTACATTGGATTCAAGTGGTCTTGGTAGAAGCACATCTGCCCTCGGGCTGAAATAATTGATATTTTTATCAGCACCAACTTTCACAATGTTTTCACAGATAACCTCACCCCATATGTATACATCCCCTAGAGCTTCATAGTCATCTGGTGCAGATCCATGACTGGATGTGCTAGGAGCACTTGAAACACTAACACGAAAAGTATCTGAACTAGATTTACTTGCATATTTATTGGGTCTGATGGTGCATGTGATTTCTCAGAATTCAGGGTATTGTCAGGTCGGAATGTCTTTGGTGAAGTGTTCAGAAGACTCACAGGAATGTCAGGAGAACTGATGTCTAGGGAAGTACTCGCTGAACTTTCACTTGCACTATTTGATGTCAGATATCTACTATCCTGTAAGTAATTGATCAAAAGGAATTATAAGCAACTTACTATGTATTTCATCAGGGGCAGGTACAGGCATCATAATGGTATCAGAGGAAGTATAGTAACTTAAAAAAATAAAAAATTTTATATTCAGAAAAAGAAAGAAAAAAGCTTCTGAAGTAATCAATTCGTATTGTTACCAACATCACATCATCATAACATAAAAAGCTTAAATTAGGATATTCTCCACAATTTATTACTCCAAAACCATTATAGAGAATAGGCTGAGTATAAAATGCCAGTATTTTTCTGAAAGAACTGCACTATAAGTCCTTTCAGGCAAAGAGCTACAAATACAGAAAATAAAGAGTAAAGACTGTCTTTCCTTAGAGAAAAGAACAATCATCTTATAATGAAGTAGATAGGAATAAGCTGTCTCTATCTAGATGTATCCAAAACTTGCACTTAGAAAATAATGCAATAAACCATGTATCCGTGACTATGTTTCCTAGATCAAAGATACATAGATATGTAGTACAATAAACATAAACAACTAAAATGAAATAACTACAATGTCTTGCATCAAAATTGAGGCCACCGTCACTCCATCCATCAATTTTGGATCGACCACCTCGACCAGAAGTTATCAGTGCTTTAAGACCAGCAATCCACGCCTCTGCCTCAACTTTATCTTTGCAAATCTGAAAAGCAAATGAAAGAAATAATGTATTATTATAACAAAAGGAATACAGAAAGTAAAAGAAAAATGATGATACGGATCACATAATTCAACACTAACCAAATCAAGGGACCGCTTTCCGTTATTATAAATTAGTGAAAAAGATAAATAGTCCTTCTCAGGACGCAGGTAATGTTGAAAAACAGCCTGCCAAAAATATTAAGGAAATGTTAACACAGAACATAAAAGATTAAGTTCATGGAAAAATTTACTGAATTCACTTTGTTCGTCAAAAAAGGATGTTACGGCCAAGTATACTGTCAAATATAAGCTATGAAATCTCAGAGTTCTTTGCCCAGGAATAATTCTTGAGACAGAAGACAGCTTCAGACGTCTTTCTTCACTACTAGAAATCCAGATTAAACTTGATTCATCCTGCAGTTTTCATGAGTTATTGAGCACGGATAGAAGTAACTCGAATAAAAGTCAAAATTCAAGTTTACCCTACGTGAATGTTCAAGTTTATAGTTTACAACCATGGAAGTATATGTCCAACATGGCTGGTAATAACAATACTAAAAGAAGACCTAAAACCTACAAACTAAAAGGCAGTCATGAACCCAGAGAAATACCTATGCCAACTTGGGAAAGTACTAATATTAGCCTCAAAGTGAAATTTACATACTGTGTAGTAGTAAGTTAAAATACATCTAGCTATAATAATCTAACGGCTATGTATTAAAATGTCAAAGAGAA
Organism: Arachis stenosperma; assembly: GCF_014773155.1. Lineage (NCBI taxonomy): Eukaryota > Viridiplantae > Streptophyta > Magnoliopsida > Fabales > Fabaceae > Arachis > Arachis stenosperma. The sequence goes on along the minus strand of NC_080381.1, from coordinate 2,554,484 downwards.
TGGGGATGAAAATCATTAGGAGTTACCACTTACTACCTATGGTGAAATTGAAACAAATTAATCTCAACACCTTTCCAGACGAGAATCTACTTAAGAAACAATTGCATTTGGAATCAAATATATTGTAATTTATCCTAAGAAGGAAATATGAAATATCGAAAAAGCAAATACAACTTAAGAGTCTTTTTCGTCCTATATAGGTAATCAAAGATCAACAAGATTGCAGAAGCAACTATCTTTCATGCTAAGAATTGAGCATATAATCAGTTAACTACTTGAGTATTGTAAAAGCAGGAAGTTCATCTTGGAGAAGCTTTCATTCAGCTTACATTGGAAAGTCTAAATGGACAAAACTTGGGCTTTCCCTTATGACCATATTTAAGTAATTGAGAACCCCTTTTCAAAGCAACCAATGCCTGCAGAATAAAAGGTAACATCATAAACTACAAGAAAGATCAAGGAGACAGAACAAAATAAAAAGAAGAAATTCAGCTAACAGCGAAGAAGAGTAATTTAAATCATGCTATATCACAAATGCTGGCAGATTTCATAAGAAATAGAGTAATATGCAACACTGATTCAGTTTCAGTTAGGATCATATCTCACTTCTTTCTTGATATTATGACAACATGATGTAAGGTTCAAAATCCTATTTGCAAATGAACTATCAACATTTAATCATTACAATATGCCATTACAAGACATCTAAAGACTTAGAAGCCAATAATTCAATACCCAAGTTACTACCCATAACCCATATCCTTCTGCACCCATTCAAACACAAACAAGCATGCCAATATCTCTACAATTCTCACAAATGAACAAAATTCAGTGGCTATATCTTCCCCTCATACTGTTATCTCCCTCAAACTTCTCATGTACCTCAAATGAAAATATACATACATAATAATCATAAGAACATTCTTAGCCAGCTCAAAAATGAAAAGGGGAACAAAAAACCCTTCAACTATCTTCCACATTACAACAAAACACTGAAACAAAGCATCAAATTTGATGGAAAAAATTGCAACTTTCACACAAAACTTGTAAGTGGTAACCCTCTAACATAGAGAGAGATAAAGGAACCTGGTCGATGTCACGGTCGGCATTCCCTATGCTAGCAAGATCTGCCATTCCATGTGAGAGATTCACCGAAGCGCCACCACCCTCTCCAATCGCTCGCCGGAGCTCCGTTCATCATCAACAACAACTCCAACCTCTTCTTCTTCTCTCTCCTCCACAACCACCATTCACCTTTCACACCATCAAAAACCAAAACATCTCTCACTTTCGAAAACAGAAAACCAAATCACCACTTCTTGTTTTCGCTTAGAATGCAAAGCTACTTCATTGATCTACCCTTATATTCCATGAAACTCCATTAGAAGATTCCAAGTCAAACACAAATACAAAGCTTCTTCTTTAACTCACAGAACTGTGGAAAAACAGAGCTTTCCGAGGCGGAAGAAACGGTCTCTCAAAAGGTAGCGGTGGTTCGAAGCGGAAGGACGGTTTCCAAGGAAAAGTTCCGGCGAGAAATGCAGGTTCCGGCAGAGGAGAGAGAAAGAGAAAATAAAAAAAAACACTTGAGACTTGAGATTTTACTAGTAAATACGATATTGAGATTTAGTTCTCAAATATTATTTAAAACTTATATTATATTATTTTTAATATATATTTTATATTTAAGGTACGTATGTTAACTTGTTAAGTGTTTATTGATAATTTTGATTTTGCGCTTTTAATTTTTAGCTCCGCTGTCTTTGACTGTGTTTAACGTGCAAGGCAAGTGGCCGAAGCTCACACCAGATTCTCTTCAATGGAGGCCAGGATCTCATCCTCTCTTGGCCTTCCTTCTCCTAATCCCAATCCCCACCGCCACCCCACTGATTTCCCCCCAATCCTCAATCACTTCGCCGCCACCGCTACAAACCATCCTTTCGCTTCTACCACCGCCACCGCCACCGTCACATACCCCACCGCTCACAGCCACCAATGGATCCGGCCCACTTCAAAGCCCGCCCCAAAGCCCCAAACTTTTCTCAAGAACCTCACCGTCGTCGAGCATGCACTAATTGGCGCAGCCGGTGGTGGAATCACCGGCGCCTTCACCTACGTTTGCCTCCACCCGCTCGACACAATCAAGACCAAGATGCAGACCAAAGGAGCATCCTAACTTTACAAGAATGCCCTTGACGCGGTCGTGAAGACCTGCCAGCAAAAGGGTATTCTCGGATTCTACAGTGGCGTATCTGCGGTTATTGTTGGATCCACCGCTTCTTCTGCAGTGTATTTCGGAACCTGCGAGTTCGGTAAGTCATTTCTATCCAAAATTGAAGGGCTTCCTTCTGTGTTGATTCCACCGAGTGCTGGTGCAATGGGGAATATTATGTCGTCTGCTATTATGGTACCTAAGAAATTGATTACTCAGAGAATGCAAGCTGGTGCAAAGGGAAGATCTTGGCAGGTTTTGGTGAAGATTTTAGAAAAGGATGGATTTTTAGGGTTATATGCTTGTTACTCTGCTACATTGCTTAGGAATTTGCCTGCTGGGGTTTTGAGTTATTCATCATTTGAGTACTTGAAAGCTGCGGTTTTGAACAATACTAAGAAGTCTCACTTGGAACCTATTCAAAGTGTGCTTTGTAGCGCACTTACCGGCGCAATTTCGGCTTCGATAACCACTCCTTTGGATGTGGTGAAGACAAGGCTGGTGACTCAGGTTCATGGAGATGCTGTGAACAAGGCTGCTGCTGCGGTGTATATGGCAGTGTTTCGACAATGGTGAAGCAAATATTAAAGGAGGAAGGGTGGGTTGGACTTACCTGTGGAATGGGGCTAGAGTTCTTCATAGTGCTTGCTTTTCAGCATTGGGTTACTTTGCATTTGAAACTGCTAGGCTCACTATACTGCAACAATATCTGAGGCAAAAGGAGTTGAGTGAAGTGCCTGCTTCTCCTAGCTGAGGCTCATGAGTTTATTGCTGCATTGCCGGTATTTCGGATTTTCTTTGGTTCTTTCTTACTTAGTTTTGCTTGTTAGATATTGGTTACCCCTATTTTGTTTGATATCTGTGCAATTGACATAAGTAGTTGCTTCAGTTAAATACATTAGGAAGTTAGTTATCATGTGGCTAAATGCTCGCATAGTTAATATGGTGCTTCAAGCATGTTTTTATCATGAACTCATGATACCTCACTAGGCTATATGCAAGAAATTTGTTGTAATGCTTTCAATTTGAAATGATTTTGCCAATTTTCGGCATAGTTTTCACTTTCCAACTCAACTTATGCTTGGTGTAATAGGATCTATGAATGGTTTTGTTCAGTTGTCGTTCAAGATCATGTTCCTCTTTCACAATTGCGGTTTGGTTAATTCAGACGAGTGAGCAACCTTGTTAGTAGCTGATTCTGGTGCTTAAAAGATAAGATTTCAGAATTGGAGCATGTTAAAAGTGGCTGAAAGGGATATTAGAGCGTGTAGTTAGTTGAGGTGTTAGTTAAGCTGTTAAGAACCCATGTAAAAGTTTGTTATGATGTTAGAGAGTTAATTACTCTGTTAGCTTAGTCAGCATCTTATAAGTGAAGAAGATAACAGAAGCCAAACTTGAATTTAAGTACAATACGGGAACTAGAAGATAAGAAAAAAAATGCGGAGAGTGATAAATTCAAATTGAGTTATTAGAGCATCATCTATCAATCTATTTTTAAAATAAAGTTCTAGTATGGTAATACTCTTGATCAAGTATAATTATAAAGATATTTGATGAGGAATAGATTATTCTGAAAACAACTTACAAATATATATAAGAGGTACATCACTCCATTACATTATTCTGATAACTAGAGATACAAAATACCACATACTAATTTGATCACAAAAAGTGATAGATTATACGAACTAAAAATTTTATTGAATATATAATCCAACAACTCCAACACACTGCATGTATCTTGGCCCTAGCAGCAACCACCCAATGAGTCCATCCCAGATTAGAAGTGCGGCGCATCTGCACTAAATGCAACCAATGGATGTATCATGTGTGTGGATATTCTACAAAATATGTAGAACCATAAATGCATTAATAAATATGAAGGGTTTTTTTTTCACTATCCAAACTTTTGTATCTTAAACTCTCATCCTTTTAAAAAAATAGAAAAAAATGTGAAAGTTTAAGGTAAAAAAAATTTGGATAGTAAATTTAAATAACAAACACAAAATATATGTGCTTTTCTATTCATATAATTATTTTAGTCAAGTATTCCCCATTATAAAAAAATAGAAGCTAAATATATATATTCTTTTTTTAACCCCAGTAAAAGTACCTTAGAACTATAATTTAACCATTTAAAAGTGCACAAAATCATTAAAATTATTGACATATATGAGGAGGTAGTAATTAACGATAGGTAAAGAAAGGAACTAAGAATTTGAGATAGAAGCTATAATCTGAGTACCTGCCAATCTTGAAGTCACTTGTGGAACCTACACATCTTCAATCCACAATTACATATATGTAGTCTGCCCATTTGTTCAAGAATCTGAGATAAGCAATTCTCCAAGGCCTCCAAAACAGTAATGGCCCTAAAAGGCCACAAAAGCCCGTGAAAAATCCAAAACCCAAGCTCATGTATAATGCTTCATAAAAATCTGAATTGTCATCTACATCATCATGTGTTGTTGGTTCTTGTGGCTTTGTTAGTGTTATGTCTTCTGGACAGTTTTGTGTTTCTCACCACATAGATTAGGATTTCCTTCAAGGAAAGAGGCTCCAAAGGTATCCTTGTGTCTCCCTGATGGAATTCTTCCAGATAGATTGTTGTATGACAAGTCTAACGCACTAATCCCATCAATTTGGGACAGACTTGAAGAAATTCTACCACACAAATCATTTCTTGATAGGTCAAGGGAATCCAGAGAAGTTAGATTTTCGATTTCTGAAGGAATCTCTCCTTTTAGATTATTTCTTGATAAATTCAGTTCATTAATCCAACCAAATATCCGATCTCTTTTGGAATTTCACGGGTTAACTGATTACCTGAGAGATCAATGGCCTTAAGACCAAACTCTGGATCCTTGAACCAGTTTTCCACACCTTTCTACATTAAAGTTATGTTAACTATGTACCGATCAAGATAAAAGGTAGTTTGTAATAATCATAAATAGTATTCATATCTGTACAACTCCCAATTTCAGTTATGTTAATGCTCCTTTTGGATATTGAAGTGAAATTCTTGATGCATGTTGGAATTCCATTTGATAGGTTATTCCTTAAAAGATCTAACACTTCTATGTGCTTTAAATAACAGATGCATATAAAGATTTCCAGAAAAGTGATTTTCTGACATGCTCAAGAGAATCAATTGTTGGAAGCTGTCACCAATCCAAGAGGGAATTGGCCCAGACAACAAACTTTTAGCCATATCTAACACAAACAAATTGGTGCAATTCTTCAAACTAGAAGGTAGTTCTCCCATCAAACTATTGTTTCTTAAGACTAAAACTTTCAATTTATTAAGGGAGCCGATGAATGGTGGGATCTTCCCTGACAAATTATTATTGCTTAGATCAAGAAAGAATAATGTGTTAACAGATTCCCAACAATCTAGTAGTTGTCCATTTATTTGATTGTCTGCTAAAACTAGACTGACGAGCAAGCTTGTAGCAGTAGTGCTGTTGTCACATAATAGTGATGACACATCTAAAATTTATTTCTAGAAAGAATCAACCACGAAGCATGCAGCAAAAACAAAGGAATTGAACCCTCAAATCGATTTGAATTCAAATCTACATATGCTCCGGGATGTGATAACCTTACTGGTAAAGTTGGAATAACACCTTCAAAATTGTTGTGGGACATATTCAAATAATATCCAAGTGCAACTTGTACCAAAATGACTCAGGTACAAAGCCATGAATCCCCGCATCAGAAATATCCAGATAATCTATGTAATTTGAGTCAGTAGCCAACTTGGAAAGCTAGGACCCAGCCTGCAAGATACTAGTTCCAAAACTACTATTTGGAAAGGAGGAATCCAGTTGGGGACAAAATTTAGAGATAATAAGTTGTGTGACAAGTACAAGTATTTTAATTTAGAAAAGCTCATGAGATATGATTCAGTGATTTCACCCTTCAAACAATTATTCTGTAGGTTCAGATACTCCAAGTCAGATAACAATTCGATGCTTTTAGGTATCACACCAGTGATTCGATTGTCAGACAAGGATAGCCCACGAATATGTCTGTTGCACCATGAAGAATTTTGAAAGAAGTTTGAAGAGTCCCCACTGAAGTTGTTAGATGACAAGTATAGTATCTGCAACGTGCAAATATTTCCAAACAAAGCTGGAATATCTCCTTGCAGCTTGTTAAAGAGAGATCGAGATATTCAAGAGAGTTCATTGGTTTGTCAAAACCTATTGGAACAAGGCCTTCTAACAAGTTGCCACCAAGATCAAGGGTGTGAATATTGGTTGTGAAGTTGAAAATCCAGTGGAATATATTTGATGATGTGAATAGGTTAGTGGAGAGACGAAGAACAACAAGAGAAGATGAAGAATTCATAATGGAAGTAGATGACACGAGAAAACTTGTATCCATAAGACTGCAATTTGACAAATCAAGCTCTTCAAGGTTGGAGCCAAAGTTAAAATTGCCTTGAAATATTGATGAAGTGAGATTGTTATAAGAAAGGTCAAGGATCACTAGAGAAGGAAAGTGCATGTAATGAGAATGTAACAAAACAATATCATTATGTGAAAGATAAAGCTCCTAAAGATTAGAGCTGAAGTTGGACAACAATTGAAATGTGGATGATGTCAACAAATTATAAGAGAAATCAAGGATGGTAAGAGAAGTTGTGGAAGAGTAGTTGGAATGAATATCAAACAAAAATTGAACATCATTATCAGAAAGACTGCAATTGGACAACCTCCTGTTAAATTTGGAATATGCTTTCGAATTATTTGGAGCCATTCATGAGGGTTGCCAAGAATCAATGACACAAATTCAAGATTTCTAAAAAAGGAGAGATTAGACACCCATTCTGCAACTTTAGTTTCGAAAACAAAGTCACCAAGAAGCTTGAGAGTTTGTAGCAATGGAAGATCACCACTCTCAAAAGGGATTGCCCTTGAAAGTTTACTATTCCCCTGAAGACTGAGATATTGTAATTGTCCCAAATGTTTGAGTTGATATCAAATCAAGATCATTGTAGCTCAAATCCAAATACTTTTATTGTGCAAGCTCCCCTAGTTGAGGAGGGATTACTCCAACAAGATTATTCTGACTGAGATCAAGGTACTGCAGTTGAGACAAAATCCCTATTTGATAAGGAATACTCCCTATAATGTAAGTATGTGAGAGATTGATGTATCTTAATTTGGTAAACAAGCCAATGTGTTCTAGAAGATAACAGTAAAGAAACATATTATAGCTGAGATCTAAATATTCCAAATTTTGCAAGTCAATCAATATGAAGATTGTTGAATATCAGACTAGAGATATAGGCTGTATATAAGTTATTCTGAGAGATATAGGCTTTATATAAGTTATTCTGTTTTGATATAGTTTCTATTTTTAGATATCTGATTCTGTTGTATCTCCTAGTATTAAGGGATTTCATTTCTGTATATATATATATATATATATATATATATATATATTGACGCTGAGAGATGATTCTCTCAAGGAATTCATCCAAAACACAATCCTTGTCTCACTCCATTCGTGTATTTCAAGTTGGTATCAGAGCGGGTTCCGACCTGGCTCTGGTTTCTATTTGTTTTTTTTTCTTTTTCGGCTGCAATCTCTTAGCCGTGCTCCCTTTTCCCACCAGCTGACACTATCAGTTGTGTCTCTTCGTCAGAAACTATTTTTCCGGTCAAAATCTTGTCAAACATCAGACCCACTCCGAAGCAACCCAGAATCAGAACCGGAAAGCCAAGTTCGGCCTGTCCCCAAAATTTCACCGCCGTCAACTGCGCGTGAACGTCACGCTCCGATGCCCAGTTTTTTTTGGCCCTCGTTTCCCTTCTGCAGGTGTGTTCCGGCCGTTTCTGAGTGTCTGCCATCATGTCTTCTGAGGTAACCCCCGACACCAACTCCAATGGTGGCAAACCGGCTGTTCTAACATCTGTTGTTTCTGGAATCGCTACAATGACCTCTGAAAAATTGATGGGTACAAAAAATTACCTTTCTTGGGCTGATTCTGTGAAACTTTGGTTCATGGGCCAAGGCTATGAAGACCACCTTACTAAATCTGTTGATGATGTTCGCGCCGCTGACAAAATCACTTGGAAGAAGATTGATGCCCAGCTATGTAACCTTATGTGGCAGACCATTGATCCACCAAAGTTGACTATGTTTCGGGTTTACAAAACTTGTAAAAAGGTGTGGGACCGTGCTAAAGCTTTATACACTAATGACATTGCAAGACTTTACCATGTTGCTAAGAAGCTGTGTAGTTTACAGCTTCAAGGAACTGATATGGAATCTTATGGGAAGCTGTCAAGGAAGAGTTTTCGACTCTCCTTCCCTATGTGTCTAATGCTGATGATCATCATGCTCAACAGGAAAAGCTATTTTTGGTACTTACGTTACTTGGGTTGCCAGCTGAACTTGAATCTCTTCGGCAACAAATATTGGGCACCTCACCCGTTCCTTCCCTTCAGGACGTATTTGCACGACTCTTGCAATTCGGCCCCTCTCTTGAGACCCATACTTTCGACCAAACTGCATTGGCATCCCAATCTTCTTCTCAAGTGTCCTTTCAAGTGCCCACTCGAGGCGGCCGTGGTAATGGTCGTGGTAATCGTACTCGCCTTAGTTGTACCTATTGCCATAGGATTGGTCATACTCAGGATAAATGTTATGCTCTCCATGGTCGTCTTACTGACGATCGGATTTTTGACGGTATAGAATTTTACTATTGAAGTCTCGTTGCAAGTATAGTTTCTAAACCAATCAAAAATCCTTTCATACAAAAGATTGTTTGTCACAAGTAACAAACCCCTAATTTTATAAACCGAAGTATTCAAACCTCGGGTCGTTCTCCCTAGGAATTACAACAAAGTGTCTTGTTATTGGTTGTGATGTGTTTTGGGGTTTTGGATAAGAAGCATGAAAAGTAAATGGCAATGAAAATAAACTAACAACTAACAAAGCTCTTGGCAAGATATGAGAACTAGAAGTTCTATCCTAGTTATCCTTCTCAATTGTGATGAGTATTGTTCATTGCTACCACTTAGTTAACCCTTACTAAATAAAGGAAAGTCAAGTGGATGAATTGACTTGAGCCACAAGTCCTAGCCAACTCCCAAGGAAAGACTAGCTTTAGTGCACTCCAAACCAATTAGCAATCTCTCCAATTATCAATCAACAAAGGAATTAGATAACTCAAGTGTCACTAATTACTCTACCTAGGCCAAGAGGAACAAAATCTAACTAATAGCTATAAGAGACATTTCAACAAACACATAGAGTGCAATAAAAGTAAACAACATAAATTGCAAGAATTAAAGAGAGATCTAACTACAAAGGCAAGAGATCAACAATAGAAAAGTAAAGAAGAACAATTATTGTGAATTACCTCTTATTGAATTGAAAGAAAATGGAAGGAACAATAGTAGATATGTAAAGTATGAAAGTATATTGATTCCCCTTCAATCATTGGCTTAAATAGCATCAGAAATGAGTTGGATTGGGCCCACAAGGCTTCTAAAATCGCTGGCCACATGTTGCTTTAAGTGAACTAGGTGGCAGCAACGGTGCGTGCGCGTACTTTGCGCGTGTGCGCCACCATACGTGTAGCAACCATGGCAAATCTTATATCGTTTCGAAGCCCCGGATGTTAGCTTTCCAACCCAACTGGAACCGCATCATTTGGATCTCTGTAGCTCAAGTTATGGTCGTTTAAGTGCAAAGAGGTCGGCTTGACAGCTTTCCGGTTCTTTCATTTCTTCATGAGTTCTCCAACTTTTCATGCTTCTTTATTCATTCCCTTGATCCAATCTTTGCCTCCTAAATCTGAAATCACTTAACAAACATATCAAGGCATCTAATGGAATCAAGGTAAATTACATTTGGCTATTTTAAAACCTAAAAAGCATGTTTTCACTCTTAAGCACAATTAAAGGAGAATATACAAAACCATGCTATTTCATTGAATAAATGTGGGTGAAAGGTGATAAAATCCCCTAAAATCAATACAAGATAAACCCTACAAATGGGGTTTGTCACCTACCAAGGTAGCTAATGTTGTCTAAACTAATGAGCCATCTGACGTTCACTCCATCGCACAACCACAAGGGATATTTGTCTCTCGCAATGATTATAATGAGTTTCTGGTGCATGAAATTATGATCATTAGCAATGGCACCAAAAAAATTGGTAGCGCTCTCAAACGTGAATCACACTTTGTCACAACTCTGCACAACTAACCAGCAAGTGCACTGGGTCGTCCAAATAATACTTTACGTGAGTAAGGGTCGATCCCACGGAGATTGTTGGTATGAAACAAGCTATGGTCATCTTGTAAATCTCAGTTAGACGGATGATAAATGGTTATGAAGTTTTCGAATAATAATAAATAAACAGAAAATAAAGTTATAGATTTAGATAAGCTTTTTTCTATATATAATGATTTACCATATGCACGAAAAGAAATTAAAAAATTAATGTTAGCTAAATTTGACTGTTTTTAAGAAAATAGATTAAGTTTTTTGTGAATTATTTTTATTGTGTACTATAAATGTGATTAGAATAAATTTTTGTAGAATTTTTTTTGAATTTGGAAATTTAAATTTTTATTTATTTATAAAATTTAAATTATAATAAAATTGAATTACGTTAGCTTGTTGGGGTTTGTTCCTAGACTTTCTCTTTCAAAAGCCAAAGGTGTTACAGTTATGGGGCAGCAATTTTATTAAATTATGACCAGCATGCAACCAGCAAAAGAAAAGTAAGCCATTAGATAAAATTTTATACTATTAAAATTAGGAGACCACTTATATAAAAATGTTCAAAACATTTTTTTTTATGGATTTTTGTTTTCAACCAATCAAATTATAGCATATAAAACCGGTTAAACTATATATTTTTGTTAAAATTAAACCAAATAAATTGATTTAAATCAAAAATCAGATAAACCAAATTTTAAACCGATCTAAATTAATTTTTTTTATTATATATATATATAATGTTAGTTACCAAAAAAAACCCTAACTCCTAACCCTCTATTCGCTGTGCTATCGCTCTCCTTTTCTCCGCCAACCTCCTCCACTCTCATCGCCGTCCGCCACCCTCCCCTTCTCACTCTTCCACGTCTAATTCTCAAGGTCACCGCGCCGTCGTCGCGCGCATGACACTCACCCGAGGGGAACCGTCGTCCCCGGAGGCAGAATCATCCGCCATCCTGCTCCCCTCTCTGCCGCTCTGGCTCTTTGGCTCTGAAACTACATGTTTCTCTACCTCTAACTATCTGCGACAGTGTAACTGCATCTCTTTCTCTCTGGTCTTTGGTTTGCTGTTGCTCTTCTTCTCGCCTTCGCCGCCAGTTCTGGGAAGACCTCCCCTTTATCCTCTTCAAAGTTCAATCTGTTGTATTTGTGCTATATTGTTTTCTTCTGTGGTTTATTCTGAATATGCTTATGGTGTATTATTGATGATTCTGTTAAGTTTTGAGTTATTAATTTACTGAATTTTTATTTGAATTCAGTTTATTGATATTGAATTAATGCTGTTGAGATTGATTTATAAATCCAATCTGTTGTACTTGTGCTGTATTGAATTTTTCTTCTGAGTTACTAATCTGTATGATTGAATCTTTTCTGTTGCATTGAACTGAATTCATTTATTTATTAAATTTTTCAGTTGAATTTTGCTAAGCTGCATCTTGTTTTACTTGAATTTTGTTGTTGTTGAATCTTGAATTCTTATTATTGAGTTCTGATTTTAACTACTTTCAGTTATTATAGCAGATAAATCATCAAAAAACAACTGATATTGTTTAGATATTTAAAGCAACATGTTGTGCAACAACTAGAAAAGAGAGAAGCACAAGTAATTGAGGAGGAACAACAGCAGGCAACGGTGGTGGCACCACGAGAGAAAAAGGAACCACCGGCTACTGTGTTGGCAGAATCTGTGGAAACGGAAACAGAGCAGGCACTAGTGGTGATAACTGATAAGAATAGAGGAAATGGAACCACAGCAGACATTAGTAGTTAGTGGGAAAAAAACTAGGTGGAAAATAATGGTGTGCTTGCTTATCTACTGCATTAGCCAAACAAAAATAATTAAGCAGCACTTTCTTGATTATCCCTGACCCTATTTTGTAGTCAATTAGATGCACAAATAGAATTGAAGTTAGTCCACAAGTTGGAACATGAAGCCATATCTTTTTTTCCTTTGCTCTCTCCCTCCCTCTCCTCTCCCTCTTGTCTTTCAAACACATCTTATTTTGGATGATGTATGATGTATTATAGTAGTGTATCAATTGTTAGAAAGTAGAGACCCAAGATACATAAATAGAATAACTTTTATAACAGAAATGATATGCGTATTTTTCCATTTACGTTTAGTTGTCAAAAATATTTTGCTTTTATAAATATCATATTATCTCTTATTATTAAGGTATTAACTTTATATAATTTTAATTTATATTTTGTGTTAGTATCTATTAAATAATACTTATATAAAATTGCATATAATTTTAATTGCATAGAATATTTAACGTTTTATTGTTTCATCACAAGTGCATAAAGCAAAAAGAAGCTTACGATGTTAAGTTTAAACCAATTTAGTTGAACTTAGTTGCCAAAAAGACTTGAAAATATAACGGGACTAAAAAAAATACAAAAATCATAAAATGGCATTTGTATTTCATTCGTCCCAAGTGAATACAAAAGGCAAGTGCACCATAGCCATAGCTAATAATACCACCAAGAAAACTGAACGCAACAAAATACACAACAAATCACTGTTTTCACTTCTATAAATGTTGCTCTCAGTTGAGCACATACATAAGGCTTCCTGTAGTTTGAAGCAGGCACATACTTCCGTGACCTTTTTGCAATAGCACTTGTACTACTGCTTCTAAAATGATCTGACATGAAAAGTGCAAGCTACGAAGCAATCCTCAAGTTATCAACAACAGCTTGATTTTTCAAGAATGTTCAAGTCATTTAAGTGCTTCAGATGTAAGATTGCTGTACAAGCAGAGAGTATAATAGCATCCAACTCCTCATCCCTGTAAGATAGCTGAAATAGAAAAACAATTCAATCACTGTATGTGTTAATAATTGGAAGATATGTGTCCACACACACACCCTTTACCATTGGATAGATCCTTCATCCAATCCAATGGTGAAGAAGGGTTGTTTGTTTAGGGTTGGAAGAAAAATGAGTACAAAGAGTTTCTTCTCTAAAAGACAGCACAAACTAAGTTTATTGACAGCACACAATTTTCATGCAACATCAGCAAACACAGCATTTCATCAATAATCAAAATCACAGGGGAAGACGTTGGCTCATATAGATCATTAAATGCTATACAGGAAATTGAAGTCAAGAATACATTATACATTGAATGAAGAATGAACCAATTTTGCATACACAAAGATAAAATGAGACCCAAGTTTTGCACCTTTGCAACTAGCAGACAAAAACTAATAAAAAACACTAAAGCTATAACTCCTATGAAAAAAAGAAAAACCTTTTTCTATTTAAACGAAATTAAATCCATAACAACAAAATCAAATTTACATTGTCACAAGGCAAGCAATGGGAAAGAAATGTTTGTTTTGTTTCTTTCTTTCTTCCTTCCTTCCCATTCCCTTGATCACACTAATTGTCCAATCAATTGTTCAACCTAGTAAGTAATAACACTGCCAAATCAAAATGCTACACAAAGAAAAAAGGACACAAAGTGATAAAAGAAGGGAGCAGGGTGTGGAACTAATAAAATCAGAACGGCTAAAAGTACAGCATCATTGGTAATCCTTCCCAGAAGCCTTGTATTGCAGTGCCATAACATATCATATTATCAAATCTGAGTTAACTCCACCAACCAAAAAGTTCAATTGAAGCGCCTAGCATGATCATCAATGTGCATAAAGACAAATGAGTTGTTCCACACAAGAGAAAACCCCCCAATGTAATGTCATTTGTCTGGATCCGTCACTGCCTGGGTTGTTGGATTAAGTTGGTGAAGGCTTAGTCCGTTAAGCACCGCTGGTACTTTTTGGAGATTTTAAGATCAATAATTGTGGTTATGAAATGGACTATAGTAGTTGGACACCAACAATTTATAGAATTTTTGTATACAATCAAAAAGATGAATCGTTTCCTTCGTTACTATAGGATTTTTGTATACAACTAAAAGGCTCGAATAATTTTTTAATTATTAAATTGTGATTTTACTAAAATTTTTGTTAACAATTATTTTTATATTTACTATTAATTTTTTGATATCAATATATATTATTTTAACATTAAATAAAAAAATCTTACCACTGTTAATATGTATAACAATTAATATATATTGATATTGAAAAATAATTTTACTAAAATTTTTTATTTAATGTTAAAATAATATATATATATATATCAAAAAATTAATAGTAAAATATAAAAAAATTGTTAACGAAAATTTTAGTAAAATTATAATTTAAAAATTAAAAAATTATTCAAGGGTATTTTAGAAAAAAATAATATAATTATTAATTTTTTTAAAAAATACAATTTAATTAATAAAAGAATAATTTATTAAAGGATATTTTGGTAAGCAAAATTTAATGATAAAAAAATTTTGCTAATGGGTATTTTTTTTAAAAATAATTTTTTTTCTTAAAAATGGATAAAATTAACATTAGTTAACACAAAAAATTTAAAATAGATTAAAGAAAAGGTTTTTTAAAAGTTAGAAGGGAGGGGAATGTACATTTATAAAATAGAGGAGAGGGGAGTGTCATTTTAACATCTCGCAGAGGAGGAAAATGTAATTTTCTCTTATTATTATTATTATTATTATTATTATTATTATTATTATTATTATTATTATTATTAAAACTTAACAATTAAAATGTGTCACATGATTATTCTTTCATTAAAGAATGGATAACATATTTTTTGTTTTTTTGAATTTAATAAATTCTGTTATTTCGTCGTCTCATTTACCTAACAATTTAGTATAGATTTATTTATATGAAAGAATTTTTTTTGTATAAATTTTTTTGACTATTTTTTGTTATCGAATGACATGAATTTAATTTAAATAATTCATATTAATTTCGTATCCTCCTGATAATTTGGAAAAAAATATGAATTATTTTATATAAAAAAACAGGAGGATACGAAATTAATATGGATTATTTAATTTAAATTCATGTCATTCGATAACAAAAAATAGGCAAAAAAAAATTTATACAAAAAAGAGTTCTTTCATATAAATAAATCTATACTAAATTGTTAGGTAAATGAGATGATGGAACAACGAAATTTATTAAATTAAAAAAAAATATGTTATCCATTCTTTAACAAAACATTTTAATTGTTAAGTTTTAATAATAATAATCATAACAATAATAATAATTATAATTATAACATTAATAAAAATGATGATAATAATACTAATAATATTATTCGAACCTTTTAGTTGTATACAAAAATTCTATAATAACGGGACAAACGATCCATTTTTTTGTTGTATACAAAAATTCTATAAATTTTTGGTGTCCAACTATTACAGTATAAACCACAATTATTGACCTTGAAATCTCCAAAAAACTCGAGCGGTAAACAAAAAACCGTTATCGTGCTTAACAGACTAAGCCTTCGCCAACTTAATAGCTAGGAGGTTCATGAAAAATTCTGTGCAGTTTAAGTTTGTTCTTCACATCTTTTGTCTCTTTCCTTTGTTTCTGTAATGGAAAAATGTTAAAGCATCTATTCATTATGAACAAAATGCATGGCCAAGCAAAACAGAAAAATATAGTTTTTTTTTATGTTCTAATTATAATCCTAACCTAATAGGTACAAACAATCTTGAATAGATTATAGATAAATAGTGTTTTAGAATAAATACATAATTAAAAAAAGTTATAACTCATAATAAAAAAGTAAATTTAATTATAATTCATATTTAGTGATGATCAACAATGGACAAATTTGTCTTCAAAATTAAAATTTTACTAGTAAATATAATATTGAGTTTTGGTTCTCAAATATTATTTAAAACTTATACTTATCATTTTTCATCATAAAAAATATTAAATATATATATTATTTTTAATATATATTTTATATTTTAAGATACGTATGTTAAGTGTTTACCGATAATTTTGATTTTGCGCTTTTATTTTTTAGCTCTGCTGTCACTGACTGTGTTTAACGCGCAAGGCAAGAGTGGCTGAAGCTCACGCCAGATTCTCTTCAATGGAGGCCAGGATCTCATCCTCTCTTGGCCTCCCTTCTCCCAATCCCAGTCCCCACCGCCACCCCACTGATTTTCCCTCCATCCTCAATCACTTCACCGCCACCGCTACAAACCCTCCTTTCGCTTCTACCACCGCCACCGCCACATACCCCACCGCTCACAGCCCACAATGGATCCGGCCCACTTCAAAGCCTGCCCCCAAAGCCCCAAACTTTGCTCAAAAACCTCACCGTCATCGAGCGTGCACTAATCGGCGCAGCCCGTGGCGGAATCGCCGGCGCCTTCACCTACGTCTGCCTCCACCCGCTCGACACAATCAAGACCAAGATGCAGACCAAAGGAGCATCCCAACTTTACAAGAATGCCCTTGACGCGGTCGTGAAGACCTTCCAGCAAAAGGGTATTCTCGGATTCTACAGTGGCATATCTGCGGTTATTGTTGGATCCACCGCTTCTTCTGCAGTGTATTTCAGAACCTGCGAGTTTGGTAAGTCATTTCTATCCAAAATTGAAGGGTTTCCTTCTGTGTTGATTCTATCTAGTGCTGGTGCAACGGGGAATATTATGTCTTCTGCTATAATGGTACCTAAGGAATTGATTACTCAGAGAATGCAAGCTGGTGCAAAGGGAAGATCTTGGCAGGTTTTGGTGAAGATTTTAGAAAAGGATGGGTTTTTAGGGTTATATGCTGGTTACTCTACTATATTGCTGAGGAATTTACCTGCTGAGATTTTGAGTTATTCATCATTTGAGTACTTGAAAACTGCGGTTTTGAACACTACTAAGAAGTCTCACTTGGAACCTATTCAGAGTGTGCTTTGTGGCGCACTTGCCGGCGCAATTTCGGCTTCTATAACCACTCCTTTGGATGTGGTGAAGACAAGGCTGATGACTCAGGTTCACGGAGATGCTGTGAACAAGGCTGCTGCTTTTGTGTACGGCGGGGTTTTGGCGACAGTGAAGCAGATATTAAAGGAGGAAGGGTGGGTTGGACTTACCCGTGGAATGGGGCCTAGAGTTCTTCATGGTGCTTGCTTTTCAGCATTGGGTTACTTTGCATTTGAAACTGCTAGGCTCACTATACTGCAACAATATCTGAGGCAAAAGGAGTTGAGTGAAGTGCCTGCTTCTCCTAGCTGAGGCTCATGAGTTTATTGCGGCCTTGTCGGTATTTCGGATTCTCTTTGGTTCTCTCTTGCTTAGTTTTGCTTGTTAGGATATTGGTTACCCCTGTTTTGTTTGATATCTGTGCAATTGACATAAGTAGTTGCTTCAGTTAAATACATTAGGAAGTTAGTTATCCTGTGGCTAAATGCTAGCATAGTTAATATGGTGCTTCAAGCATGTTTTTATCATGAACTCATGATACCTCACTAGGCTATATGCAAGAAATTTGTTGTAATGCTTTCAATTTGAAATGATCTTGCCAATTTTCGGCATAGTTTTCACTTTCCAACTCAACTTATGCTTGGTGTAATAGGATCTATGAATGGTTTTGTTCTGTTGTCGTTCAAGATCATGTTCCTCTTTCACAATTGCGGTTTGGTTAATTCAGACGAGTGAGCAACCTTTTTTTAGTAGCTGATTCTGGTGCTGAAAAGATAAGATTTCAGAATTAGAGCTTGTTAAAAGTGGCTGAAAGGGATATTAGAGAGTGTAGTTAGTTGAGGTGTTAGTTAAGCTGTTAAGAACCTATGTAAAAGTTTGTTATGATGTTAGAGAGTTAGTTACTCTGTTAGCTTAGTCAGCAGCTTATAAGTGAAGAAGATAACAGAAGCCAAACTTGAATTTACGTACAGTACGGGAACTAGAAGATAAGAAAAAAAATGCGGAGAGTGATAAATTCAAATTGAGTTATTAGAGCATCATCTATCAATCTATTTTTAAAATAAAGTTCTAGTATGGTAATACTCTTGATCAAGTATAATTATAAAGATATTTGATGAGGAATAGATTATTCTGAAAACAACTTACAAATATATATAAGAGGTACATCACTCCATTACATTATTCTGATAACTAG
Organism: Arachis stenosperma; assembly: GCF_014773155.1. Classification (NCBI taxonomy): domain Eukaryota; kingdom Viridiplantae; phylum Streptophyta; class Magnoliopsida; order Fabales; family Fabaceae; genus Arachis; species Arachis stenosperma. Next base: position 2,536,025 of record NC_080381.1, on the reverse strand, counting down.
AGATACAAAATACCACATACTAAGTTTGATCACAAAAAGTGATAGATTATACGAACTAAAAATTTTATTGAATATATAATCCAACAACTCCAACACACTGCATGTATCTTGGCCCTAGCAGCAACCACCCCCAATGAGTCCATCCCAGATTAGAAGTGCGGAGCCATCTGCACTAAAATGCAACCAAATGGATGTATCATGTGTGTGGATATTCTACAAAATATGTAGAACCATAAATGCATTAATAAATATGAAGGGTTTTTTTTTTCACTATCCAAACTTTTGTATCTTAAACTCTCATCCTTTTAAAAAAATAGGAAAAAATGTGAAAGTTTAAGGTAAAAAAAATTTGGATAGTAAATTTAAATAACAAACACAAAATATATGTGCTTTTCTATTCATATAATTATTTTAGTCAAGTATTCCCCATTATAAAAAAATAGAAGCTAAATATATATATTCTTTTTTTAACCCCAGTAAAAGTACCTTAGAACTATAATTTAACCATTTAAAAGTGCACAAAATCATTAAAATTATTGACATATATGAGGAGGTAGTAATTAACGATAGGTAAAGAAAAGGAACTAAGAATTTGAGATAGAAGCTATAATCTGAGTACCTGCCAATCTTGAAGTCACTTGTGGAACCTACACATCTTCAATCCACAATTACATATATGTAGTCTGCCCATTTGTTCAAGAATCTGAGATAAGCAATTCTCCAAGGCCTCCAAAACAGTAATGGCCCTAAAAGGCCACAAAAGCCCGTGAAAAATCCAAAACCCAAGCTCATGTATAATGCTTCATAAAAATCTGAATTGTCATCTACATCATCATGTGTTGTTGGTTCTTGTGGCTTTGTTAGTGTTATGTCTTCTGGACAAGTTTTGTGGAGTTTCTCACCACATAGATTAGGATTTCCTTCAAGGAAAGAGGCTCCAAAGGTATCCTTGTGTCTCCCTGATGGAATTCTTCCAGATAGATTGTTGTATGACAAGTCTAACGCACTAATCCCATCAATTTGGGACAGACTTGAAGAAATTCTACCACACAAATCATTTCTTGATAGGTCAAGGGAATCCAGAGAAGTTAGATTTTCGATTTCTGAAGGAATCTCTCCTTTTAGATTATTTCTTGATAAATTCAGTTCATTTAATCCAACCAAATATCCGATCTCTTTTGGAATTTCACGGGTTAACTGATTACCTGAGAGATCAATGGCCTTAAGACCAAACTCTGGATCCTTGAACCAGTTTTCCACACCTTTCTACATTAAAGTTATGTTAACTATGTACCGATCAAGATAAAAGGTAGTTTTGTAATAATCATAAATAGTATTCATATCTGTACAACTCCCAATTTCAGTTATGTTAATGCTCCTTTTGGATATTGAAGTGAAATTCTTGATGCATGTTGGAATTCCATTTGATAGGTTATTCCTTAAAAGATCTAACACTTCTATGTGCTTTAAATAACAGAGATGCATATAAAGATTTCCAGAAAAGTGATTTTCTGACATGCTCAAGAGAATCAATTGTTGGAAGCTGTCACCAATCCAAGAGGGAATTGGCCCAGACAACAAACTTTTAGCCATATCTAACACAAACAAATTGGTGCAATTCTTCAAACTAGAAGGTAGTTCTCCCATCAAACTATTGTTTCTTAAGACTAAAACTTTCAATTTATTAAGGGAGCCGATGAATGGTGGGATCTTCCCTGACAAATTATTATTGCTTAGATCAAGAAAGAATAATGTGTTAACAGATTCCCAACAATCTAGTAGTTGTCCATTTATTTGATTGTCTGCTAAAACTAGACTGACGAGCAAGCTTGTAGCAGTAGTGCTGTTGTCACATAATAGTGATGACACATCTAAAAATTTATTTCTAGAAAGAATCAACCACGAAGCATGCAGCAAAAACAAAGGAATTGAACCCTCAAATCGATTTGAATTCAAATCTACATATGCTCCGGGATGTGATAACCTTACTGGTAAAGTTGGAATAACACCTTCAAAATTGTTGTGGGACATATTCAAATAATATCCAAGTTGCAACTTGTACCAAAATGACTCAGGTACAAAGCCATGAATCCCCGCATCAGAAATATCCAGATAATCTATGTAATTTTGAGTCAGTAGCCAACTTGGAAAGCTAGGACCCAGCCTGCAAGATACTAGTTCCAAAACTACTATTTGGAAAGGAGGAATCCAGTTGGGGACAAAATTTAGAGATAATAAGTTGTGTGACAAGTACAAGTATTTTAATTTAGAAAAGCTCATGAGATATGATTCAGTGATTTCACCCTTCAAACAATTATTCTGTAGGTTCAGATACTCCAAGTCAGATAACAATTCGATGCTTTTAGGTATCACACCAGTGATTCGATTGTCAGACAAGGATAGCCCACGAAATATGTCTGTTGCACCATGAAGAATTTTGAAAGAAGTTTGAAGAGTCCCCACTGAAGTTGTTAGATGACAAGTATAGTATCTGCAACGTGCAAATATTTCCAAACAAAGCTGGAATATCTCCTTGCAGCTTGTTAAAGAGAGATCGAGATATTCAAGAGAGTTCATTGGTTTGTCAAAACCTATTGGAACAAGGCCTTCTAACAAGTTGCCACCAAGATCAAGGGTGTGAATATTGGTTGTGAAGTTGAAAATCCAGTGGAATATATTTGATGATGTGAATAGGTTAGTGGAGAGACGAAGAACAACAAGAGAAGATGAAGAATTCATAATGGAAGTAGATGACACGAGAAAACTTGTATCCATAAGACTGCAATTTGACAAATCAAGCTCTTCAAGGTTGGAGCCAAAGTTAAAATTGCCTTGAAATATTGATGAAGTGAGATTGTTATAAGAAAGGTCAAGGATCACTAGAGAAGGAAAGTGCATGTAATGAGAATGTAACAAAACAATATCATTATGTGAAAGATAAAGCTCCTAAAGATTAGAGCTGAAGTTGGACAACAATTGAAATGTGGATGATGTCAACAAATTATAAGAGAAATCAAGGATGGTAAGAGAAGTTGTGGAAGAGTAGTTGGAATGAATATCAAACAAAAATTGAACATCATTATCAGAAAGACTGCAATTGGACAACCTCCTGTTAAATTTGGAATATGCTTTCGAATTATTTGGAGCCATTCATGAGGGTTGCCAAGAATCAATGACACAAATTCAAGATTCCTAAAAAAGGAGAGATTAGACACCCATTCTGCAACTTTAGTTTCGAAAACAAAGTCACCAAGAAGCTTGAGAGTTTGTAGCAATGGAAGATCACCACTCTCAAAAGGGATTGCCCTTGAAAGTTTACTATTCCCCTGAAGACTGAGATATTGTAATTGTCCCAAATGTTTGAGTTGATATCAAATCAAGATCATTGTAGCTCAAATCCAAATACTTTTATTGTGCAAGCTCCCCTAGTTGAGGAGGGATTACTCCAACAAGATTATTCTGACTGAGATCAAGGTACTGCAGTTGAGACAAAATCCCTATTTGATAAGGAATACTCCCTATAATGTAAGTATGTGAGAGATTGATGTATCTTAATTTGGTAAACAAGCGAATGTGTTCTAGAAGATAACAGTAAAGAAACATATTATAGCTGAGATCTAAATATTCCAAATTTTGCAAGTCAATCAATATGAAGATTGTTGAATATCAGACTAGAGATATAGGCTGTATATAAGTTATTCTGAGAGATATAGGCTTTATATAAGTTATTCTGTTTTGATATAGTTTCGATTTTTAGATATCTGATTCTGTTGTATCTCCTAGTATTAAGGGATTTCATTTCTGTGTGTATATATATATATATATATATATATATATATATATATATATATATATATATATATATATATATATATATATATATATATATATATATATATATATTGACGCTGAGAGATGATTCTCTCAAGGAATTCATCCAAAACACAATCCTTGTCTCACTCCATTCGTGTATTTCAAGTTGGTATCAGAGCGGGTTCCGACCTGGCTCTGGTTTCTATTTGTTTTTTTTTCTTTTTCGGCTGCAATCTCTTAGCCGTGTTCCCTTTTCCCACCAGCTGACACTATCAGCTGTGTCTCTTCGTCAGAAACTATTTTTCCGGTCAAAATCTTGTCAAACATCAGACCCACTCCGAAGCAACCCCAGAATCAGAACCGGAAAGCCAAGTTCGGCCTGTCCCCAAAATTTCACCGCCGTCAACTGCGCGTGAACGTCACGCTCCGATGCCCAGTTTTTTTTGGCCCTCGTTTCCCTTCTGCAGGTGTTTTCCGGCCGTTTCTGAGTGTCTGCCATCATGTCTTCTGAGGTAACCCCCGACACCAACTCCAATGGTGGCAAACTGGCTGTTCTAACATCTGTTGTTTCTGGAATCGCTACAATGACCTCTGAAAAATTGATGGGTACCAAAAATTACCTTTCTTGGGCTGATTCTGTGAAACTTTGGTTCATGGGCCAAGGCTATGAAGACCACCTTACTAAATCTGTTGATGATGTTCGCGCCGCTGACAAAATCACTTGGAAGAAGATTGATGCCCAGCTATGTAACCTTATGTGGCAGACCATTGATCCACCAAAGTTGACTATGTTTCGGGTTTACAAAACTTGTAAAAAGGTGTGGGACCGTGCTAAAGCTTTATACACTAATGACATTGCAAGACTTTACCATGTTGCTAAGAAGCTGTGTAGTTTACAGCTTCAATGAACTGATATGGAATCTTATGGGAAGCTGTCAAGGAAGAGTTTTCGACTCTCCTTCCCTATGTGTCTAATGCTGATGATCATCATGCTCAACAGGAAAAGCTATTTTTGGTACTTACGTTACTTGGGTTGCCAGCTGAACTTGAATCTCTTCGGCAACAAATATTGGGCACCTCACCCGTTCCTTCCCTTCAGGACGTATTTGCACGACTCTTGCAATTCGGCCCCTCTCTTGAGACCCATACTTTCGACCAAACTGCATTGGCATCCCAATCTTCTTCTCAAGTGTCCTTTCAAGTGCCCACTCGAGGCGGCCGTGGTAATGGTCGTGGTAATCGTACTCGCCTTAGTTGTACCTATTGCCATAGGATTGGTCATACTCAGGATAAATGTTATGCTCTCCATGGTCGTCCTACCAAGGTAGCTAATGTTGTCTAAACTAATGAGCCATCTGACGTTCACTCCACCGCACAACCACAAGGGATATTTGTCTCTCGCAATGATTATAATGAGTTTCTGGTGCACGAAATTATGATCATTAGCAATGGCACCAAAAAACTTGGTAGCGCTCTCAAACGTGAATCACACTTTGTCACAACTCTGCACAACTAACCAGCAAGTGCACTGGGTCGTCCAAGTAATACCTTACGTGAGTAAGGGTCGATCCCACGGAGATTGTTGGTATGAAACAAGCTATGGTCATCTTGTAAATCTCAGTTAGACGGATGATAAATGGTTATGAAGTTTTCGAATAATAATAAATAAACAGAAAATAAAGTTATAGATTTAGATAAGCTTTTTTCTATATATAATGATTTACCATATGCACGAAAAGAAATTAAAAAATTAATGTTAGCTAAATTTGACTGTTTTTAAGAAAATAAATTAAGTTTTTTGTGAATTATTTTTATTGTGTACTATAAATGTGATTAGAATAAATTTTTGTAGAATTTTTTTTGAATTTGGAATTTTAAATTTTTATTTATTTATAAAATTTAAATTATAATAAAATTGAATTACGTTAGCTTGTTGGGGTTTGTTCCTAGACTTTCTCTTTCAACTAGTCAAAGACGAAGAAAAGAAAAGAAAAATTAAATATAAATATAAAATAAATAACTTAATTAAATTTTTTGTTTAAAAAAAAATGCAAGTCTCTTTTATTTTGCTCCCTATGAAAAAATATTTATTTTTTTAAATGTTGCTTAATTTGTTCCATTATTATTTAACAAGAAACTTTAACCATTTTAAAAATGAAAACAATTTTTTTAAAGTTTACTAGTAAATTCAAAGAAAACAATATTTATAATATTCTACAGAAAAAATAACAACTTGTTAACATGAAAAAGTAAAAATAAACTTACCTTAGAGATGAGACCTATGTTAGAAACAGATGTGAAGACATGTTCAAAGCACAACACCAGATTTTTTTTTATTTAAAATTCTCACTTGTTAGTAGTTAATAATTAAAGAAAAGTTTAATAATTTTGATAATTTTTTTTAAATAATTTTTATGTAATGTAGGGAAGCACGTAGAAGAAACGAGGATGTTTTCGTAATCTGATTAAGGGGGACAGGGCAGGTAAAATTATTGATATTTCTTTATATCCTTTGTTGACATAAAGAAAGAATAAGAAAATAGAAATTCTTATAGATTATAGATGTTATCATGTAACATTTGATTTTTCTTATTGAAAAAAGTGTAGTCTCTCTCTTTTATATATTATGACAGAAACTTTTGTCTAGTATTTTACTTTTTACATGAATTTTCCTTTTTCCCATTTAACAGCTACTACTTTTAAAAATGTTTTAATAGTTAGTGACTAAATCTAAATGTTAAACTAAATACTATATATAAAATAATAGAGTTTTTTAGAATTATACATTATGTTAAAAAATTAAAAGTTAAATAATTATTAATAATCGGTGCACCTCTTAAATTTAAATTATTGAATGAGTCTTTGATTTTAATTTATTGTTAATGTGAATTTGAAATTTTACTAGATGATTATATAATATATATTATTAATTTTAAGATAATAATATTAGTTTTATGTATCTCAATCAATTAGAATTTTCAAAACGGATGAAGATGGTATTTATAAAAAATTTCGATGATCAAATTTTCAAATATAAAAATTAAAATAAAATACCATCGGATAGATGTTTCACTCAATATTTATAATATATTTTTAATTAATTTATTGTAAATAAATATTATCCAAATTGAATTTAACAGAATATAATTAATTTGATTATAGTATCTCATAACCCAACAATATTTTTCAAAAAAAAAAGCATTTGGACTGAAAAAATATTTTTGAAATCCAGTTGAATATCCAGCCGTAATATAATATAATAAGACACTAAAATTGAAATAGAAGCACTAAAACAACCTTTATAATAGTTAAAAAAAATATATTAATTTAAATATAAAGTAAATGCAAAGAAAAAATTATTGTCCTCCTAATATACATTTGTGATAATTACATACTTGGTTAATAGTAGTAGTCTAAGGCCTCTAGCTAGTTATTAGATATAGACATAAGTTATTTAAATTAATTAATTAGTTTTGTATTTAATGATATAATAATAAATTGGAAAAATTTTTTGTTTCATAGACATGTGAATCATCAATTAAACCAACCTTAGCTTATACAAAAATCATTTTTCATTATTTTCTTCTATAGAAATACTTAGAAGAATATATACTATCAAAAATACTATTTGTCTTTTAAATTTTAATTTTTAATAAATTGTTTTAAAAAATTATTATTATTTAATTAATTTAAATATTGACTTTTATGTATCAATTATTTAAAAAATAAAAAATATTACTTGTTTTTTATTTTTTTAAATTAAATAAAAAATAATATTTAAAAAATATCTAATTATATATACTGTATATATATACATGGAAAGAATCTTTTTATGAATAATAAGTTATTTATGTAATAAACGTAGTTTTGATAGTTCTAGAAAGCGGGAAGATTTTTTAGTTCTATTATTAACTAATTATTTTATGTTTTTTTTTTCTTTTTCTTTTTTTTTTTCATATTATGTGCATCATGATGTGAATTGTGGTTTCCTATTTAAAATATATAATCGTAGGTAAAATCGAGTATAATTTGAATTGTCTGAGTTCTAACCTATTTGGACTATGTTAATTATTTTTTATTATTTCCATAAGAATATTCTTAAAACAATGTAAGAATAATTTGTTCTTTAGATGAGAGTCTGTTAAGAGTAGATAACCAACTTTTCAAAACTATATATGCTTCACCGAATGGAATAATTAATTAATAATATAACTCTTGAATAGAATAATCTTCCACCAATTCTTTTTTTTTTTTCTTCCAGTTTTAATTACATTTCTCATTTTTGCGGCTTATACGTCATCATAGTGCATGAACAGGGATTATGCATTAAAGTAAAAGAAAACCTTTACTTTATAAAAATCTTTTGTCTATCATAAAGACTAAAAGAAAAGTCACCAAAAAAGACTAAAAGAAAACCCTAAACATTCTTTGAAAAAAAAAAAAGAAAATCAGAGTCATGCATTTAATTAAGGGAAATATATATTAGGGGTGGCGAAACGGGTCGAACTCGCCGGGTCAAACCGCCAAAACTGTCAAAAACGACGGGTCGGGGATGAGATTTTGAACCCGCTAAAATTTAAAAATCCGCCAAAATCGCGGGCCAAGGTGGGGCGGGGCGGGCTGGCCCGGCGAGCTGACATATTGTTTTTTTTAAGGGTAATTTCGTAAATTTGCAAGTGATATATAAATAGGAAAAGGAAAAGTATAGGTTACCAATATACTATCTCCCAACTTATTAACAACAATAATTAATTATTATATTTTAAACAAATGTATAAAGAGACATATCTAGAAAATACATATATAAAGACACTTCTATTAGACACAGCCATAAAAAATACATTTTTATTAGACACATCTACAAAGACACTTCTGTTAAACACAATTATAAACAAGAGTTGGCAGATGTTGGCAGAAATGTTGTTGGTAACGTAGCGGGATTGATAGGAAAATTAGGTTTTCCTTCTCCTCCTTCCCACAAACAGCCGGCCCTAGCCCCCCTAACCCTTCGTCCGTTTCCCTGACCGGCGACCCTGACTCCCTGAGATGCCAGAGACGGTGAGACCTCAGACCGACGGACCCTGACCCCCGGCTTCATCCTTCAATAGCTCAGCTCCCTCACTCCTCGGCAGACCCACACTCGTGACACCCACACCCACACGGTGCTACTGTGGACTGCGGAGCTGCCTCGCCTCGGTGCCTCCTGCTCAGCCTGTCAGCCATACCCACACGGCAGACGGCACATCCACACGGCCACACCCGACCTAATGCAGTAACGCCGGTCACTCAGCTCAGCCACACCCACACCCCCGCCGGCCAGACCTTTCGCTGACCCACTCCCTCCTCACTCGCTCCTCCTCACTCCTCAGCAGCTCGGCTCCCTCCTCACTCGCTCCTCCTGGCGCCTCTGCCTTTCGCCTTCCTTTCTCTCCTTCTGTCGTCGTCGGCAGCTTTGTCTCGTCGGTGCCTCTGCTCGGCGGTTCTGTGACTGGCGGACTCCTGGAATCGCTCCTCTCTCCTCCTCTTCCTGCTCGACGGCTCTGCCATTACAGTAAGTGATTTACATTTTCTATGTCAATTTGTTCAGCCAGATTTGAATTTTCTGCAACTGGGTATTATTGTTTGATTATGTTTGAATATTGTTTTTCTGCCTGATTTGAGTTTTCTGCAACTGGTATTATTGTTTGATTATGTTTGAAACTTTGAATATTGTTTTTCTGCCTGATTTGATTATGTTTCTGCAACTGGGTATTATTGTTTGATTATGTTTGAATATTGTTTTTCTGCCTGATTTGATTATGTTTCTGCAACTGAGTATTATTTAGTTAGTACTAAATTACTTATTGATTATGTTTGATTATTGTTTGAATATTTTTGACTGATTTAAACATTTTTATGTATTGAGATTATTTAGATTGAGCTGTTGATTAGAGAAGTCGAATGTTGCCAGAAAATGTTGAGACTGTGATTTGTACTCGCAATTGGAATAAAGGCTTTGTTGATGGTAATTACATTGTTAGTTACTAATTTAATATTTATATGACAGTTAAGTATTTATATCTTGTTCTAAATTTGGGTATTCTTCTAATTGTAGGTGAAGGCGAAGGTGAAGATGAGAATCCTCAAGGTGCTAGGCGAGGCGGTGTTTCAACTTCTGGATCAGATCCAAATTTTGTTGATTTAGAAATTGATAATTGATTTATGTGTTGATTTAAGATTTTTTTGGGTATCTTGTTGATTTATGAATTATGTTGTGTTTTGTTTTAATTATAGTAGGATTTATGTGTGGATTATATGTTTGTTTTGTTATTATTATGCAGTTATGTTTGAGACTTTGAGACTTATTATTTGTTATGTTATTTTTATTATTGTTAATTTCAATTCAAAAAATTATTATGGTTAATTATAATTTTTTTATGGATTAATAATTAATTTAGAATATTACTCTATATATTAAAAAACTAATTCGATGAAATAATTTTATTATAAAATAAAATAATTGTTAGTTCTTAGATCGTTAAATTTAATTTTATCATAAAAAAAAAATTGGTTTAAAAAAAAAAAGGAGGCGGGCCAGCCTGCCAACCCGCCAGTCCGCCCTTTGGCGGGGCGGGGTAGCAAGTTGAGCCCATATCAGTTTGGCGGAGCGGGGCGGGGCGGGACGGGCCAGCCCGTTTTGCCACCCCTAGGAAATACTAGTTTACGACATTTTTAGTGAAAAAATTAGAAGTTAACTAGTGTTGTCTTAAATGTACAGACAAATATTAGCCACCTAATACTTTTAAAATTAGAGTTGACAATTTTTTAAGTCTTAAGATAAACTGATATAATTATTGTTAAAAGTAATAACTAATTCACTGAAGTACTGGCACCAGTTCAGCAAAGGAAATTGGAGGACCTTATGAAGGATACTAAATTCTGGACGGCTCAATGGACTGGTGACAATGATCGTAACGTGTTTGAGGTGCAAACACATTTAAAGAAGGTTGGTGTTAATCTTGGAAGGCATACGTGTACCTGCAATATGTGGCAACTGACAGGTAGTCATAACATATTGTATTTGGCTTACATGAGTTTAAGATATGCATTTTGCTGTATTAAAGTCAACGCTAGTTAATTCTTTTGTAGGAATACCATGTGTTCATGCATTAGTAGCTATTCAAAAGAGGTGTGATAGGCCAGAACTATATGTGCATCCTTGGCTAAAGATGGATGCATTTAGAGCAACCTATGAGCATGTCATGAAACCTGTCAACTCAGAAGAGTATTGGGTGAAGACTGGACTACTATCTCCAGAGCCACCCATCATTAGGAGACCTGCAGGCCGCCCCACGAAGAAAAAAAGGAAGGCGGACCCTGTTGAAGACGCGCGTGATAGATCAAAAGGACGACGAACATTCAAGGTTACCTGTCAAAAATGTGGCGAATCTGGCCACAATGCAAAAATATGCAAGGGACCACCAAGGCCTAAACCCCCACCAAAGAATAAAGGTAAAAAAAAAGGGTAATGGAAATGGATCCACCATTGCAGCATGGTCACAGGAAGAAGTACAAGTAACCCTCTCAGCCCCTCAACCACAGCCATAGGTACCTTTCTAAATTGGATTATATTCGATGCTTTGTATGCCATTCATGTACTTACTTGTCTTGTTACTTTGTCTTGTGTTAGGAGCAAACTACTAACTCATCCAACCAAGTTGCATCAACAACAAGTTTTAGGCCTCCAAGACCTAAACAACAAATTCTGAGACCTCATGTAGCTCCGGTCACTGCCTCACCACCTCCTATGAAGCTTGTTTCGGCTCCATGACCTTTACCTCCACCAACTTTAACTCCTCCACCTACAACTCCATTTGCTCCAGTGACTAGGTCACTCCATCCGAATCAGATACCAAGAATCTCTCTGAAAACAGTTGCTGCTACAAGCTCTGGAACTGTTGCCAGAATATTCAAGTTCATGCCTACACCAGGACTCAACCTCCAAAAGAAGAAATGATATTGCTCTATGATATCATGCTGATTGTAGTTATGTTGTTTAGTTTATTAAGACCCTTTTGTAACAGATTATGGTTATGTAGTGCATTTATGCAACTTTGAGCTATACTTTTGGAATGTATCTTTGATGCTAGCAACAGATATAAACTAGCTAGGAGTAAGTTTTTTGTTGGAATATTCAGAACTTTGATACTTGATTTCAAATATATGAAATTATGGTTATTAGACTATTTTGATAATTATGAGTGATGTGATTTGTATTAAATCAGGTTTTTGAAACATTATTTTTGTGAATGCATATGATTCTAATATTTGGCAAAGAAAATTTCATTACACAATTCTGACAGACTATAATATTAGCAATTACACTTTGATCAATTATTCAATTACAATATATCCATACATAATAAGCACTTAATTCCCTTCTTTTCCTACCTAACTATATCTTTCCTAAAAAAATACAAACCAAAAAATCTAGCATGAAAAAGAACACATTTTTTCAATGACTGCTCCACTCCCTCCTTTTACTTATATTCTTAGTCTTCTTCTCTAATTCATCTACCAAATCTTTCAACTTCTTCACCCTCTCTTCCAGTACAACATTATGCTGGCTATCTTGCATTTCATGGGAAAAAATTTTGTCAAACCATATAAAAAATTCACAGTGTGAAAAATTCTCCTACATTGAAGGGGAAAATGCACAAAATTAGAGTTAACCCATGAATTTAACAATGCATAAAAAAGATACCATACCCAATGTTTCTTACCCTATAATAAGGACAACCAAATAAAGGTCTTTTTGGGTTCTTATCTGTTCCAGATTCCACAACAATGGCATAAGCTCCACAGTGGCATCTTGGATTCTCCCCTCTTGCAATTTCAAATTTGGGGCCACCTGAAGCACTGCTAGCACTACCATCTCCGCTACCTCTAATAACTCGTTGACGATAAGAACTTGCTGAATTCCCTCCACTTGCCATAGTTACACGTTTTCAGAGTAGCACACGAGGATGATTATGACCTTCACACCATTGTTTTAGGATCTAGGACATCATACAAGAACAAATTTGTAGTTGTATTTCTAGGGATTATTTTGTCTTTCATCCCATGTGGCGTTTAACAGCTGACTCAACACCTTAACATGACACGTTGAACTCCACCGTTAAAATTTGACGGAAGAAACTAACAGGAGAACTAAAATGACGGACGTTTACAAAAGTTGGGGAGTAATTACATAATTAAATTTTGTTGGGACCAAAACATCCACTTCAAAATTTCTTAGGGACCAATTTGGGTAAATACTCTAATTTTAATTTTAAGTTCCTTCCGTTATTTCTTGATTAATAAATTAGATACTTTGAGGTATGACGGTTTATTATCCAGCTTTAAGTTGGGCTTCTCAGTACTTTTCTATCTATGTAGTAGTAGACTAGTAGTATTTGACTATTTGTCAATTTTAACTTTTAAGGCTCAAATTTTATATACTAGTGGTTACTAACTTGCTTGGTGACGGTGATGACCATGGATAAACTAATATTTTATTATATAAAAAAATATTTATAAAAAATCAAATGATAGTTAAAAATTTTAAAAATAAATTAAGTATCCTCTATGATGCAAAGAAGCCTCATATTCGATTATAAAAAAATTTAAAAGAATAAAAACCAAAAATTTCTAATTTTCTTTTTTAAATCTACACGAAAATACACACTTTAAGAAATCCAAAAAAATTATACAAACTTTTTAAGTTTTCAATACATTAAAAAATCCTAAACTTTCTATTTTAACTACTTTTAACTAAATCCTATAAACAGTGGCGGAGCTTAGTTCAGACAAGGGATGGCCACGGCCCCCCCAAATTTTTGTTAAAAAAATTAGTAATACTTTTTTAAAAAATAAAAAATAGTTCAGTTGGCTCAAATATTTTATTATGACTTAAAATTGCAAAGTTCAATCTTCATCTCTTGTTTTTATTGCACAATAATTTTTAGTTTTAAACATTCAAAACATATCGAATTTGGACTGAATTGAGTGTATTCGTATTTCGCAGTTCTCTATTCAATAAGCAACACTCCCTCTATTTTTGAGTTCAAATATAAAAAAATTAGGTATTTTTTATTTATATAATTTAATATTATTTTATATTTTACTGTTTATTTAATTTAATTTTTTTATATGATAAAAAATATTAGAATATTCAATAAGTATTGATATTATTGTATTTGTATAAATTGATAAAAAAATTCAATAAATATTATAAATTTTATTTGTTCTTATAATTTCTTTTTTACATATTTTACCGGATATATATATTCAAATTTTTATATAAAATAATCATAAAAAAATCAAAGAGTTGATGATGCATTTTTTAAGAGGAAGGCTAATATTAGAAGGAAAACATATAACTTTTACAATATCAACACCTATATATAGTTCTTCTACTTTAATGAATCACAAAGAAAGTAAGATACAACCTTCAAAAGTTTAAAGAGTTGCATCTGATGAGTTTGACCTTAATTTTTTGGAACGATACCCTGAAAAACGGCTTCAAATTTGGCAATATCACCCAAATAAAAGAGATGAGGTTAGACGATCTTATCTTAAATGGGGTCCATTAAAAAAAACATCTTGACAATTATCTTCTATAGAAGACTAAGAAATAACTTTTATAAAGTGCAAGAAAAACCACTAAAAAACTGTGGTAGATAGTAAGTAAATAAATAAAGGAGTCCTCAGTTAGGGTAACAACCAAGTTGGAGGACACACTACCCATTCCACATTTGGTAGTATTTTGTTGGTCTTTGTATCTTCCAAGTTTAAGATGCCCATATCTTGCAGGCTGGGTTCGCCTGGAGTGTGCAACACCAGTTGGTTGTCTGTGTAGTATATATGATTTCCCTTGCAATATGGGGATTTGCCAGGAAACATCTGAACAGAAAAATTATATCCAATTATTACTGCATAATCTTCTAAACTATGGATTCTTGACCATTCCTTTGAATTCTTGTTCAACTTGAACACATCAAATTTGTTGCAGATGTGTAGCATTTTCATAGCCCAATCATCATGTTTAACTATCATTAACAAACCGCCGTCAACACAACCAATCACATACTTGTTCATGCTGCAATTATAGTACCTGGCCAATTTCGCAGGAGGCGGAGCTTCACATATTCCTCCAATGGAGGTCAGTAGCGGTACTAGTTGAGGCCGGGGCTTCTTCCCTAGTTCGTCCATAATGACCTTCTTATCAAACTCATACAGATTTGTATGCTTGTCTACGGTGTATATCTTGTCTTGGAAAAATATGACATCTTGAAACAATGTCGATATCTGTTCAGTTGGAATATGTGTCCATCTCTTGTCATTCAGTTTACAAACGGCCAACTGGCCGCACTCTCCATATATAGCCACTGCCATGAAATCCTCACTGTCAGGAGGGGAGGATATCACAATCTTCTGAATCTCATACTTATGAAAACTAATGGCGTCAAGAGTATAGATCTCATCGTCACGAAGATCCAGCCGAACGTATTCATTCCCGTGCCGGTCAGGATGATAACGAACCACATCTGGAAAAGTTGAAATTGGAGGAAGATCCATGTGAGTCTTAGTAAAAGGATTCAACATTCGTATTGCTCCCTTGGATATCACAACAGTAATTAACCATCCATGACAAGAACCACGAATTAGGTTGTCATTAATATCAAAATCGGGCAACATAACATGGTAGATCTGCTCCTTTTCAAGAACATGGCTCAAAGAAGAGTCGTGAGTAGTGCCAGGTAACAACAGCCACGGGTTTCTTTTATGATTTGGAATGCTTGAAAGTTTGGAGTTCCATTCCTTACAAACCAATCGAAGTCGAATGTAATCATCGTAGGAATACAGATGCTCTGTGATTTGATATAGAAGATCAGGATGAAGGTTCGACCATCGATCAATTTCTGCCATGTAAGTTACAACTCACAACTCACAAGGGGAAATTCAAACAAGATATAGTCAACAAAAGGAAAAGAATGAGGCTAACCCTCAACTTCGAGTTGATTATATATGGTATTTAAATTTCTTTGATCGATTTTAAAATTTTTATTTTGGTAGATATATCTTTGTTCAATTTAAAATCTTTTTAGGCTTGTTTGTTTGGCCGTTATATTTTTGAAAAGATTTTTTTAAAAGATTTTTTACAAAAATAAAAGTAATTTTATATTTGAATATTTCATATAAAAATTTTTTTATCTATCCATTATTTTTGGATAAAATAAGATAAAAATATTTTTTTGTTTATTTATTATGTAAAAAATATTTTTTTTTTAAAAAAGATATAACTTATAACTTCTCAAAAAAGATATATTTTTTAATTATTTTAGTACTTTTATTTTTATTATTAGAAATATGTCAAACACACTAAAAAAATCATTAAAAAAAATCTTTTTTAATCGATTTAATAGCGTATTAGCGTCTAAACAAGTACCATGTATAAGAGTGTTTAAATTCAAATCAATTTAATAAAAAATGGTCATCCAATCTTATCCAATTCAAACTAGAACTAATCAAAATCTTAATTATTTATATTTTATATTGAATTAGATTCCATTTCTAACCAACATCACTCATTATATATTTATATCAAATCTAGAATAGAAAAATTGTTGGTGGAAGATGAGTTAAAATTTTCAGCAAAACCGTTTCTTTGAACAGAGATACTTTTTTTTTAGTGTAAAAAATATCAAGTTAAAAGTAAAAATAAACAACTATTAAATAAATTATATCTGTTATTAATAATAATTATTATTATTAAACGATAGATAATGTATTCTCATATCAGCATTATTTTAGGGTATGTTTATTTTTGTACAGAAATATATTCTCAAGAATTTCAATGCGTTGTTATTTAAAATACAGATATTTTTCACCAAATACATAAGACACTTGACTGTTAAACTTTAGGCTCAGCTACTGAAAATCAG
The DNA here is from genome assembly GCF_014773155.1 of Arachis stenosperma. Lineage (NCBI taxonomy): Eukaryota > Viridiplantae > Streptophyta > Magnoliopsida > Fabales > Fabaceae > Arachis > Arachis stenosperma. The sequence continues at coordinate 2,519,247 of NC_080381.1, read as the reverse complement.
AATTGTTCACCAATGAAAACTAAACTTTGGACTCTGAAAACACACTAACAAATGCATTGTCCAAATTTGGACTCGTTGCCATCATATTCTCTCTCTTTAGTCCTCCTTTCCCCCGGCCCCGGAACCTCGTACTGCCCTTACAATATTTAACAACTTCAGGGTATTTATAAAAAAACAAAATTCTAATTACATACAAGTCAAAATTCAACAAGTTAATTTATATTTTTTATAATTCATTTCAGACCATTTCAAACCCTTTATATATATTCATTTAAAAGACACTATAGACGATTTTTCTTTATGCAAACATATATTACAAAAATAAATCACAAGAATTGCTTGCAAAAAGGTGGCGTACTGAATTTATACATATACACTTAAATTGGAGTGAACAAATGTGACCGAGATTACAAATCCAAGGAGAGGTGAAAAAATAACAAGAGAGACCCAAGTGGGAAGGTGGAACAACCACGAACTAGTGGCAATTTCAACTGCAACTCCATTTGTGAAGACAGAAATGCACGGGCATCCGAGGATGATATCTTTCTTGTTATGTAGTGGTGCAAGAAGGGCATCTTTCAAGACAAATTTCGTTTTAATATGCGACCATAGCTTGTGAATTGTAAGTGACTTGCGATGACAGAGGCAAACACAACAGGCAGTTAGTTTGTCTTCGCAAGAATTCTACTCGGAGTCATAGAAATCACTTGGGCATGGAGTCAAGACCTCCGATTCAAGCAACTGTACAACTCGGTGCATCGTTGGTCGATCCTCTGGACTCGACGAAATGCATTGAATAGCCACAGAGAGCAAGGCGTCAAGGCTCTCAACCTGTATCCCTTCGCAATGCGGATCAACTATTTCCCTCCGCCTATTTTCAGTAATAAGAAAATTCAGCTGCACAATTGCAAATACATGGAATTAGAATAGCAAACAAGAAAGAAAAAAGAAAAAAAAAAAAAAAAACTAGATAAGCATAACTTTTTTTTTTTTTTAAACACATAACAATCTACACAGCTCATGAATAATAATGTACTAAAATAAAAGGAGAACTAATTTCAATTATTTTACCAAATTCGTTTACAGAAGAAACCTTCCCACCTAGTCACACACGTTGCTTGTTATGGTTAATCATGACGAAAGCCCATTTGTTAGCATATGCCGACAAATACTTAAATAAGCATCAATATTTTTTAAGTATAAAACGGGTTAATAGTCAAATTAATCCTTGAAAAACGGAACATTCTTTAAATCCATCCTTAAAAGAATTTTTCAATCAAATTGGTCTCTCAAAGATTACAAATTAATCATATTTGTCCTTCAGTGACTCCATTAACAATTTTTGTCAACAATTGATGATAAGAAACGTTAATTGACTATATACATAATACTTGACATGTCTAATTGGACGTTAACCAGATATATTCATCAAAATCTATTAATTTAACCCCTTTTCCACAATTACATAATCTATATTCCTAATATGACTTAACGACTAAATTGATAGATTTTCATAAGCATATATGGTTGTTATAAGTTAATATTCTACGTCATCAATCGTTGACAAAAATTGTTCATGGAAAAACTAAAGGACAAATATGATTAATTCGTAATTTTCGAAGAACCAATTTGATTGAAAAAATCTTTTAGAGACGAACTTGAAAAATGTTTTATCTTTCAGAGACTAATTTGTCTATTATCCCAGTATAAAACCGTATATTATTTTTTTGGGGGGGGGGGGGGGGATAGTAGAAAGAGATAAATTGCGCTAAAATGTAAACCATTTAGAAGCATGCATAATTGCATACCCAGCCAACAATATTGAGACCCTTTTCAATGAATGAAGCGTCTGTCGGCCGCTTTCCACTTAGCACTTCAAGTGTCAACACACCAAAACTATAGACATCAGTCTTCTCAGTTGCTCTACCACTTTGCATATACTCTGCCATTAAGTAACAGTGGCTTACTCAGACACCCATGGAATTACAATGTGCAACATTAATAATCTAACAATTAAGAATTATCAACTATGACAAATCAAGTTCACCACCACTTATTATAGGAAGACACTTTTTTTGTAAGTTGATGTTTTATGTGTTGCTAACTATCTTCACAGTTCACAAACATTTAGAAACAAGAGAGACGCAGACATGCATGCAATGCTAGACCGCCTAGTAGCTAATGTTACAGATGCCACAAGAAACAGCTCAAATGCCAAATATCATCATTCATGCTTAAGCCAAGTATCTATCTAAGCCAAAAGCAATCGTTCTAAATTGCTTACCAGGAGCTAGATAACCAAACGTTCCAGCAACAATCGTGGTGATGTGGGATTCTTCATCCTCCAAAAGTTTGGCTAGTCCAAAATCAGAGACTCGGGCATCCAAATTTCCATCAAGCAAAATGTTACTTGATTTTATGTCTCGATGTATGATCCTAGGTGAACAATCATGATGCAAGTAGGCAAGCCCTTTTGCAGCTCCCATAATTATATTCAAGCGTGAATCCCAGTCTAGTTGCTCGGATCTTTCTGTGCAATGCATCGCAAACATCACTCTCCCCAATCCATTTAAGCAAATATACAATGCAAACACATAATTTAAAAAGGAAAATTCATAATATTGTATTGAACAAGACTGGAGACCTTCAAGAAGCAGCAGAGAGAGAGAGAGAGAGAGAGAGAGAGATTTATAGAAAATAAGTCTTCTGAACCAAAATAATTTCTCTATCGTTAACTCCTCCCCAAACTGTTGGAAGAGATCAAACAACTTTGAGGAATAGGAACAATGAGTAGCAAAGAGAGTAGGCAAGGTGTTATTTCAACAGTTTTGTAACAGACAGCTAGCAGATGGAATACTCGAATCCATATCAAACAGCACATAATGAATTCAAAACGCCTATTTAACAATAATGTCCTATCACAAGCAGATACAAATATTAACTGCCCCTTGTTTCACGATTAGGTTGGTTAAAGAATCAAATGATGATTACCACATGTAAGCATTTGTATCGTATTTACTATATGACCACCTTAAGATGATGCATTATATGATATGAAAATAATGTATTAAACAGGGAGATCTTACCATGAAGAGCTTCGTCAAGACTACCACCAGGTAGGTAGTCATATATTAACAACTTTGATGTAGGTGAATTGCAATATCCACGTAAGTTCACTAGATGACGGTGTTTGATGCTACCAAGAATTTCAAGCTCCCTCTCAAAAAACCGGTCAAAGCCCTCATTCAACTTTACTATTCTTTTCAAGGCAAATACATTCCCATCATCCATTGCAAGCTTGTAAACAGTTCCAAACCCCCCTATCCCTATTATGTGTTCCTCATTTAAAGTTTCAAGTTTCTTAATAATGTCTTTCGAAGAATACGGTAGGTCACCATGGAACATGACAATTGATGCACCTGACATTATTTGGAGATAATTTTTCAAGGATTTTCCAATGCATAAAGTACAAAAGCAGGCTCGGATAGGTAGATATCCAAGATATAGAAAGAAAAGAAGCAAACCTCCACTAACATCCATTGCAAGACTTATTTTGTCAGTTTTACCAAATTTCTTATAAAGAAAACAACCCCAGAAGCACATAAGTGCCACCAAAAGTAGTGCACCCACAGTTGCTGATGCACTGATGAGCAGCCTGCCAGAATATTTCTTCTTTCCATTTTGATTTTGGTCTAAAAGAGAAACAAAATGGTAAATAAAAGTCAAAATTCTAAAACTGTGATCCAAATGACTGTATAAAAACTGCCACCATAAATAGAAAAACTAAGTATGTCCAATCAGCACGGTCATAATGTCAAAAAGCAGATAAATAGATCTTTTGGTTTTCTTGTATTTTTAAGAAATATAAAAAGAAAAAGGTAAACAGATCTTGGGGATAGTGCTCTTATTATATTTATTTCTATGAAAACAAAGAAATAACTAGTTAACATTTATAATTTTATCATGGATTGGTGTGCAATTATTTTCTTTTAAGGGATCGGTGTGCAATTATTGTGTATACTAGTTAGGATGCTCTTAGATTCTTTTAGGAAATTTCCTGTTCGGGTGAATGAGAATTTTTTACTTCTAGATCTAGGTTTCTAAATTCTACGGGTCTGTTTGGTTTGTGTTCTCATTTTCAATATTTCCTGTGTTTAGTATTGTGAGGGGAAAAAGTGAACAGAAAGCAGATATTATTTTTACTATTTTTTTCCCCTTTATGAATCCTTGAAAACAGAAAACACTGAAAACATAAATAAAAAATGTTAATCTCAAACCAAACAGTCCCTACACTTTCGATTTTCAGTTGAAAATTTTATATGGATATCTGACCCTACTTTGTTCTTCAAACACTGGAATTAAAATCTTTTTTATCAAACCACAAGATCCAAATTTAAATGAAAACTTGAAACACTTAACACAATCGTGTAGTTATGGTGAACGATTGAGTCCACCATTTTAAGTTAACACACATGTTAAGTACTGCTGCAAATTCAATTGATTGTTTTTATAATACAGCAGGGGAGTTAATTCTCATAGCTTTGGTTGCCACTTGAAACATCAATCAGAATGCCCCTTGTCTTCTCTTCCTAGCTCACTTAATATCCAAACAAAAACATGGCCCAACATTCCAAGTTACTCACCACCCAAAAAGCATGAAGTCAAGCAAAGTCAGGTTGTACAAAAATCAATTTGACAGCTCTCACATCCACAGTGAAGATAATAGTATAGAAAAGTTTTCAAATGTACCTGGAACACCGGTGTTCCAGTAATCTTAACCGTTGATTTTACTTAATATATATTATATATATTTTTTATAATTGAGATCAACGATTAAAATTATTGGAACACCAGTATACCTGGTACACTTGAAATTCTTCCAATAGTATAATACAATAAGCTAATAACAAAATCTTAAAACTTAGCCTTTTATGGTTTTATTATCATCCTTTTTTTTTTCCTTTCATATATGCTTCCTTTCCAATGTGTTCATTCATTCATCTACTGAACAAATAAAAAAGAATTACAGCTTGGCTCTGAACAGAATGAAGGATTAAGCATGTGATTCAAAAGCATGCGGCTTTACCTGAAGAATTAGATTGAATATTTGTCCCAGGCGAACCATCAGCTTTACATGTTGAATTGAGTTGAACCCCACACAAACCACGATTTCCAACAAAGCTGCAAAAAGATATGTGTTAATAATGGCAAGTTTAATTCCTTCTATATAGACTACTATGTTGAAACAGTCTAATCTAAGTAGAAACAAATTATCATTGAACACATTTATATAATAAACTAATATTGCTATAAAAATATCACCCAGCGTGACATAATAATATATTAATTAAAATTATCATAAGACCAGACAATGCTAATAATTAATGAATAGTCATGTTCAACATTAAGTTATGTCCATGTATATTAACAGGAACTGACTACAAAGAAGACTCTTAATGAGCTGGCCAGAAGATATTACTCGTAAACGGGTTAAGACATGATTCATGACAGAGTGAACAATGATCCATGTAGCTGGCCTCACCTAGTGGAACAAAGCTTTTTATTTGTTGACCATAATAAAGAAGACAACTTGAAACTAGATATTCATGATCCAAGTCAAATAATGATATTTTCTTCATCAAAATCTTACTTCTCATATATAAAGTAACTTCTATGCATTACATGCCTTTCACATGTAAACCATATCTTACCAAAATCAGAAACAATAAGATGTAAACATTATTACACAAATTAGTTATAAAACTTATGCCAATGGACAATGGTGATAATACTGCACTTAGCCTACAGAACATTTTAGAACAGAAAAAGCTGCACTTACGAGCTTCCAGTAAAATTGGCAAGGACACCGTCAGCAGGTATTGGCCCAACCAGAAAATTGGTAGATACATTACTTCAGAGTACAAGACATGAAACAGCAAAAATATTCAGTTTTTTAGGGAGAAAATAAGTGAGTTTTAAAAAAATGAAGAAACTAAAATTGACCCCGCTCCCCTAAAACCACTCCCCTCTGCAGCCCATCAAAAGAAGGAAAACCATATTAGAAAAGAAATTTACGTACAAATATTTGAGATTATACAACCTCCCAAGTGATGCTGGGATATTCCCACTAAGCGAGTTGCTTGATATGTCCCTGTAGAATAGGGGGGATGTGTTAGTCAATATGATCTCTATAATATCAGAACTCAAGTGTTGCACACTCATCTCAAAAATAGCAAACAAATGTTCATGCACAAAGATACTCAGTAACCAACTATTCATGCATGATGTATCTCAAATCCTAAATAATTATTGTCCATAGACCTTGATCCCAAATAATGAAATACAAATAGAGAGAAGCATAAACTAGAAGACAACTCACAAATTTTGGAGCTGTGAGAGATTTCCTATTTCACTTGGAATCACTCCACTAAGGTAATTACCCTGTAAAAAGCTGTAACACCGAATTGACAGTTATTACCAGCACAGAACAATCAGATTTTTCACAAAACCCAACATAGAAAACAATATCAAATAGTACAGTTGAGAAATTTTCTATCTAGATTCTAGAAGTGAAGTTAATGAGATACTAAATGCAGAATGCTATGCTATAAAGTCAACACAAAGAAAGAATATAAGATGCTATATTCTCCATCACTATCATGCGCAAGCATGCACAAAGCCACAAATACATATACAAGTAATGAAAACTACACCACGGTCCATCCATTTTTTCTCCACATCACAATGCCACTGATGTATTAATAATTTAATATTATAAAATAAGCAAATAAAACTATCAACAAGGATGATGTTACTTTGCTAAATGGCATTACCCTAATACCAACACCAGCTAAGAGAAAGAGATAGCTCCAAAGGTAAATATAGAAAAGAAAAAACATGGAAATTGTAAAATAAATTGGGAAGTTAACCAAAGTAAATACATACATTCCCTGCAATTCAGTGCAGTTTCCCAATTCTGATGGAATTGTGCCATAGAAGTTGTTGCTGTGAAGAGCGCTACAAGACACATCATCATTGCATAAGCGATAAAGCAATAATATAGGGGAAAGGGTACAATCAAAAGTTAATTGAAAATACATACAGAACCCTTAAATGCTCTAGCTTCCCAAGGTCAGGAGATATAGACCCACTCAACTTATGGCGAGATAGAATCCTAGAATTTCACCAACAAGAGCAAAGTCAGATATAGAAATATCTCAGACAAAATTGCCAGAGACTCCATGATTTATGGATAACATAATGTTAGTTTCTAAATTGAGAAGTCTCCAATACAGAACCCATCAAAGAAAAAGAGAAAAGGGGGGGGGGGGGGGGGGAGCTAGAATAAAAAACAAAAAAGGTGGTGGGCACATTATGTTGGAAGAAAAGTTATTAACTTCATTACAACATCATACAACTATACAAGCAGTGAGAACTAAAAAGACCAAGTGTTTTGGGATAATATAAACATAACACTGCCTGAAAGAATTAGGCAATTCAGCATGTCCACTTTACAGAAATTACAATCTAACCAAAACTAGAGTACAAACATCTCAGCCAAACTGAAGAAGTTCCCATGATGCTTGAGAAGTCTGGTTTGGTGTACCAGTAATACACAACCAACATGGCAATTTACTGCCTAAAACTTGGTGTGATAGATTAAACCCGTCAATTAAACCAAGATGATACATGGAAAGATTCCTATCTAAAAACGTGTTTCCCCATAGCAAGTGCAAGACAAGACCACACCAATGTCAAGAATTACAGAAACTTACAGATGTGTAACTCTTTTGGTCTTGGGATCGCACTTCACTCCATTCCATTTACATGGATCAGGATCCTCGGGTCTCCATTGTAAGAGGACGCCATCTGAGCTAGCAACTGATAGCCTGAAGTTGTTAAGAACCTCACCTAGATAAGAGAATACATATGCAAGTAAGATTACTGCATTAGTCTAATTTAAACAATATTTTAAGATAAACTGAAGGGTACACAAACAAACGTGTGCTATAAACAAAGATGTTCCTAATATAGCAGCCCAATTTTGATATGTGAAACGTGATCATATCAGAAGCACTGAATTAGACTTCTATCTCAACTAAAGTAACAAATCATGGAGATAAGAAAGGAGATACATCCATATAATATAAAATACCATCAGGACTGATTGCTTCGTATTTTTTCATCATAATGTGTAGCAGCAGAACACAAAGAAGCCATGGCCATTGCCGTTTCATCAGACAAATGCCCATAGCAATGCTGTTCATGCATAATAGAGCAACTAAAAGTCATCTGAGACAGCAGTATCCAAAATGCCTATCTCCACCATGTAGTTATTAGCTAGTTGATATGGACATAACCAATGCAGAAGAGCACAGACACTGCCTGCAACAAATAACCTCAAATTAGTAAATTACAGGATCACACAAATTCATCGAAGAAAAATACAGCATACAAGCAGATAATTTCATTTTGGCAGTAGAACGAAGTCAGAAACAGAAAATACTAATCTAATTTAGCCATCTAAGTTCTTAGTTTACCAAAACCATTGAACCACCAGCTTTTCCTACCACAAAAGCATAACCAAATCGACTATCGAGTAATTCCTACTGAAAGATTGAACATGCTACTCTCTCAAATATGAGGATCACAACCGTAATTCCTTGTAACAATTCCATAAAAAGGAAATAGAAATAGAACTAAGAACATGATATCAAAGCTCGGAGTAGAGACAATTTTAGGAGTCCTAAGCTGTAACATCGAAGTCCAAAGAAGGTCAAATAGCTTTCAGAAAATTCCACGGCAAATCAAAATTGAAAGCAAAAATGCAAAAGTTTAAATAAACTAGAAGAGCTTCATATGCATTAAGTACACAGTAAGCAGAAAATCGAGCATTTCAAAAGCACAAGCAACAAATCAAGAACAGTTGCCGCCTTAATTGCACTAGAATCGGTGGTGAGGACTGGCATTTTTGTTTGAAAATCAAAGACGCAGCTCGAAAATGCACACACAGCACGAACCACTGACACACTCGCTCTCACCTCAATTTCGATCTGAGATGCAAGGAGAGCCGTGGAAAGGAATTGCAACAAACTAAAGAAACGTCAACACACTTCCACTCTCGAAGATTTGTGTGGATTCGAGGATGAGAGTGTGTGAGAGTGTGAGAGAGAGAGAGAGAGAGGAAGAGAATTGATGCTTGGGAATCAAATGAGAAAAGCAAGGCTGTTCAGCATGATAGGACACGAACACATCGCACGTGCCACCGACGCCTTCACTCTCCATCTATATCAGAAATAAGATATTTAAGAAAATATTATGACCGAAATGATAAAATTTTATATTATTTTTTATATTGAAATTTGAAAGAGAGTTATTTAACTTATTTTAAAGGAAGTTTTTAGGAGAATTTTTTATTTTTAATATTGGAGTGGTAGTGGTATTTTTTTAAGATGTGGATTGTTCGGGTGTTATCTTCAAATGTGGAATCGTTTAATTAGAGAAGCAGAAATCGAACCGTCCAATTTATTAGAAGTACATAAATCGGACCGTCCAATTTGTGTACTTTTCACGATTTTGAAAAACACCAAAAATTATAATGATAAGGTATATCACCACTTCTACTTCTATAACAAAAAAAAATATATGCTTTTAGGATCGGCAGATTTTAGTAATCCTATTAGTAATTAATAAGTATAAATATTAAATTATTTTTAATAAACAACTTTTATTAATTTATATATATAAATTTGGATAAATATAAATATAAGATATCTTGATTTATGTATATAAATGATAGTAAATTCATGGTATAAATTATACATTTTATGTGTATAAATTTATGTAAGAATAAATGACTATTTGTACGTATGAAAGATGAAAACGCTGATATATGTATTCACACTAAATCAAACTAAACTTCTATTCATGTAATATAACTTTTGTATGATAAAAGTATCCTATCTTTGATGGGTTAGAGTGCCACGTAGTGACGTAGAGTACTTTTATCACAGAACATCTTGCGTGAGTATAAGTTTAGTTTCGATATAAAGTATATATATATATATATATATATATATATATATATATATATATATATATATATATATATATATATATATATATCAGTGTTTTTATGTTAGGAAAGTATGAGGACTCATCTTGGGAAAACATACAAATGGTCATTGATTCATTTATGTAAATATATGTATAAATTATTAATAATTAAATATTACTTTAAACTAATAATAATATTTATGCACAAATATTCATATTGAATTGTTTAGATTTATACATTCATGAACGTAGTATTATTTACAAATAACCCAACAAAATTAGGTAGGAGAAAAGAAAACCTTTTATGTTTCTCCGTATGATTTTGATGAGATCAGAATTGGAAAATATACATAGATTAAGCGAATCTTAGAGACACACATGGTCTCAATGGGTTCTTCATCACAACAGTAAATGTCTGTTTTTCACTCATGTCAACTTCACACCCATCTTCAAGTGTCCATTTAAAATCCCTTACCAAATTTGCCACAAAGTACTTAAGGTGAAGTATTGCCATATCAATGGCAGGACAAATTCTTCTCCCAGCACCAAAAGGCATCATCTTAATCTCTCTAAACCCTTTTATGTCAAATTTATCCCCTCCTTTACCATACCTCAAAAACCTTTCAGGCTTAAACTCCATTGGATCCTCCCACACATTTGGATCCCACCCTATTTCAGCAACAAGAAAATTAACAATTGCATCTTTGGGTATCACATAACCATCCATAATAGTGTCTTCTATCACTGCCCTTGGCAATATAAAATGACCTGGTGGATGTCTTCTCAATGTCTCTAACACCACAGCCTCTAAATAAGGCATCCTTTTAAGATGTTCCTCTTCAATATCTTCCTCAGACTTGACAACTTTCTTAATCTCATCAAACAACTTCTCTTGTATGTCTTGCCACTTGATTATGTTGGCCATTGCCCATAACCATGTTGTAGCCGTTGTGTCGGTGCCGCCAAGTATAAACTCAGAGCACAAACTCACCAACTCTTCATCAGTTAACATGTTCCCACATTCTGGGATTTTCATATCAAAGAGAGTATCAACATAAGCCTCAAATTGTAATGATTCACCACCAACCTTATTGGCTTTGATTTTCTCATGGCGTGCTTTTATGATTGGGAGCAACATGCATGTTCTATTGTGACGAATTTCCATGACTTCATTCCATAGTCCTCTAAACATAATCTTGTTCAACATTGGTACAAAATTCAGAACATTAAACCTAATGAAATTATGAATGACATTGTATTGCACTCTTTGAATATTCTTGACGGTTTCCTCATCAAATCTCTCTCCAAAACACATATACGATAGCAGAACATACATTGTATAGTTAATATAATCCTGAATTGGCACCATTTTGTTACCAACTTCAATATCATTTAAAACATGTTTCTTGAATTCACTTAGTGCACACTTACGACAAATAGAGTATGATTTCAAGCGAGAAGGTTGAACCACTTGCATGAAATTCTGGCGCAACATTCTCCAAATTGGACCATAAGGGGAAGTGGTAACACTGTATTGGTTTGGGAAGAAGATTTGAATGGTTTCAAGAGCCATGGGACGACTTGCAAAGACATTGCCGGATTTAACAAGTGCTCGATGAGCAGCTTCATGGGATGTTATGAAAATGGAAGGTTTTGAACCAATGTAAATGGTGACAATGTCACCATACTTGGAACGCAAGGAACGAAGAACAGGTTCAAGATCAGCAAAGTTCCTTGATGATTTGAGAAGCCAAAAAATGTTACCTAAGAAAGGTATGGTTGGAGGGCTTGGTGGAAGTCTTTTGTTTCGAATGATACTCAGAAATGCTTGGAAAATAATGTAGATACTTATTGAAGCTAGGAGATAGAAACAAAAGCCCATCTTTCTTTATCAATTTTATGACAACCCGTTCTGCATGTAGCAACCCGTTGGACAGCAATAGACCTTAAATGGAACTCTGATCCGTGACGGATTAGTTCTTGTCCTGTCGGATTGGGAAATACCGTGGGCAACCAAAAAAAGATTCTTTACTTTTAATATACTTGAGTTAAAGCTAATTGAGCATTTATATATTATGGGCTGTTATCAGAAATGTTATTAACATAATCATTATTGCAATCACCGTTTAATTTGATGAAGTATTGGTTTGATTTTTTTTCTGATCTTTACAATAGACGTTACTTTAAATGTAGTTACGAATTTAAGATTGTGAATTTATGTTCAATTATGTTTGATTATACGTTTATAAAATAAAACCTGCATGTTAAAGAAGTTAATTAAAATCATATTAATGTTATAACTTATAACCCAAAATTTATCATAGTAAAAAATATTTATTTATATTATAGATTTAGTTAATATATTCTTTGAGCACGTATTAAAATTATTACTTAAAAAAATATAACAAAATATGCAGAGTTTAAATTTTTTACGTATTATACATTTACTAAAATTTAAAATATAAATTTTTACTAATAATATGCGTTTTTAAATCATGTGATAACCAAGTCACCAAAAAAAAAATCATGTGATAACTAATTTCTTATATTATTTATATTAATTATTCTATGTATACATTAAAATTAATTGTCAAAATCAGTTGTTAATATAGGATATATATTAAAATACAAAATATATTATATAATATACATATATAGATATAATTAATGGCTGATTTAGTAATTAATTTTTAGTATATGCACACATACAAATATAATTATTGTTTAAATTTTTAATATTTGAATTAAGTGCTAATTTTACTCTTAATATTTTCTATGTCTTATGTTTATCACAAAATATTTTTATTTCATCTTATTTTTATTCTTTAAATAAAATCCTATATTTTTAAATTTTAGAGAAAGAATTAAGACTCATCCAAATTATTAAGAATAAAGATCTAATTTTATTCTTATTCATTTTTACAAAGGATAATGTAATTTTTATCAAAAAATATGGACACTTAAATAGTAGTAGGAATTATTTTTGTGGGGTTTTATTTATATTTTTAAATCCTCACAAGACTAACTATGACCACTATTACCACTAGTTCACTACTTTCTTTGTCATCGTTGTTAACTTTTATATCTATTATTTTTATTGTAAAATCATATTGTATCATTATCATTATTTTATCTACGGTCATTATTATTATCATCAATACTAATATTATCAACATTATTATTTTTTTTCTTTAAAAAATATTCGTACTGCAATTATTTTTTTCTTACAACATTATTTTTAGCAACGGGTCTTTTTCCATTTAAGAACCAAAATATCCCTTTTTTTCAACAGGAATTATCTTGTCTTTCGTAAAAATGAACAAAGATAAAATTAAATATTTATTCAAAATATTAGAAACTATACCATTATTTTAGCTTTACTCTTTTTTATTATTATTATTATTATTATTATTATTATTAGTAAACACCACTTTAATCCTCAAAAATTTTATATTAAACACTTTAGTTCCAACACATTTTTATTCTCTAAAAGTATTTGAGAATTATTTTTATCGAACAAATTGGTCTCTAAATTATTTTAAATTAATTTTGCATGTATTTATTAGACAAATAAATTTCTAATAAATTTTATAATAAGACAATTAAATTTTCAAAAAATACATTCTAAAAATAAATTAGTCTTTCTTTAAATCAATATAAGAATTAAATTGTGGGACAAAAATAATTTTTAACCTGAAAATTCTCGAGAATGAGTCACGGCATTTATTTATTTTTGAGTAAAGTATCATTTTTGTCTCCAACATTTTGGGTAAGTCCCAAAGTTGTTATTAAGGTTTTCCTAACGTTTTAAAATTGACTCAATGTTGTCCTGCCGTTGGGGATCCGTTAATAGAATTGACGGCGGGACAAAATTGAGACGATTTTAAAACGTTAGGAACTTAAATAGAACGAAAACGTTGGGAACAAAAACAATACATAGAAATAAATTTTAATTTTATCCTTCAATAATATCAATTTTTACTGTATATAATATTCAATTACTTTTTAATCACACTATTTTCATCTAAATATTTTTTTATATTTTTATATTAACTTATAACTTTAAGTGTAAAATTATAGAAAAATAAATTTATTTTGAATGAAAATAATGTGAATAAGTATAATTTACTTAGATGTGATTAAAAAATAATTGAATACTATATATAATAAAAAATTGATACTATTGAAGGATAAAACTAACGAGTCCTGCTAGGAAGTCCATAGAATATTTATACAATGTGTACAATAGCCTATTGAGTTAAAAAATAAGCATTACCCATACTATCCATAATAAGTACTAGGGATAATAAACATCTATGTCATGATACCAGTCATCCCAAAAGTTTAAGCGGATGAAAAAAAATAACACTAATGGTTATATCTTTAATACTGAATCGGATATCCCTAAACCTCCATTGTACACATTGTACAAATATTCCATTGGCTCCCTATACTTTCTCAAAACTAAAATTTATTTCTATATATCCTTTTTGTCCCAACTTTTTCGTCCTATTTAAGTTTCTAATGTTTTAAAATCGTCTCAATTTTATCCTACTGTCAATTCTGTTAATGAATTTCTAACTACAGGACAACATTGAACCAATTTTAAAATATTAAAAACTTAAATAGGACGATTGAACTTTAGGAATAACTTTAAAACTTACCTTCAAATGTTGGGATAAAAACGATACTTTACTCTTTATTTTTTTTACAAGGTGACATGCAAAATTCATGAATGGTGGTAGCCACGAGGGTGGGCCACACAGAAAGTCGGAAGACAAGAAAGAGGGGGTCCCACGTAGCGTCTCTACCATTCTTCTTCGTATTTCTGCGTTAGTCCTCGCCTTTCTTCCTTTCGTTCTTCTCGATCATCATTTTATCGCCACACTTCACACGTCACACTACTCACAATCCATCGATTGGTTTTGAGAGATGACGCGAGGGAAGCAGAAGATCGAAGCACAGAAGCGTAACGCCGAGAAGAATCAGAAGGCCAAGGGTTCTCAGCTTGAGGCCAGAGCCGTTGGCCTCAAAGTCGTTTGCCCCATCTGCAAGGTCTTCTCAATTTCCCTTTCTCTTCTTTAACTTCTCTTTTATTCCTTGTTTTATTCTCTTTCTAATTGAGCTTTTCGGTTATGGCATCGATAATCAGATCCGTCTTTTGCTCTATTATGTTTGATTTTTACGATAGCGTTCTGTTTGATTCTATTAGTAATTGGTTCTTAGGTCATTCATATGGAGAGATCGTAAATATGTGAAGGCCTTATTAACTGCATGAAACTCAAATTTTCATCTTCATCAAGTGTTTGTGTTTCAAATATTATTAATTAGGTTGATAATCTCATCCAAGTAGTAGCCTTAAGGGTGTGTTTGGGAGATTGGATTTTGGAAGGGACGAAAGGGAAGAGGATGGCTTGGTGGGTAAAGTGGAAGCGAATCGTTTTTACTCTTCAAGCCTTTCCCTTCTGTCTGTCTTCCTTCGAATGTTGGCTTTGTTATTGTTGGCAGCTTCCAATTCATGGTTCATGGTATAATTTAGCTAATGAGTGCTCAAAAATACTGAAATGCATGGAATGAGAATGCAAGTGTGTTTTATAAGAGAAAGCAAAAGGGTGGCAATAATGTTTATTACAAGGCATTTTACTGGGTAACTGTTAATGTGGATGTCAAAACAATCTGTGCAAGTATTTTGTCTTTATATACTTATCTTTCGCAGTTTCGCTCACTTATTATGATTTATGATAGTCATATATGCCTTTATTTGTTGATATGTTGGTGAAATGTTACATTATATGTAGGCTTAAATTTAAAGAGTTAGTTTTGAAATGGATTTTTTGGGTTTGCTATCCAATTTGCTTTTGTATGGGTAACTATTTATTGAAAAAGCAAAACAAAATATTGATAGAGTGAGGAAGTTTCAGGGGTTGATTCCTATACTTATTTTTTAAAACGGAAGCATCTCCACAGAAGAATAAATTACAACTTACAAGCTGTATTGATATTAATGAGATAAGCGATCCCCTCCTAATGGGATAAGGCTTTGGTGGTGGTGGTGTTGTTTTGATATGAATGAAAGTATGTATGTAAGCTATGCATAGTCTTCAAGCAGGGGTTATGATGTGCAAACTTCTAAGAGTGGAAGTTAGCAATAAATCAGAAGAGACTAAGCCTTTGTGTTCTATGCTTTAAATGACACATTTACTTGAGCTAACAACTAGCCAAAATTCAAATATCATTATTATACGATAAAGATCATATAGTGCTGAAATACAGGGAAACAAAAGCCGATTAATATTTCTGTATGAATTCATGTTGTTGAAATGCTAATAATATGTGGTGTGCATTGTATGTCATGTATATATCTGTCGTTCAAATCATGTATGTATTCTCAATGAGTCTACAAGTTTATGTATGGGGAGATAGGCACAGCTGCAACAGCAATATGGCGTTTAGCCTGAGAACTATACAAGTGGCTAAGAGAATCACTAACATTTAGCAATTTGCTAGGTTCAGATTAGTCGCCATATCCAGTTATTAGAACAACTTTTAATTCTTATGAGCATACAGTTACGACATCTGGCTTAACGTTCCTTTCTAAATTAAAAATTACTCATATTTAAGAAGATAGGTTGCTGTCTAGCTAAAATTGGCTGGTAATTGCAAGTACTAGATGTCTTATACAGTGAATTATTCATTGTCTTTCTGTTGGGTTTTAAGTAAATCATATATGTTTAGTGTTTGAGAGTGGTAAGCAGCAAAGAAAAAGTGTTTGACAGTGGTGGTCTGTTAACTCTGGATGCTTTTGTGGTATCTTTTGCACCCCTAAATGTGTCATTAGAACTATGTAGTGTCTGTATTAGGATTATTGATAATGTTGTTTCATTTTGTTTTTTCAGACTCAGCTTGCAAATCAAAACCAGCTTGTTGATCATTATGGCTCCAAACACCCAAAGGAGAAACCTCCCGAGTCAAGCTAATGATTTCTTCTAAACAAAATTAGTATGGAAGTTCCAAAGAAAGAAAAATGAATGTTGCTCTGTGTGCCTCCGTGATTTAAATGTAATTCCTGCACCTAAGCCAAATTGCAACCTGTTTTAATTACATTTTTGTTAATATGCTTTGTTGTAAGATCATAAAGCTAAGGGTGTTCAAAACTGATTCTAATGGAGACGAGAATATTATCAGCTTGTACCAGTGCAGGCTAACTGAAGCCGCTCTGCAACGTTGCATTAAGTAACATCCCTTTGCACAAACTCAAAATCATACTTAGAATTTGTCCATTTCTCATTCTCTTCTCTTCTCTTGCGAAACCAGATATGAACCTGGGAATTACAGGTCAACTTTTGTTGGCATTCTCATCTATCATACGAAAGTAATCTAATGACAAAGGTTCTTAATTTTTGGGTACTAGAGAATTATGTATTTTTTAACCTATTATCTGTTCTTCCATTAATGCCAATCGTATCGTTTGTGCTTCACTGTGAGGTCAGGAGTTTTTACAACAAATTTTGTTAGAAGTTTTTTCAACAAATTTTGTTATTCGTTTCAGCTGGTTACAGATTTTAGAAACAGATACTATCCACGGCCATTAAATATAGGTTACAATCTAAAATCATCTCTGCTGAACACTCTATTATACTCGCTCTTCAAATCGGTTGTATCATGATGTGAAAATAGAAGAGGTCAAACCAAGAAGAACCTGTCTTATCATGATCACTGATGACGAAATTTATTCGCAAACACAGATTTCATTTCATACAACGAAGCAAGAAGATTTCTTTCCTTTTTTCTTTTCTTAATTAATGAATATACCAAAAATCATACAAACAGCTATAATCCACACCTTGACTTAGTTACAGCAACTGTCCATAGTCCATACACAATCTGTTTGTATCAATTTTCAGTTCATATACTCCTATAATATTCAATATATCCGCTATACCCATTCAATTTTTCCTTTCCAAGATTCTCTATTGTAACCAAAAGCCACTATCAAAGTTGGCTTAACCTTGGCTAAACATATAATTAATGAAAGCATCAAATAATTAACTGAAACTAACTGTTCAAGTCAGTTACCACATTTAGTTAGATTCATGTATGAGTTTGTTCAAAAGAGTTGTCAACAAAGCATCCCTCCTCTCTGCCCGGCTCTCTTCCCTCATTCTCCTCTGTTCTTCCCGCTCCCTCCATGTCTGTTCAATCATTAATCTCTCCCTTTCAAGTTTCTCCATTGTGTGCCTCCATTCCTGCTCAAAAAGCTGTCTTTCTTGGGCACGCCTATCCATCATTTCCCTCCATTGCATCTCCATCCTTAGCTGCTGCTGGAAAAATTCATTGAGCATTTCCTGAATACTACTAGCAGTATTACTGAAAGTATTTGATGGATTGTTTGCCTTTGAAGACTTATCAGTTTTGTCAACTTTCCTTTTACGAGCATTGCTTCTAGAAGGCTTCTCCTCTTCACTGTCATCTTCTACCTCCTCGTCATCTTCAGAGTACTCTTCCGAGGACCGTTCTCCACTTGACCTTTTCACCCCTTTCTTTGTTTGAGCTGAACGAGCCTCAGATTCAAGAAGCAGTCGTTGCATATTACGTGCTCTTTCAGTAAATACTGCATGCAATTCTTCGAAAAATGGACATTGCCTACTATGCTCTGGATCAGATGTCTCTTTTCCCTGCACAATATCAATAGATGATTACATGCAATAAAGGAAATGAACGCTCCCAGCTTAAAGATATGGCCTTTCTTCTGCATTTTCAGTGACACAATTTTCTTGCATATCCAACAATACACATCATTTTGACAGGTAAAGAGAGCATACAGCACACTAGAGACCAACAATTCCATCTTTAAAGTAGCATATAACAATTAAATGTGTGGCAAAATTTACTAGAGAGAGGGAGATAGATAAAATACATCTAAATGCATTACTTGCTGATTATTATTCTTCCCTTCCTCTAATTTTAAACTCCACCAAGAACACTCTTAACCAATTACTTCGGCATATAAAAGTTTATAGTAGCGCTGGTTGTTCCTCTTCCTCTTATTTATAAACTCCACCAAGCACACTCTAAACCAAATTACTTCTGTATACAAAGGTTCATAAATTTGAAGCACTATGCAATTCGGTATTCCAAATTTCACACTCATTTTCCCAATATAACCGTAACGTAATATTCCGCAGTTCCTTAATTCTTCTCTGAGGAGTGCTAGGGGGCCAGCAGAAATTGTGATATATAGCCATCAATTAGCCATCATAAGTGTGTTTAACGGTGGGAGATTACATCCAATGATGCAGGATTACTTATTTTACTTTTGATGGTTAAGTGCTGGCCAAATTTTAACAAAATTGCTGGCCCTCTAGACTTTCTCTTCTTCTCTATGGAAAAAAAATTCCAATGCCACACAAGGCTGGTGGAGATATCATCACTCCTGTCTGCAAAATCAGGTCATAAATATAACTAACAAAATACTAAGCCATTACGGGTACATTTAGGATTCATTGTATGAAATTTCGTAAAAAAAACTAGCTTTAACATTAACATAAACTCAGAGCAATAAGGGCATCTTAAAAACGCACACAAGAAGCACAAAGAATATCCACGATGTAACCAACAACAGAAACATATATATCAGAAGCCCCCAAATTTCTAACCCTAAAATCTAAGCTTGCTCAAGTAGGTCGAAAACATAAAGGTGAAAATTCGAGTAAAACAATGAAATGAAATCCAATAAAAAAATGCAAACACAAATCGATGAGATAGAGTCACACCTTATAGCGATTAACGAGGTTCTTCCACTTGCATTTGCACTGTTCGGGGCTCCTCCTGAAGCCTCTCTCCCTCATCTTGGAGCTCACAACCTCCCAAAGCGTCTTGTTCCGCTTCGATGCAGTGAAGTCCCTCTCAAGCTCCGCGCGTATGGCTATGAACTCTCTCGTCTCCTGCTGGCTCCACTGCGGCTGTGCCGGAACCCTCTCCTCTCTCCCTGCCGTCGTCGGCGATATCTCGCCGGAAATCACCGACGATGTCGCCGGGTTCAACATCTGCGGCTGCGGCGGCGCCACCATGGCCAGGCGAGCCGCTCGGGCGTTCTCGCCAGCGAACATTGATCTCTCTGCTACCACGACGTTTAGGATTAGGGTTTTCTGCTTTTAATCGAAACCAAACCAAGGAATTGGAGATTTGGAGTGTACAGTAGAAACTTGATGCTAGAGAAAAGAAATAGATAAATAAATAAATAAAAAGCTCCTTTGCCTCCTCCTTTATGCTTTACCAATTTTTCTTTGTCGACAAGATAGGAATGATTGACCTTTCACGGTCTCCACATTGATGTTTATGAAGAGCCAGAGTCTTTTGCATTCACACACGAGAGCTAGTAACTTTGTTTAGTTTAGGAAGAACTTTAAGTATTCTTGCAATATGGATGTTTTAGTCATTTTAGCAATAAATTTTATAAATAATTATAAATATATTTATATAAATACATAATAATTAATTTAAAAACTGATTTACGGTTTAGATTTAAAGGATTTCTTTTGCAAAAGAAATATTAATTTTTTCTGAAAGAGGTGCATAAAGTAAATTAAAACTAAAAGGCGAACATTTATCAATAGGAAGAAAATGAACTTTTAAGAATTTTTTGGGACAAATTATATTATTAAATTAATTGAGACTCAAAATTATATTATATAATTATAATAATTAAGTTTTGCTTATATGCGTGTGTAATTTTTTTTATATAAATCGTTACGATTTTGTAGGATTTTAACTCTAAAATATGCATGTAACCAAAATTTTATTGTTATAATTATGTAATTTTGAGTTTCAATTTATTTAATAATATAATTTATTTATTTTTTTTCTAACCATCTCTCATTTTATTATTGATCTTTTCACTTTTCGTCAACTAAATTATCCGATAAAGTAAGAACAAAAGTCTAACAGATCGCTGTCACTTGAATAGATATAATAATAGGTAGGATGTAGTTTAAACTTTACTCTAATTTTATCCATAAATTTAATTTTTTTTAAATTTAACTTTATCTTACCTGCAAATTGAGAATGTCTTAATCTTAACCCAACTGCATCTTAAAATTTGATCCTTGACACTATCCATAATAAATCGATTTAAACACAATATTTAATCATTTTATAGTTCATAAACATATTAATAAAAAAAAATACAAAATTAAGTTCATATTAAAATTAAAAACAACAAAATCCATCTTAAAATTACAAAAAAAGGAGGATATGAATTTGAACTCCATCAATTTTATTATGCATGTATAATAATTTTATACTATAATGTATTATGGGTGCGAGTAAATAAGGTAGCATTAAACCTAAATCCGCACACGCCCTATTAGCAGCTCAATCAGCTCTACTCTCAACCCAACTTGTTGTGGATTGGATTGTCAACCTTAGTCAAATAGGCTGGATCAAATTGCATGCATTCGAATAAGATTAGTATTGTCAGTCCTACATGAAGATGAAGTGGTAGGCACACCAGAAGTAAGGATAAGACATCAGTCCTCGTGGATTCTCGGAGTTTCATGGAGTTTAGTGTTGATTCAAGGGTGTCCATAATGAAGTTTCTCTCTGCAAAAATTTTGTCAATGAGACTCTTATCTTTGTGTACAAAAATTCAGTCTTCATCACTATTTTTCTATCAGAACTTAGGATATCATTACTAGTTGCTAGTGTAGAGATTAGAGCCAATTTTTAAGAATGGGATTTAAACTAAGAAAACAATGTAAGAAAGAATTAAGAACGACAATTTTGAAACCAGTGACCCCATCATTAAATTAGGGACATACTCGCAGCACTATTCTCTCACCAATAAAAACAGTTTGACTATTTTTTAATTAGGGACATAATCTGATCAAATTATTTGAACAAAAATTACATTCATTCGTTCAGATTTTTTTAATTAAAATACTTTACATAATACATGTTTATTTCTCAGTTTAACATTTTTTACAAAGACTATTCTAACAATTATCTCATTAGCAGCGACCCAATAATTTGACCAACTTAAAATGATAAGCAAATAAGTCTATATAAATAGAAAATTTTTAAAAATGAATATATTACTACGTAACTTAGTTCATTGAAAATTTGAACTACTATTGCATTTTTAAACTATATTGAAATCTACTAATCTAATTCCTATTTGTTGGATAAGATAAAGTATTGCGGAAGTATATCAATTACAGCTCCAAATGCTTGATAATTTGATATCAAATGATTTCTAACAAAGTATCACGCAAAATAGCTCTTCATAAAAATGACGGATACAACAAATATGTAGAAAAGCGCTCTGCTTTTCTCTTCTTACAAATCAAATCTCACACTTCATCTACCTTTTAAGTTTGCTTGAAGGTCCAATTATAGTTCTCCCTAATCTGCACAAAAAGAACCTGAAACAAGAGTTCTAACATATAGTGCACCATTAAGAAAAAAGACAAGTAAAGCAGAAAAAATCGTTCTTTTCTTTTCTAGACACACAACATAACAGAAGACGTCAGCCACTTGGTCCCATAACTTCCATTGGTATCATTAATAAACTTGAGAAATTACTCTTCTTCCAATAACTATGTACAGTTAGTAATGTGGATTGTTGACAGTTGACACCAGGCAACTCAAAATCATAGTTAAAATATGATCCACAATGCTTACTTGAAGTACAAGAGACCATAAATTTTCTTTCTCCACCAACTCTACCCTTCCAACAAATTGAGATGCATAACTACAATCTACTATAATAATTCAAGAAAGTATAGTGTGTACTAAATTCAAAGAGCTAGCAGTATGCAAATGGCATTAGCAAAGTGCAATTGAGAGTGGAACCGGAAAAAAACAACACAAACCTGTTAAAAAAAGCACTTTGGGGTTTGTCTAAACCTGCCAAATAAAAGTTATTTGAGCCATGAGGAGTGAGGACTGAGCAGGTTTTGGTTAATAAAAGTTAGTATCTGTAGTTAGTTAAATGCCAAAAACTACCCAGTCCAACACAGATGATCATGTTAGTTTGTTTTGGTTTTTATGCCATTATATACCTTCCAGTCTTCCACAAATAAGGAATAATTTTGCAGCAGCATGTGAAAGTGTTACTAAAAATAAGTTCACATTAAAATTGCAGGCAAAGCTAAAGGGAAGTACATCAATCTCACAATAAAAATGCACATAGGGTTTCTCGCCCCTATTCCAAGAAATAAGGTAATAATGGAGAAGGAATAGGCATGAGAAGTACTAAACGATAAAGTTGTTGGTCTTCAGGTATCTACAATTTGCAGAAGCTCAACATTTAATTCAAATGTAGCTCCAGGCTGCAAGCAACATCATGAACAACAATGTTTTAGCCATGTGCTTAATTCACCAACTATAACATACATTGGTACATAAAGAAGAGTGGGGAGGGTTTTTACCGGAATCTCATTCATTCCCCTTTGACCATACCCACTCTCTGCAGGAACAATCACAGTTCGCTGAATGCAATGCATCAATTAACAGTATTAGATAGATGAAGCAATCTCTGTAAAATATTAGAGACACTATAACAATATAATTGAAGAGTAAAGACTTAATTTGGTCCTCAAATCTCATTTGACCTTATTTGGTCTTTCAAATTTGACTGTGTATAAAGTTGGTTTCTCAGTGTATTTCCGCCACAACGCTATGAATGGAATGTTATATGGAGAGGTGTCATGCTGAAACGAAATTGACTCGCTACCATGTCGCAGGACTAATCTTATACACGGGATAAAATCCGGAGGACTAAATTGGGTTAACTGAAATTTGAGAGACAAAATTGAGTCGCGTGCGTCAAATTTGAGGGACCAAACCAAGTTTGTACTGGCATAAGAAATGAATCACCTTTCCACCAACACGCATTCCTTCAACAATAGTGTACATAGCCGGTGGAGGTTTTGGTGCTGCTTGTGCAGAGAATAGACCGTTCGGGTTGTCTACAAATTCCCGCTTCCTTTCCTTCCCTGGTGGAGCTCCCACCTTAAATTCATATGGCTTTCAATACCATCAAGCAAAAGCAACCTTGCATCAGCACTAAAACCGAACAACACACAACAATTAGCTGAGATTAGAACATACATTACCTGAGCAATGATACGATTTCCAGCAAGAAGTTTAGATTCTCGGCTTGATACCGCGGTAATTCCGCGATATAAGCAATCAAAATGTACCTGTCGATCACAACTAGTATAAACAATGAACAGTAAATAAAAAGAATTACTATATGCCACCAATCAACAATAATGAAATAGAGAAACCATGCTGATGACACATTCCAACAGTTAACTAACTAACTAACTAACTAACCTGAACGGTAGATCCCTTTTCAGCCACTGGACCTTTCCCTTCCACCAAATCATAGTATTTCAATCCATCCTCTGAATCACGATCGCAATCACAATCAGAAAATTACTATTTTAATTCATTCTAACTAGCAAATTGATCAGGAATGTGAATTGCAGTGAGGTAAGGACTAACGAGTAGTAATGTATTGGTCAAGAGGGATGTTCTTCTTGTTGCGCCTCTCCCTGGCAAGTGCTGGCGAATCGGAGAGCAAAACGGAAGTCATGAAAGGCAATGATGAAATCAGAACCGCCATGGACCTTCTCGTAATCTGTTGATGAGAATAAGATCCTGAAGCTGAAACCGTCACCGCCACCTGTCTCGCACCTCCATCATCAACGCTACACCTCCATCCATTGTAACTGCAACTGCAACTCCAAATGGAAATCGATGCCATTTGCATTCCACACATGCCTCTCCTCTCCACCTGTCTTTTATTACTACGCCCTATCCGTTAACAACCTAAATTACTCTTCTGCCCTTTTCACCCTCCCCTCTTTCGTTTTTCCCACACTAGGGGTGGTGCACGGCTGGGCCGAACATTTTAGGAACTAATTTGGTGTTATTTTTTGTTATTAGTTATTATAAGATTATCAGTTAATATTTTATGTTTAAAATGCATAAGATTTTAGATTAATTAATGCATGTGTTATTTGTATTGATTTAAATATTTTGTGTTATTAGACAATATTAGTATTGATTATGATTATACTTTAATTTTAGAGAAGAGTTGGTTCTTCTTATATTTTTCTAAGTAAATTTTACCATGTCAACTAATGATTAGAGTATTAGAAATTTGGATATTTTCACATTAGCTTTTAAGAAGGTATTAAAGTAATGTTATGTCCGATTTTTATTTGGTATAATCGTGACCCGAAAGTGTATAGATTTTATCGGATTTAGGGTCGAGTTCGGATTTAATAAATAAGTTCGGTATCTATTTCGGACCGAATTTGAATCACATCAAACTCAATTTTACCCGACCCATACACACTCCTATCCCACACAAACCACAACCAAATTAAAACAAATTTGATCATGCTTATTCAGGTAATCATAATAATTAAGATATTAATATGTATTTGACATTACCTAATTTACCTAATTTTAAAGTAACGATTCAAACAAACAATTTTAATAAAACAAGTGGTTTAAAATCGATTCCAAAAAAAAATATATAGAACTGATTTTAAATTTAGTCTTTTTATGAATTCGATTTTCCTAATTTTAAAACATTAAACTATATTTATCTTATTTTACTTTTAAAAATTGAATTTAACTAATAAAATCTGAACCACTAAAATTACTTTACAAGCAAATCTAACGGTGTAGTGTTGAGGACATCACATGATCCCAAACATGTGAGGGAGCACTGTATCCTTGACCCACTAACTACTAACACGCCACAATTGTGAAACAAATTATCATCGAGTTCATTCCGCACCCGTTATATCTTTGCCCAATTGTTATCGCTTCGGTACGCTGCGTCTGCTTGCTAGGGTTTCCTATAATCTGATCTCCATGTTTCCATCAACCCTAATCCTAATCAAGAAAGGATTCATCTGATTCCCATTAATCACCTCAATCCCCTGATTCCACTCTCAATACTCCTCTTGCTTCATCAAAAACCCTAATATTCGCATCATCAATTATGATCATCAACTCGTCTCCCTTCATGAACTCCGTCCTTGTCCTTCAGAACCTTCGCGTATTCGGTCCTGGCTTGAATCCTTTTAATCCCTATTGCGTCGCTCATCACTCTCGCTAATTTCCCCCTTTATACGTCTATTACTGCTCTGATTTCTGTTAGTTTTCCCGTTTCTCGTTCGTTTAATATGTAAACACGTAAAAAGAACAAGATTTTGTTGTCTGTTCCCTTCTGTTTCCCGCGAAAACAAAGAATAGTTGTTTTGGGGATTTGTATTCTAGGGTTTTTTTATTGGATCGTCGTTTTTATTTGGATTGGGGTGTCGTTTTTGGGTGTTGGATTGAGAAAAGATGCTGGAGGCGCAGCCAGTGTTGTTCAGGAGAAGCCCGTCGAGGAGGCGCATGCTGAGGCCTGGCGTTGGTACCGACGATAGAGGTTGGACTTCTCTTCATGTTTGCGCCCGCAAAGGTGATCTCAAACTGGTGAGTTTCTTCAGTTTCATCAACCCCTCTTTTATGTTGTTGTTCTTGTTCTTGTTGTTTGTGTTAGGATGCTTTATGAAGCTATGTATTTGGAATGGTATTCAATTTGCTCGTGGATTGGATTTGGATTTAGATGATCCTATTCTTATTTTATGTTGTTAAGCTGTTACCTTTTGGTTTCGTACTTTCAGTTGTATCATATACTAAGAAGAGGAGTAGTAGACAGAATTTGACGATGCTCAGGTTAGATTGAACTGTAGGCTTGAATCTTGTCAAAATAGCAAGGAAATAGTATGATGGATGAATATTACAATCTACAAGTATTGGCTTCCGACTCATACCCTAAACCAGTATTCCAAGTCTTTCAAACCTTGACCGTGATTATCAATACTTTCTTGAAACTTCTTTAAACTGAGATTTATTGCTAAAATTATCATCTATTGTTACATCCTAACTTCTACTTCAGATATCATCAGATTATAAAGGGGGAATAAGAGTCATGATTCATGTGATCATAGAATGGACAGAAGTGGTTTCATATAGGATTTTTTCTCTTAAATTGAATTGTTAAACCTGGTAATAAGAATGCTGTACAAAGAGAAATATTTTAAATTTAATTGTTCAGTTTCTTTAGTTGTGGGGGAACCAATTCCAAGGATGACAGTGTTGAGCACTGCAAGAGAAAACCCACTATTCACAGTAGTTCATGGTTGTTGGTAGAAATTTGTTAGTCAAGTAGGTTTAAGCTAATGTTTATGATGAGTCCGTTTGATATGTGCATGTGGGGATGCTTTTTTTTATTGGAAAAGAGGGGGGTTTGGGGGGGGGGGGGGGGGGGGTAAGAAACATGTTTCTCATTCCTAGGAATCTACAGGATCTCATGTTCAAAGGACCTAAGCCTTTTTTTTCAAAAGAAAAAACAAGTATTTGGGGTATAAATGTTCTGTTGAGTTTGGTGCACAGTTTAAGCCTTAATTCAGTCTGGTACAATATTGAAATCGCTGTCTTGTGACCTGCACCATTCTATTTGTGGTGATAGCTTCCTCTCATGGTGTTATGGATGTAAATGTCTAGTAGCCGTTACTCCTTGGAATGGTGGGGGCCTTGCCTATCAGCACCTTGCCAGTGATTATGGCTTGTTAGTTGATTTTAGAATATAGTAAAAGTTTTGTTGCTAATTCCTACAGCGCATGAATCTCTTCTGTGTTCTCTTCCACTGTTGTTCATTTGTAAACCTTGGGATGATTCTTTCTTTATAGTTATAATTGTTTCATATTTGGGAAACTAGTGTGTTTGGTTTTGACAATTTAGTTGCATAAGAGCATCTGTTTATATTGTGTTCTTGAACAGGTAAAAAAACTTCTTGATGAAGGAATGGATGTCAATGTGACTGCATGGGGCCCTAAATCACAAGGCGTGACCCCTCTTCACCTTGCTGCTGAAGGTGGCCACCTCGGAGTGATGGATGAACTGCTGGAACGTGGTGCTGACATTGATGCTAGAACAAAGGGTGCTTGTGGCTGTAAGTTATCTACCTATCATATAGGGATCTTACAATATTTCATATTGATACATGTTTTCTTCTCTTAAACCAGGGACACCACTCCATATTGCTGCCAAAGAAAGGAGGAGGGATGCCGTGAAATTCTTGGTTGAGAACGGAGCTTTCTTGCCACCTGATATGAACGACAGCAGATTCAATCCCCCGCTTCATTACTGCCCTGGACTTGAATGGGCCTACGAGGAGTTGAAGCGACTTCGATGTGAGGACTTGTCATCGGGGGAGACATCTTACAGTTCTGAAAACTAATTTGCTCTTTCATGGATGTTGCTTGGTGCTTGGATATCTTGTGTCAATAAGTGAAGAAGTGAGATAACAACTTATTTGTTACAGAGTATGAATAAGTTGTTGCATGAATGAGGACATATAAGCATTTTAATGTGTTGGGCTCTTGCTATAGGAACGATGTTATGTAACTGTTAATGTGCTATACTTGGATGTTGTGCGATTATTATCATTTGTGCATTGTCTGAACTCTGTTCTGAAGCTAACTATGTAAGTATTGCTGTTTTGAACGCTTAGTATTTTTCTGTTGAACAACTACAGAACAAGGGTGTCTTTCAAGTTTCACAACATCGTTTTAATATTCTCTTATTTCTATTGGTCTTCAAAATTAAGTTTAGCAGTGCCTGTTTTCATGCGTTGCAGTTTAAGAGAACCTTGTATTCTATAATACTACGATCTCCTGTTACAATATAACGGTAGGTAGGTGAGAGTTAAGGGTGGAAAAAGGTCAGTCTATTGGCCTGAGCGGATCTGCAGACTGTTATAAGCTATTTAGAGAGTATTAAACTTAAACCTACCTTTTTTAAAGGTTTGATCATTAAAAAAAAATAAAAAATAAATAAATATATAATGTCAAGATATAATATATTAAATTCGATGTCAATTCAATATCCAAACTTAGAATATGAAAATAAAGGGTCACTATCCGTGAAAAAAAAAATCTGTGTAAAAAAACACATATATATCTCACAAAATCAAAGACTATATTAATATCTAAAGTTGTAATAAATCAATTAAATATAACATCAAATAAAAGTTAATAATTATTAAAATAAAAACAAAGTAAAAGTGAGTCTAGCAATTAATCGGTAATCCTGAAAACTTGAAAAATGATTTCATTTTTTTTCCCAACACCTTGAAAAAAAACACACGTATATATCATTAGATTTTTAAACAATGCAAATTCAAATATGATATACTATCAATATAAAAAAATAGTTTTACACATCCATCAAATTAGATAACATTACCGTCTGAATAGTCATTAAATGCTTCTAATTTTTCGATAAGTACAATACAGAATATCAAAACAAAATTATGGTTATACCTTAGCATAAATTACACGGTACCTCATACATATATTATGAAAAGTCAACTTTACTAATATGCTTCAAGCCTTCAACTACTCACGTCATGGCAACATCATTTTTTCCACAATTAAAATCCTTTTACTCTATGAGTTTCTTCTATGATCTTTTTCATATGTTTTCTATCATTTTTTTTTTTTTTTGTAAAACACTTTGTTTTCTTATCTCTTTGTTTCTTTTCTTTCTCCTTTTTATCTTGTTAGGTGTTCTATCCCAAATTTGGGTTATAGGGAGATTTTTTGGTCAAAAAAAATATCTCAATTCATCCCAACTTTGTAAAGTCATTATTTTGAATTTGACTTCTATTAAGCTGTGTCATTTAAAATTTG
Organism: Arachis stenosperma; assembly: GCF_014773155.1. Classification (NCBI taxonomy): domain Eukaryota; kingdom Viridiplantae; phylum Streptophyta; class Magnoliopsida; order Fabales; family Fabaceae; genus Arachis; species Arachis stenosperma. The sequence continues at coordinate 2,489,422 of NC_080381.1, read as the reverse complement.
AAGCTTTCATTATACATGGTTTTAAATATAAAAAAAAGCTTTGATGCTGTTTAACATTTGCAAAAATGGTAAATATCAGCTTGTTATGATTGACTTGGTTTGATTTCCTATAAGTGTCTATTTATCTTCGGCAATAAACGTTGAATCAAACATTTTTTTTTCCCTTGAGTACACATAATTGACCAACCTTACAAGAAATTTACACTATAGAGTAATACATGCGAATCAAATCATTGTATTATTTTCTGACAAAAAAAACATGGTATATTTGGGATCCGTATTCCATACAAATATGTTAACTATTCTCATAGTAATCAATATATCAAGTTTAATTCCAGCCACAATAGAAAACTAAAAATAGTACTCAAAAGTATTACCACATTTACATTTAATGTGTACAAGAGCTTTATTAGGGTTCTTATACCATGATAAACCGAATTAAACATAGGCCTATAGACCCTTGTCAATAAAACATAAAAATATCTAGGAAGAGGATGGATCACATATTCGGTGTTATAGAGCTGGCAGCTTAACCATGGACATAAAACAAATCAGTGTCTAAATTAAGGTGATTCTGAATTTAAATTGGTCATTTGAATTGCAAACTGATAAAAGTAACAGTTCAAATAGATGTCAATCGCAAAATAAAAAAATTGGCGTTGGACTGTGAAACGGACAAAAACTGGTCCGTCTAACCGAACTTTGAACCGGCCAATTTTTTAAATTTTATCAAAAATACCGCTGTTTGAATGCCCTAAGCCCCCTAACAATTACCCAACCCAGCAACCCTACAACGGCGCAGCACTCCCTCCCATTACCCTCGAGCTTGTTCTTCTCTCACCAATTTCAACGACCAATCTCAGATTCAGATCAAAATTGTCCTTTTCTGTATCCAGTTTCTTCTTCTGGCTGCAGCTTCATCCTGGGATTACGAATCCCTTCTTCCGTGGTGGTGGGGCGCACGCCACGTGTTGCCTTGGCGAGCTAAAGCTAGTGGCGTTCATGCTCACCTTGAGTATCTCAGCCCACGTCACCAGCCACCAACTAGGTCCCACTATTAAGGCTCTTCCTCTCTCACTCAACAACACAAGATATCTAGTAATAGAAATTCAGTGTTCCCAGTTTTATTATGGTGCTATTGTTTAATTTCTGTGATAATAATCATTCCGAAAGTTAATGCTTTTGTGGCTTTTGGTTTTTGGCATTAAATCTATACTCTAATTTAACTAATTGTTGATGGTTGGTTGAAGCTTTTGGTTCTGGATGTGTTATTTTGCTTCTTATAAGTTGATATTCGATTATTTTTCTCTAATTATTCGATTATTTTTGCTCTAATTATTTAAATTAATTTTTCATCGTGGGATTGTACCTGGGCTACACCTCTGGTATTGTTACTGAGTTAAATAATAATTGAATAATTGTTGTTAGCTAAGCTATAAATCTTGTTGTTATTACGGAGTTGAATAACTGTGAATAATTTAAATAATCATTTTTAGTTAATAGAGGAGTTATGATGTTGTAATTGGATGTATTGTATTGTTTTTTAGTCCAAATGGTAGAAATAAAAGTGATTATATCAACTAAACAAATCTACCATAAATTATGACGAATTTTAATGATAGATGACAAATATGGATATTGGTGTTTTATATTTAGTTGGTTGTTTTTTTTTTTTGAAAGTTATAACAGACTCAACATATTAAATGGAGCATACAAGCTTAAAACTAAACTGTAGCAACTCTTATGTCATCTCCGTTTGGCCATCAGCGACATGAGTTTGTTTCATAGCAACTCTAGTTGGTTGTTTTTGTTATTTGACTTTTGAATTTATATTTAAATAAAATCATAATATTGTGATTTATATAGTATTTTTAATTTAAATGATATTTTAAAATTTATATTAGACTATAATTATATTTTAGTATATTATTTATATTTTATTTATTATTTTATTATAAAATATTTTTTCGGTTGAATTACGATTGAACTAGTAAAGGTCCGTTTGAGAAATTTCAAAAATTATTTTTTTAAACTTTTAACTTGTGAAGAATAATAGTATTAATGTCTGGTACAATTTTTAAAATCAAATTGTAACCTTTTAAAAAATTATTCAAGTGCTTATGAAAGAATAAAAAAAATTTATTTTTCATAATAATTTTTTTTTATCACATTTCTTTTAAAATAAATATTTTTAAAACTAAAAAACCAAATACAAAATAACTATTATAAATTATTTTTAATATAAATATTTATTATTTAAACTTTTTTTTTAAATAAGCTTAATTAAACTGTTTACCTAAATGGACCTAAATCACTAAATTAATAGTAGAGCAATATAATCGATTCGAACCTTTGTCTAAATAACCCGCAATCGTGGTGTAAACCAAACATCTTATAAACAAGCACATATAGAAGGATTTGTCTGTGGGAAAAAGGTTAAACTCAGTCCTTCAAGGACCAATATTGAAAATGTCAAATTAGTGGTTCAAATAAATTTGTGCTGATATTTTTTCTTTTAATTTTGTTCCACCAAGAATTAAAAATTGATATGGATAATTAGGCATGATTTATTGGATTTATTGTACTATTGTTTAATTTTCAAAATTTTTTTAAGTCCTCAAATAAGTAGAAGTGATTATGAAGAGTTCGACGACGATGACAAAAAAAAAATAGCACAAGTAGCTTTAATGGCTATTAAAGCATTTACCTTTTGATTTTGTGGAACATAAATGTGAGAAAGTTTAGAACTTTCTAGTGAGGAAAGTAGAGCTTGAAAACAAGGGTGAACAGGTCGGTCGGTGCAGTATCCTAGTTCTGTTTGTACCCTCACCTCTTAGTTGGGAATTTGTGTGTCCCCTAAAAGAAACAAGGGGGTGGAAGAATGGAGAATGATACCCAAGATAAAAAGGGTGATTGATGATCTTAATTGATGATGCAGCTGTTGCCATGGTCGTTTCTCCTTCCAGCTTATACTAATTACCACCTCTCTTTCTCTCTCCAATTAATACCAAAAAATATATAAAAAAAGGCTTGGAGACTTTTATGTTTTAAAAAATTATAATCACAGAACAGTCCCATAATTAGACAAAAATTTAAAAACTATCCTGGTCCTTTAGATTGTGTTTGTTTTTTAGAACAAGACAGGACTGAAAACAGGAAGACAAAATATTAATGGACAAAAACACAAAATTTTATATTCTTGTATTTTATTTAGTGATAAACTAAAATAAATTATGAAAATTTAATTTATTTTATTTTTTTATTTAAAAAATTTGAGATAAAAAATATAATAATAAAAAATATAATTATAAAAAATTAACAAGAATAATAAAAAAAAATAAAAAATAAATTATGTCCCTTATTAGTATCTCAGTATCTCTGTGTCTTTCTAGAATAGATACAAAATACACTAATTTAATATTTCTAGATACATTATCCTGTCTATGCAAACAAATGCAGCCTTAAGGATCAGAAATTACTTTCTCCATGCTAGAACCCTCCCACATAGAAATCCTCAATTACAAACGTGTAGCTAGAAAACCAAGCACATCATCTTCAATTTCAGAAAACATCATAACAACTGTAAATAAGGGATTCAGCACCAACTAACATTCATAGTATCATAAATATAAATTATAAATAATCATGAAGCAAGACAACTGAATATCATAACGTTGTAAACATCATAACAATTGTGCGCTTCACATAAATATCAAACCAAAAAGATAACAGATTCATTGTAAATTGAAAATTAAACGAGTTGAAAACTAATAAATGAATTTACAATCTTCGAATGTCATAGATTGCACTACAAAACTGAAACCCACTCCAAAACTAGAATGGGAGAGGTAGATTGTTCCACCTTAGAACCCTAGCTTGGTGCGGCGCCAGTGCCTGCGCTTCGCATTATACCTGAAAAGAACACACAGATACAACAACAACAACAACAACAGCATCAGTATTTCCGAGATTCTGATGAAGAAATAAACAATTAAATTTGAACGAAAATGAAAAAATATGAACCTGATGGTATTGTCCGTCCTCATGCGGATCCAGTAAGGAATGGGCCTGTTCTGCCTCATCTTCTTGCCCAGCTTCTTCTTGATCCTAAAAGTCTTGTGTGAAGGCTGCACAGTAAATTAAGAACGATCAAACATTGAATCAAACAGAAGAGCAAGGAGCTTGCTAGAACTACAACACAGAAAAGAAGAAACTATTGTCTTTTTGCTGAATCTTACCATTTTTTAGAACACGATGAGCGAAACCCTAGAATGCATGTAGTAGTTGCAGTGTGGAGAATCTTATAGGCCCATCTTAAACTTGGTAACTGTTTGGGCCCTGGAGTCCATTGTTTGGGCCCAGTTCAAAATAAATGGAAAGTTCTAGCAAAATAAAAAATTGATTTCTTGACCAAAAAAAAATTGATTTTGAGATTAATTTATAAAGTTTTCAAAGTGGATAAATTTTTATTTAATAAGGTCAACAAAAAAAATACCATTTTATGTAAATAAATTATTATTTATCTTATTTTTGCATCTGACTTGTTTTCTAGTAATTAAGTGTTATTATAATAAAAAATATGGAAAATAAAAACTTTTTCACATTAAAATTTATTTACTATTTTACCACAACTTCTTCATGAATAACTAATTAGTGGGAATTAGCATTTAGCATTAGAGGAAATGGTTTTTCATATACTTCCCTTACCTACTTTAACTTGAAAGGTCTTTATTCATATCCTGACTCAACAATAAGATCCAAAATTAAATAAGATAAAAAAAATGTCTAATTTATAGATTGGCCTCCCCCATAACCAACCTCCTCATAAGAGATTGGATTCGACATAAGCTCCCCATGAGAAAGTTGGAACGAGGGCTAGCTAGCAAGATAACACTTATTCAAATAAGTAATTGTCCTTAAAATTTCTCAATCCACTTTTAGGAGTCATATATCAACTTCCCTATGATAAAGAGACGGTTATCTTCCTTAAAAGGTATAACTACTTCAACGGTGGTTATTGGTTCACCACTATAAATACACTGACACCCCTCAGATATTCCTAAGTTTCAATACTCTCCAAACTTGTTTAGATTCTTGCTGACTTAGATATCGGAGTGTCTTTGCAGGTACCACCTTCCATTCTTTCTCTCACACACAAATCGGACAGAGGCTCCCAAATGCGAACCTACCAAAAGGCTCCCTCCTTCAGACGATTGGGCCAACCCAGTAAATTTAGCCCACTAATTTCCAGTTACCCATCGTAACGGTCTCTATTACAAAATCAAGTGACAGGTCTAGAATAACTACCGAGCTCTCAACATGGATCCATGGAAAAGCTTGTACCGGTTTTCTAAAGAGGTGACGCTTTACTTCTTCTCCCTTCTGTTTGGATTAATATTGCGATTAATTGCAGCTTCAATTATAAATTCTCGAGTTTTGACATATTATGAGGTCCTAACTATAGAAAGATCTGTGCCTTGAAAACCATGTGACCTTGCTGTTGTAATAGAAGAATGAATGAAGGGGAAGTGTTGTCTCTGCCATTTCCATTGAAGGATTTTTATGTTTAGTTGATATCGATAAAATTTTTAAATATCAATTTTATTTTTTAAATTAAATTTCACTAAACGTTTACAACTACCCAATTTCAAGACGAGACATCACATGCTATTTTATTTTACATAAGTAAAAACACCATATTTCTTTGTCAATGTTATTGTTTGATCTATATAGTTATTTTTAATTATAACTCTAAGACACAAAAATGAATTAAATTGTTAGACCTTCAAATAAAGTTCACATAATAAGAATGCATTTTCTCTTCAACGTTATCAGACAAACAGCAGTTATAGTATTGGTTGGTGAAAACAGGAAATTTTCTTTTGTTTACATGCGTATAAAATTCTAACAATCCTACTATATTATCAACAACATTTTTGTCAATTTCTGTCAATTCTTGTTTATAACTGTATTTCATGAAAATGTTGTTGTGAATGTGTCTAATAAAAATATCTTTTTTATAATCGTGTCTAATAGAAATATCTTTATAGATGTATTTTCTGAATATATCTCCTTATACATGTGTTTAAAATATAATAATTAATTATTGTTAGTAATAAATTGATAAATAATATCCTATACTTTTCCAAATTCTAATTATCGTTATTCAGACAAAATTTACTATATGATAGACGCTCAGAATATAATTTAGATGTTCTATAAAAAAATACTGATCTAATTCCATTTAAATTGAAAATAGATTCACAAAGGGGTTTATATAGAGAGAATATGGACTTGCCTCTTTAGTCATCTACAAAATTTTTTTCCATAAAAAATTTGATAGTATAGTTGATCTTACTTAATAAAATACAGTTTTATTATAGTATTCAACTATTTATTAAGTCCAAAAATTTTTAAATAAATATAATTTTTATCAATTTATGCAAACATGATATTATTTACATTTTTACACTATATTATACATTTCTTTGTCAATTTCACCATAATAAAATATTAATGGGTCCGCATAAAATAAAAGTAATCATTCACCAAGTTGTGTTAGGTCATCAAGGTAAACAATTAGAGAGAAATGTTTACAGATTAAGTTAATATGTAATTTTCTAGGTACTTGTGAAATTATCTGTGAAAAAAAAAAAAGCCATTTTCCTTATAACATAAAGCATGAACATTTATTCTCGTTTTTGGCCCCAAATTAAACTCATGTTTATTGGTAAAAAAAAAAAGTAGTATTAATATCCTAGCAAAGAAGTATATGGAACGAAGCTTTGAAACAATTGGATTTCATTCTATTTAATTTTTTCTGAAATTTCACATCATTCGAAATTGACAAAACTGATTGTTTTTGTGGCTGTCAACGTGAACAGTTACGACTTCCGAGGGACAAAGGCAGAAAAACTTAAAACTATTTTGATATGAAATAAACAAAAACGAGAGAAGATAAATCAAATCATAGCTTTGATCCTAAACAACCACGTACACAATTTTCATGAAATAATCAAAAGTAGTCTTTTGGCGTATACGAATTGTTGTTATCATATATAATATCATTTATCAATATCACCTCGCTATAGAAATTGAAGTCAAATATTTACAACCTGTATTCCTCAAATTGAAAATTGATTTTCTTTTGTAAAGTATATTATATAGACAATATAGTAGACCGATAATAATGTCTAACACGGTTTCTCAAGAATGGTAGTATTATAATATTATATCCTTTTCGGTCATAAATTTATTTTCCATGTGTATTATTGATGACCCTAATAAATAGAAAAATGGGAAAAGTGAGTTCTTGTCGCATTCGAAATAAGTTGTAGGTGTTTCGGTTGAATCAATCAATCAAGTGGCCCAAATTGCGTCTCATCTTTTTTTTTTTCAACGGTATCTCCTAATTCGGCAAGTCAATGACTAATTTGAAGTCAATGACTAATTTGTTGTGGTATTGAGTTTCATTTAAAGGTTTGTCATTGGCCAATAAATTACTGCATACACAAAATAATATTCGAACTCTCAACACTTGTTTAAGCGGACTAATAAGTTAACCACTAAACCAACCCAACTTGGTTCGGAACTCATCCTTTTGATTAGGTCATATATTGGACAAAAAATTGTAGCAAATTTATCTTAGATTTAATTATGAAACTAATCTTTTAGTGGTCAATATTAACTAATTGTATTATCATCCTTAATAGGATCATTATTAAAGTGAAAACTACGTAACGAAAATTTACCTTAAACGAAAACTTATTTTCGGATCTTTTAAACTTTTCACAAATACAAAACAAATAATTTAATATTTTTCATACATAAATGTCATATTAATCTAGTTTGACCTGGTTACTAATTGAGTTACTCTAGGGTCAAATTCAAGCTTGAAAAAGTGGCCCGATCATAAAGTTGAATTAGACATCTAGACTTGCGTTAGATTTAGTTCAGTATTATTCGTCCTTTATACGTTCTTACCCATCTATTAATTAATAGAATAGTATTTCAAACAAAAATAATTTATATATTACTTTATTTGCTCTATAATTAAACATGTAAAATTTGTTGATTAAATATAAAATATAAATTTAACTTAAATAAGACCATTACAATTTACAAATTTATAGAAAATAAATTTGTACATCATCGTGATATAAAATATACGATAAAATATAAAAAAATATTATATATACATAAAAAATTAATAACTAAATCAATTATTAATATAATATATATATATAGGACACTATTAATTTTTAATATTTTTATTATTATTTAATCGTGTAAAAATTCTAAAAAATATAGATACAAATTGTATTAATTTATGTGAATAAAATTTTAGTAAATATATATATAAATTATATATTTTTTTATGTAAAATATCTGTAAATATAAATATAAGTTATCATTAATTAAGTATTAGCTAAAAATAATAATATTTATTAATTATATATTATTATTTTAAAAATAATACATAAATTTAATAGTTGATTTTTATACGTGCAAAATGGTAAAAATATACCTATCATGGAAATCTCCAACTGAGAATAAGACCAGAACAAATTTAATGACTTGGTGGTTATGACAAGATAGGATGGTAAAATACAAACCGAATATACCAATTATATCACTAAACTCATTAAATACAAGTGCAGTGTGGCATCCAAATCTATGATGAGTCATCATCATCACCTCAAGTATCCACCACTCACCTCATCCAACATTGCCACCACGTGAATCGCCATATATCTCATCACTCCTCAAGTTGCCGGTCAAGAAAGGGGACCTGTAAACCCCTCACAAGGGACTTTCATTACCAATGCCAAACTCTGATTTAGAGTTAATACCATCTAGACTTCTAATTTAGAGTTAAAATTGTCTTAAATTTATGTCTAAATTTAATAATGATCATTTCTAAAATATTTTTTGTTAATGAAATAATAATAGAAAAAGTCTAAGTTCAGTAACTTTATTAAATTTTGGTCAACATATAATTAATAAATAAAAAATGAATAATCTTATATTATTGGATAAAATTTTACACCATTAAAAATATTATTGGTGACTATTCGATAACTATAAATCACAAAAGTTACTATCCCTAACACTCATAATAATAATATAGTTGAACAAAAATCACATTAGAAGTTACACTAGACTGATAAAGAATAAATTACCTTATGAAAGATACAGACGCTGATAAATGTACTCATATAAGAATAAAAGACAACTGTAACTACGAAAGAAGACTTTCGTGTGCCAAAAATATCCTAACGGACTAATTGCATAACCAACGTCAGAATATTTTTGGCACACGAAAACCATCTTCTATAATTACAATGATCGTTTTATTCTTATATTGGTATATTTGTCAACAACTGTATCTAGTATAAATGATAATTTATTCGACTGATAAAACATTGTCATTTTATTTTTGACATTTATATAGAACATAAATAATCTCGTTTAGAATATTTTAAAAATTTAATATATTAGAATAAGTTTAAAAATAAATTTAAGATAATTATAAGTTCAAAAAAAGAGATTGAAACTCGATTGTAAATTTAAAAACTACTTTAAATATTAACTCTCCTAATTTATTCTCATCTTCCATTCCTCTCTAGCACTATTCACACCACACACTTTGCACCGAACCAAAAATAAAAATTGAAGAATATTACAAGCTATTTTTTTGACACCACATACAAGTATACATTCGAATACGTACTCCACCATTTAACGGCTTGAAGACAAATTCTCACTTTCAACGACAGACAACCCACCACCGGCCACAAAAACAAATATAGAAAGAAAGTTGACTATTCAACCTATCTATAAAAAGGCATAAAAGTAAAAAAAAAATCATTTTATTTTACAAACAAAATATATCAACCAATATTAACAGACAGTAAAATTGATAGATTTTTCCACCCAAGACCTAGTTTATATTTTTACGATATTTCTAAATTTTTTTTTAAATTCATAAGTTAATAATTAATTTATTATAAATTAAAATTTATTTTAAAAGTATCACAAATTATAATAAATGATTATATCTATAAAATATTATTGAATTTTATATCTACTTAAACAGATAAATAAATTGATTAATAGACTAATCTAAGTTAATTTTTTTATCTAAGAAAATAAAAATAAATAAATAACTCTTTTATTTTACAATTAAAATAAAAAATTAGCCAATTACAGCAGGAAAGGTTAGATTTATAAATTCTCAATCTAACTTTTCATTTTTTATCTCTTGCACAATTTAAAAGAAAAAAATAAAAATTAAAAAAAAACCTCAAACTTTAACAGAAAAATCAGTTATGGGCATCCGAGGCAGCACATGAACAGCTATAGCCTCAAAACCCTCCGGCAACTCCACCACCCATATCCTCCGAGGCCTCGCCACTACATCCACCACAAAAATCCCACCGCCGCCGCCACCACCGCCACAAACGACACAAACCCTACCTCCCTCGGCAGAAACCTGTTCGGCACCTTTGAGCCTCTCATCTTCCAAAACCTCTTCCCAAGAATCTTGTTCCTCAACGTACCTTCTCACAACACCTTTCACTTCATCAACAACGAACATCACTTCTTCATCCATGGCCGCCACCGGTCCCCTCCACCCTGCAAGCATCCCCTCCGGCATCTCCTTCCAAAGATCCTTTTCAACATCGTAAACAACCCCTTCTTTCGCTGCATCGCCTTTAACGTTCACCATGCATAGCTTCCCCTTCCAACCAACAGCATCAATGGCTTCCCTGCTGAACCTTCCGTCTTTAAGAGCGGTCTTCTTCTCCCACTGAGACCCATTCTTTTGAGTGTCCCACTTCTCCATCGACCGCGCCACGTTGAGGGAGAAGTGGGTCCCTATGCCGCTGGCTACGTAGACAGCGCCTCTGCAGACGCCAGCTGCGCACCAGCGGCGTGGGGTGGTGAGGCTGGGCCCCAAGGCCCATGAGTTTGTCACCGGGTTGAAGATCACGGGCCGAGGGAGGGCCGGGAAGAGGTTGTGGGTGGTGCCGGCGAGGAGAACCAGAGAGCCGGCGGCGGAGACGGATTGTATAGAGAGGTTGCGGGAGAGGAAGGAGGGGTGGCGGAGGAGGAGGTGGTGGAGAGAAGGGTGAGAGGGTGGCGGAGGGAGCGGGTGCCAGTGGGATGAGATTGGATCAAAGCTGAAGAATTGGATGGTGGGATGGTGTGGCGGTGGTGGCGGTGGATGAGGAGAGAGAATGGCGTAGAGAGAAGAGAAGGGAGGGAAGGAAGGGGAGTAAATGAGGCGGCGCCATGAGTGGCAGATTGGGAAGAGAATTGAAGGGTGGATTCGTGTGAGACATAGGTGAGCTATGTGGTCTGGTAGACCTGGTATCAATGGAGGACCACCTTCTTCTTCCCCTTCATTATTCAGCCTTTGCCGTTTCATGATTCAGATCAGAAGATTTGAATTGAAAAGGTAAAGTATGTAAGAAGAGGGGGATTATGGGGTTTCAGCTTTTTGGTTCATTAAAATCACAAGGCTGCCTTTCCAACTGCTCTGCTGTCCAAATAACAACAATAAATAATAAATGTCATCAAAAGTTGTATCACTATATCTCTAACTAGATTTCCCTACACACCTTCATTTTTTATTCTATTTCTCAAAATATAATAATATTATAGTACAAACTCATGGACAATTTGATAGTTAAAATTTTAAAATAGTTAAATAATATTTAATTAATAATTATTAATTAGTAATTAGTAATTTTATATGAAAAAAATTATACGTGATTCTTTATTTATTATCATTCAATTATGATAAATATATATTAAAATAAGGTAAAAATTCCATTACAGTAATTTTACGTTGAAATTGATAGTTAAGACTTAAGAGCCATTAAATTATTTAAATAATTTGATTAAATTTTTATTTAACAAATTTTACTTATCAATTTTACTTGAAATTGACTGCACTTAAGTTTTTATCTTAAAATAAACTATAAGTGTAAAATATATATTAAAATATAGAATATACATTAAAAATAAATTAAACTGTATATATATTTATACACAATTACATATTAACTTATTTGGTTACTAATTTTTAGTACATACAGTGTTATTATTTAATTCACGAGAAGATTATTTTATTTTGTTACCAAAAAAATTGTACGATGATTTTATTATTACAAGTAGGAAAGATATTTAAATAAATTTTTGCTTTTTTATTTATAATTTATTAATCTTAAATCAAGTCGTTTATTCTTTAATTTTGATTCAAACAAATTTAAATATTTAGTTTTGATCTTTATTATTTCTTTTTTTATTTTAAAAAATAGCATATTTGGTAAAATTAGATATATTCTCCACATCCAATCAATTTTCATATTTAAGTTTATCCAAGCAATTTTAGGTCTCGCACTCGTTTACACACGGACTTCTTCTTCTTTTCACACTCGTTTACACACGGACTTCTTCTTTTTCGCCTACTTCTTCGCGTTCCTCCTCCTCCTCATTCTCATCATTCTCTTTCGCGTTCCTTTTTCTTTACATATATTTTTCTTATTGTCATTCTTTTGTTGCTTTTGTTGCTGTATTTTTTTTTTTTTTTTGCTTTTCCTCCTTCTCTCCCTAGTGATTAAGCAATAGAAGGTGAGGAGGAAGAATTTTGAGTTGTGCAAACCGAACATGTTATTATGGTGAAACAATTGTATAGTACTAAATGAATGTAACATTATCCATTATATAAATTCAAATTTAAACAGATTTTTGCATAATGAACCGAAACACGTACTCATGATGAAACAATTGTATAGTACTGACTGAACGAAACATAATCTATTATATAAAATCAAATTCAAATAGCTTTCTGCATAATAAATCGAAACACGTACTTATGGTGAAACAATTATATAATACTGACTGAACGAAACATATTCCATTATATAAAATCAAATTCAAACAGCTTTCTACATAATGAACCGAAACACATACTCATAGTGAAACAATTGCATAGTACTGAATGAACGAAACATAATCTATTATATAAAATTAAATTAAAACAGTTTTCTGCATAATGAACCGAACACGTGCTCATGGTGATGAAACAATTGTATAGTATTGAATGAACGAATCATAATCCATTATATAAAATCAAATTCCAAATAATTTTGTCTTCAATTTAGAGATTATTAATTCAATCCAGATTCAGAACACATGCGTCCATTCAATTCAATTTCATTCAATTTAGCAATTGCATTTCATTCAATTCGATTGAAAAAATAATCTATTAGTAAAATATTGGTGTTGTTGGTGATGACGATAACGAAAGAGAAGAAGGAGATAAGGAGGAGGAGGAGAAGCAGAAGAAGAATCTCCGTGCGCGAAAAAAAGAAGAAAAATGAGGAAAAAGAGAAAGAGGAGGTATATGTGAATTTGAAAGAATAAGAAGATGACGTATGCCTGTATTTGAAAGAAGAAGAAGCGCAAGAAAAGAAAAAAAAAAAGAAGATAAAGTACGCATGTAATAACGCTATTTTAATGAGTGGTTTTTGTTAATGTTAAACTTATTTGGATAAAATTTGGATGTGCAGCATATAGCCGCAAAAATATATATAATTTGAGCTAAAATATTAGCACTATTGTTTCACCTCAAAATAGGGTTGAAGTAACTGCACTGGTTAGACAACAAAATATTTGTATCCAAAAATTATTTAATATATTTAACTATTAATTATTATTTTTATATAAAAATATTTTCGTGCAAATAGCTACCTAATACAGGTACAAAAAATGTAAACACAATGTATTCTATGAGACTAATATGTTATAAATTGAATGAAAAAATCCAGCTGTTTTGCTAAATAACACAAATATATGAAGACAAAACAAAAGTTACTTCTATTTTCTTATGTCTCGGACGGTAGATAATGAAATTATTTATGGCGAATGATGATTCTTTCAATTCACCTTTTTGCTTCATTCTCAACTGCTCCCACGTATATGTTTCAATAAATTTCAGCTTCCATGCTTTTGTTTTCATCAATTTTGATTTTGACAAAAATTAGAGAGATAAAATATATAGTATATTAATCCTTTCATATAGATGTACATATATTTATATAAAATGACTAATTAAGTATCACTACCCTTTTGAATAAAATAATGAACTATCGATTTACAATTTTTAATTTTTGAAAGATATTATTGTCTTGTGGTTTATATATGTTTAAAATGAGATTAACAATTTAGTCTGAAGAATTTTATATATTATTTTGCCGTAATCAATAATTCAACAAAATATATGTACCATGATGCCAGATGTCAAGATATATATATTTTTTAATTAAGAGTTGAAATATAGAAAGGACAAACTAAGATATATATTATGCTCTATATATGTCACATATACATATATATAGTTATGAACATTGTAATTTTTATATGGTATCAGTCACAATAATGATGGAGATTGAGAATAGCTTGGCAAATGTACAATTCTAACGAAAAGCTACTTTATAGTGCTTAATTTTGTGGACAAAAGATAAAAATAATTTTTGAATGATACTTTTATTACTTGATCACTATATACAGAAGAAGAGACAAATAAATTGCGACGGATACCAATTGTATTAAGTGGTATACTTATCACACATCTTATAGTTTTCATCATTCCTTAAATTATTATTTTAATTTCAAGTCCTTTCGAGTTTTTTTTTTATCATTATATATATTTTTGGTGTTAAGCTCTTTTCGGACCTAGAAGAAATTAAAGCGTCACATTCCCATCAAGAAAGATGCACGATGAAAAGGGAACATAAAGGAGGAGAAATTTTTATTAAAACTTAAAAGTTTACCATTTTTTTTCGCTTGAGTGAGTTGCACTCATGGGACTGTATTATATATTCTTAATTTTTAGAGTAAAGTCACAATTTAATTTTTTGTTTTTAAAATTCGTTAAAAATTTTGATTTTTAAAAATTGAAAAGTATTAAATTAAATAAGTTTTTGAAATTTGCTTCATTAATTAGACACTATAATGTACGAACACTAATATAGTGATACAGACATATGATACAGTAATACGGATACAAGACACGACACGATATGGACACGCTGACATGCAAATCTAAAATTTTTACAAGACATGGGAATACGACATATATAAAAAATATAAAATATGTCTTAGATAAATTATAATGATATTTTGGTATTTGATTTATATTAAAATAAAAATTAGTTTTTTTATTGTTTTAATATCTTTTTTAATTATATAAAGTATTTAAAATTTTTTGTTTTAATAATTAATAATATATACTATTTCTAAACTCATTTTAAGAATATATGTTAAAAATAAAATTGAACATGTTGAAATGTAATAATATTTACGTGTGTCTAAACGTATCTTAAAAAAAATTATTTATTATATTAAAACACAGTTAGACATAAAAGATACGCGTATCGGACAAATATCGATAAGTGTCATGTCCAAAATGTGTCCAATAAACAAACACAGTAAATCAAAGCTTCATAGATTAAATATGTTAAGTTCTTTTATTAAAAACATTTGTTGTTAGTGTTGGATATTCATTTGTCTAATTTAAAATAAAAACAACATAAGTAGAGTAAAAATATTGAGTGAAATTTATAACACTAGTTCTAGATATATATTCATCTTTTTTATGGACGGATATAGAATCAGCCAATATATTGAGATTGATAAGTGGGTATTATTGATTGAGTGATTTTAAATATCAGATAATTTGATTATTATATGTACATGTTAATTATCTAAATTTTAAAATTAGACATATTAATCATTTAAATTTTTAGATTAGACATGATCAATGATTATTAATAGCGACAAATATTATTATTTCTAGTGAACAGCCATTTGAAATGTAAAATTATGTCAAAAAATGTTGCCAAACATATAAAATAGCATTAAAACTTTTATCATTTTTAACGTGTTTATTAGATACACCCTAAGTTGTCACTTTACTATCATTCTCTTATCACGCTTTTAATTTGGTAAGATAGTAATTCCATAAAAAATGGAACATAATTATTTATGTGAATTTAATTAAATTTAAATCGTAAAATTCAACGTAACTAGTTATATTATTTAAGTTATGTATTATTTTTTTATCGAAAGTGTTTAATCATGTCTTAAACTCTTAATTGAGTGAATTTCACGCACGGGACAATATTTGTTCTTGTTACTCATATATCATGTTACTCCAAAATATATATGTATAATAAATAAATATTAAAAGAAAAAAAATTTAACGTCAGCATTAATCATCAGCATCGCTTTTCTCTTTTTAATTTTTTATTGAGGCAGTGTACTTAATTATATAGTTTTTTATTACTTTATTCATTTGTATAAATCATAGTTAGTTAACGTACTTTCAAAATATTCTTGCCATTAAAGGATGGGTAGAGATTAATTTGTCTATAAAAAAATGTTCATGCATTGCATTTATTCCTTTCTTTTTTTTTTTTCCTTGCTTCTTCCTATTAGTTAATTTGTTAAGAAACAAATGTTTTCAATCTCAGCATTTTTTCATGCTTCACAAAATAAAGTATACTTTAAGATCTAAAGTGATCACATTATTCAAATAACTAGTCGTATGTATGTATGTATGTTAAGTGTACCAACTACTTTGTTATTATTTATTATATATATTTAGTAAAGTCTTCATTGGACAATAATCCCTACCGAATCCATTGTTGCCGTCTCTCACACAACTATACACTTTTTAATTTAAATATGGAAAGAAAAATGGTGTAAGATAGAGTTATGAAGTGTATGAATATTTTACGCAATTATGATATTAAGAGCAAATCGGATCCTCCGATTTATGTTTAAAAAATTAAAAAAATTTGCAGTACACAAATCGGACCATCCGCTTTGTGTTTTACCCATTAAAAAAATTTTAATATTAAAATCGGGCCATCCGATTTTTGTTTTCAAAATTAAAAAAAATTTTAAAAGTACAAATTTGACCCTTCGATTTAGGGTCCGATTTGTGTTTTTAATTTTTTTAATAAAAAAATCAGACAATCTATTTTCTTTACTTCATAATTCAAAAAAAATTATTCTCACATTCATGTCTAGCACTACCCACTTTTATAATCATGCACAACATAAAGAATTTATTCATATATATGAGAAGAAAAAAATGAGCCCACAACTATATGCATGCACTCAAATATTATATATATGAGAAGAAATAATATTTTTAATATTTTTATTCATATATATTATATATTTTTTTATTTTTCATTTTATAATATTAAAATAAAAAACATAAAAATAATACATAAAATATGTTTAAAAGGTGTAAAAAAATAAAAATCAACAAGAGAACAGAAGAACAACTAATAAAGGATAAACTTTTAATATCAAGAAGAAACCACATCATGTTTCCCACCGAAATGGAAGGTTGCTCAGAAAGCAATGACATGAAAAAAATAATTAAAAATAAAAAATTCTCAATTAGGGTGAGTTATACTTTTTTGCATAAAGGCAACTTTAGGTTTTGGTCCCAATTTTAGGCTACCAAACAAGTCAACCTCGAATTTAAGGCTAGGGTGGAATTTCTTATATAATCCCTTTTTACCTGCTCACTTTTTCTTTTTCAAGCTTGCCAATGAACTTAGCACAAGAAGCAATCTCTTACTGTATTTATTAATGGAATAATATAAATAGATAAAAAAGTATATAAAAAATAATGTACACTATGCTATCTATATATAATTACCTAATTTATTAAAAAAGGATAAAAATTAATATTTAAATTAAACATGTAAAAATAAATAATTTTTTAATATTTAAAATTTATCATAAAAAATAAGTTCGACAATTTCAACACTAAAATTATAGACATAAATAAATTTGCCATAAGAAATATAAAGAACAAAAATATATTTAAAATATTTTAAAAATTATTTTGACAACTTAAAGTTGTCTTTCTGTTATCTAATATTCTGTAGGTCTAAATTTATTCCAAAAACTATATCAAAAATTTAAAAGATGAAATTTAAAGACGATTTAAATCTTTTTTGTGTGGTGTGAGAATGATTTAATAATAATTGTCCTATAATAACTTACTTAAAAAACTAATTTTAAGAATAAGAATTGTTTTATATTTATAAAGAACTGTTAGATTTTTTATTTTAAGAAATGTGAAACTTGTTTTTTTTTTTTTTTTACAACTTTTACCATTAAAAATAAGTGACATTTTTTACTATTATGATATTTGAAAATTAAGATTTAAAATTTTAAATTTTAAATTTTTTATTTTTAATTTTAAAATTAAAAATTTTGTAGTTTAGTATTTAAAATTTTAGAAATAGAACTTAATGAAACAAAATTTGCATATCTTTGTCTGACCCTATCACAAATGTTTCATACTTCATATCAGTTGATACAACTGTAATCAGAATTTTGTAGAACAACTTTTTCACCTATCTGGTCCACGCAACTCCACTTTTTGCAATATACTTAATTTTAGTTCTGACAATATATTTGTTGACCGGATAAAAACACTCACCGGTACTCTATTAGTAAACTTAACATTGTGCCTTTTCCTTTTTTGAATTTTTTTAGAGCAATGAACTAGAACAAAAAAACGCTCCTCGCTATCCATTTGTAAAAGAATTCCGCTGGGGAGTCAATAGAATATATACACAATGTGTACAATGGACTGTTTATTTGTCCCAATATGAGTTAAAAAATGAACATCCAGAGTAAAATACTACTAATTTCTCAAACACAATACACCCATATATATTATCCAAAATAATCATCCGGATACCAGGGATAATAAACATCTGATATCATACTGAATCGAACATCCCTAAACCCCAATTGTACACATTATAAATATACTTCATTGACTCCCTATATTTTCCCTTTGTAAAATTGAGAAAATGATAATTTACAATCATACCACTTTCTCTTATTTGGTATTTATAGACATTTCTTTGCAAGCATAAACTGTTATAGGAGTACCGCAATTTATGTATTTTTGCGTTAAATATTTTTTTCGTCTCTAACGACTTGGGACAAAATCAAAATCGTCCCCAACCTTTTTTTGTTATTAAAATCACCCTCAACATTTAAAAACGCTTTAAAATCATCATTTTTCAACTTTTTGGACTAAAATACCCTTCATCACCATCATCCTTCTCCTTACCTTCCTCACTCGCACCACCTCCACCATATCCACTGCCACCATAACAAAGGGAAGGGCTGCCGTTGGGTTGCCGTTGCCACTGGGTTGCCATTGCCTTTACAAGGTCATCGTTGGATCACCGCTGTCGTCGCTGGTTCATCAGAGAAGAGATAGAGAGAAAAGCGATGCGAAGAAAGGAGAGATGGATTGCTGCTGTAGGGCCGCCGTTGCTACTGCAGGGTCGTCGCTGCTGCCGCTGGTTCATCGGAGAAGAGAGAGAGAAAGAGAGAGGTAATGCTAAGGAGGCAGTGCCGCCGCTGGTTCATCAGAGAAGAGAGAGAAAAGTGATGCGAAGGGAGGGACGGATGGGTTGCTGCTGCCGCTGGGTCACTGGTTCATTGGAGAAGAGAGAGAGAGAGAGAGAAGCGATGCAAAGGAGGTGCTGCCGCCGTTGGTTCATCGGAAAAGTAAGAGAGAAAAGCGATGCGAAGGAGGGAGGGGTTGCGGGTTGTCACTGTTGTCGCTGCGTCGTTTTTCACTGGTGAAGCTTTCTTCTTCCTCTTCTTCTTCTTCTCGCCGGCAATGTTGGTGGCAGTGGAGGTGGTGGGGTGAGGAAGGTGAGGAGGAGGATAATGATGATGATGAAGGATATTTTGGTCCAAAAATTAGGGAAATGATGATTTTAAAGCGTTTTTAAACGTGGAGGATAATATTAAAAAAGAAAAAAAGTCGGAGACGATTTTGATTTTAACCCAAGATATTAGGGACGAAAAAAGTACTTAACCCTATATTTTACACATTTATAAAGAAATCGCTGAAAAGATGTAGCAATTTCTACTTTCACGCAATCCAACATAACTGCTATACTCCAACTGCAATTTACGTTCAAACCCTAATCCACTATATTTTTATTGCGGTTTTCATAGTTATATAAAATTTGCATGCATTTACTACGTCTTTAATATATAAAAATTATATTCTGATAATATTGATTTGTAAACAAATTATTTTGATAATTTGTGCTAAACAAAAGGTAGAAATGGAATATCTGTATTTCGAGGACGTACCATATATTCTATGAAATCATGATGGGAGTGTTTGGGACCTCGTAATTTTGTGTGTTTCATGTGATCCTGCAAACTATTGGTAGCCATTATTTATATTCCATCCCATTTGAGTTATGGTCTGCAATTGCAGCATTCTAAAAATTAAAGCAAAAAAAAAAAAAAAAAAAGAAAAAAAAGCGCCTCAACTTTTTAAAGACTTCAAAGCAAAGATAAGGCTTGTCTATTGCTAGAAATTAAAGGCCACGTGAATTGTCTGAAGGAAAAGTCTAGGGGGCCAGCAGTTTTATTGAATTTTGGCCAGCATGTAACCAGCAGAGAAAGGTGAGCCATTGGATGAAATCTCACACCAATCTCACACCATTAAATTATCATTGATGGCTAGTTGATGGCTAACAATCACAAAAATTGCTGGCCCCCTAGCATTGCTCTTGTCTGAATTATGATTACGATTTAGGTCTCTACTTTTTTGATTTTATGAAGTAAAAATATTTGATAATTAAAAATAATTGATTAAAAATAATCAAAATTTATTTTATTTAATATTTATTAATTATTTTTTTATTTCTAGTATTATCGTTATGAAATTGGAGTGGAAGAATTTATACAAAATCTTATAGCAGTTTGGCAGTGATGCTTATTTATACTCCATCATAAATGAGAGAATAAATAATTAACAGATAAATTATTGAAGATATATATTAGTATTTATCTTTTCCTTTATTTGTTACTGACTAATTAATAAGGATAATTATTGTATTAACCTCCTTAATTAATTTTTGTTGACATATTATATGCATACATAGTACGTACGTAATATTTAATTTGTAAACGTTATTTATATTAATCTTCTCTAATATTTTATTAGTTGTAATTGGTATTTATATATGGTGTAAACTCAAATAAAACACAAATCTTATTTATAAATATTATACTAATTTTTAAGAAGTGTTCTATATATAATATTGATTAACCTCAACAAAACATATATATCATTGTAATTTATCATAACTAATTAATATTCATAAATTAAAATATGTTAAATATATATAATTATTTATGTATTTTTTATTAATTATTTAATTTTCTTGTATACATATATAGTTTTGTAATAATTAGAAAGTATTATAGAGAATGAGGATTATATGAATGTGAATGATGAATGAATGGTTTTTAAAGTAATCCCATAATAATGCTACGCATGATACTCGGTCACTTCTTTAATTTATTTAAAACAACTATTTTCTTTTTTTTGGTTACCACAACATCTTTCAATTCCACAGATTAAGGATTATTTTATCGTAAATCAGAACTCTATTTAATAATAATTTGTTGTTACTGACCAATGAATTATTGTATATACAAGACAAAATTCAACATTATAGTATTGTATGTGTGAGAATTTTTGTAACATCCTATTACACAGAACTTTACACCTAAAATGTAAAACAAAGGTGGCGAGGCGCTACAACTTCTAAAGAAAGGACTTATACATAGAATATAATGAAAAGGAATTATAACTAGGTTCAAATATTCCAAATACTAGCATTAAGGTTGATATTATTTTTGAAATTCGAAGACTTTCCTTTGCATTCAAATGTCTATATACACGGTATATCCTAGCATGTCGACTTAATCCCGAACAATGCAGTCGGTAAGAACTAAGGCTCCAAACTTCACTTGATGTCGCATATTTATACTTCTCATCCCGCGTCTCGAATTCTTGCTTTAAAGAACTAGCATCATGATGATTATATTAATGAATTGTACGAGGTATTAACTAAGTTCGAGTTGATTTTTGAAAGAAAAAAAATTAAGCCTAAAAGTGATCAAACAACACAACGGTATTTACTAGAAAGCAAAAGAATGTATTGTAGGGCGATCGAACCTAATAAGGTTACAAAGGAGAGCACTACACTTTCAACAAATTTTTAGAATTCATGGGTCATTTGTTCATATCGCAACAAGGTCAAGCCCACCTCGGGAGGGACAGATTCATGTGCGCTAGGAATGGAATTCAGAGAATGATCAAATCGTCGTTTAGGAATAAATTAAATTCGAGATAATACCCTGACACGACACAAAGCCTCCTGTAAAAATCTGATTTGAATATTTGAAACAATCTAATGGTACGTGGTACGTTGGTACCCCGTATAAAGCATCCAGCAACAAGGAAAAGGAATTTCAAGTTCAACCGCTATAAGTTAAGAAATTAGTATATGCGCATTCAAGTCATCGGTAAAGTCCGGCACCATTAACTCGAAGTCCTCATCTCCGTGATGAACCAAAACTAATTGAGGCATCTCGATATCATATAAAGCAATTTAATTTGGATTAGCAATTTCATGATTACCTCCACCTGGTGATTATGTCCGATCAGCGTCATAAGTCTTCATGTGGAAGGAATTCCTGGAGATATGACCTGACATTCCGCACTTGTAACACAGTCCTAAACCCTTTCGATATGGCCCATTCGGGTGAAAATTTTTGCATATTTGGCACTTCATATCCTCTGAGTAATTAGTTACTTGCTTTCCTCTATCATTCCTCCGGTGACTATCACTCTTCTTAAATTCTTGGCCCCTCGGTGCAATGTTTCTGTCCTGATCTCTCCTAACAAAGACTTGATGGTCAACCTTATCCAAAGCCGCCTTTCTCATACAATCCTCAACAACTCGACTCTTGTTTACCAATTCAGAGAAAGTTTGAATCTCCATAGGCCCTATTGAGCTTAGAATGTCCTCTAGAGTCCTCCTTCATATTTGATACATTTCCACTCCTCAAAGTCTTAACGTCACTGGATTTCAACCGGTAACTCCGCATAGCTCTCGACAGTTCCAATTCCTTAGGTATAATCCACCCTGCTTCCACTGCGTCATTCTGGCTCTTATCCTTCAAGAACCTAGCCACTCCTTTAAGTTAACTGAATATCGCTCCGTCTCAACAACTAATAGTCTTCGACTAACCATCGGTTCGGACTCCATGATTATCAAAACTTGTCATACGTTACGAATGAATATCTCATATTCATGATATGCAAGGAAGTTCGAAATTCAACTGCTAGTTCATGGTTACCTCGGGTCTGAGAATTGGATTCGGCTGCATTCCGGCGTTTCCTGTGTGGACAGTCTCGAGCTATATATGCCCCGGCTTCCCGCAATTATAATATATACCTAGCCCGACCCTATGCGGTTCGTCTGGAGCAGTCTCTCCATAGCCTTCTTGTAGCATCGCTCACTTCATGGAGTAATCTTCTGCGAATTGGCTCTTCTTAACTAATTCAGTGAAATTCGTTAGCTTTTGCGGATACACGTAGTTAAAGATATTTCTCCTAAGTCCTTTCTCATACTGAGCACACTTCCACGCAATAATTCATTCTCAACCACACTATAATCCACACCAACAACCCACATATACATATATATACATCATCAACACCATCAACTTTCTCATACCAGATGACAACCAACTAAGCTAATTCACATTCAATCCAACACAATATACTACAAAATACATGTGTTATCAGTTTATGTATATATGTAATTAGCTTTCTCTCAAAAAACTTGATTATTTTGTTCTTCATAGAGGTTACAGGAGAGTTAGGGCCTTGTTTCTGTATTTTGGATGTTTTGGGATACTCGTATATGTATGTAAATATTTTCTGGTCAGCCTTAGTTTCGCAGGCTGAGTCAGGAGCTAGTTATGCTATATTCTTGGCTCTCTATTCTCTCTCTCTCGCTTATTCTTATCTATAACCTTTAGATTTCTTAGCACGCAAGTAATTTCGTTTCTTGAGTATTGCGTTTTTTTTTATTTTGCGATTTTGTTTTACCCGTTTTTCAAGACTCCTCGTATACTATACCGTTTTCCATATTATATATATATATATTAAAGGTCGTAGCACTTTACCACCTCTATTTTACATCCTAGGTGTAAACCTCTACGAAGTAGGGTGTTACAATCTTCAATACAAATACTAACTTGTGATTAATTAGCAAAAATTTTGAAAACTATTATTTTTAAAATAAATACTAAAATTAATTATCAGTATATAATATATATTAAAATATAAAATATATATTAAAAATAAACTAAATTATATATGTATTTATATATAAATATATAATAATTAATTTAATAATGATTTTTTTATGCATATACACACATGGAATTTTTTATTTTTCTCTCTCTTTTGTTTCTCTTTACTTACTGACTGGCTGTATGTGATTACGATTATTTTATCTCTCTCTTAATTTGTGCATATCAAGTTTATTTTGTGTTTTCGCTATAATCTATCTGCAAGTTAGAGATAAGAGAGATAGGTTAGTTGATCTCTTCGATCCTTATTTATTCAGTCACAGTTAAAGACTAAGTAATTCAATTCATTAGTTAATAAAAAATTTTTTAATTAATCTATTAGTTTTTATAATTTTATTAAATTTAAAGTTAAATTTTATTATTAAAAAATTATAACTAAATTTTTATATTAATTTTTTTTTTTAATTAAATCTCTTTTAAATTTTATTTTTTAAAAAATGGGAAATATTATTGGCGTATTTGTTTTTTTTTTGTATATGATATAAGATAGAAAAACAATCTTGTTGTTTTTTCGCAACATTTTTACTAAGGTTAAGCGGTTGATCTATTTTATTATTTTTTTTAGGAAAAATTTAATTCCCCAAAGTTTCATCAAACTAGATAGAATTATAATTCTTAAATTGAAAACATTAGTCATTTTATAAATAAATTTGGTCAACCTGCTCTGCCTCATGTTTAACCTAACCCATGTTAAGATGAATAGATTAATTACATTGACAAATTGACCCTTTTACCAACTTTGCATGTCAGGTTGCGCATTTGATATTATATAGGGAAAACATTCATTTAGCAATTATTTTATATGAGTATGAATTAAATATGTAATACTTTATTTTACTTTTTTTTTAATGAAAATCAAGTATTTTAAAAAAATAAATTCAATATGATTGAAGAATCTAATTTTTTTTATAGCATATGTAAATTAGGTTTAATATTTAAATTAAATCACCCTTTATACAATTTATTGGAATAAACAAATTAAATAAGTTTTAGCAGTGGTAATCGAAATATATAGTCATATAGAATAAAATATTAAGATGCAATTCTATATATTTTTTCTAAGCATTTATATGAAATATTTAAGATATATTTGGGGATAGGGCATTTTATAAATATACCAAGCACTCAATGCAAAATCAAAGAAAAGAAAAAGTACAATTTTAAAGAAAGCTTACATATTCTGAGTTTCTGACGACAGGGATGTTTAACTAAAATGCTAGAAGATAATACTAAAAAATTACACCGAAAAAAAAAATAAAAAAAAGATAATTATGAATTCGGTGGATATACATTCATTTGGTATAGGTGGGCCAAGTTCAACCAGGCGTAGCAGATCCTATAAGTATGGAAAAGGTGACTAAGTTTTTTGATATTAGAAATTTTGGTGTCCATTATTATTGATATGATATTATTTGCTTTATTATTTGGGTAAACAACCTTAATAAGCCAAGTCAAGAATCATGTAAAATACGCCAAAGTAAAAATCGTTTTAACAATAAGCCAAATCATATTTTTATATAATTCGAACCATGCTGGTTCGAATTCCATTTCTACATAATTCGAACCAGTTTGGTTCGAATTATACACAAACACATGCATACACTTAATTCGAACCAGCTTGGTTCGAATTACACACAAACACACGCACACACATAATTCGAACCAGCTTGGTTCGAATTACACACAGTAATTCATGGTATAATTCGAATTATGCTGTTAAAAAATTAATAATTTATTTAAAAAAATTTATTAAAAAAATTAATAATTTAAAAATTTAAAAAATATATATTTTTATTTCATACGTTAAAAAAAGCTAACAAAATATTTAATTACGAGACTTCTTTAAAATATTAATGAGCTATCAATTCGAATTCCATACAATACTTTTCTGTCTATTTTTAATAGTTCATGAATATTTTTTAATAAATTTTTTTAAATTATAGTACAAAAAATATTTTATCCTATGCAAAACAATTTAAAAAAATTGCTTAAAAAATGTTAGGAGTACTATAAAAATTTGTAATGTTATAATAACTTAGGTAAATACATGCATGTACTCAAATTTTAAATAAAATACTCTACATAGTCAATAATAATTTAGAAATGAAAGAAAATATTTTATTCCATACAAAATAATTAAAAAATATATTTTAGTCTATACAAAATAATTTTAAAAAATGGCTTAAAAGATATTATGAGTACTATAAAAGTTTGTAATATTCTAGTGATTTAGGTATTTTTTCTTTAATTTCTAAATTATTAGTGACTATGTGGAGTATTTCTTTAATGTCTTAAGTCATTAGGACATTACAAATTTTTATAATACTTCTAACATCTTTTAAGCCATTTTTAAAATTATTTTGCATAGAATAAAATATTTTTTGTGGTATAATTTAAATAAATTTATTAAAAAATATTCATGAGCTATCAAGAATGGGCAGAAGAGTATTGTATAGAATTCGAATTGCTCACCATATCATTTGAATCAGAGTAATTCGAACTTCCCTATGCATAATTCGAATCATGTAATATCTCACCATATAATTTAAATAATTTTATTAAAAAATTATTATGAATATTTTTTAATAAATTTATTTAAATTATATCATAAAAAATATTTTATTCTATGCAAAATAATTTAAAAAATGGCTTAAAAGATGTTAGAAGTACTATAAAAATTTGTAATGTCCTAATGACTTAAGACATTAAAGAAATACTCCACATAGTCACTAATAATTTAGAAATTAAAGAAAAAATATTTTTATCATGTATTTACCTAAATCACTAGAATATTACAAACTTTTATAGTACTCATAACATCTTTTAAGCCATTTTTTAAAATTATTTTGTATAGAATAAAATATATTTTTTAATTATTTTGTATGGAATAAAATATTTTCTTTCATTTCTAAATTATTATTGACTATGTAGAGTATTTTATTTAAAATTTGAGTACATGCATGTATTTACCTAAGTTATTATAACATTACAAATTTTTATAGTACTCCTAACATTTTTTAAGCAATTTTTTTTTAAATTGTTTTGCATAGGATAAAATATTTTTTGTACTATAATTTAAAAAAATTTATTAAAAAATATTCATGAACTATTAAAAATGGACAGAAAAGTATTGTATGGAATTCGAATTGATAACTCATTAATATTTTAAAGAAGTCTCGTATTTAAATATTTTGTTAGCTTTTTTTAACGTATGAAATAAAAATATATATTTTTTAAATTTTTAAATTATTATTTTTTTAATAAATTTTTTTAAATAAATTATTAATTTTTTAACAGCATAATTCGAATTATACCATGAATTACTGTGTGTAATTCGAACCAAGTTGGTTCGAATTACGTGTATGCATGTGTTTGTGTATAATTCGAACCAAGCTGGTTTGAATTATGTAGAAATGGAATTCGAACCAGCATGGTTCGAATTGTATAAAAATATGATTTGGCTTATTGCTGAAACGATTTTCGTTTTGGCGTATTTACGTTACATGATTCTTGACTTGGCTTATTAAGTTTTTTACCCTTATTATTTACTGTTTTTTTTTAGTTTCTTGCGTATTTCTCGACACACTAAAAATTAATTTATCATAAATTTAAATTTTA
This sequence comes from Arachis stenosperma, assembly GCF_014773155.1. Classification (NCBI taxonomy): domain Eukaryota; kingdom Viridiplantae; phylum Streptophyta; class Magnoliopsida; order Fabales; family Fabaceae; genus Arachis; species Arachis stenosperma. The sequence goes on along the minus strand of NC_080381.1, from coordinate 2,461,471 downwards.
TTTAAAAATTTATTATTAACTAATATTTTATTAATAAATTATATCATATCATATGTAGTATTTCTTATGAACTTTATAATGCCATTGCTTTTTTTTTTGTCTTTAAAATAGTATTTAGTAAAGAGACAAAGATTAAAAGACTAAAAGATAGAAATTAAAAAATAGAAAATAAAATAAATTTCAATATTTTATTTAGTATAAAATAGAAGACAAAAATTAAAATAAAACTAAAGCTCTAATTTAATTTGCACAAAGATAAAATTAAAATTAATTAATTGAAATGAGTTAAAATATTATTAAAGTTTCAGTCTATATCTATAAAAATTTCAAAATTTTAAAGATAAAAACAAAAATTTTAGTATCAGTTTATAAACCAATAAATATGATACTGAGTTTTAAACTTTCGGTTTCTGCCCAATAACTCAAATTAAACACTACTTAATAAATGATGGTATATATGCACATACTAACATCCAAAAAAAGTTCCAACACCTGCATTTGAAATAAAGTAGAAACAATATAAATAAATAATGATTAGAGACCATTTTAAATTCGTGTAACAATTAAAAAGAACCTTCGAAAACATGGCAGAGAAAATATATTTTGTCTTTCTGCACCATTCTTATCCACAATAGATTTGAACAATTTTTGAAAGCTGTTATTCCCTTTGTCTACCTTTAGAAAATAATATTCATTTTATTTATTCGTATCTTCTTTCCTTATCTAAAGAATCACACAGATTCCACATTTTAGGGGAAATATTACAAACTTCATTTGAAAATGAAGTATGACATAAATGGATGCAGTTTACTTTCCTCAAAATCCGATATATAGTTAATGAGAAATGTTAGATAATAAGTATGCTTTTTTTATTTTGGTTTTATATTTGAATTAATATTAGTTAACTTTTTTCTTTTTTAAACTAAATTTTTTTCTGGGTGAAATTAAAGTATACTGGACTCACTCTGTTTATGTAGTTGAGAGAGCAAATTTTTTTTTCAGAAATAGAAATAAAAGTAAAAAAAAGTTTATATTTAAATATATTTATAGAAATACTTTTCATTAAAATTAAAATATTCAACTATTTAAATAGGACAAATATATAAGTTTTTTTTATATAGATTTACAATTATGGTCGTGAAGAAAAAACACCATTTTACATAACAAGATATTGTTAAAAAATAAAAAGTATAATTATTTTATTATTTATTTACTTTCTGGTATAAGACAAAATAATTACATAAATTTTTAATATAATATATTAAGTTATCTTTTTAATTATATTTTATTAAGAATATTTTATTTTAATGAGAAATAATAAGCCTGTTTTATAGTCTTGGACGCTAAGCTCTCTTTCTATTAAAAAAAAAAGAAAAAAAGTCAAATACTATATTTATTTGACCACAAATGATTAGATAACTAGGACTGCACACGGATCGGATCAGATCAGATATAGCCTAAAATTCTATCCGATCCGCACTGCACTCATCGAATCGGATCAGATATGATATCTGCATTTTTTAGGCTGGATCCGATCCGATCCGATTCGCAAGTATGCGGATCGGATCGGATATCGAGTATATCCGCATAATTAAACAAAAACTATTTTAAGATTCTGTTTGGCTGTTTTTACAAAAAAATATTCAGAAAATATATTTTTTTATCTGTTTAAACTTATTTACTTATAAAATATTATCAATAATAGTTCTCTTCAATAACAAAAACAAAATAATAACACAAGATTTAAGTTTAATTATTCTAAGTTGAAATATAACATAAAAAATTAAAAACAAAATATCATAAAATTCATAAAATAACACACTAAAATTCATATCACATTAGGATTTACTTTCTTAAACTATGCTATTTATATGTGATGTACGGATATGCGGATTTGCAGATCGGATCTGCGGATATCACTGTCGAATCCGCGATCCGATCCGACCATAGTGCGGATCGGATAATATCCGCAAAATTTGGATCGGATGCGGATAATTACCGCAGATATGTGGATATTATCCGATCCATGTGCAGCCCTATAGATAACCCAAAACTTGTACATCTTTTGATACAATCAAAATGAAATCTTCCTTACTTTTAGAAAGCACTAAATTAGTAATTAACAACAACCCAGATTTGGTTCGAGTTACACACTCATAATCCCATCAAATTTATCAACTAAATTTGTAGATCAGAAAAACCAACCTGTGAATTTTTTTTCCCAAGTCCTTTCATCTTTTGGTGATCCACAAGCTCTATTTAACAAGGATATGCTTCATTTTTTTTCCAAATAAAACAGCACTATATAATTGGAGGAAAAAAATTGCATTGACTCTACCATCTTTTTTCATGCTTCATCTTCACTACTCTCAATAAGAACAAGGTTCTTCTTGGTCCTTGATCTCTTAGCAGCACTAGCACCACTTTCTTGCTGATCATCCGGCTTGAAATCAGAATATTTTTCAATCTGCTCAAGAATTCTACTGCCATACTTTTCTGTCTTCAATTTTCCAATTACCTTCTCCAACTGCATAGACAAGAGGAAATATATAAGTCTAGATTATACATAAAACATTTGGGGTTTGTTTAGTTTCTGTTTTCATTTTCTAATTTCGGTTTCAGTGTTTTATATTTTTAGAATTTTGTGAAGAAAAGTGAACGATTAAATACTATTTCCTGCTTTCACTATTTCTTTTGCAAAAACCGAAAAACAAAAAACAATACAAAATGCAACAGCACAAATCTAAGTTACATTATATATAGAAACTGTGAAACTTGCCTGTTCTAGTGACTTTGGTTTTTGAGAACTTAATAAGCTGATTTGTTGGGTGGACAAGATAGAGTGTGGTAATATTCCTCCATGAACGGAAGACAATTCTTTTCTCAACTCATCTAGCTTTAGCTCCAAACCGGAGGACCCAAGGCTTCGTTTCGCTGATCTTACAGCAGCCTTAGTTCTTTGCTCACTATAAACCTCAAGCTTCACAGCCTTCTTCCCTGCGTGTAAAACAGCGCAGCCAGGTCAGAGTCGAGAACATTCTGGACAATGCAGCAGTTAAAGTGGGAACAGAAGAATATAAGTATATCCGTACATAAAATCTCGGGTAATAGCAATAAAAGTATAACTTGATAATCGACAATTTGTGCGTCACATTTTTTAGCATCTTTAATAAGAAAACTGCGTGCATACCTTGCAATATTGGCTTGGTTAGTGGTCCTAAAGCAATGTAAGCATTTGTTGCATAAGCTGTATGCTGAAATTCTTCTTTCTACACGAGTAAAATATTAGCTTTAAATGATCCACTGAGCCACTAAAGATTGATAATATACATTTTTACAGTAACTAGTCTGCTGAAAGCTTAAGAATCTTTGATTAACAGATAGTGCAATTCTAAATCTAAGATTATTCTTTGACAATATTTACTAGAGTTAGCATGCTTGTCTCTTTAAGATTTATACTTTAACTGATCTTAGTTTGAGCTAAGATGACCAATGGAGTGAAATTCTTGCCAGAGTAGAGTTGAACCAAGCCTGAGTAGAGTTGTTCAATTAAACTAAAGTATAGCTCATGCAAAAGTATGAAAAGTAATACTTAGAACAACGATGAGAGCAAGAAATATTTCAAACTTCAGTATTAAGGCATCAATGTGTATTACCAAAACATGCTCCAGCAATAGATGTAAGATGAGCTGCTCAATTTCCTCTTTTTTCAAATCCGAACCTGGACAATTCATTGCAGAAATATTTTATCCCATGATATTTGAGATAAATCTACTTCAGTATTCAGATCAAAATTCACAGATGAATATTGAAATTTTCTTTGATTAAGACTGGCAGGAAAGAAAAGATGTTTAAATTGTGAAAAAACAAAGAAAGGGGAGTGGGGTTATATTGGAGGCTCGGGTTACACCTCCAAAGTTTTGTTCAACCATATTCAATGGCAGGAACAAACTTGAAGGAAAAGGTGTGGTTGGAAGGACAAATCAACAAATAATATATAAGCGAGGACAAACTAACCTAGTTCCTTTTGCTTCACTTTCATTTTTTCAACTAATTGCAACATTGTTGTCCTCTGATCATTTGCTTGAATATCTTGCAACAATGAAACCATCAGTTTTGCGTGTCCTGAAAAGCATCCCATGTAAAGTCCTTTTGTTAACAAAATGGAGGAATAAAACAGAAAACAAATTTAGAGATCGGAGTATATTGGGGAAATGAGAAGACAAAATGACAAAGCAACATACGCGAGACATCCACTTCCTTCACCTCACTTGAGAATGCACAGTTGTCACACATCCCTGTAACAACATCAAGAGTATGTCAATATCACTTGATTGTGTAACACCGCACCATCCTGAAATAATTGGGGGAAAATGAAAAGAGTAGATGTTGACATCAAAAAGTACCATTGCACTCTTGCAGAGGCTCAGCAAAATGCCGGAAAAAGGCAGCTCGTCGGCATTGTCGTTTGGACTGGTTGGAGAGAACAAAAATTATAATGTATAAATAATTCAATGAATTTGTTAAGAAAAAAAAGGTCAGATGCTCAAGTTACAGAATATGCAGAATGGACTTATGCTTATAAAAAGCTTACGGAGAAGAAATAATTACGACGGTTGAAACTTTTTTTTTTTGTAAGCTTTCGAAACATTTCACTGTGCTTATAAAACTCTATGGTCATTTTCTTATCCTTAAAAATAAAAGCACACAAAGGCAAACAAAATTTACTAGTCGGCATCATCACCATTATAACTGATTATATAAATTTGTAGCAAATGACCAAGAAAAAGAAGAGACCTTAATTGATTTGTAGTCAGTCTCAGACCAGAGTAGGTTCAGTTTAAAGGATTGGACATTCTATTAGTTCCAGTAGCATATATGAGAAGGAAGGATCGGTATATTCACATTGTTACAGATAGGCCAAGAATAAGAATTAAAATTAAGAACCGTTGCCAAAACAGGAGAGAGAAGAAAGAAAGAAACAGGCATTTTGAACTTTGAAATCTATGAAAATCTGAACAAATGAATGAGTATTGGTACCTGACAATATCGGACAATGTCATACAAGTTCTGCAATCCTGAATTTTCGTAGAAGACCATTGAACTCTGTCAGAAAATTTCTGTGATAATCAATTATATAGTCCAGCAATCTGATATCGATGCCCAAAAGTAGATATGCACAAGCATATTTATAAAGGCAAGCATGTAAAAATAGATTAAATTCAACTTTAGCATATTCCTAGATAAGTTTTTCTTTTTTTTTTTAAAATCTCATTACACTTTTTAATGGGAGGTTGGCACCAAAAGTAGGCATCAAATTCCACTGGAAAATATGATTGATCTCAATGAAATGAAATGTAATGAAATATGAATGCATTTTAGTCTAAATCAATAGCAAATGTTTACCTGTCGTGGAACATCAGCAGGTCTAAAGTATAGTAGACATTCAGAAGGAAGTCCATCTCGTCCAGCTCGACCACTTTCCTGTTGAAAAAATGTATTTATGTTAAGTAAAAAACAGTGCTAAGCCTCGTCCACTTGACAGCTTAAGTTTTTGGTCTAACTTTCTTAATAATGGAAGTCGCTTTTGACAATAGACCAAATTGTCAATCTTTGACACTCCAATTTTTTCTTCACTAAATTGATTTACAGGATAAGTATGGTAAGCATGGCCTATGCCCGCATTTCAAGCCCAAGAAAATTTTAACTAGGAAGCTGCAACAGGAAAGGCATTCATAGGCCTTCCCCCCAACAACTTAAGCTGCTAGGATGATTGACCATTAACAGATAGCATAAAAGGATATGTAATGGAAAAAATGGTAGCAGGATCAGAGAAAAACCTGATAATATGTTTCCATTGATTTACTCAAGCTGTGATGGATGACAAACCTGACTATATGAAAATATCTAGCATGAAATATTCTTGACCTCAATGAATGCAAAGCAAATACGATATATATGTCCATCAAGGACTTCTAACTTGTAAAAGGATTAATAAGCAGATTTCTATATCCAACAAAAGAAGCAGCAGAATCTCCAGTTCTCCGATCATGTAAGCATCAAGAAGGGCATGCATTTAAAAGTAGTAATTACAAGTTATCACACCAATATTTGAACATCAAAAAATGATTGCTAAACAATATCTCAGTAACAAAAGTAAGATGTCCATGTGAATCAGCACTTCTTTTTTCTTTCGTTGAAAAGGGGTTTAATTTATCCATATTTACCTTAGAAAAACGAAAATTGTGCATACATCTATTATAGAAAAGATATTCTTGAGGAGTTTTACAAGAGCTTTGCAATACTAACCATCCGGTTTGTTGATTCCCATACCAAATGCTACCTGTAATGAAAATTGAAAATAAAAAATAAGACAACATATAACAAGGGCTGTAATAGACTAGAACCCAGAAATGACAAATCTATTGGTCACTATGACAGAAGAAATGATACATACTGTACCAACTATGACCTGCAGCTTGTTACTGCTCCACCTGTGCAATTAAACATAGACATCCTAATCAGCTCAGTTGTAAGAAAGAGTTTACAATGACAAATAGACAACTATATCTGAGAAATGGATGCAACAAGTGCAACTTTACTAAGACAACTTATTTGATTCCTGTTCAAAACCATTAACATGTAACAGTGACGAAATTCTGATAAACTTTACCACATATGTACTTTTTCTCGAGCATTTACATCCATATCTGCATGATAGTAATTGGCTTTAATTCCTCTCTCGCGTAACTCCTTTGCAACCTAAAATTATCTTGCCAATGAAAGGGATAAGTATCTACTCTACCTCACAAATAGCATATAACATAGGATCTGAAGTATATACATATTAACAAAGAGAAAACACTAATCTTCCTAAACACCCTCTTCATTACTAAATTAAGGAATAATTGATTGCTTTTTAAGATTTAAAGAAACTTGAAGTTTCTACGTTTGATCCATTTAGCCTTTAGGAGAATGTGTAAGAAGATTTTCAGTATAATATAGCATTACTCGTTAGAAAATAAAGCAAACAATATATCAGAATTCAATTAGCTCATCAGGTCTTGGGGCAAAGTTTTTCTATTTTGGTAGTAACTCTTGAAATGAGCGCATTATGCTTCCTTGAGGGCAAAATTTGACATTCAAAATATGTGTGCCTAAATGTTAGGAGAAGAAAGCCAAATCAGAGGTACCTGTTCACATTCCTTCCTAGAGAAGCAATATACAATTCCTGATTCATTATTTGGATAAGATTCTTTAATGAATTCAGCAATTTCATCAATAACCACCTTTCCAACAGATGATTTTTCCTTCACCTGCAGTGTGAATTATGAAACTGTTTGATCATATACCTTCCTGTTGAGTTGTTATTGAAGCCAAATGAAAAATATAACTTCTTTGATCTTTTGGGTGGTCTATGTAGAAAATGTGAAAGTCTGTTAAAACAGGAAGATATATTATCATACCATATAAAATAAGTTTGGCCTATTCACTGTGCTGACAAATTTGACACATCTTGGAATATGCAACATATCCATCAGATCATTTTGGACCCTTTGAGTAGCAGTTGCCTGAATAATAAATGTCAAAATATAAATCAAAATTCAAAATGACAAACAAACATAAAATGCGATCATTTATTTATAATAATTAGCTTAAGTTTGATAATAAAGACTTACAGTCAAAGCAACCATAGGAACGTTAGGGAATTGAGTTTTGAGAATACCAAGGTTTTTGTAGTCAGGTCGAAAGTCATGGCCCCACTGACTACAGCAATGTGCCTCCTGCAAACAGAACAAACGAGAAATAATCTGTCACTCACCTAACATAACATTGTTATTGAAAATTCAGACCTTGGTAGGAAAATGTTAACAATGATATTACCAAACACAAAGCAATACCAATCGATATGGTATTTTATTATGAACTCACATCAATTGAAATTAGAGAGAGACGACCAGCATGATGGCACTTTTCAAGCTTTGACATAAATCTCTTGCTTTTTGATATCTTTTCAGGAGTGACATACAATATTTTGAGTTCCCCCTCCCCCTTCTCCAATGCTTTGTATATGAATTTCTCATCTTCCTTACTTGTTGTCGAAGTCAACATATGTGCCGGAATGCCCAAGGCAGTCAAACCCATTACCTAAGGAATATGTCCAACCCATTAAAGGGAAAAACAAAAATGGAGAGAAAGAGGAAAACATGTTAAACTCGTGGAAAAGCTTATGGATTGACCTTTTGAGCTGGATTTTTAACATAACTAAATGCACCTGATCTTGGATTAAGGAAAGCAAGGGACTGACAACAAGAGCAATCCCGTCACGAAGAACAGCTGGAAGCTGATAGCAAAGACTCTTGCCACCACCTGCAGCCATAATGACCAAGACATCCCTTCCACTCATAATGGCATTAATTATCTGTCATCAATGAGACAACTTGTTATTAAAATCATATACACAAAAGTCATATTTCTTCAATAGAGGGGGAAGAAAGATACTAAAAGTACAGCCTTCAAAGTTCAAACTACACATTTTTTATGTGCTCATTACAGCAAACACATCCCAATTTTTTAAAGCAAATATTAACTAAGAACAAAAATGTATTATCAATCAAAGCACTTATATAATGGTTAAACACTAAGAAACTAATCATTATGTCTATGACATCATACATGTGAACCAGGTAGCAGAGCTCTACCAACCAGCGGGAAGAATTTAGTAACTTCCAGGAACACAACAATTAGAAGACCCCACACGAGATCTATATATAAACAGTCTCACTGTAAACATATGCATGATAGCGCACAAGCCGACCACACCTAAGGCTTTGTTGTTGTATTCATACTCTTAACATGAACTCATGAAGTGTTCTACATTAGACCCCACAACAATACAATGACAACAATCAACATCAACACAATTTTCAGTTCAGAACAAAACACTGAACAGGTGCTGCTGCAGTGTAAGAGTGTAACATTCTAATTTTCCTATTGTTTTCAATGAAAAATTTAAAATTAAAAAAAAAATCATTTTTATTTTCATGTTACCTCTCTTTGGTTTGCACGGTAAGAGGAAATGCCAAAAATGTTCAACCTGAGATCATCAGCTTGAGAGTCCCATTGAAATTCCCCAGACCAATTCTCCACAGAAATGGAAGCCCCATTATTAACCTCATTCCCAGATTCTCTGCACGCTTCCAGAATAGCACTGAGCTCGGATTTTTTCTCGTACAACTTCTCTTGCCTCTCAACTAACACTCTAATTTGCTCTGCAAAACCCACCAGCAAATAAATAAAAATTGAAAATTGAAAAAGCTCAAGGTATTAACATTTGGCGGCAAACGAAAGGGAGTTAAAAAAATAAACCTTGAACATCTTGAATGTCGACCTCGACTTTGAGGAGCTCTTGGAGAATCTCATTGGTTTGTTCATCTTCCATGTTTGGGAACTCACTCCTCAGACCTGAATGAAACGCAGGAAGGGCCTCTAAAGCGACATGGTGATTAATGGCAAGATAAATTAATTAATTATTTTTTTATAAAGATAAATTAATTAATTATTATATGGGAAAATTAATTAAAGTAATGTTAATTTATTTTCTTAATTAGTTTTTTAATATTTAAATAAGTACAAGTTTAAAGATATATACTATTTTTTGAAAATATAAAAAAAATAAAGATTTCAATTTCCTTTCTAGAAATTAAGGAAGTGATTAAAAGTTTCAATTATTTTTTAATTAATTATATGATATGGTTGCCGATAATGCTTGACATTGAAGTTATTTATCAAAAATGAGTTGTTAGTTGTTTATACCATAACTCAAAAATCAGTATGGTTGTTGAAAATAATAAATAATTCAGATCTAAATTATCAATTGAATTAGAACGAAATTGATTATTGTTTTAAATTCAATTAAGTGATTGATGTGTAGTTTAATTCAGAAGAAAAAAAGATAATATTAGAGGAAATATTTTTCTGTAGTTACAGTAAATATGAGTGTAACACGAAGATATTTGGATGTATTTTAAGAATTTTGGATGTATTTTTATTTTGCTAAGTTTTGCATAATTCAAAACTCTTCCTCTTTCTCCTCCTCATTTTCCATTGCTTCTTTTTTTTTTTTCATCATCATCACCGTCTTTTTTTTTTCTTATCCATCTTTTTTTTTGTTTTATCTTCTCAAGTTTCTTCTTGTTTTACTCTCTTATCAAGAATAAAAACAAAAAAATCAAATAAAGAAGAAGAAAAAATACATCATGTTGCAAAACTACTTGGAAGAAGACGAACTTACATTCATTCAACTAAAAAAAAAGAAAGAAATAAGAAAAAAAATGCAATATTAGAAGAAATATTTTTGTGTATTTGCAGTATTGGTATAACACGAAGATATTTGGATGTAATATTTTAGTGCATTTTAAGAATTTTTGGTATACTTTTATTCTGATAAGTTTTGTATAATTTAAAACTCTTCATCTTCCTCCTCCTCATCTTGCTTCTTTTTTTTTCATCATCATCACCATCTTTTTCGTCTTCTTTTTCTTATTCATCTTTTTATTTTTGTTTTATCATCTCAAATTTTTTCTTATTTTATTTCTTAACAAGAATAAAAACTAAAAAAAAAAGAAGAAACACATAATGCTGCAAAATTACTTGAAAAATGATGAACTTATATTCATTTAACTAGAAGAAGAAGAAAAAAATGCAGCATTAGAGAAAATATTTTTTCTATATTTGCAGTAAATTTGGGTGTAATACGAAAATATTTGGGTGTATTTTAAGAATTTTGGGTATATTTTTATTTTGAGTTCTGCATAATTCAAAATTTTTCATTTTCCTCTTCATCATTTTTTACTGCTTATTCTTCCTTATCTTCTTACTTTGTTTTCTTATAATTTATCTTGGGAGAAAAAATTAAACAAAGAACATAATGTTGCAAAATCAATAAAAAGAGGAGAAGAAAAAAAAATACAGCAATAATAACAACAATAAAAAGAATCACAAAGATGAAACACGCGACAAAAAAGAAGAAAGAATATAAAGAAAAAAAAGGAAGAAAAATGTGACATACAAACGTTAAAAAAAAAATCTTTCTTATTTTACACTATTTAAAGTTGAGAAAACATATGCTCTCTAAATTGAGGGTTATTTTTATTGGATTAGGACTAATTTTTATAGGTTGTATATAAAAAAAACTTATATGTGTCTCAAATAAAAATTTATTGAGAACTAAATATCTTATTTAATTTAAATTCTTTGAATATAGTATTTACTTTACTCAAATCATTATATCTTGAAAGTGGGAGCATGACGGCAACAACAAATTCGAAAACAGCAAAACACACCAATAATAAGTCGACGAAAATAGTAATACTAATAACAATCTATTAATAAAAAAATTAAAATGTAAATATAAATAGAAAGCAAAAAGCATCGATCATGGAAGTGTTCAGTTTCGGTTGCAGCAGTTACTGTTGCAGTTGGAGCACAACCGTCCCTGCGATTCCATCGAAGTTCGCGTCAACACTTAACCACCATCTTCTCCTTCTTCGGAACACCAATACGCGATCGTTTCCATCTTCACAATCACTCATCACTCTCAGGTTACTTCTGATTTCCCTTTTATAATTCTTCATCATTCGTCAACAAAATCCACGCTGTGCAGTGAAAAGTGCATGGTTCCAGGAATTTATGATAATTTAACTGAATTTAATACCGCATTTTTAGTTCTTGCATGTTTAATCGTCAATTAGAGTTCTTAGGTCGTGGAATTTTGAGTAGTTTATTCATCAGTGTTACATGTTACATGATTTGATAGATGATCATGCTATTTCAGTTGAACTGTATATTTCTGAAATCATCATCATCATCATCATTATCATCATCATTATTATTATTATTATTATTATTATACCTTTTTGTGTTATTGGGTTAAAGTACTGCATTAAACAGTTATATAAGGTTTGACAATATTGTTTTTGGAATGCAGAAGAAAAAGGAGATTTTGTGAGAAGTTTTTAGCTAAAATGGCTAATTATGAAGGAAAGACAGTCACTAGTGATGGCACTGGTGTCAGCTCAGGGAAAATGATTTACAAGCCTATTTTGGGAGATGGAGTCTTCCGATTTGACTGTTCTGTAAATGATAGAGATGCAGCATTTCCCAGCATTTCTTTTGTGAATAGCAGAGATCGAGACACACCTATAACTAGTGACAAGGTTCCTGTATATACCCCTACTTTTGAGTGCCGGCTGGAGCAGCAGGTTGTCAAACTTGAGGTTCGTTGCTTTACTAGTTTACAAGTTAGAGCTTTTGGATGTTATCTTAGCCATCTTGATTACTTTTTCAGGTGTATTTTTCACATTTTAGGGTATGTTTGATCTGGGGGGGTAAAACCTGGATGAAAATTTTCATGATGAGTTTGATGTGTAAAAATTTGACCCCAGTTTTAGCTCAACGAAACGTACCCTGTTTTGCTTATTATATCATTTGTCTGCTCTTCAGAAATTGATTGAATTTGTTTCTGAACAGTTCCCTACAGGTACTTCTCTCTACGGAACTGGAGAAGCTAGTGGGCAGCTTGAAAGGACAGGGAAAAGAGTGAGTCAATTGGATGGAATAGTCAAGTTTAAAAGGGTCCTCTTTGGTATCATTGTAACAATGAGTTATATTGCACTTGTAGGTTTTCACGTGGAACACAGATGCATATGGTTATGGTCCTGAAACTATGTCCTTGTACCAATCACATCCATGGGTGTTAGCTATTCTTCCAAATGGGGAGGCATTAGGAATTCTTGCTGATACTACAAAGCGTTGTGAGGTGCTGTAACCTTTGGATTTATGTCATTTATGTAGGTTAACCTTTAAGAGACATTTCCGATGTTATATTGATATGATCGATGGTCATTTGTTCTGTTCATAAGCAGATTGATCTGAGAAAAGAATCAACAATACAGTTTGTTGCTCCATCCTCATATCCTGTCATTACATTTGGGCCTTTTGCTTCACCCACAGCTGTTTTGATATCTCTATCAAAAGCCATAGGTAATTTTCTTTAATAAAAAACCAGCTATAAATATTATTGCTCTAGTTCTAACCATTGTGCTTCATCTTTCTTGAGGGACTTAACATAAGAAGGTTTAATGCAGTTTTAGGGGAAAATGAATTCTTTCATAGCTCATGGAATCAGTATAAAAACTTATGCACCATGTGAAAGCATGAATTATATGCAAGTTATGTTAATAAGCGAACATGAAAATGCAAAGTGTGTTTTTATCAAACTAGGAGTTTCTCAAATCCATGCCTAAATATGAGGATATTATTGGTAATATTAATTTCTCTGTTATTCAAATCCTGGAAGCACAAAACGAGTTGATAAATGTACTTTTAAGTTCTCTGTTATAACTGCTTAACTTTAAATTTATGTATAGGATTGATATATTAGAATGTGATTGATATTAGAATGTTAAAGTTCTATTCAGCATTCATATATTAGAATGTGATTGATATTATGTTCCATTGTCATCAATTTATTTATAGGGACCGTGTTTATGCCCCCCAAATGGTCATTAGGCTATCAACAGTGCCGTTGGAGCTACATGTCTGACCAGAGGGTTCTGGAGGTACTGCACTGCTCTTATCTTGTCTTTCTAAATAGTAATGACTCTAGGGACTGATTGCATTCTCTAGGGACTGATTGCATTCATTTACTCTACTTCTGGAGGTTCGCCTGTTTCTGCTTTTTTATTATATTTGGATAAAAGTGAATTTACTACGTTTGAAAAAAAAAATCACCACTTCATAGAACAACTCATCTCAACTTCTACTCAAAAGATTACAAGAAATATATGGGATCTACTTTAGGCTATTCAGGAGAAGCAGAGATGAGTATCTTAAGAAGAAAACTAAAACAAATGCACCTTCAATGGCTTTTGATAAAATTAAACTGAAAAATGGATAACTTTTACTTTTAATTTTGTAAAACTTTCTTTAACTTCTGTTATGTTTCATTAACTTCTTTTAAAAACTTTCAAGATTTGATGCGTATTTATGTATTGTGCATAGCAAACAGTATTGAAGTTTTGCGTACTTTTGGAGTTGTGGGTAGCTAGCGATATGTTTAGTTGTTAGATTTTGAAAGGCATGTATCATATTTCCTTGACTGGTTAGCTATTGAAAATTGCAGGTAGCAAGAACATTCCGGAAAAAGTCTATACCTTGTGATGTGATATGGATGGATATCGATTACATGGATGGTTTTCGTTGTTTCACCTTTGACAAGGCATGTTATTCTCCTTAGATAAATAGCAGTAACTAATATATGGATTGATGCTGCAATCAGTACATGCATGCCGTGGCTCACACACATGGGGGGATGTATTGTCCAAGATTAAGTTCCCATTGCACACTAATTTTTGGGTTTGACCATCTTGAATATGTGTTTAGCAGTATTTTTTATTTGGAAAATAAGTTTTCTGATATCCTTCAGGAGCGTTTTCGTGATCCCAAGTCTTTAGCAGAAGGCCTCCATTATAATGGTTTTAAAGCTATTTGGATGCTTGATCCTGGCATTAAACAGGAAGAAGGTTATTTTGTATATGATAGTGGTTGTAAAAGTGATGTTTGGGTCCAAAAGGCAGATGGAACACCTTTTGTTGGTAACTATTATTTTCACTATGCTTTTTTCACTTTATACATTCTTCTTTCCTCCTAGTGATGCATTGTGCTCATCTATTTTTTCCTTAGGGGAGGTGTGGCCTGGGCCTTGTGTCTTCCCTGACTATACACAGTCAAAAGTTCGTTCATGGTGGGCTAATCTAGTTAAAGATTTCGTTTCCAATGGTGTTGATGGCATATGGAATGATATGAATGAACCTGCTGTTTTTAAGGTATTTTTAATATTGTTAATATGTTTTCAATAAATTATAAGCAAGGTTCTGTCCAAATTTTGGTATTTGTGGTCTTGACATTTGAATTTACATTTATTATGCTTTTCCAGGTTGTAACAAAAACAATGCCTGAGAACAATGTTCATAGGGGAGACAGTGAACTTGGCGGTCATCAGAATCATTCTTTTTATCATAATGTAGTATTCTTTAACCTTTATCATAGTTTTGGAGTAACATGTCTTTTTAAATAATAAACTTGTGGGCGATACATGCAAGTAGGATGTGATTCAGTTATATAATAGTAAGATACAGTCCTGCAGCTTGACTCTGAATTTATTTTGTGAAGTTTGTCTTTGTTGAGTATGTCAATGGTTTTGCAAGGTAATATTGTCTACCTTGAACCACTAGTTATTCTTATGACTGTTCGCTGTAGGTTTATGGTCTGCTAATGGCAAGATCAACCTACGAAGGTATGAAACTGGCAAACGAAAACAAACGACCATTTGTTCTCACCAGAGCTGGATTCGTTGGTAGCCAAAGGTATGCCGCAACATGGACTGGAGATAACCTTTCAACCTGGGAGCATTTTCATATGAGTATCTCTATGGTACTTCAGTTGGTATGAATCAAACCAATGCTTCTTGAGCAACATTTGCATTTGATATCATCTTGGTACCACTTTGTCCTGCAAATTGTTGTGAAGAATATTTTAAGTCCTCGTAGCTCCCTCCTTATAGCTTTTTATATTTTACACATTTTCATACTATGTTCAGTGCTTTGTGAGTGGTGTTGTATTGAAAAAATACTATGTTCAGTGCTGGAAGAAAGATAAAGTCAGAAGGATATTTATGTATTTCTAACATAAATATTGGCATCCAGTAAGTTTTCTGCATCCCTTCATTTTTTGCATTTGTTGTGTTCAGGGACTCAGTGGTCAGCCATTTTCTGGTCCTGATCTTGGGGGATTTGCTGGAAATGCAACACCTAGGCTTTTTGGAAGGTGGATGGGTGTAGGTTCCTTGTTTCCCTTCTGCAGAGGTCATTCTGAAGAAGGCACAAAAGACCATGAACCCTGGTCTTTTGGGGAAGAGGTTGGTTCGCAGTTGCCTATATAAAATTCTTTTCTTTGTTATGGTTTCCAACTGGTAATGTACTGGACATTATCTAGTTCTTTGTCTTTGCTTGACATCAACTTTAAAATGAGTTAATTGAAATAAATAAATATATTCTCACATGTACTTCATTTCATGCTTTAAGTTTTGGTGTTGCACAACACGTTTTGAACTTATTCAGTGCTAACTTTAAAAATTGCTCTTGTTTTCCCTGAAATCTTTTGAACTTCTGTGAAAAATGATAACTGTTTATGTACTTATGTTCATTTATATTATTCAGGGTACCTAAAAAGAAAATACTGGTTTTATCATATATTATTCTTTTTTACACCCAACTACTTACTAAGCATGTGATTGTTGCCGATGTATCAGTATCCACATCCTGTTAAACCATGATTTCAAATTTGCGTGTTGGTTTGTTATTAATATTTTGCTAGCACCTTAAAACTAGATTTTGAGCAACTGATGTTTTATTGATTAGAAAATTCATTTAAAGATTTTTTAAAGGAATCTCACTGCCAGCTGCCCAGCTGGAGGCTGAAGATAAGATTCTATAATGAATGGGAAGATGTGCAGCTACAGTCCTTACTCCTTATATTTCATTTTCCCCGTTGTTTGCTGTGATGTTTTTCTGTGATTGAAATTTACTTCTATGCTCAAAACTGTGCATCACTGACTTCAGCTTTAATTATTAGTGCGAAGAAGTTTGTCGATTGGCATTGAAGAGGCGCTACCGCCTTATCCCACTTATCTACACACTTTTTTATTTTGCTCATACAAGGGGCACTCCAGTAGCAACACCTACTTTCTTTGCCGGTGATTCCGTGTTCTGAAGAATAAATTTAGTGTCTTTTGTTTGGTTAACACATGATGGATTTATATTCTTGCTTCTTGCAGATCCAAAAGATCCTAGTCTGAGGAAACTTGAAAACTCGTTTTTGCTTGGACCAGTTTTAGTATATGCAAGGTTCTTCCCCTTACTTAAAGTAGTCAATCTAGATGCCACTGTTAGATTATTGAGAGATGCCTTTGCAGGATTTATTATTATTATTATTATTGTTATTGTTGTTGTTGTTGTTATTATTATTATTATTTTTATTATTCATGCTAGCACAAAATGTGGTGAAGCTTATAGTTGTTGATAGAAAGTTTTACACAATGCTGTACAATTTGCACTAATTTGACGTGTTCTTTGTATCTGATCAGCACCTTCCGCAATCGGGGGTTGGATAAGCTGGAGTATACTTTGCCTAAGGGTATTTGGTTGAGTTTTGACTTTGGTGATGCACATCCGGTATCCATGCTTTCTTCTGCTACTTTTTGCATGTCATTTCTACTTTTCTTTCTATTTTTTATTCTGTCTTCAAAATCTTTACTTATTTTTTGTGCTGTTTGGGGCATGACAGGATTTGCCAGCTTTATATTTAAAAGGTGGATCAATTATTCCTGTGGGTCTCCCTCTGCAACATGTTGGAGAAGCTCGTCCATCAGATGACTTGATGCTTCTTGTGGCCTTAGATGAACAAGGTAAGTCCCTGCATTCTGTTTTCCCTAAGAATGCTTGTAATCACATTATATTTGCTTTTCAGATGAATGTACTTTTAGATAATGTATGAATAAGATATATTCATTTACAGGGAAAGCTGAAGGTGTTCTATTTGAGGATGATGGTGATGGATATGAATTCACCAAAGGCAATTATTTATTAACACAATATGTGGCTGAACTTCAGTCATCGGTTGTTACTGTGAGAGTACAAAAATCTGAAGGATCATGGGGAAGACCCAAACGCCGCCTTCATGTTCAAGTATTGCTAGGTGGGGGTGCAATGGTATGTGTTTCTTCAAAAAAGGAATTTACGAGGAACATGAAACTTATATAGAAAGAAGTAATCAAGTGTTGTGCTTAGAAGTTATTCATTACATTATCCTTTCCACTTGAGATTCATATTGATAAGTTAGGTTTTGTATACAGCTTGATACCTGGGGCATGGATGGAGAAGTTCTGCAAGTTATTCTGCCTTCTGAAGAGGAGGTATCGAAGTTAGTATCTACTAGTGAGAAGGAATACAAGGAACGATTAGGTAGGCACTTGCTCAGATCTTTACTTTGTGGGTTTATGAATATTTCCTTATAGAGTATATATGCTCATATTTTCTTAAATTCTCATCTTCTTTAGCATCCTTCTCTGCCGATGCTATAGCTTTATTTATCTTCTGCCAACAAGTCTGCTTTTGAAAAATATAATATTATATGACCTCTGTTGAAGATATTCTTAGGTTTTGATATTCATGAATATTTAGCACCGTGCTATTGCTCAGTAGTTTCACATCTTCCTCACATGTATATGGGTTTTTCATTTCCTTCCTTTTTTTGAGAATTGAGAGTTTTGCATGCTTTTCACTCTTCCTTTCCCCATGAGCAAAGTGGAGGGTAAGCAGGGAGAGAAGTATTTGGCAATTGATTATGCATTTTCTTCTCAGTTGTGTATAAGATGCATGCACTAATAATGCATACTCTGTATCATGGTGTGCTAATTTCTCATGAATGCTATGCAGAAAGGGCAATTCAGATTCCTGATGCAGAGGAGCTTTCTGGACCCAAGGGGACAGAGCTTTCAAGAACTCCCATTGAACTGAAAAATGGTGAGTGGGTTCTTAAAATTGTTCCCTGGATTGGCGGCAGAATCATTTCCATGGTGCACATTCCTTCAGGTAAAATTGATTGTCCATTAGCAATTTATTTAATCAGTAAATTAATCTGGAAATAGAACTCCTTTTATTTTCCATACGACCTGTTGGTTCTGTGTGTTTCTCATTAGATCCATATAGTTATAAAGGAGATCATATTACTTTATGTTGCATGGATGGAACAAATGCTGTATTGTTCATGATAAATTATCTGCCTTCAGGAACACAATGGCTGCATAGCAGGTTAGAAACCAGTGGATACGAGGAGTATAGTGGTACAGAGTATCGATCTGCTGGATGTTCGGAGGAATACTCTATCATTGAGTTAGTTTTCCTTACACTTGTTTTTTCTGAGAGCCACCAAATTCCCCTTTAACCCATTCTTTGTGTGCATAATTTTTGTCCGTGCTGGTCCGCCCACACCCTCTTTACTTTGGTGTTCAACATACATTTCTTGGTTTCTTTCTTGCAGTCGAGAACTTGAGCTTGCAAGGGAAGAAGAATCTATGGTATTAGAGGGTGATATTGGTGGAGGATTGGTTCTTCAGCGGCAGATCTATTTTCCAAAGAATGCTGTTAGCACGTTTCAAGTAGAATCAAGCATATTATCCCGCAGTGTTGGAGCTGGTTCTGGAGGATTCTCAAGGTTTTATTTTTTTTTGTATTGTAACATTTAATAGCATTGTGTGGGTTACAAATTGAATTTTTCAAGGACTGGTGTGTAGTTTTACTCAACATTTTCAGTACTTCAGAATCAGATTTTACAGAATATTTTACTCAGCTATTTATAGATTAATATCCGAAAAAAGAAAACACTAATATTAGCTAGCGTTGATGAGAAACTGTATTTAGCTAGGTTAACAATTTTTGAGTTTTACCCTCTGTGACTGCAGTATCCTTGTGTTCTGTTATTTGCTTAATTGAAAATGTTTGAATTTGTTCAGATTATTGATTTCTGCTATGGTCCATTTTACTTTCTGCAGGTTGGTCTGCTTAAGGGTTCACCCAACATTTGATCTTTTGCACCCATCAGAATCTTTTATTTCTTTTGCCTCAATTGATGGATCAACGCATGAAGTGTTTCCCGAAAGTGGAGAGCAATTTTTTGAAGGAGACCTTCTTCCAAATGGTAATTGTCATTTTATCTTATCCTTTGCATTATTCATTACTGCCTATGTTAACAATGTTCATATTGGAGTATGATTTTCATATCAATATTCAGAACTGAAGTCAATATATCTCAGCAAAATAGATGATGAATTTTTTATCTCAGGTGAGTGGAGGCTCATTGATAAATGTCTTGGATTGGCGCTGGTCAATCGATTTAACGTAACTGAGGTTTTCAAGTGTCTTGTTCATTGGGATTGCGGCACGGTCAACCTGGAGCTATGGTCTGAGAGCCGGCCCGTTTCAAATGAATCCCCTCTCAGAATTTCCCATCAGTACGAAGTCGTGAGAATCCCATGATTATTTCTAAACTGCTCACTGCACATGGTATCCGCGTGTCCAGAGCAGCAGAACAGTGCTAATAACTTGCATATAAAAACATTGCAGCTAATTCAAAAGGTGCCTTCCACTTAACTGTACGTATATATGCTTGGAACTTTAGCGTGAAATTGGGAATGGAAGTAAGGAATAAAGGAAGGACTGGGAATAGTGTTATCCCAAATGGCCTAATGTTTGCGATGCCATGTTTGTTCAAATGCAACAAAAATTGCTAGCTTGGAACCTAAATTTTCCTTGATTGTGGGATCAATTAAGTAACACCCCATCCCCCGTTTTCTCATCTTCTGATGGCAATACCAATCATTTACCCCTCCATTACCATCACGCAGCTTTCCTAGCTGTTTAACACCGTGTTTTAACTTTGCTTCTAAGATGCAGTCTTTACTTTTGCATTGACGATACACTAACGAACACATTTCCCAATAATCATACCAAACTGGTTATAGATTCATTATAATTCTTATCTGACAGCCGGGTGTCATTCAAATTGATGCAGTTTTATCATGCCCTGCCAGACTTTTTGTAAAATCTTTTATTAAATTTCATCCATTCCTTCCGCTAAATTATCTGCCATAAGGCAAATTCCAGTCCAGTCTTAAAGATAAAATAGCAGCACTTGTCTGATGATGTTAAGATCCATAACCATGAAGAAAGTAATGCAATCTACCGTCAAAAAGGAGCATCAAGGAAATATCAGGCAAAATGTAGTGGAGCTCTCTAGTTATGAGATTTCGTATAACTCCATGAGCACCCTCAACAGTGCCCAATAGAATAACAAATCATTCAGATATATGACTTCAGACAAACAAGGAGATGTATGACTCAGAACAATAAGTAGACTCCACATTATTTACATCGACATTGTTAGACGAACCTTGAGAAAAATACTACTATATTGTCACCAAACTAGAAGCTTTATTTATTCTAGGCTTCTAGCCAAAATTACATTCACCATGTAATTTGACTCAATCTGCACTCCACGAAAAAATTTGACAAGAAATCAGTGTCTTAGTGATAACCAATTGGAGCAGCAGTCTCTCGTAACTCTCGGCCTTGATAATGTACATCCTGCAATTCATTCAAAAAATAACACCATTAGCAATCCAAATCATAATATCATATACCAAACACACCTTCAATATTTTTTCATCCAAGATTAACAAAAGGGTATAAATAAGCTTACCGATGCAAAGTGGTTGACGTCCCGGTGGTGCGCTTCATCGGCTCTGACGACCATAACCACATCCCTTAGAGTAGAATCAGGTGGAAGCTGCCAATAGTCAATGGCTATGGCTGGTGCTGGCACATTCTCTATATTGCCCTTGTCAAGCTCCTTAAGGAACTCAGTGTAGGAGTGTATTGCTTCCTCCTCAAGGTACCCAACCATGCGGTGTGCAAATTTGGGAGACACCAAATACCCCAAGAAGTAGGCATTGAAGAAAACACCTTGAACTGCTATCACCAAAGCACGCTCATACCACTTTGGCTTGGCCACTTCCATGAAGGTCATTAGGTGCATGCGCTCGTTCTCTGCTTCTTCCAGCAGAGCTTTGATCCAGCCACCACTGTGCTCGAATCGTCGCAGCGATTTGCAGTGGAGGAGCATCCCTCCCACCATGCCAGGAACAGCTGCCACTGTCTCCAGCATCATTGCTCGGCATCCATATCGTCGCTGTTACATTTGCATAAAACATATGATAAGAACAAAGCTTAATTAAGCATTTTATATTATAGACTAAGAAATTATCAAGGCTTATATTTTTCTTTCAAGGTAATGTAAGATGTAATATTTCTATATCGAAGAACAAAGAGGTAATATGGACTTCCCAAATTAAACAAAGTATTCTATGTAATCATCGGTTTAATTTTCTTAAAGAGGCTCTAAGCTATTAATCTTCATGAAGATCATTTAACTTTCAGAAATTTGTTTGATCCTATTTCAAAAGATAAAAGGTATTATATTATCAATTGCATAATTTAGTTCTCAAACAATAATAGTAGTAGAGCCAATGACTCATCATGTGCTGGTTAATCAACTTATGACCTAACCCTCAGCAACCTAACATCACATGCACCATCATCACATCATGTACCACTTGAAAAGATATCAATGAATAATTGAATACCTGAAAGAATAGATCAGTGGGGAATCTGAGCGATTTAACAGTCCAATAAGCCATCTTATCCAGAAATGTTACCGGCGCATGGTGCTTCTTCAAATCAATGTTCAGATCCGCTTTGTATGTCTCCCATGGCTTCATTAAAAAAATATATATTCAATAAAACAAAACAAAACTTTTCAAGAAGAAAATAAATAACAACAGATCTGAAAATATGTACCCTGAAGCAGTTCCATTTCCATTCTGTGCCATCCTCTTTGGTAATCTTAGATGGATTGATACCCCAATAACTCGCGATAATACCCTTATCATTACTATTCTCTTTGTTCCCAACACTTTCAGAAGACGATCCAATCTTCTTCTTCTCTTCATTGTTCTTCTCCTTCTCCGATGACAAGGCCATAGTGCTCTCGCTCCTTCCTCCATCAATCATTGATGCTCTAATCCAATACCCTAACTTGTTCGGACCACCAACACCGACTTCATTACCAATACCTCTCGCCGCCGCCGCCGCCGCCACGCCGCCACGGCCCGCGGTGGAGAACAAACGGTTAGCTGCAACAATCACAGCAGTGTTGGCCACCCTAGCACCACCACCACCACCAGCGGTACGAACCATCGTCATCATCATGATAATCACCACAATGATTCCAAGTAGAGCGGGGTAGAAGTGTTTGTTATTTTCTCGGGAAAACTAGAAACTAGAAGAATATGAGATGAGAAATTGTTAAAGGGAATTTGAATTGCTTTTTTCGTTGTTGTGATGAAAAAAAGGGTTTAAGAGAGGTTGTGTATATATATGAAGAGAGCGAAAAAGATGAGGTGAGTAACGTTGATACGTTGGTGTGTTAGTTGGCAACTATGGCGGTGGAACGCATGTGTTTGGGTTTGGCATGGAAAATATTCTAGAACCATATTTTACTTAACTATTTTTCCCACATTCTTTTTGCTATATTTTTTAAGGTTGATTTTGTTAATAATAACAATTCATTATCATCATTATATGAGTGTCAATTAGTAGAGGTGAAGTAATATCATAGGAAAATAAGATTTAATTTCAATGTATATTCTGGTACGTGAAAACTCAGGTGCCATCGACTTTATGTGAAGTTGATAGTTGAGAATTATTAGATGATTTGACTAATTTAACTAAATTTTCATCTAACGGCTTTTAGTTAAATTTTCATCTTAAATATTATATAATTTTCGTTACATAATAAAATACAAAGTTATTGAAGTCTTACATTATTTGTAAAATAAAAACCCTAAAATATATAAATTATATTTAATTGAGTAAAATATATTTTTTGTCCTTAAAATTTGACAAAAGTTTCAAAAATACCTCTAAGTTTTATTTTGTTTTAGTTTTGTCTCAAAAGTTTTCGATTTAAATTTTCAAAAAATTTAAGACCAATTTAACAATAATGCATGAAAATTATGCTTGATTTACTTATGTTGAGGGTTGTTCTTATGAAATTGTTGTTGAATAATTAGTCTTAAATTTTTTGAAAAATTAGCTGTCAAAGTATATTTGATGCAAATAAAAAATTTTTAGAACGAAATTAAAACAAAATAAAACTTAGGGATAATTTTAAAGTTTTTATAAAATTTTAGAAATAAAAAATATATTTTATCCTATTTAATTTAATAACATATTATGATTTCCTTAAAAAGTTTAATAAGAATAAAAATTTTATCACCTGAAAATTAAAAGAAAATAATTCTCGAAAAGAAATTGCATTGTTTAATAATTTTTCAGCTTAGACAATTTAAAAGTTAAAACACATGAAAAAAATTATGATTTCCTACCAAAAAAAGAAAGTAAAATTTTCATATTACTTATTGTATTATTTAAATTGTATTAAATTTGTACTATCAAATTCAAGTTACCTGTCGTACCAATGCGGCTGTTCTTAACTGATCATTAATTGAATAATAATAATTAAAGTTTGCCATTTCTTGGGGATCAAGTAGTTGGGTCTTATCTGCTGCGTGTTCACACCAACTCAATATCATACACCCTAAAAGGGAATATTCTCTCACTGGTTCCCCATACACACATGCATTTCCTTTCGTATTTTCCGGTAAAATTGACTAGAAATTTTGTTCGTCCACAAAATTAACATTAGATATTTCATATTTGTGGTTTAATATAACGTGAGCAATATTTCTGTATTTAGACTAAAATGTTTATAATATGAGGTGAGTATTAATGAGATTTGAAAATAAAAATAGAGAAAACAACATTTTTTATATATAGCACAGTACATAAAACTTTTTATATATATTTGTATAATAAATTAAATATTTAGATTTTTATTATCACAAATATTCTACTATAAACAATTTGGTCAATTAGAATATAATTTTGTTTTTGTATATGAATCTAAATTATCTATATAAAACGTAATATAAAACTTTTTATATATTTGTATAATAAATTAAATATTTAGATTTTTATTATCACAAATATTCTACTATAAAAATTTGGTCCGTTAGAATATAATTTTGTTTTGTATATGAATCTAATTATCCATATAAAACGTAATAAATATATGGTTAAAATATATTTACGTAATAAAGAGTGTAACACTTTTAATTAATAAGATATATTTTAAATGACATAATTTTTTCTCTTCACTTAGAAGATTTGGGTATAATAATTTAAGTATCTCTTTTTGCATAATTTGTGGTACGTCTATCATGAATCATAATTTTAAACATATTCAATACAAAAATAAATCTCTTTAGCAAATAAATTAATTGTCATAAAAATTTAATTAATTTAATTAATTAAAGTTTCTAATGATAATTAAATTTTCCCTTTAATTTGACAAGAATCGCAGAATCCAATAAGGAGTATATCATACATGAAAACTAAAATTTAAATTGATCATTTATTAAGATATTTTACAAATTTTATTTGAATAGATGAGATTTTTGTCAACATGAATTGACAAACTCTTCATTCCCCACTAAATAACTCAACTCACCAACTTTGTACAAGATACATCAGCATTATTCAGAGTATTATCCATAACAAAACACAATAATATTGTTGTCACAAACCAACATTTTTATTTATTCTAGGCTTCTAGCCAAAGACCCTTGAATTCTTAGTGATAGCCAATTGGAGCAGGAGTCTCTCTTAGTTCTCGCCCTTGATAATGCACATCCTTCAATAACATCACAATATTACAAGAAAATCTCCTTTAAAATTTTTCCCTTTTTTTCAGGTTTTTTAAATAAATAAATAAATTAAATTCTAATACATATGAGATAAGTGTAACGTATATCATTGCCACTAAAAACATGATAAGTAATTTATTTATGGGTAAAGTATATTTTTTTATCTCTAAAGTTTGACAAAAATTTTAAAAATACTTTTAAGTTTTATTTTATTTCAATTTTGTTCCAGAAGTTTTGGATTTGTATTAAATATATTCTCGACGGCTAAATTTTAAAAACATTTAAGACCAACCTAACAATAATACATGAAAATTATGCTTGATTGAAAATTTGAAAATTTCTGGAACAAAATTGAAATAAAATAAAACTTATGGGTATTTTTAAAACTTTTGTCAAATTTCAGGAACAAAAAGTAATTTCTAGAAAAAAATTAAAATAAAATAAAACTTAGGGGTATTTTTAAAATTTTTGTCAAATTTCAGGAACAAAAAATATACTTTACTCTTTATTTATTTATTTAAGAAATCCATCTTTTCCTTTCTAGTATATATTCTAGTTTTTACTATAAGATTCTATAAATAAAACAGGTTTAATTACTCTATTGGTCTTTATAGTTTCGTAAAATTTTCAATTAGGTCCCTATACTTTTTTCTTTTTAATTGGGTTCTTGCACTAATTTTTTTTTTCAATTAAGTCCCTCTTAGTAGTAATTAGCTTAATTTTATAGGGACTCAACTAAAAAAAATAATTGGTATAGGGACTCAATTAAAAAAAAATTGGCACAAGAACTCAATTAAAAAAAAAAAAGAATTTAATTAAAATGTTTACAAAACTATAAGAACTAATAGAGTAATTAAACCAATAAAACATCTACTTACCAAATCCTTCTCCTTATACATAAGGGCATATCAAGTGAGATAAATAATTTTTCTTACAAGATATAGTATATAATTGTTCTCTATTTCTTTTATGTTGTAAAATTATATATATCGAAAAAGATTTGAAATCAACTCCTAGTTAGTTGAAGAAAAATTGGTATGCTAACAAAACTGAAATTATATATAGCATTATAAAAATCGATCTAAATTAAAATAAGTATGCAGAAGGTAATCATCACACCTTGAAGGAACTAAAAACTTATTCGGACACTAATTAAGTTTATAACTAAATACAGAGAGTTTAAGAATTTAATTTTGATGTAGTCACTAAAAATGTAAAGCTTTTTATATAGTCGTGTAATTACGTTCATTTGGTCAATATAAAAGATAGTTATTTTAGTGATGTGAATGCATGTGTAAAATTATTTTAGACTAACAATGAATCATAACTAAATGATAAAAATTTAGGTACAGTTAATTTTACGTGAAGTTATAGATGAGTGGTTAAATGATTTGACTGATTTAAATAAATTTTCATCTAACGACTATTAGTTATCAATTTCATGTAAAGTTGACTACACTTGAATTTTCACTTAGAAAAAATATAGATAACTAACAATATTTTTGAATAATGTGTGAATAATGTGAATTAATATGATTAAAAAAATAAATTTAAATTAATAACATTAAATTAAGGTGTAGTATATTTTTATTTGATTGGTGGTCGTTTATGTTGTTCAACCTAACATTCTCCTTCCACTTATTAAATTCATAGTTTTATTAACCAAAATTGGTGAGAATTACCGATGCAAAGTGATTGACATCACGGTGGTGTGCTTCATCAGCTCTAACAACCATAACCACATCCCTTAGAGTAGAATCAGGTGGAAGCTGCCAATAATCGATGGCTATGGCTGGTGCTGCCACATTCTCTATATTACCCTTGTCAAGCTCCTTAAGAAACTCTGTGTACGAGTGTATTGCTTCCTCTTCAAGGTACCCAACCATGCGGTGTGCAAATT
Source organism: Arachis stenosperma (assembly GCF_014773155.1). NCBI lineage: Eukaryota > Viridiplantae > Streptophyta > Magnoliopsida > Fabales > Fabaceae > Arachis > Arachis stenosperma. The sequence goes on along the minus strand of NC_080381.1, from coordinate 2,434,067 downwards.
TCGGAGACACCAAATACCCCAACAAATACGCATTCAAGAAAACACCTTGGACTGCCATTACCAGAGCACGCTCGAACCATTTTGGATCTGACACCTCCATGAACGTCATTAGGTGCATGCGCTCGTTCTCTGCTTCTTCTAGCAGTGCTTTGATCCACCCACCACTGTGCTCGAATCGCCGCAGCGATTTGCAGTGTAGGAGCATGCCTGCTACCATGCCGGGGACAGCCGCAACTGTCTCTAGCATCATAGCCCGGCATCCGTATCGCTTCTGTACATATAAGACAGAATTTGACTAAAGTCAACTACCAATATAAAATATATACTGAAATATAAATATGCTTTAAAAATAAATTAAATCATAGGTATATTTATACATAAATACATTGATAGCTAATTTTAATAGCTGATTTTGGTGTATAAATAATATTTTCTTTTATGTATACTAAAAATAAACTATTAAATCAGTATTATATATTATAATATTAAATATAGAAAAAGTCTAAGACCACCAACTTTATTAGATTCTGACCATGTAACTAGCAAAAGAAAAGTGAATAATTACACGCTATTGGATGAAATCTTACACCATTAAAAACATCATTGATTACTATTTAATGACTACAAATCACAAAAATTGCTTGCCCCTAACATTCTTCTTAAATATATTATGTCTGATTGTGTACTCTTGTTGAGATGAATATTGGAAAATATAGAAGCAAAACCAAGTAAGGAAACATCACATGCATCATTTCATGCATGCTATATTGATCCGAGAAGCAAAAGTAAAAGAAAGCTAGCTAGTAGGAAGATACATGCATGCATGAATAGAATTATAAACTAAGTAGTGGAAACCTGGAAAAAGATATCAGTGGGATATCTGAGACCCTTTACAGTCCAAAAAGCCATCTTGTCCGTAAAGGTCTTGGGCGCATGATGCTTTTCCAGATCAATGCTTATATCTGCTTTGTAACTCTCCCAAGGCTTCATGTAACACAGGAAAGATCAACATCAAATACATTTTCAATTTAATTATTCTATTAATTTTTATAATTTTATTAAATGTATAATTAAGTATATATATATATTTGATTTTTATATTTTTTAATTTTATAATTAAGATTTTTTTAATATAAAAAAATTAGAATTAACTGAATATTTTTTTATGGATAAAGATATTTATAATTAAAAATTTAACTAAATTTTTAACTCCATATATATATTTTGAGAGAAATATTCGATTATTTTTAACATTTTTTACATAAAAAAATTAATTACAAAATAAAAATTGTGTAAGAATCTAACTCAAAAAAAAATATAAAGATATAATTAAAAATTTAGTAAAATTATAAAAACTAAAATAATTAAACTTAATTCTCTAAAACTAAAATTAAAATTGTCATAAAATTATTTATTCTAAAAGTCTAAACTATTAAAAAAAAAACATAAATAATTATATTTTTAACACGATTTTAATATAATATTTTTTTAAAATTTATGCAAATTTATTATATAAACTTTTATTTATTTATTTAATTTGTACCCTTTTTCTTTCCTTTGGAGTAAAGAATTTGAATTCTAATCTTTTGGTCGAAATTTGATTATATATCTCTAATAAAAATAAAAGAAATATGCATATATACATACCCTGAAGCAATTCCATTTCCATTGTGAGCCATCATCTTTGGTAACCTTAGAAGGCTGAATTCCCCAATAACTCACAATACCCTCACTACTATTATTCTCTTCAACCTTCTTCTCCTTCTCCTTCTTATTATTATTATTATTATCTGAAAAGGTCAAAGTGGTCATAGTGTTTCTTACACCATTTCCATGAATAAGAGGGCCTCTAACCCAATAGCCTAACTCCTTGGCCACCCTGCCACCACCACCCTTCATCATCATTTGAGGGACTATTATTATTTGACTTCTTGTATTTGTGTGAAGAAAAAAGGCTTAAGGGAGGAGGATTTATATACTATTTTTTTTTCTTTTAAGTTGATAATTATTGAATAAAAAGTTTTAATATAATTTAATTTTGAAAAAAATGACAAACAATATTTCTTTTAACTAATAATCGGTTAATATTTGTAACTATTCATTTTAGAGGATTATTTTTCTAATTATATAATGACTAAGTTGATTAACAATGATTGGTGATAAGATCAACTTGTAAAAATATCTTGTGTTTTTAAAGGAAAGAAGTAATTTTTATTTTACATCTTGTATTATTTAATTAGAATTATCTTCGTATATTTGATCTGTAGTAATGTATTAGTACTACACTACTATGTCGTACCAATTTGGCGGCTCTAGATAGATATCATAACAAAATCAAAATCAAATTGTAGAAAGAACTGAAAGATCATTATGAGAATCGAGTAATTTAAAATTATTTTAGTTAAACAGTGATTGGTGGAAAAAAAAATGGAATTTCATAAAATATCCTATGAATTCAAATAAAAAAAAGTAATAAATTCTGATTACCTTTTGCATTATTTAAAATTAAGTAAAGTATTAAATTAGTTTTTTACGTTTGGACATAATCGTATGTTGATTTTAAAAGTTTAAAGTGTTCTATTTAAATAAAAAAATTTATTTAACTTTAATGTAATTTTATTGTAAAGTTAAAATTAAATAATTAATAAATTATAAATAATATAAGAATAACATCGATAATCTAAAAAATAAATACAAATTGAATTTGGATTGCATTTGTACTACAAAATTTGAGTTCCCCGTGGTAGAATCTGTAGTTCACAGCAATGATGCTGGTCATTTATTGATTTTTTTTTCTCTGGCAAATTGATCAATTAAATAAACGCATTGGAATATTCCTCTCACGGTTTGCGTTACATGCATGAATCTCTTGTTCTTCCATCTATCTCTTCACGTCAACTAGTACTATTTAATTATTTATTATATGTGATGTTGATATATAATATAGGTCTCAAAATCAAAACAGGATGGCCACATTTTAAGCCAAAAAGGATGTACTACATCCGTAACAAGATTATTGTATACAAATTGAATTTTGTAACTACCAATTAATATTTCGTAGTTACTCATAAAAAAAACTTCTTCGTATAAAAATATAACTGAAATGCAAATACGTATCATATTGAGTAATTTAGTCAAATTTTCTAACATTTTTTAATGGTTATATTTATAAAAGACATTTTCATATGTCAAATAAAAAAAAGACATTTACTTATGATTAGTCACTTCAATATTTTCCATGTCAAAATAAAGATAGAATTTGTCAAGTGTTTGCAATTTAGTTTATATCTAATCTCGTCTAATTTAACTTATCATAAAATAATTTTAGGTTTAGAATGATTTAAAAGTTTAATTCTATTCACAAAAAAATTTAGAGAAAAAGATAGATAGGTTTTTAATTTTTTAGCCTGCAGACATTTATATTCTTGAAAATTTGAAAATATATTTAAATTTCTGACTTTTTCAAAATCTGAATATATTGATCCTTGAATCTATTTTGTTCCATTTTAAATACTTTCTTACGTGTGCATCCGTATTTCGACTAGACCAGTACAACGGAAGTCATGTTTGATTTTTTCATTGGGTCTGCCAGACCCAAGTAAACAGAGAGATCGATGTGTTTAGGTTTTGAGAATGTCAAAAACTTAAATGTATTTTCAAATCATTGAAAATTTAAATGTCTGCGAACTAAAAGGTTAAGAATTTATTTGTCTTTTTCTCAAAAACTTAATAGACATATCAAATCTGTTTGAACCTATTAAAACATAAATAAATACAATTTTCTTTTTGAGTTTTTTCTACCTAAAGTTGTGAATTTCAAAGTGGGGATTCAAGAATCTCATACACAAGCCAATTTTCGTTGTCATCTCTTTCTGTTCACAAATAATATATTATATATATATATATATATATATATATATATATATATATATATATATATATATGTTAACTTATTAGTTTCCTATCCAATCAGACAAAATATCTAGAGTGTAACAAATTCAACACTTCGGACTAAAAGAGTTTCCATGATTGGATCCATTCTACAGATTCCTTTGATTAAAATCTTAAAATATGAGATACCCTCTTAGTTTGACTTATTGTCCTCTCTGTACTCACCTAGAGAAATAAGCTGGGCTTCTAGTTTTCCAAGACATGGATACTTATGGAGTATCTGCATCATAGCCATAGGGATAGGGTTATATTCTATTCTTAATTTGAATAGCAACTAATTAATTAGCACAACCAGTTTCTAGTTTTTATATCCACTACTTCTTTTGTTCATGGCTTCTGCAACACAGTGTCCACCCTTTGAATTCTCTGCAAAGTACTATCATTCTGAAAATGGAGGTAGCTGTGTGAGGCAGACTAGTTTCTTTGAAGGCAAACCAGTCCTTAATCAGGGTGTTGGCTACTCTGTCATTCTTGGTTTTGGTGCTTTCTTTGCTGTTTTCACCTCTTTCTTGGTCTGCAATCCTTAATTGAATCTTGTTTGTTTAATTTATTTATTAGTATTTATAATCTTTCAAATAATGCACATGTTATTATGTATTAGATTCACCTTGTTATGAATTAGTATAGTAGAAAATACACCAGAGCCTCAAAATGGTCGTTGAGATTGGCTTTATGTACTAAAGTAGTCTCTGAAATTTTAATTGCACCAATTACGTCGATGAGATTGGCAAAAGTACACTGCATCACTTGATGGAAAAAGGCCGAGGACTAACATGGTGCATTTTTTTGACATACTCGGTGCCATTGGAATCTCAGGACTATTTTAGTGGCCAATTCAAACCACTTTGGGGCTTAACTAGTAGAAAATTATTAACATGACATTTTATTTTCTATAATTTTCCATCAAGCTGAAATTATTGATAGAAACTTTGATTTTTATGGATCAGGTATGGTTGGAGAAGAGATATGTTGGGTCTCGCCACACCTCGGAATGGTTCAATACTGCAGGAAGAAGTGTTAAGACAGGACTCATTGCTAGTGTCATTGTTTCACAGGTAATCATTTTCTGTTGGATCAAACGCTTATATTAGGCCGAAACCTATGAATTTAAAATAGCCTTTGAAGTTTGCACAGATTGATGAATCTGTAGTTCAATTTTCTTGTTCACATATGTTTTGTTAATTGCTATGAATTGGTGGTGTAGTGGACATGGGCTGCTACAATCTTGCAAAGTTCAAATGTTGCTTGGGAATATGGGGTCAGTGGTCCTTTCTGGTATGCTAGTGGAGCAACAATCCAGGCATGAATCTTATATTACATTAAATATCTCCTCTGCATGCTGCTGTTTTTTTATTTTCTTCTTTTTCAAGTTTCAGTCCTCTTAAATTTTGGAATTTGGAAAGTGAAGTAAGCCTGAGATTTGATATGATGCATTGAACATGAACAGGTATTGTTGTTTGGAGTAATGGCTATAGAGATTAAAAGAAAGGCTCCTCATGCTCATACAGTCTGTGAAATTGTCAAAGCTCGGTATGTATCTTGGTTTGCATAAACAAAGTGAAGTCATATCAAACTTTCTTGTATAAATTATCAAACTTTTCTAGAGCTAAATTTCTTGTTGCTACAATTGTTTTTAGAATTTGGATGAACAAGTAGTTTTTACTCTCTTAGTCTTGCTAAGCTAAGTGATGTTTCAAGAACACTGCAACTTTTTTAGCACTGATTTGATAACAAAGTTTCTTTACCTCTCAGTTGGGGCACTGCAGCACACATTGTGTTCCTCTTTTTCTGCTTCTTGACAAATATAATTGTAACGGCAATGTTGCTCCTCGGTGGTTCGGCCGTTGTAAATGCATTAACTGGAGTGAACATTTATGCTGCAAGCTTCCTAATACCCCTTGGAGTCATTGTCTATACACTAGCTGGTGGACTCAAAGCCACATTCTTGGCAAGCTATATACATTCTGTCATAGGTTTCTACTTAAATTTTTGTTAATCTTTGCCACTGGTTTCTGAATCTCCGATTAATCCAGCATCTATTTGTTTTCAGTGCACATTGTTTTGGTGATTTTTGTCTACCTTGTCTATACGGCGAGTAGTGAGCTTGGTAGCCCAAGTGTTGTTTACAGTCGCCTGCTCGAGGTTGCTAGCAAATCAAGAACATGTCAGGATCCTATATCACACCATGGACAAGCTTGTGGTCCTGTGAGTGGGAATCACAGAGGATCTTACCTAACAATGTTGAGTTCAGGAGGCCTAGTTTTTGGGATTATAAACATAGTTGGTAACTTTGGCACTGTCTTTGTTGACAATGTAAGCATGACTTAAGATATGTGTCTTTCCATCTTCAATTTGTTTCATTTCTACATGTAATGCAATAAAGTTAGCTTTTCACATTCATGGTTGTAACTTATGCTCCTTTTGTCAACTACTGATTCCTCAAATGGGAATGTTTAGGGGTATTGGGTGAGTGCCATTGCTGCAAGACCTTCATCAACTCATAAGGGCTACTTGTTAGGAGGCTTGGTGTGGTTTGCTGTGCCATTTTCTTTGGCTACATCATTGGGTCTGGGGGCCTTGGCCCTTGATTTACCAATCAATGAAAGCGAGGCAGGTCGTGGACTCGTTCCCCCTGCTACTGCTGTGGCTCTGATGGGGAAAGGTGGATCCATTCTTCTCCTAACCATGCTTTTTATGTAAGTAATGATCATGATCAGAAACACTTGCAGCATGTTACAAGATTGAATTTTTAAATGGTTGATGATACAACTTGTGTAAAGGTTCAACTAAACTGAAAGTCCTTGAACTTATATTTTGTGCATCATTGTTTTACTTTCTCATGTTCTTAATGCGCTTATGATCAGGGCAGTGACCTCTGCTGGTTCATCAGAACTAATAGCAGTATCTTCATTATGCACATATGATATCTACCGTACCTACATAAATCCAAATGCAAGTGGAAAGAAAATCCTGAAAGTGTCAAGGTCTGTTGTTCTAGGATTTGGTTGTTTCATGGGGCTGCTTGCAGTTATACTAAACAAAGCTGGAGTTTCCTTAGGATGGATGTACCTTGCAATGGGAGTTCTTATCGGATCAGCGGTTCTTCCTATCGCTTTCATGCTTCTATGGAGAAAAGCAAATGCAATTGGTGCCATTCTTGGAACAATAATTGGCTGCATTATGGGAATCATCACATGGATTTCTGTTACAAAAGCAGAATATGGACACATAAATCTTGATACAACTGGTAGGAATGCTCCAATGCTTGCTGGGAACCTTGTTTCTATTCTGATTGGAGGCGGTATTCATGGTGTTTGCAGCATGCTTTGGCCTCAGAACTATGATTGGAGTAGCACTAAGCAAATCGCAGTGGTTGAAAAGGAAAAGACTGAATTGCCAGCAGAAGAGTTTAATGAAGAGAAGTTAGTAAGAGCAAAATCATGGATAGTGAAGTGTGGTGTTGGTTTCACTGTTTTGATAGTTATACTTTGGCCTATTCTCTCCTTACCAGCAGGTAACTAATTTTGAGTTATGCACATTTGAATTTGGTCTCCTATAATTTCAAGGTTAGAAAAAGAATGCATTTTGTAACTTATGTTCATGTTTATGGCCACAGGAGAGTTTAGCAAAGGATACTTCTATTTCTGGGCAGTGATTGCTATAGGATGGGGTACTATTGGGTCTGCTGTGATCATTGTTTTACCAATCATGGAAAGTTGGGAAACCATCCGAACTGTGATTCTTGGAATGTTCACAAATGACAGGCTTATGGAAAAGGTGGAAGAGTTGAATCACAAGTTGCAGACAATCATCCAGGCAATGCCGGAAGCCAAGAGACTTTACTTGCTTGAGAAGGAAAAGGCAAAAAGATTAGAAGCCTCCGAGAAACAGGATGATTCCCTTCCGGCATGAAATGCTGATGGATCAGACTAAGTTTTTAAGTTTCTCTTGTTCTCTTCATTCATGATTGATTTTCAATAGAACACTACATTTGTCAAGCTTTTTAGGTGCATGTTCTTCCAGTGTGTATACATTATTACATTGTACACTACAGGAAACTCAGAGAAGATTTGAAATGCTAGAAAGATTTGCAATTTTTCCTTTCAATAATTAATTTGCATAAACTTAATCCTTAAGCTTATTAATATACCTAAATCTTTATTTCTTCTTAATTTTGTAAAAAATATGCTAAATATAAAAATTGGAATAATGTGCATCCTTAAACAGTTTTTTGACATTTTTCTTTGCATATAATAATGAAAATGATGGCTAGTTAGCTATGTTAAACATGGAATGAATCATACACAAGAATTCGTATCATGGTAAACATCTCTGAACTAAAAAAACTTACCTACAGCTAGATTACAATTTAGTACAATATTAATATATAACTAAAATTTAAGTAAAAGAAGATTATCTATAGTACCTATTAAAAAAAGAGAAGAATTTTCTATATTAGCATTCGTGTGTTATAAATTTATAATTACATGGAATCACTAGCCTGCTGATGAGTTTCTCATTCTTCAAGCCATAAGGGTAGATGATGCAATTGGATGATCCGATCAGTAGGAACTATGACATTGAATATACAGATCCAAGTGATGCATGATGCAGACATGAGTGAATTGCATTTGGGATGGTCCAAAATTCAGTATTTCGATTTTGGTATAGTAGAAATTGAAGAAACCATGGCTCACGCTTGTTGAGATAGATAGATATCTATCTAACCATTTCTTTTTTGGAGTTTGTGTTATTTGCTGCTGCCTTTTCCTTCATGGCTTCTTTCTCTAATTTCTTCTTTTCAGCTTCTGCCAGCCTCTCATTCTCTTCCCTTGACTTGTTAAACATCTTCATGAATACAACAAGGATTTGTGTAACTGCAAAAGAACACAACTTGAATAAATAAATGAAGATGAGTGTTTTATGGGCACTAACAGTGTTATTTGCTAGATGCTTTTCTATTTTTAAAACATTGTGGCACATTGAAGCAATTCGTTGAGACACGTTGCGTCAATATGAAAGCACACTCGCAAAATGTCGCCTGTAATGAGGTCAGTTTGTATTAGGGTGAAAATGGGGGATTAAATTGAATGGGTTAGATTCATGATTAGAAATTTAGAGTTGAATGCAAAACTAATCCCAACATATTTCATTTGCGTTATTTTTATTATTCTAATTACTCAGCCCAAAAAAAAATACCTTCTACTTCTACATGATTAAGGGTTTTTAAAATAGCTTTTGCTTCTATAATAAGCTGCAAAAGACGGATGATATAGCATAAATAAAGAACTTAGTTGCAGTGTGAATGAATATACGCGCACTAGTACTTTTACCATAACCAAAAGCATGGACCCTTCTAAACAAAGTTTTTAACCAAAAGAAGGGTTGAAAAACTGGGTCATTATGCATGTGTATATACATAAAGAGAATGTCAGACCTTGCTCAAAAGGGCACCTAGCTGGATCCTCCCCAAAGTACTGGGACAAAGAATCTGCATTTCTTCCCTGAAAGAGAACCAGTTATCAGTATCAAATCATGATTATTAGGACGGTTCATTAAAATTTCCGATGTGCAGGAAAAAATAAAGTGAAGAACCCACCACTTCAGAATACAATGATATGAGAGACCTCACGTCGGCTTCGGCAGTATCAAGAAAATTCTTCAACACCTGAGCAAGAGAATAATCATACTTAGACCAATTAAAGTTACCTAAAATTGATTCTCTTTCAAGGTTTCCCATTGGCAATCTAATTAGGCATAAAAAATATGATCAAAATACATGATAAGTAGCTGTTATTCACCATGCAGTAATCTTTTGGTGAAGAACACAGCATTAGTTTTCATACAGATGGATAACATGTAACAATGTAATTGAAGAATCATGGTTTTGGCCTATAGATTTATCATTTTCTCTTTAGTAAGTTCAGAAGTAAAAGCTGCCATTTTATATTCCTTACCTTACGAAATCCTGTAGATATGGCACCATCATTTTCAGAAGCAGTGAGTTCTTGCTCAACCTTCTCCAAACCTTTACTCACAGCTTGCATTTCTTCAGCCAATGCTTTCAGTTGGATCTAGGTTTTAGACATCAAAGTCATAAATTCGTAAGTAATTAACCTTCATTGCCCAAGTTCTATTGAAATACATTTATGATTTATCATCAAGAAGCCAACCACATAGGAATACTGACAAAAGAATACCTTCGAAGCCGCTTCCAAATGGACAAGATCTTTGTCAAAATCTAACAATTCTGGCATTTTCTCAGCAAGAAGCTAGTGAGATAAGAACAAAACATTGTAAGATATCATAACAAAAAAGCAACAGTGGCCAACCAAACAGGGAATTATGTTTTGTCATGTGTGAAGGAAGGGATGCGAACAAGTTACTTTACAAATATCACAATCCTAAGCAAGAAATGCACATTTGAGCAAAATAGATGGAGCAAAGTATGAAACACTGGAGATTTACAGAGAGAACCATTATCAGCAGGAAAATGGAACTTTTTCTTTAGCATTATCTCCAATAAATATATTTTCACACGGATGGAGCAGAGCAAAATTATGTCAGATATCATAGTATAACACAAAATATTGTTCAAAGATTTTGGTATATCTACCTTGCACAAATAATGCATCAAAGTCATTTTGTTATTTCTGGCACGAGTATCAGATAACTTGAGAAGGCTATCCAATTTGAATCCAACTGCTGATCCTGCCATTGATAAAACGTAAAATATAATCTAATCAGCATGGTTGAAACTATAATTTTGTAATAAATATTGAGTTGAACCAGGATGCAACACAAATCTCAAATATAAGACAGTCAAGTTGGAATGGAGTAATAGATACCCCTTGCTGTTCCCTGATTCAGGGCATTGCCCAAGGTAAGAATAGTCTGCATTATCTGGCGTAATTTCACAGATTCTTTCACCTGTATTATAAAGCAATAACATGAGTATAAGCTTGGTAATTCTTTCATTTTTTTTTTCCAACTAAGAGCCATTAAACAGTACCTCTTTAGCAGCATTGTTGATTGTATTCAAATTTTTCCTCAAATCATTCACCTGAAGAAGCAAGAAGAATTTGTCTTTAAGAATGAAAAGCAATATGGGATAATCATAAACTGGATAGCATACCTGAGAAGAAAAGTTGATTTTGAAAGCAAACACCCTTAACTTGGATTCTACTCGTGGAACCTTCATCAGCTCCATAAAAAACTGATAGGGGTCATCAGAATAAGAACTTCGTTAGAATTAATGTAGGCATTATAAAGAACTAAACGTTCATTGTTAAGAACAAAAAGCAAGAAAGAACCTGTTCACATTTTCCAAGCATATCCTTGTCCCCTTTATAATTCTGTAAAACAGAGACATTTCAGCTGGGGAAAGAACAAAGAAAAAGTTCCTTTTCCATATTAAACAAGGAAGCATGTCATACAAATTTTGGAAACCTTTTACATTTAATTTTTGAGCAATTTGTTGTTTTTTAATGTGCCTTTGGGAAGATTTCCAGTTTACTTAAAAGGTTTAATCTGAAACTGTTCATGCATATATATATATATTATCAAAGACACCTAACCATTAGCAAACACAAAGTGTGAATTTCGAAATCCTAAAAAAAATGAACTAAGGTTAAGAGGATGCACAAATATGCATATGGCCTAAATGAAGCAAAAATGGGAAAGTCCATCTATGCAAGTAACAGTGATATGATTCAAGATTTTTAACCTGGAATTGAGTATATTAAGCAAATGAAGATATTTGCAGCCAAGATGCAATTCATAGAAATACCAAATCATATGCATTACATGAAGTTATACTTTACAGTTCAGACAATTTTTGATAAGTTAATGCACACAAGAGTAGAAGAGTGGTGTACCTTCAACATCTCCATCTCTTCCTTGGTGGGACAGAACTTGATGAGATTCTCAACCTGATCAATATCCAGAACAGAAGAATCCAATGCTAGAACAGCATTCTGAAACCCAAATAACAAAAAATGACAAATGTTAGAGCAAACATGAAAACTAATGCCCTCAATCAAGCTATATCCAAATGAAAAGTGCCCTAACAAAGAAAAAAAAAAAACCAAGCAATTGAACAAAACGATAGAGAAACTTACAAGCATGTCTGGCAAAGGAATTTTGATTTTGGAGAGCATTATTTCACAATTATATGCTCTACGCAAGTCAATCTGGCAGAGGGGATAAAGGAAAAGGATATATTAGCCCTTGTTCAATTGATAACATACACTAGACAAAAATTGAAAGGAAAAAAAAAAGAAGATGAAGTATTTGCATTAGATTTCCAGAGCACACAATCATACTCATAGAGCAAACTGCAATATGGAATATTTGTTTGTCCAAAAGCTACATATTAATCCAAATAAAAAAAATCTTTTTAGCATTCATTATACTTTTCCCATCTTATTTTGCTTCTTCATTTACAATGCAATTGGAAAGAATAGACAAAGTCTCTCTGTAGAGTTTTTATTGATGTTTATTATCTCTTGGGTACCAGTCCCATTCAAGAGTACTCTAACTATGAACAGGCATATGAACCCTTAAGCAACAGGTTGTTAAACAAATTTATGCCACTAGAGAAATTGCTTACCAGTTGTACTTTCTCGGGTTTGTTGATATTAGAACCGCGCCGACCTCCAACTTTAGCATTGCTCCCATCAGAAGCAGATGCTGCTGAAAACAGACTCTCAAGTTCTGATATATCTATTTCAGGGGCCCTAACACAAAGTTTTATGATTTGAATCAGAAGTGCTAAATTGAAATAGCATCCCACCCATCCTAGATCCTGTCGAAAGAAAGTTAGGTGGGTGGAGAAGACAGGAAATTCTAACAAAAGGTCCAATTGCCCAACCATGGTGCAAAAATTACAAAAGGAAAGAGTTTTCATAAAATGACAACTCCAACGTATTTTATGGGATAATTACAAGGAAACTCACTGTAATATTAGAATGAAAATACTAATTCGGTAATCACTACCTTGATTCATTATCTTGCTTTTGTGAATCAGCCCATAAACTCCCTTGTGCTGCTCGGGCAACTTTCACCCAATGAAGGGGCTTCAACATAGTTTTCTTAGGTGCATTAACAGTTGCACCAGTACCTCGGCCTCTTCCTAGACTTGCTGGTGCTAAAGAACCTTTGCCAGGTGGGGGTGGCACAGTAGAGGCCCTGCCTGCAGGAGGTGGAGGAGGTACAGGTGTTCCACTACGACCAATTGGGGGAGGAGGAGCATTTGGAGGCTTTGGTGCAGCTGGTGGGGCTGAAACTGTTCGAACACCTGGAGGTGGAGGTGGAGGTGGTGGACCAGGACCTTTTCGTACAGACCCTGGAGGGGGTGGAGGTGGCGGTGGTGGGGCTGATGTTAAACTTGTTCGCACAGGTCCTGGGGGAGGGGGAGGTGGTGGAGTTGAACTTGCTCGTCCTGGAGGTGGTGGAGGTGGAGGTGGAGCTGGTGGGGTTGAACCTGCTCGTCTAGGTGTAGGTGCTGAAGGAGGAGGAGGAGGTGGAGCAGGTGGGGCAGTACTTGCTCTTACAGGTGGTAGAGGGGGTGGAGGTGGTGGGGCAGAACCTGTTCTTGTAGGCAGTGGAGGAGGTGGAGGCGGAGGCGATGGGGCTGAACCTGTTCTTATTGGTGCTGGAGGAGGTGGAGGTTGAGGGGGTGGGGCAGAACCTACTCTTGCAGGTAGTGGAGGTGGTGGAGGTGGAGGTGGCGGTGCTGAACCTGTTTTTGCAGGTATTGGAGGTGGAGGTGGGGGTGCTGAACCTGTTCTTGCAGGTAGTGGAGGAGGTGGGGGTGGAGTTGGTGGAGCAGAACTTGTCCTTGCAGATATTGGAGGGGTTGGAGGTGGTGGAGCAGAACTGTTCTTGCTGGTATTGGAGGAGGTGGAGGGGGTGGAGGTGGGGCTGAACCTGTTCTTGCAAGTACTGGAGGAGGAGTAGGTGGAGGAGGTGGTGGTGGTGGGGATGAAGTTACTGGATCATGTTCACTAGACATTGGTGGAGGTGGAGGTGGAGGATGAGGGGCTTGTGCTGGAGTTGGAACCAAAGGTTGTGTAGCAGGAACTGATAACGGTGATGATGGAGATGAACAAGGAGAATATTCATTGCTTGGAACATGACAAATTGAGGGTCCATTATCTGTCAATGACTGATCAGGTGTTGCTGAATCGCGATTTTCATGATTACCACCATGATTCTCAAAAGCTAAATGGATTGAATCAGGGATTTCAGGTGTCAATAATTTTGGAGTATCAGAAGACAACCTGGGAACATCAAAGGCCTCATCCGAACTATCAGCAGTGCTTGATTCATTATTTTCCTCGTCGGAGTCAGCAGGCGATGAATACCAACTTCCTTTTCCTTGCAATCTTGAAAACTCTTTGACATCATTTAGGACAGTTAATTGTTTAAGAAGCCAGACAGCAGCAGCATCACCACTATCAACCCAATCTACGCCACTAAACAGTTCTTGAACCCGTGAAAATGCTTCAATGGGCAATCCACCTTTCTCCTCACCATTTAGCATGGTTGTTGGAGCCCGTTGAGGACTTACATTTTCTACCTCTCCAAACAAAACCTAAATTCGAGAAGTTCTAAATTGTCAGGATAATAACAGGTACTCTCACTAGAAAGAAAAATCAGCCATCCACAAGTAATCGAAGTCTTAGTTTTCCATACAATCCTAAACTATAAAAAGCACTCACCTCAGCCCTGAAGCCTTTTGGATACCGATCCTTTGAATCCCAAAGAATGTCCAAGTTATCAGCATTCAGCATCAATATATTGGACCGAATAAATGCTGTATTAAACATTACACGAAACATCATCACCTCCCTCTCTGGATCCAAATCCAAATGAACGCACTCTAACACCACATCTCCTTGAACTAAACACTGAATATCAATCTTAATCACATCGCAGTCTGCCTGATAATAAAAAAGTCAACACAGAACACAGCCTAACATCAATTAACAGAAACACAAATTTAATACAACAAAAAATCAGCCAAAAATGCAAAACAAATCAATCAAGCAGACAAAACAACTCCACTCAGAACCTGGCGGTAATGCCGCAAGCTCTTCTTCTTCTTATGCATTGAATATATCATCTGAGTGGAAAGCCCATCCTTGCTGAGCAAGTTCCTACCGAATATCCTAATCATCGGCCTACACCCATTCTGCAAATCAAAGCCAGGAATTGCCCTCAAAATGAGACAATCCAGCGACAGTGCTCGCTCCGGAGGCGGCCACCCCGGTGAAATATTCCGCCTCGCCACATACTGAATGTATCGAAGCTGAGAGGGCAAAGGGTTCAAAGGCGACAAAAGCTGCAACAAACCCTTTGGTGCCTCCCTATGAACCATCTCAAGCGCCCTTTTTTCACCACTATGAACTTTCCTAAAGACAAGTAAACTAGCTAGTAGAAATGCAAGTAGGGGCCAGCCCCCTCTTTCACAGTGAAACAAAATCACATTTTGATGGTTCCCTAAGTTTAACCAACTATCACAGACTCTAAGAAAGTGCTGAACAAGAGAAAGGGGCAAAATTGGAACACCCTCGTACTGCTTTGGGTAATCCATGACGACAACATCGTATTCTGTGAGAAATTCAGCGAATTGGCTGCGCCTCTCGCCGTCGCGGAAGTTGAATGCGAGGAAAGAAGATTCTGGAAACTCCTCATGGAGCTCCGTGATGATCTCGTGGAGGTGCAGCTGGTACATTCCTTCGGGCAACACTTCGGTGGAGAAACACGAATCGAAAACTGCACAATATTCATAAAAATAATATTTAAAAGAAAAAAAGAATCTTGACGAGGAAAATGAGGGAAAATTTTAGGAATAAGAAATGGGAATGATGAAAATTTCGATTTTTTTTTTTGTTACCGTAGACTCGGTCGATGAATTCGAGTAATCCATCAGGGGGACGCTTGTAGAAGAATCTGCTGAGAAGAGACATGGTGGTTGAATTGAAATTGAATCACAAGTAGAATGGAGAATGGAGCTGCAGAGAGTAGAAGCTGAAAATAACAGAAGAAGGTAGTAGCTGCAGTTATGGAGTTCTGAAACGGAAGAGGAGAAATGGGGAAGTTTTTGAAATTTGAAAAGGATAACAATTTTTTTTTCTTCTGTGTGTGTGGTATATTATTGTGGCGCTTTTTTGTTTATATGGAAGTAAAATGAGTGATATATTTTTAATATTGTAATTTTTTGTGTTTTTAAAAAGTGTAGAAGATACACAAATTGAAGGGTCCGATTTCTATACTTCAAATTTTTTAATATTTTTTAACAGAAATTTTTCGGTCTGATTTCTGTTCTCTCACAAATCCCTCGGTCCGATTTCTATACTCTCACAAATCCCTCGATCCGATTTCACAAATTCTTCGGTCCGATTTCTATACTTTAAGAAATCGGACGGTTCAATTTTTGTTCGGTCCGATTTCTGTACTCTCAAAAATCAGACGGTCCAATTTTTGTTTATCTAATTAAACGATCCCACATTTAAAAATAACACCCCATCAACCCACATTTTAAAAAAATACTATTGCTATTCCAATATCAAAAACAAAATTCTCTCTTATTGTGACTTGTGAGAAGATCATTTTGTTGAAATTTCACCAATTATGGGCATGGAAAATCTAGTTATATTTTTCCATTTATTTTGTTTAGATACTTGACTAAGAAAAGTAGAAAACTACAAAAAAAAAAGGAGATTTTATTTATGTTTTCTATAGTGTTTTTATTTCTCTTCTTTTAATTCATTTTTTTACTATCAGAATTATGATTATTAAGAATTAAATACTTAGGTTCCCTTGGAGAAGGTCCAAAAATTATTTTTTCTTTAATCTTTAAATTACAAAAAATCACAATATTAATATTTGGGATAATTTTAAAACTAGCTTGTGATTTTTCGAAATTTTATTTAAAGTATTTATAAAGAAGTTAAGAAAATTATTTTTTAAAAACTGTCTATCATTTTTTTAAATAAGGACTTCAATAATTAAAAATTAAATATAAAATAATTTATTTTTATATTTTAAGTTTTTTTTTTTCAAAAAAAATTAATTGAGTTGTTTATTAAACGGCCATTAATCCTTATTTTGCAACATATTATGGAATTGTACAGTTAGTAACTTATTTGGTTATAATTTTGAGAAAAAAAATAGTTATCTCCACAAGCTCTTAATAAATGGAGAGATAATATGTTGACTATTACCTTGGTCATGAGTTTAACGAACTTCAACTGTTAAAACAAACAAGCACCTTACACTTGTAAGTTGTAACCATTTCTAGACACTAGTTGATTATAGTTTGTTAATCATTTGTTAAATTTCATTGACCTAATAAAATCTTAAAAGCCTTATAAAGATAACAGACGGTCTATCTATCTATTTAAATTATATAAAAATTAATACCAACTCTTTTTATATTAGATTTAAGTTATATTTTTTTTAATGACAATTTTAATTACTTGACAAAACTTTAAAAATTAACCAATTAATTTTAATAAAATATTAAAAAAAATTAAAACCATAACTCCCATGCATAATTAATTAATTAATTAATTACATATTATTATTCAATAAAAATATAAAGTATTAATTAAATGTAATAAATACCTACATTAAAAGTATTATAATAATAATAATATTATCATAATAAATTTTAAGTTACAAAATATTCAAATTCTATTTTATTTGACTTAGTTATATACCAAACATAAGACTTTTAAACTATTACTTCATTTTACAATTTGTGATTCACCTATAAAAAAATAATTACATCAACAAATGAAGTTAAATTTATCTATTTAGAAATGATTCTATTAGATGATTACAAAATAATAATATTTATTATATTTTTAAAATTTTTTTATGAAAAACAGCTTATTATTTTTACTATTTTCTAATACTATTTTGAGTTTATATCACTCAAGAAATTGTGTGATAGAGCAAGTTTAAAAAATTATTAATAGATATTTTTACTTTATACTATTTAAACTATTCTTATTAAAAATAACTTATTCAATATATATATATATATATAAGAACAAGTAAATGTCAAAGAAAAATAAATATTCTAATTTTTATGTTTTTATTATTATAGATGTCATTGAAAATTTGTATGCACTAGGAGAAGAAAAACAAGTAAATGTCAAAGAAAAATCTACAAAATAAATACGAAAAATAACATTTTGTGCTACGACATAAAAAATTATTATAAATTCAAATTATAAAAAATTTATCAAATTCCATCAAATTATACTTATCATAAAAAATTTTATCAGATTATAAATTACTAACTTAATAATTATTACATATTTAAAATTAAATTAAAAATTACAAATCAAAGTGCTACAATAATTTTTGTGCTATTTAATAAAAAAAATTATTGGAGACAACTGGCTCAAATTTAATTACACCCCAAGTCACAACTGATACTAAAGCATCGTCTCAATTGAAAAATTTATACAACCTCACACTTATATTAAAAATTAAAGTAAATAATTTTAACTTTAAAAATGACTCTCAACAATACACTGTTACTAAGATATTTATCCCAACAAAAAATATTGAAACATAATTCCTATTACAATAAATCTAACAGGTAATACTACAAAAATTTTATTTATTTAAAAATTATTTTTATTGTTTATTTATATTTTTTATTGATTATAAGAACCAACTTCACCAATACTCATATCATCAAATCTAGATGACATACCAATCAAGAGATTAAGGAGAAAGAAAAATAAACGAATCTAAGGCACATCTTCAGATAAAAAACATACATACAACGATGGAACAAAAAAGTCAATAGAAAATGTATAGAAGTTAATAGTTTAGAAAGAACATGTCTTCACAAGAACATATGAAAAAAAGAAACAAATTTAACAACAACCGAAAATTAAAAAAAAAAAAAAGAGAATAAACACTGCATAAGAAGACTAAGTTCGTCAATTAAAAAAAATGTAAAAATAAAAACAACAAATAAAGATGTAACTTTTGTACAACTTCAATATAAAAAAATTATATTAACATTTTAAATAAAAAATATATCAAATTTAATATTAATTTGTACATATTTTAATTAATATTTAAACATAATACTTATTAAAATATATTTTATACTACCATTAATTTACCATTCCACGCATCGCACAAGTCTCATTCTAGTTTATATAATTTTGTTATCATTCTTAGAATTTCATTTCTAGAGACCTTGAATTATAATTATAAATATCCAACAATACAAACATCATTTTTACTTTTTTAGCTTCCTTACTGTGTCTAAAAACATGCTTTGCCAATTTGCCTCAAATTGCCGAATTTTGAAGAAATTAACCTCTGGACTCTAGCAGCAAATATATGGAATTCGCAGTATATGACAGTTTTCGTTGGAGCATGGAATTTTGACGCGCACCAAAACTCAATATCTGAAGGCAGCATCACACGTGGTGAAAGACTGACAGTGAATACACGAACGACAATAAATCGGAATTTTTTTACTTAAGCCCTTGAAATGCCAATGGCTTTACGAATCAAACACTTAAAACGTCTCAAAATGCCATTTGCTCGAACACATATATTGGGTGGTCTACTTTTATCTGCTCAAGATGACGAGGTTCTTACGTGCAACTATTCTAAGCATCTATTTGAAATGACTTATAAAACAGAAAGAACTATTGAAAGCTCCGATGTTTTCATTTAAAATATGAACATGTAAATAACTTTTATAACACTATAACAGTCCTCTTGATTGATGACATATATATTTATAACCCTAGTAGCCTACTTATCTGCTCGACTTTGTTTAGCCTTCTAAGAGAATTTTTAAATGGAAACATCCTGATCTACAGTTACACGATGAAAAATTAATGAGACTATGGGGGATTGGTACAGAAAACACTCATTTCTTTTTAACACAAGAACTTACACTAATTAAAAAAAAATTAAGACTGCTCTACCTAATCAAATCATGATCTGAATTTTACATGACATTTAGAAATCTCTATTCTCAATACCAGCTTCCGCTTCAGTGAGGTGTTCATCATTCTCATTCAATAAATAATCACAATATTCCAGAAGCATATCTGCAAGGGGTGGAATCCCAGGATTTCGCCCATCGTTATACTTATGAGCATTATAAGTTATTTGCCAAACATCGTGTCTGAAATCCTCTCTGCTCTTGTACTCCATATTCCGAACCCTCTCCCGGATTCGAGCAAGATCCATAGGCCTCTCTATAATGTCCAGGTAATCAGGAGCCTCTTTCTTGGAAACCGGTTTCATAAAAAGATATGACAGCTCATACCTATCTTTCATGGCATCCACAATGCTCTCCAATATGTTTGCTAAACCAACCTATAATGGAAAGTTGAATTGAAACATGCAACTCAATCCAAGTGAAACAAGAGCTAAATGGTAAGACCTACCATCACAGCCATGAAAAAAAATCCTTTGATAAAAAAGCACCACCACAAGATAAAGGAAATAACAACTAAGGAACGAAATGTACCTCTCCCCCTCCCCCTCTTCGCCGTTTTGTTGGCGGCATCAAGTCTGCGCCACGTTTTCCTAACTCGATGGATCTCCTCTTCGTGCTCTTGTCTCTGTCTAGCATCCTCTTATCATATCTTCTAGCTCTGGGGTCATCTAA
The DNA here is from genome assembly GCF_014773155.1 of Arachis stenosperma. NCBI lineage: Eukaryota > Viridiplantae > Streptophyta > Magnoliopsida > Fabales > Fabaceae > Arachis > Arachis stenosperma. The sequence goes on along the minus strand of NC_080381.1, from coordinate 2,413,441 downwards.
ATAGTCGTCTGTAAATTCGGGCTTTTTCTTCTTCTTTTTCTTCTTCGCCTTTTGCCGTTCCTCCTCCTCCCTCTCTCTTCTAATATCTTCTTCGAATCTTTTTATCTCGTCTAACTTCTCTTGCTCTCTGAGCATCCTAACTTCTTCTTTGTGGTGTCTTCTAGCCCTTTCTTCTTTGAGTCTCGCTTCGTTTCTTCGTTTCTCTTGCTCTTCCCACCATCTCCTCTCCTCTTTAGCTTGCCGATACATGGGCTCTGGCTTTCTTTGTTTCTCAAAATTGGCCAGTTCAACAATTCTCTTGGTTTTTCTGTGTTCTAGTCGTTTGTTTCCATAAGGACTGTCAAGGTCCACATCAACAATCTCCTTTGCAGGTTTAATAACAAGCTTTTGATGATGTCTCTCCCTCTCTATATCTGTAGGTGGCCGAAATTTAATTGGGACCTTGGGAGAATCAACCTGACCTCTAGCAGAATCAGTAGGAGGCCGAATAACGATAGGACGTCTTACAGATTCAGCCTGTGTATCATCTGGCTTTACTTTTTTAGGAAAAATTATTCTATTAACCTTAGCAGACCTAGCAGTTTCAGAATCAGACGTGACTGGCTTCTCAGAACTCTGCAGGTTTTCTAAAGCAGGTTTATCAGAAGACTTCTCAGTGGAGATGCATATGAACTTCAATTTTGTGGAATTGTCAACTGAAGGGGTTTTGGGTGCAGTTTTAGGCACCAACTTTTTCGTGAGGCTTTTCTGCTGGGACTGATTAGAGGGATCCAAAATGATAGACTTTCCAGATGGTTTTTCAATGTCTGTAGATTCAATCTGTGCTTCTAGATCTTCACCATATTTTGGACAGTTCTTGTTGGTCCTCATGTGCCCAAGCTGGTTCATCAACAAAATAATTACTACTGTACCCATTGGATGCAAAATCTTCTATGAAACGAAAAAACTTCCCTTACAACACTATTGATTATTTGGAAGAATTGCTCAAAGAAATCATATAGATATAAAAATATAAGAGATAAATATATCTTTAGTTTCTTGATATAATAAACTTGTATAGACCAAAATATATTTTTACCCATCGAAACATAGTAAATTCAGATTTTAATCCCTAATCCCAAATTATCTTTATTGCTTTACATCCAAACATCCAAAATATTTTGTTTAACTCCCTACATTTATTTGCTTGATCTTTTACTCCTGCATTAAAGTAGTATGTTTGTTTCAAGTCCTAAACAATTATAATAATTTGATTCAACTCATTTTGAATAATATAATCAAATTATCATAATTTTCAAGGGTCGAAAAACAAATTTAAGATATTTACAAAGACAACATATTTGAGCATTAGAAAAGTGAATTGAAGATGTTGGTTAACAGATAAAAAATTAATACACCTCTTACAACACATAAAAAACTAATTTTCTGGAATAACTAAAGGTTACTAGGTTATATTAATACAACTCAAAATACACGCACCTGGCCACATGCTCCACAAACAAAAGTTTCCCTGGATGGTTTTTTCTCCTTAAATACCTGGTTCACCAGATATAAATGAAGAGGGGTTAAAAATAAAAACACTAACAATGGTACTGATTACTGAAACAACCAACAATAATCCATTATTCACAGTTCACATACATACACAGAGAGATCAACCCTAAAGCTTCAAGCTTTTACCATATCTGCAAAACATGTTGCTATATGGTACATGATACACCTAATAAATTATTCCATACATCTTATGCCATTAGTCATAAACGATAAAATGCCCCGAACTGTCTGAAACGGACATCTTAAAAACAGTTTAAGCCCTTCATTCAGACAAAAAAAAAAGCAGTTACCACAATTAAATTGTGGATTTGACATTCCGAGTTTATTGTCCCAAAAATGTAAAAGTGTGCTACTTGAACATGTTAGGAATGACTTTCTATTTGGGATGAGGAGAGCAAAGAAAATAATAGTAGACTGAAATAAATATGATACTTTAGCAACACATGAGAAACAGAAATCGATAGAAGAAAGACCATAACTTGAGACTTATAATCAAAAGTTATATAAGTAACCCAACTGGTTCCCCTAACTTATCCCACTTCATAGACGTGTACGTTTCAATGAACCTAAAGTCATTGTAGCATAACAACCATAAGGATAATTAATACTTCTCAAAGAATACTTGTCGACAGAAAAACACAAATCTGGAGAAACAGATTCAACAATCTATACAATCCTAATTTGCCAAAAAATTGGGGTATAAAATAATAATTTATTACTGATTAAGTATTATTAATATCAGTATAATAAATGAAAATAACAAAACGTTTCCATATAGGCATGAATGCATTTGTTGCTCGCTTAATAAACTACCACAATTATACACAGAAATTTCAGAGTAACATACTATATAGCTTTCAAAATTAGAATGAACCACTATAACTGAATTGCATATGGGAAGAAGACGGTGATAAATTACAATTACCTTGATTGCTCCTTCTCCTATATTTAGTTTGAGTTTTTTATTAGGTAGACTAATAGGTGCAATTTCATTCTTCTTTGCTTTTGTGACCTTCACTGACTTCGCTTTTTTAGCAGGAAAAGTTTCCTCCTGCCACAACATATATAATAGAACAATTAAGCATAATGGACAGAATAGTAACCGTTTACATGACTACTTATGATCTGAGCTTCACGCAAAACTCTGAAATAGTTGTGCTAAACAAAACAGACAACAGTACAAGACTAGAGGGAAGTTGCCTTGCCTCCCTGAGATCTGTAATTGCATCATCTTTCAAATGAATGGTTCCATCTAGTTGTGAAGTATTTGTTACTTGCTTATTTTGTTCAGTACTGTCATAGATGATGAATTTTGGTGGCGGCTTTGGTACCAGTCTAGCTTCTTCCACAACTCTAGCTTTCTTCTTTTTCTTCCTGTCAGCTTCATCATCTGGATTAAACAGCAAATTTAAGTTCAGCTTCAAAAAAGTCATTTCAACTTGCAACTTATAGTTACTTACGGCAGAAGTACATTGATTCATATTTTTATACAAATTCTTGTCTTATAATATATAATTATACATGCTGACCACAAAAAAGACGAAAGAAAAAGAGCAAGTCATTACAATGACAAATAATATATCGTACCATCCATGAGCAACCTGCATAATTCGGCAGCCTCAGCCTCTTCATCTTCTTTTTCCTCCTTAGCTTGGGCTGAGGTTGGGTGTCTTCTCATTTTGAGACCCTTAACACCATCTCCCTTATCACGTTTCAAGTCATTGGTACCCTCTTCTCCCTCTTCAAACTCCTCAGCATCAAGTAAATTTTCAAGATCACCAGCAAAAGAATCTAGATCACTGTTCTCTTCTGAATCACTCTCATTTTCATCACCATTTACAGCTGAAAGACTCTGAAGTTGTCGATCCCAGATCTCTTGGCACTTCTCTCTGGTCTGTTGCTGTAACTGAAGAAAAGACATTCGCTGGCCACGAGCATATTTGCTGATAGTAGTTGGATCGACCTTAACCCCAGATGCAGCCTGCTCACTTGAAAGTTTGCGTATCATAGCAATGCGATGCCATCTTGTTTGTTTTGCAATGACTTCCTCAGCAACATTGAATTTAAGCAGCACCTGTTATAAGAGCATACTTGAGATAATAAATAGAAATCAACATGGATGAAATATGCTATCCCTTCACAAAACTAGTAAACAAAACCCAACAAGACAAAAGGATGAGAAGCCAATACACACACACACACACACACACCTTCTGAATACTTATCCTATTCAAATAAAAATTGCCTTTAGCTTAGTGGACCACATTTTTAGTATGAATTAAGCACTTTGCAGAACTAACAAATATATATATTCCTCAAGTTCATGATGGAAGCAATTCCACGAGATAATCTCTAATTATCTCAGATTTCCTCATAACTAATCTAAAAAAGACCCACCTCCCGTGCAGCCTCCATGCTTAATCTACGGAGATCAGCATCTGTACCAGTAACAGTGGAACCACCCCGGCCAGCAGCAGCTTTCTTCTTCACCACTGCACTAGACACTGGTGCCTTTGGAGGTGCCCGAGCATAGCTAAATCCCAAGCCACGGCCAGATGGATCCCCGACACCAGTGATTTCCATTCGTTCAATATTTTCCTTACCCTGCCAAAAATAAGGATAAAAATTTACAGATTTATAAGAAAACTTAACAAATACGAAATCATCAGATAGTGAAAAATTCTCATTACATTGCACAGCAATACTATTTATAATTATTCTAAATGATCCCCACCTTCCAACAGCTAATTCCTATTTCAAAATACTAAAATCAAAAACAATAAATAAATGAAAGCAGCATAGCCATTTATTTCCAGCAATAGAAGTAAACCATCACTAAAGCGCTAATAAATGCAACAATACTTTGCTGTCCGAACACAAATTCAAGTATAATAACAGAAGAGTTTACATTCATGAGTTGCAGTATATCTTGGCCTTATGTGAATGCTAGAGTAGAATGTTTCAGACTAAATTAAAACAAAATTCATTCAAGTGAAGGCATGATATTATTAATGGAACATCTCAGAAAGGATAAAGCTTACGACTTGCTGTCGCAAAACTTTTTTCAATTAAGGGATAAGAAATATAGAAGAAATAGAAAATATAAAAAATAATTAGTTTTTTTTTTCTGTATTTGGGCCTTGGCACAAGATTTGTGGTGAACAACCAATACAACATTACAAAGCTTCAAAATCTTGTATAAAATTAAATACATAATCAAATGGCACTGCAAAAGAACATTGGCAACTCTTGCAAGGAGAAATTAAATGCACATCTAAACAAAGACAAGCAACAATTCAATCATTCTATATTAGTCGGTTCATGATTCATCCATGCCGATTGATTCTTTTTGCTCTCGTCCACCCCCACCTGCACCCTCTGCCTGCAAAAATATGTATATATATTTTTGCAGTATTTGGGCCTTGCCACGAGATTTGGAGTTAAAAAAATCAATAATTGCAGAGTTTCCAAATCTTGTACAAAATAAATAACAAAATGCCACTGTGAAAGAACATTGGCAACTGCATGGAGAAATTATATGCACATCTAACAAAGACAACCGACAATTACATCATTCTAGAACATCTCCAAACCGAATTGAACATAGATCACCTGGCTTGTACAGGCAACAAAGTTGCTACTCAAGTTCCAAGGAGTAATCTGCAGTTCCCTTTCAATATGTGATGCAGCAGCCAGTGCAATCGCTTCATCGGGAAGCCGACTCATTGCAGACGAAATATTAGTAGGGTGTGTTTCGGTTATGCCTAAATGTTTTAGACGGTAGAGGCCAGCTTGCATGCTTTCATAAGCACAAACCTAAAACAGGAATGAGAAGAATAATATTAATCTAAAAATAATGAGCAGTTAGGCACAAGAAACAAGATTCAGGACATAGATTTACAAGCAGCCAAAAAAATTTTCAAAATATACGCACCCACCCCTACTTCCCCTAACCCACACATAGCAAAAACAAATAAATAAAATTAGAAATTATGGAGAGAGAGAGCACAGAACAAAGTTGCATGTAGAATTTATAATTAAAAATTATTGCAATCCAAACAGTAAACCATGAAACTAACGAGGTTATCAAAACAGTACAACGCAGAAAGAGCAAACACACAAGCACACAAATCTATGATAACTCTAATACTTTATCAAAACCCGGCTTTTCATCAACCCATGGTGCACTAAGAAACAAGACCCCAATGAAACAAGCCGTTGATGGACCATCACATCATCACCAACAGATGATCTCCTGTGTTATCATATTGCATTTCAAAAGAAATGTAGTGTTTAATTCCTCACAAAACAAACTGAATGTCATAATACACAACTTACAAGTTCTGGGGTCACCATTTTTCTTAATTCTTCCTCAGACCACATGCGAAAATTTCGCTTTTTAACCAAAATTGACTGTCCATTTGTTCCCCTCTGGCAGCAAGGAAGAAACAAGGAAGCATAATCAGTACGGAAAAATATGATAACAATACATTAAAGCACCTTGAAAAAGTCAATTCAAAAATGAAATGTAGGAATTCTTTTAGCAACCATCTTTAATAAATAACTTCAATAACAACCATTCTGAGCAACAATACCTGTAAAGTGGCATATTCCTTAATCCTTTTACGGAAAGAGGCTTCTGATAGGTAAGGAAATTGTGACAGAAGCTCATCAATACGGACACATGGGAGCAAGAGCCGCTTCTCTGCCGCTTGGAATTCACGGCACATGTGTACTAATAGCCTGTTCATCATGTAAGTCTGAAGATTCTTACTTCCAGGTGATAACACCTCCATCAGAGGCTCCTGCAGAAAGTGATTGAATAAACCATTGTATCCTCGTCGCAATGATGAACTTTATTTTCTTTTTTCATTCTATTGGAAATTTTCCAGATACAATTTTAATAGCTCAATTGCAGTATGCAACAAAAGCAAATTAATCGAGATACATGACACCTTATGTCTGCTTGAAACATTTTGCCATAGAGATTTGCCAAACAATATAAGATTTGTATAGAAATTTCTTAGCTTAGAAGTAAGGCAACATTCATAAAAATCGATGAAGACAACTATTAAGTACTGACAAACAAAATATGTAACGATGGTACACACCTGCTGTCCAACAACATTAATTTTATCAATGCGCCTTAGTGATAGCTTTCCCTTTGGTGAGCGTACCAGCAGGTAGTCAGTTAATGGAACTTTATGAGGAAATATAGGTGCTCTATACATATTTGTCTCCAGTGAGGACTGACTGCAGCCAGGTTTCAAGTCCCCAAGGAACGGAGATTTATCAGCTGGATCGAGAGATATAATGTGCCCCAAGCTATTATCAGTGTTGCGTAATAAAGAGCCAGATTGATCATCTGGAGAACACTTTTGATAGTACGTACAAAGCCTTGCACCCATTCCAGCATTGCCCAAAAGTAAAGGCCTTTCCTCACAATACCTACATAGAGGACACATTTAATGTGATTTCCAACACAGTATCTGCAATTATAATCCTATCTGGCAATGAACACAGTACAAAGGAAACCAAGACAATGAGATTTCAAATATAGTCTTTGCAATGCCCATCCTTTGCGAAAACAAAGCAATCAGATTATCACCACTGAAGAATGAAGTTTGTCGAAAAGGGGGGGAGCTTAGTTGCATCAGCCACAAACCAAGTTAGGATGATATTAGGTGCATGCGTCAAGAAATGCATGGGGAACTTGACAAGACAACAGACAAATCACTAGACAAAATGGGGAAGTGTTTATGCATAATTATGTATACTTCAATATGGGTGCTGCATAAGTTCAGTTATCAGGCACCAAAACATATATAAAGCTAACAGCCAGTGGAGGTTTTATGATAAGAAGGTCGCTTGTCAATCAGCAAATAAAGAAATCAGCAAATAGCAGTGAATTTCAGAAAATAGTAATTTAGATTGTCACTCTCCATCTCTTAAAGACGAACTTTTCCTATGGCAACAAAATAATAAATATAACTCCAATTTAAAGCACAAACAGAGTACCAAAATAGTTTCAAGCCACTTACTCCATCAGAAAAACATGGCCATCTTTCACGGACAGATCAGACTTTTTCTTGAATGCCCCTGGAGGACGCAGTGACTTATTCTCACCAGGAACCCTTTGTGCCCTTGACCACAAGTGAATCTTTGTCCGTACAAGGTGTAACAATGAATTTGGTTGAACGTTCTGTGCAGCAAGTGATTTCTGATCCTCAAGCTCCCTCCCCAAATAAAATGTTTTCACGTTTTCTGATCCCTTGAAATCTGTCGCCCAAAATAATCCCCAGTAAGTTGTGCAAACAAGAGATGAAAGTAAGAGACTAAAACAAAAGCATAAGGAAATTAAAATATTAGAGAAAATAATCAAAACTGCAAATCAAACTATGATCTTACTATATGTTTTAGAGAGAGAGAGAGAGAGATGCCAGAGGAAAGAAAAACAAAATTGACAACCTAGCTTTTTAGCAGCTTTTGCTTTAACAGAAGCTAGAGTTTCTTCAGCATCAACATGTAGTTTTGTCCCCTTGCCACCCAAGCTCTTCATAATAATTTTCATGGGTCCCTGTGTTGACAGTTTTCTCTGTTCTCTGACAACAACCTCACTATCATGGGGATACCATAATGCTTTAGGACGGTGAAAATTTGCAATATCTTTACTGCAAGAAAATTAATAAGATTATAAATACATAAATATGCAATGTAGAAGACAACAGATAGCAGGAAGAAAAATACAATAAAATAAAACAAAAAACCATATTTGATATGTACCACTCAAAACAAACTAGAAATGCAAGAACTTGATAACTGGCATACGTAATGCCTATGTTATGAGAGGCAACAGATATATCATAGAATGCGTAGGTCTAACAGATTAGTAATGACTAATTACAGGTGCACCATGGGAAGTGTCAGATATCACAACTAATGAACACATTCTTACGATACACATGAGTGAACATTAATACAGATGTTCAGAGATAATAATAATAATCAGATTTTTTTTTAAGTAGGAAGATCATCACGAATGCACAGCAATACTTGTCAATTTTAGAAAAACCATATTTAAGATGATTGGATCTGTATCCAATAAGATAACTCCAAAAAAAACACCGAGATGCAAGGAACAAGAATACAACAAAAGCATGCAGCAAGTATGTCCAGTCAATCCAAACATCAAAAATAGGAACACCGTTGGAACAACTTGAGCAAAACACCAAAGAGGAGCCACAGACATAATTTCATTGTAAACTAACTTAAAGGTCAAAAGCACACTCCAAAAATAATTCTTTAACAGGATATTATTATTGTTTACTTGATTTCTTTCCATGCAAAAGTAAGAAGGCAGAGTCAACAAACCAATAATTAATAATTATAAATTCTTACTTGCTCAACTTCAACTTCATTGTCTGCAGCTTCAGTGCAGGTTGGGAGTGGAAAATTTTGACACCATGCGCTGAGCGTTTCTTAGAATTTGACTTCAGTTGCTGAGAAGTTTTCCTGTTTGAATAATGTTTATCATTAGCAACATATCGCCATCCATATTGACCTCCCTGTACTGGTAGCTCAGAATCCCCACTGCTTGATTTTAGGGAACGAGTCAAAATCATAGCCCCAGCATGAAGGTGAAGATGGCTACTATTCTTGTTATCCAAAACTTCGAAGTGCATTTGGTCATCTTCAAGATCAAAGATAAGCTTTGGTTTAACAGAAGGTTTATTGAACTCCCATATAATATTGTCTAACCAAGACCCCTCAGCCAGGTCTCTATTTTGAGACATCACCTTGGTAAAACGCTTTACATGGCCAAGCTCATTATGCTTTTCAGATGTGTACTCCGCTCTTCCATCTGCATAACCAGTGTCATCCATCTCTGATCTGGATTCTAACCTCAAAAGCTGGGGATGAAATAGATTTTTAGATAATAAATCAGTTTTAGCATCAGAAGAGTCCCTTGAGCCAATTGGTTCCAATGATAAAGGAGAGCTGCACATGAAAACATTACTTTTTTTCTCCTCCATTATTTTCTGGGGCTCCAACTGTATATTCTGTATCCCACTTTCAATTTCTATTTCACTACCACCAGAGGCTCCCAACTCTGGTCCCGAAATTTCACAGCTCTCAAAATTAGTGTCACTTACAACAGGAGAATTGCCCCAAATGATTTCATCTTCCCAATCTTGCTGATCAAGAGGATAAAAGTTGGCTGACAAGACATAAGTATCTTTCCATGGAAGCTCATTCGTGAAATCGCCTTTCATTGGTTCAGCACTAAGACAAGAGTCCTTTTGTTGTCGATCATCTTTCGCAGGTGTTGAGGCATCCCCATGAAGAAATCCAAATTTTGGAAATTCCAAATCAACATCATTACTTTCTGATGCATCATTATGGACTACACAAGCCTGTTTGGTCAGTGAAAGACTAGAGAATCCCTTGAGAAATGCCTCTTCATCCTCTTCTACAATATCATCAGATAAATCCAATGATTTGTATCTATCTGGAAATACAACAGGAGAGAAAAGCAGCCAATTAGTACAGAAACCACAAAGACACATTGTATAGAAAGCACATCATTTTGCCATTAAAATCTCTCAACTGCTAAATTACAACCACATGAAATAGCGATCGTGTTAAAACTATTTCACTTTTCCAATAAAACCCCTCATAGAATAGCACAATAGATTCACATTTGCAAACAAAACCCACATAAATATCCCCAATATCTAGGTAAGTACCGTGTGTAACAGAATGCCGATGCTCTCTCCTTTCTCCTTTCCTCAGAGGTTCATGAATACCAAAGATTTCAGAGAAGCGTAAAATTTCCATCCCATCTTCCACATACAAAACTGGCAACGGCGTAGACCTTTTCAGAACTTCAGGCCCTTCCTGTTTGTTTCATCAATTAAGACATTAACATGTCAATAGAAAGTCAACCATGATAATTTTATAATCCTGTCAACAAAAATGTATCAAGTTAGACAAAATTATTATTAGTTTATTCAACATGAACTGAGCTTTTGCCAGTGTAGTACACCTGCACTATATCTACAATTACTACTTTTACTAGAATGAGTACACCCATAGACAGAATCACAAACAAGGTGCACACAGAGGAACTGACTGACTCTTCCATAACCTATACATTTCCAAAGGCTTTTTACAATCCGGAGAGATATGGGGCAGAAGCAAACAAATGGCTCTATATCTTAACATGCCACTTACAAGGGCTGTTTGTGCATGGAAAATGAGCAAGTCCACCTACCTGTACCGACTAATATAAAAAGTTAGGGGCAACAAAGACCAACCCTAACACATTTTGTCATAGAAGCTTTAATACCAGTTAATAGCTATCTCTCCTAGATGTTTGAATTTTTGGATAGATAAATGAATGACTTTTAGGCCAATCAATGTTTCCCAAGACAAAGAACCATCTATGCTTGAATTTTACACAACTATAAAGGAAGAGAGTGGCATTGGCAAGGTTTGTACTCAATACCATTTGGTCATAGGGGGCTCAGCCACAAACAGTGAACCCTTTTCCCACAAGACAGGGTAGCCTACAAATGAGACTGATGCCATACAAAAGAATGCGAGACAAGCATTTGTTTGAAACATATTTTTCAATCAAAAGTATATATTTGTTGAAACACTTTGATATTGATAGAAAAAAAAATATTTTATTGCAAAGAAGAGAATGTAGAGAGGCTTCTTTGACACCTAAAGGTATATATTTGTTGAAATACATATTCATGCCATTTGTTTCTACACTTTTTGGGTTGCTGGTGTCTAAATATAACAGTAATCCATTTCTTTTCATATGTCTTGTACACAATGTAAGAACTTTAATAACGAATTTGACTAGTGAAGCTTTATTTTAATATTACTTGTAAATTGATTTTCGTTTTGTGAATGCTTTAAGTTAAATGGCCATGAGTTGAGTCATTGTAAGAGATATGATTTCCATTTTTAGTTAAGAGTTTCATAGTTAAGAGTTTCACCCGCGGGTAAAAGGAATTTGAAAGCCGTCATTGAATCAATCAGCTTTCTTAGTAGCATGGTCGTTCTGCTACTTAACATGCCTTATTAAACAGAATATTAGCCCTCTTTTAATCTGGTCCAAAAAATATAAACAAAGTCCTTCATCATCTTTTTCTAAAATTATCTGGTCCAAAAAATATAAACAAAGTCCTCCATCATCTTTTTTTGAAGTTTCAAACGTTACACTCGTTCATAGTCTCGATTAAGAGTCTACAAGCATTCTCAAACTAAAACTAAAAGCAATCATGATAGAACTCAAGGTCTACCTTGTCGCACCTTTAAACCAGTGTATTCCCATAATGATCAGAAAATTACGTCATTTAAATATCAATCAAGTTAATAAACATTAGACGGATAGAAAGGAGGTGAAAGCAGACATATAGTAAGCAGGACGAAAATGAAACCAACCTCAAGTGTCTTTACCTTGATGGCCAATTCTTCAGTCTGCTGCAACCCAACTTGTACATCACGTTCAAGCGCACTGTCTTTGTCTTCTTTAGATGCATCTACAACACTCTTTTCCTGCTCCCCTGAAAGAGAAAAGCTGACGTAAGTGAACTACAATACTTCAATTTGCTTCCCCTACCATTTATGGTTTTGAAAACATTATCAAGAGGAGTCTACCAACCCATTGAATAGGTGGACTAAAGTGACACCAACAGACTTTTATAAGGACCTGGCCAACATTTAGGCATTGTTTTACATTTTGATAAACAGAAAAATGGACTTACTTCACCAAGGCACTTTCAAACAAAGAAACATTTTTCTTACATCAACTAGAAGTACTTCTTCACATATCAAATTTAAACTGTATTGGCACAAAACCACACCTTTAGTCGACTGTACAGAAAGTACAACAGCAATACCAGTGATGCATGTCAGGTAAATAAATATTACCAGCCAATGAGACAGCTTTAGAATCATCAACTCCATCTTGTTCCTTGTCAGATTCTTCATCATAATTTTCATCATCAAAGACAGAAGTTCTAGACCCTAGAGCTTCCAGGGAGGCTTCAGCAGCGAAAAATTCCTTTTTTGGGAGTAAATAGTCCTCTTCATTTGCAGCTTCAGTCTCTGGGCCATCGTACTCCTCATCAATATCTTCATAATCAACTGCATCTTCAGCCTTTTCAATAGAGTCTAAACATTAGAAGAATCCCAGTTAGTAAGTTAAACAGATAGCTTCACTAGACATTAGAAACCCAAGCAAAGCAAGACTTCCAACAGAGCGTGCATGTCAGAAGAATTAACTGTAATTGTTAACCCTTGCTATTAAAGTTTAATAATAAGATTCTCTTCTAACAGACTAACAATTTAGCAAAGAAAAGCATATCTATGATTAAGAAACAGACAAGTATAATCTAGTTGACAAACTACAAATGACAAAGCATATCAGATGATGTCTGAAAAGTAGCATAAAATTTGGCCCATTAACACAGAAATCCCAGGGAAAGAGATGATGTGTTTCTTTTTTTTTTTTTTTGTCAGAATATAAGTATATGATCTCCATTAGGTTTATAGGTTTAGGATGAAACTTTGACAAGAATGAAGATATATGCAGAGCAGGTAATCCTCCCGACAGAAAAACATAAAACTAGATAAACATCGTCATACAAATATTCAGCAACTTCGTGTAAAAGAAAATATGCTCCACCAAGGATTTGGACAACATAAAACTATTTCCCTATATGTGTGTGTTATGTGTGGAGCAAACTAGAATCAGGATAATCTCAATTTTTGCATTTCCCTGTGGCTGAAATTTTAGGAAAGACTTTTTTGGTACCTTGGGTGAGTGTTTGTGGTGCCCCCACTATCTTAGATCAGTATCTCTTTACTAGGTTTTTCTAGTTCTACTAATAAGAGGCAAAATTTTTGGTGCCATTGTGCAGCATACACCACTGCTTAGAGTATTTAGTTAGAGTCCAATTCCACGCCTACAATGAAAGATTTTAAGACATGCAAGTTTTATCAGATATGATTTGAAGTTTGACCTCTATTTAGTGTTAAACTCATGATCTTTTTAGAGGTCCTTTTCACTTGGATAAGGTTGGAGATTGGAAAGCTACACTACATAGAAGGCTTTTTGCTTTTGTTTGATTTTTGCCCTTCTATAACACTTCCTGTAAACACTAATGGACAGCTATGGTTTCGTGCATTTTTGTTATAAATTACAAGTCATTGCTCATAACATTTTGCTTTCTTAGTCCTTCAGCTGACATGAAGGCCTAGCCCTTAGTAATAGGTAGCACTAGCCGCAATTACAAACCTTCTATTTTCCAAAATAAAAAATTAGTTTTCTTATGAACCATTTACAGTAGAGAAGCACCACCACCAGGAGACACATGGTTTTGGATGTAAGAAGGAACTACTTTGTTTCAGTGGAAAGAAAATAAAAGTTACTTCTCTCTTTGAAATTTCCACCAAGCAAACTTCATTTTGGAAAGTACTTAAGCATAAATAAAACACAGGCGAAGTGCTCTCAGTGGATGAGGGAAAAAAATGATACCAACAGAATATCAAAAACTGCATGATATAGTTTCCTGGCAGACAACTTCACCTTGTTCAACAACATCAGGTGGTGTTTGCGGTGATTTTCCTGACAACTGCAAGCAAGACACCATTATTTTCATCATCAAACAAGATGAAGATGTGGAAGCAACTAAATATGGAAGGAAGAGTTGAACGTTAGACACTTGTTAATCACATCAGCATAACATTTTGAATACTATAAAATCGAATAGAGCCAAAACAATGAAATTCATAACTGCTTACATCTATATCTGTCAGTGATGAATCCAACTTTCCGGCCAATGCATGAATATGCTCCTTTGCATCCTAGAAAAAGAAAAAATACACACACACTCTCTTATTTAGCACCAAGCACAGTTTCTTACCGAGATGCATAAGCAAAAATGAATTCAGAAGGTGACAACAAAGAGAATAAGCAATAAAAGTCCCTTGCAACCATAATAAAAGATTTACATAAGCTGCTCAAAGCTATAGAAAAAGACACATTTTATTATACAATAAGCAAAATACGGTCAGCATTCTAAAATCGCTACATATGGGATCATATATTCATTTATCTCTCTCCCTCGTATAGAAACATCTATGTTGGACAGGGCATCCTAGTATCTCCAAAATTTTAAGACAGAGAAAACATATACAGCTAATCAGGCTCCAACACTTCAGAGAATTTAAAAGTAAATAATCCATGCATGATTGTATAGTATAGCTTTTCTATCAAAATCAAATGTCATGTTACAACAGACCTTCATTCCTCTCAACCTAAATGGAAGGCAAGCAAGTGAGCACAAAATGCACAAATCTACCCTCCATTACCTATACATTAACAGCCATTCATCTAGCCTTCAAAAGAATACTTACTCCATCCAACCAATACAAAAACAGTCTCTTAAACTCTGACTTTTAACAAACAACTCAATTATTTAGAAGTGATTTCCCTAAAACTAAAGTAATTATTTCAACTTAGCTATTTTAAAAAGTAATTCTCCCAAAAGTTGCACCAAATATATGCAAACCCAGTACCAAACAGATGTTTCGTGGTCTGACATAGTATTTAAAAGCATTAAAAAAAACAAAACAAAACAACAGCAACAACAACAACCGAAGACGAGAATCGCACAGCATTTAGACTTCACATCACGACCACAGCAGCCACTATTCTCTGTCGCAGCATTGCAGCCAGACACGAAAATAGTGGTGGAAACCTCTTTTATATAAAAATAAAGAGAGAAAGAGGACATACTTGTGATATTAATTTCTATTTTTGAAAAAGCCATAATTTTTTCAATTTAAGTAATACCCATTCAGCCACCAAGAGCAATCTCTCTTCCTATCCCCTATTCATGTACATTTTCTGCCTTTGCCTTTTCTGCTTGTGTGATCTGCATTCTCTATGATTGTGTGTTCTATTTCATTTAGTGATACATTTGATGAATTAGATTTCCTAGAAATATTGAACGTCTCTAATCCTATTTTGCTTGATTTATGTATATTATTCATTGTTATATTTTACATTCGTATATACATATATACACTGCTATGCCTGCTGCTATATGTTGCAACACAATCTGCTATATTTTCATAGCAGATTTTGGCTCATTGCTATGAACCGCTATCCACTATTGATTACTAAGGTCATCTCACATTCAGAACTCGGCTACAAATTTGGCATTTAAACATAGTATTTCATGAAGTGTGATCGTAAAGAAACAACGTGTTCCTGCTTAACCATTGTATCATAGGATAAAATCTTTGCACACTAACTAAATCCTCAAAGGACGATGAAGTGCATATAGTTTCTTTCAGCCTAGACATCCACACAGTGCAACTGGCCAGTAAAAGAATCTCTCTCAGGAACCTCACATATCAATCATAAAAACGACAATGGCTTATAAATTTCAGGAAACATGAACTGTTGATTAATAATTACAATGGACGGAGGGAACTATTAAAAAGGAAACAAACAATAGACCTGCAATCTGAACATAATTTATGTGTATTTAAGTTTACAACGAATGTCTAAAGCAGCATAAAATTACCTCGTCAAAGTAATCAGCATCAAGACCACCCGAATTATCAAAATTTCCAAACATGAGGGCTAAAAAACCACTATCCTTGCCAGACTCCTCATATTCTTCTTCATCATCTATCAAGTTGAATTAATTAAAATTCAAGTCATCAAACTATGGTAAGGTAACAAACTAGAACATCAAAAAATAAATAAATAAACAAAGGAAAAGAAAAGGCTCCATTAAGAACTCTAGTTCACATTTCTCTGCAAATAACCATGATGTTAAAAGAGTCTAAAACAACAAACTAGATCAGATAAAGAACTATATTCCCAGCCTAAAACACCAAGCTACACCATATATTCAACTATGCCAGCTAATAAACTTTTCCAGCTTCTTCTTTCTCATTAGTATTCTCTTTTCAAATGTTCATAGCACTTTAGCAATTTTCCATTGAACAAGCTCACCTTCATCCCTCCCATCTTGCGATGGGTTATCTGAATCGTAGTCCATGTCGTGTTCACCGACCAATGTCTATTCAACGTATTAACCAACACCTCATCAAAGCGAACACTTACACAGCTCAAACCTCAAAATTCCAAATAACTATCTTCATGTTACGAGTTTTCTGCGCCGATGGATCTTCCACCCGCGATCAAATACAATCACAGCTCTCAAAAACCCTCTAATCCTAACTTCACTGACGCACTTCCACTCTGATAATCATGCAAACGAAGAGAACCGAAGTGGAAGAAAAAAGATGAAGTTGGAAAATTAGGTTTTCCTCTCCTTGCGAATTTCCCTCCAAATTCCTCAATCAGCGATTCATTTCCAAATCAATCCAAGCTCGGGAAGTGAAAACCGTTCGTTCCACGCTCCTAAACCCTAAGATTCCGTGCGCCTTTTCTTCAAGCTATTCCCCCGACGAGATTCAATTCGGAGCCCCAAAATATAAAAAAAGCACCGGTGTTTGGGTTCTCTTCTTCGCCGATCGAAGTAACGAAGGGTTTCGAATATTGTTGAGTCGGTGATCGGAGAAACTGAGTTGCCGCGGTTTGTTTTTGGTTTGGGACAGAGAGCACACGATTATGTTATTTTCAAAAGTGAGATCCTTTCGCTCTGGAAAGAGAGAGAAGGGGCTTATGGCTTATGCTTAAACGCTAATCGCTACTCTGTGCCAAACACTGTCGTAATCGCACCCCTTTTTAATCTCGATTTGGATATTTATAGCTGAAGAGAGAGGATTCAATCATTGATTTATTTTTTCTTTTTCTTTTTGCCAAAATAAAATGAGTACTGCTAAGGAATTAATGATCTAAGTGTACAATGTGTACAATAGGCTAAATCTTTAATCCAATATGAATAAAATGAACATCACTCATACTATTCAGAATAATTATCCTATTCAGAATAATTATCCGGATAACAGAGATAATAAATATCTCATAATACTATCTCATAAGTTTAAGTTAATTTTAGGATTGACCTTTCGAATCTAAAACTCTACTACCATATCATGAAAATATTCATCCTAAAAGTTTAAATTTGACAAAAAAATAACACTAATAATTATATCTCTAATACTGAATAAACCTCCATTGTGCACATTGTACAAAATTTTCATTGGTTATCTATACTTTCTCTAATAAAATACATAAAAAAAGAGTAATTTACACTAATAAACAGAATAGAATTTAAAATTACGAACATGTTTTAAATCAATTTCTGTTACACATCTGTTCTAAAATATCTACTATCTCTATATTATATATATAATAAATTAAATTTAGTTGATTCAATTTATTTCTAATATAACTAAATCGAATCTAATTAATTGATGTAATTTACATAAAATATTCAATAGCAGGTAAGGAAAATTAATTTAGAATATTCACATAATTTTAAATTTTATTCCATTTATTAGTATGAATTATCTTAAAAATTATATATAAATAAAATAAATCAAATATTTATAAAAATATATATTTAAAAATATTTATATTTTAATATTATGTTACACATCTCCTTTGTGGTAAAAAAAAAGTTAAATATTTGCCAAAAATACATACACATTAGGATTAGGATTTTTTTTCCTATAATAATAAATAATAATTAAAAATAAAAATATAGTTATATATGTCATGAGAAGAAAGGTGTATAACTTATAATTAAATTATAACAAAATAATAATTTAAAGCTAATTTTAGTTATAAATTTAATATCTTATTGTAAAAGGAATAAAATTTAAAATTTAAAATCACTACTGTACCTCAAGCAGGAGATACATATGAATGAATAAAAATATGTAAAGAGAACTCTTAAATATATTATTTAAACTTATATATAGTGGTATTTAAGTTGATTTCTTTTGTTGGACCTTTCTCTAGAATAAATAGATTTTCTTCTCTTAACATTTAAACTCAAAACCATTGGTTATGGGATTAAAGAATTTATTATTATGATTAATCTTGTGTTGATTGATATTTTATAAATTAACAATAATATAATAAAGACAGATTCACACAAAATTAAGGTACTGCATTTGGTCTTTTTTTTTTAAATACCTTCTTTTTTCTTTATATTTTAACTGCTAATTTTGTATTAGCTAATATTTCGTACACACTTAAGTGTATATTAGTCCCTTTAGATAGGTTAATAAGTTACTTTTTTATTTTTAACTTATGAAAATGTATAGTATTAATATTTAGTATAATTTTTAAAATTAAATTACAACTTCCTAAAAAATTATTTTAATATTTATAGAAAAATTAAAAAAATAACTTTTTTCATAATAAAAAACTTTTTATGACTCTTCTCTTAAAATAAACACTTTTAGAACTAAAAAATCAAATACAAAATAACTTATTTATAAATTACTTTTAAGAGTAAATAGCCAAATTAGTCTTCAAAAGATAACCCGATCTCCAAATTGGTCCCCGAAAGAATAAATTAATAAAAAAAGTCCCTGAAAAATTTAAAATTGCTAACGTTAGTCCTTCCGTCTACCTTTTGTTAATTTCGTCATTGACGCCGTTAACAGTTGCTTATGTGGCCGTCAGTTTGGCATATCAGCATGCCAGCTTGGTGTAGAATAGCTAGTGACAAGATATGTTTCGCTATTTATGTCAAATTAGTCCTAGGTATGTAAACCCTAATCCTTTCTTCCTGTGAAATGCTATTGTTGCTGCAGCGTTAGATTGATTATGCAGAGGCCGAAATTGTTGAGCAACTGCATGATGGGTAGCGTAAGTGGGGGTCGCAATCGACAATTGTCGCAATCACACGGAAGCCATGCTTCGAGCTCGTCGCTGCGGTGGCGGAGGAAGAACACAGACCAAGTGTACTTTTGTGGGCTGAAGACAATGATCAAGAAGTCTGGGACAAAGAAAAATCCAGATAGATTGTTCCATGCTTGTCCAAGATATCGGGTGAGTTATGAATATAGTCTTCTTGAAGCTTCTAATTATTTGCGTGGAATTTTGAGATTTATGTAACCTAATGTTTTGCAGAAGGGCAGCCACTGCAATTACTTTAGGTGGGTTGAGGATGATGAGTATGAAGGATTAGATGGTGCAAAGAGAGATGTTAAAACTGATGCATAAATGGAGAGTGATGTTGTTGTCTTGAACCATAACCTATCATGGAGAATGATGAGCTTAGAAGGTTGAAGTTAAAGCACTTAGGATGTAACTGTATTTTGGATTAATAGTTGTGATTGTGGTTTTTATGATTATGTGTATGTTTTTTAGTGGCAAGTGAAGCAGTTATTGTGAAAATGTGGATATTTTGAACCTTCATAATTTACTGTTATTTTATATGAACAACCTTCTGAGTAAACCTGTTGATATGCATGTTCCTGTTTTTTAACTATTAAAAAGGTTCTCTACATGCACCATTTTTCTTGATCATAACATAATTTTAGCAAATCAGAAGAAACATAATTAAAATGAAGTAAACTAGGATTAGCATAACATGATCAATGGTTTACGAGTTTCCGTTGTCTCAGATTCAAATAATAACACTGTTTTAGGATGATAATAACATAAAAATAGAAGTTGATAGTCAAAAGGGTAAGCTCAAAAAGCCTAACAGAAGTTTGTACTAAGGCTATTCTTACCTAAAGGGCTATAAAAAAAACAGGGCTATCCAATATACCACAACTACCACATTGTCTACAAATGGTAAATTTTGGTCCTGACAAAATAACAAATACTAACTACCCTATATTTTATGTCTTCAAGTCATTTCATGTCTTTTTTTCTGGGAGATTTGAAACCCGGAGTTGGAACAAATGTCATGAAGCTAGCAAGCTTTTTGGCTGTTGCGGAGCTGCTACCCTTGATCGTTTTAGTAGACACAACAACTGATCCTGGAGCAACAGGCTTTGGAGAGGCATTTCCCTTTGTCATGGCCTTGGTGACATGGAGTTTTGGAGGCCTTCCTCTACCTTTAGTCTGCACAAACAGTTATCATCATTGTCTCAAACAAAACAGATTCTTAATGAATTACAAAGGGTGATATTCAGCAGATGCAAGTTACTAATGTTCAATTTAAAACTGAATACAAGATAACCTGAGTAACATTGGTTGAAGTATGTGATTGTTGTGTCGGTAGAAGCTGAGCATCCTGACTAACAGAAATTTCAATCTGTTCATCTAGAGCAGCTGGTGCTACTGCAGAGAGTGTCTGAATGGACTGAGTGTCAGCTACGTCGTCTGCTTCCGGACCAGGTGCACCTTGTGGTGGTGGCACAACTGCAAGCTGCAATTGCATTAGCCTTGCCTTCTCTTGAGCATCGTCTTGCTTTTTCTTGCTGCAAGTTCTCTTGTTATGGCCCACCTTTCCACAATACATGCACCGAATTGGATTATACTTCATTTTCATCTTTGTCTTCGTGCCAATGGGTCTTTCCTTCTCTAGTGATAGCCATAAAATGTTTTTTGGACTTGAAACCATGCTTACCTCAAATTTTATATCACCAAATTTGGCCCTGTCATTATACTGTGGATGCACAGCTAGACCTTCATTCTTAGAGTCTAATTCTTGATCAAAGTCTTCTGACTTCCATTCATCTCCATCTGATGATTATTCGTTCAATAAATCATCATCTGAATCTGAAATTACATCAATTCACCACAAAATTGTAATACAAGCAAATAATACATAGAATTATAAAACAAGCAATTTCAATAACTCGTACACAATTAGGTGTGGGTTGAGGATAGGGTAACTTGGTGGGCTGAGATTTGTTCCTTTTTGGCTGAGGTGATTTTTTTGTAGTCCTAAAACAAGGTTGAGTCATTACTTCATTGTGGTCCTTATTCAGTTTCTCTAGAGGTTCAGGGATGGTTGGCAACTGTAGTACATCATCACAATCCTCGTTCATGCAGTCAACCACGTGTGGCTTAGACACTACATGCTCAAAATAGATGTTTATGACGTAATGGTTCCTCCTGCAGTCCTTAACCAATGCCAATAGATCAGTATCATTTTCTAGCATCCTCAAGCCATTATCCAGAAGTGTTCCAGGGACTTTCCACAAGCAATCATTCATCTCAGTATATCTCAATTCTTTATAATATCCCTTCACAAAAAACACGTCTAAAGTGTCTGCTTCTACACCCATTAATACTTCAGTATTATTTGGTTCATAAAACAGATATCCTAATTCATCTATTTTGAACTTCCCACCATGGTGAAATACAAAGGTCATAGGGGGACCTTCCATCTGCAACCAAAACAGCAACACACTCAACTATTGGCAATTTTTTTCATAAGCAGGCAAAGCAGATTCAACATCAACTACCAAAATGAAAATAAAACACACACATGCATCTATACAGACTGCATTAATAGTTCTCAAATCTCGAAAATAAAGTCATTCATGGATCACCATGAAAACCATAAGCCTAAACATATTTTTTCAAACCCTAACATTGCAAACAGTAACAATGGATTTCCAACGATCATAGAAGCACATTCATCGAGAGATAAAACCAGAATCAATCTCAGAAACTAACAAAAAAAGGGTAACCTACCTCTCACGCAAGGCAATAGTGTATCCTTTTTGGTTGACCAAGGTTGTCGCAAACCAGTCACCTTCAACTCCAACACAATATTGTCGTCGGTCTAGACTGCCACACGCCGTTCAACGCTTCGTCTTTGTATAGGTGAGGAACGAAGACGAAGGGATTACAAAGAGGTATTGTTTCTAGAAGAGAGATGGAATTAGAGACATGTAACGAAATAGCGATGGAAAATGAAGCATTGTAAAGGGGAGCAAAGAAAACAACGTCGTTTAAGTTTCAGCTGATGTGTCACACTAACGGCTAGGTAAGCAGATGTTCACGCTGTTAGTCAAATTATAGACGGAAGGACTAACGTTATCAAATTTAAATTTTTTAGAGACACTTTTGATTAATTTATTCTTTTGGAGACCAATTTGGAGATTGAGTTATTTTTTCGGAGACTAATTTGACTATTTTTTCTTACTTTTAATATAAGCATTTATTATTTAAATTATTTAAAAAAAAATTAATTAATCCGTTTACTTAAACTGGACCTTAATCTATTAGTAGCTTAATAATAGTATATGTGAGATTTACGATGATGTTAAACATTTTATTCTTTAACTAAGTGGGTTTTTTTTCTTTATATAAAAAATTCTCATTATTTACAGAAATAAATTAACATAAGAATTTACTAATATACACATTCATTCAGTTGTATTTTCGCAAGTTAAAATTGCAAAAATCAAAATTATATAATTTTTGCTGGTATTGAGTATTGACAGTGAAAACGAAGCAAAATAGATTGGTTATTTTCGCATGTATTATTATCAGTAAATATGAAGCATTTTTTTCCACATTTTCATTGGACAAAAATGAAAAAGAACTTGTGATAAGGATAAAGATTTTTTTTGGAAAATGAGTTACATTCAGTTATATTTTAAATGGGATTGCTCTTAAGTCTTCATTGTTGATATATGTCATATATCTTATTGTTAGCAACTCGTTAATTAAATAATTATTTTTTTGAAAAGTACTGAAAAAAAATCCAACAAATTGAAAAATATCTTAATAATTATTTTTTTCCTAGGACAATAATTATTTAATAGGACAATAATTATCTTAATAGGACAATAATGAACAAGGGCCTATTTGTTAGCTTCTTAATAGGGATTTTATTAAAATTTTTCATGGTGATAATTCACTAATAAATTGACTAATTAAACTCATATTTTTATAATTAATTTGGTCTTCTAATTAAATTAGGATAGACGCCTATAAAAAGATTTAGATTTATCCATAATTTGTTTATTCCTATCCCAATCTTTGATTAAAAAAAAAGTTTCATCAGAACAAATTTTTTCTTATTTAAGGATATCCTATTTCTTTTTTTTGTGGGAATCAATAACACAAAGATACTAGAACATTACGTTGAAGGAAGACGAGATTGTTAACTTAATGATAAAGTACTCGACTTTTAAGTGCAATTCTATTTTTTACACATTTTAATAAAGTAATTGTTTTGTCTATAATTTCGGTAAGGTTTGTAAGCCCACAACTGATCCAAAAAGGAATAAATAAAAAAAGCTTCATGTTATATGCGAATTCTAAAAGGATCTGACTAGTTCCAAACGTTAGGAACGAAAACAATCATTTATTCTATAGTTAATTGATGTGTTTTTTTTATATAAATTTTATTTTTTTATTTTAAATAATAAATCAAACCCTCGTATTTGAAAAAAATTTGAGTCAATATTCATATTGCACAAATCAAATGATTCGATTTGCGATGAAATAAAAAAAGTTTTAATATAATATAAATTGGAGAATCAAATTTGCAATAAAAAAATTTTCAACGCCAAAATATAAATCTAACCCTTAAATTTGTATATTTAAAATTTTTAAATAAAACTAAAGGTCGAATTTGTAAATTTTTAAAAAAATAATAAAAATTACAAATATAACCCTCAAATTTATAGTATAAATACCAAAAAAATACCAAGATTACACCACAAGACAACAAATAAAAATCGTTATTAAGGCCCACTAGTCATAGTTATTTACTCATTTTGGTTGAAAACAATTGTCTTCGTTATTGATATAAGAATTGCTTAGGGAGGGAAAGTAACAAAGGCAAAAGCAAATAGGAGTTTAGGAGGAACCTGTGCGGCTGTGACTACAATCATGATTCATGACTTGACCACTCATCCTCACTCACTATTAGTATTTACTGTTGCCAAAGGCCACAAAAACTTGTCATCTTCTATGTGCTCGCTCTTTATTTTTATTGGCATTGTTTTAGAAGAGAGATTAAGATTATCTTTTATAGTTCAACATAAATTTATAGAATACGAGGTTACAATGGATCTTTCT
Organism: Arachis stenosperma; assembly: GCF_014773155.1. Classification (NCBI taxonomy): domain Eukaryota; kingdom Viridiplantae; phylum Streptophyta; class Magnoliopsida; order Fabales; family Fabaceae; genus Arachis; species Arachis stenosperma. The sequence goes on along the minus strand of NC_080381.1, from coordinate 2,388,921 downwards.
GCTCCAAATGAGCATCTTCACGAAGATTAGGGTTAAATTGCATATATTGTGTATGTTTGTTAATTAAAATATTGGAAGAAAAAGTTAAAAAGAATTCAGATAAATTTATGCAGCATTTTTAGGCTGTTTTTTTTATATGAAAAAATATTGATATTTTTTTTGGTTAAAAATAAAAGGTTTAATTATTTTGTTGGTCTCTATAGTTTTGCGAAATTTTCAATTAAGTCTCTATACTTTTTTTTCTTTTTAATTGAGTTCTTGCACCAATTTTTTTTTTTAATTGAGTTCCTATACTTTTTTTCCTTTTATTTAGGTCCCTATACCAATTCTTTTTTTTAGTTGGGTCCCTATAAAATTAAGCCAATTACTACTAAGATGGACTTAATTGAAAAAAAAAATTAGTGTAGGGACTCAATTAAAAAGAAAAAAAATATATGAACCTAATTGAAAATTTCATGAAACTATAGGGACCAACAGAGTAATTAAACCAAAATAAAATTATTTGATATGATTGCAAGTGAGTAAATTTTGTAAGTGGAAATAGGTGGAGGTGTGTATTGAATACATGGCAATATTTTGGCCAATACGCAGAGACATGTTGAATAATTTTTACAATATTATAATACATTTTAAATGTCAATATTTAATTAAAATATTATATTTATTTCTATGTTAAAATAATTTCTGGTATTTTTACTGTACATTTTAGATAGATTATCTTTAAATTATGTTCTTTTATGAATTGACATATATTTATGGTTGAATTAAATATTTGTATTGAGTTTGGTATAAAATATATTAAATTAAATTATATTTTTATATTATATTTTATATAAAATATATTAAATTAATTATATCTTAATATTATATTTAGTTTAAAATAAATATAAAAATTAAATAATCGATCCCATAACACTGATCTTAAAATTTAAAAAAGTATTAAGTAAATAATGACCATTTTAAATAATATAAACAATCACCAATCAAATAAAAATATATTATATCTTTAAATTATTTATCTAAATTTTATTATTAAAATAATTATTCGTATACCAAATAAAGTAAACATCTAATATATTTATTATTTATATTATTTAATATTTTTATTATTTACCTACAATTTTCATAAAATTTATAGGACCAAGTGTGTTTTAAAAAAGATAAATAAATAAGGGAAGTGTTAAGATTAGAGTTGTTTTTCGGAGTTGGTGTTGACTGTTGAAGATTCCAGACCGAGAGGAATTGAGATTTGGGGCAGAGAGGTTGTCTCTCTCTAAATTCATTTCATTGCAATTACGTCAATATTTAAAGTCACAGTTAAAGTAGCTACAACCCCATCGTGTTCATTTCAATACATAAAAAAAATACTATTTCAACTAAGGAAATTAACACCAATTTATGTTGATTCAATAATTTATTTATTTATTTATTTATTTAAATATTAAATATAAAAAATTAAAACTCATGTTATATATATTAATTTATTAGTTAACAAAAAATTCGTAAATAAAAATTAAATTTACAATAAATTAATTATTAACTTGTGAAACTAAAGAATGACATTTTTTTATTTTTAATATTGGATTAACAATAGTATTTTTTTAAATTGTGATTAACTGTGATATTTTTTTAAAATATAGGATGATTTAATGTACGGAGTACAAATTGGACCGTCTGATTTTTAAAAAGTAAAGAAATTGGACCGTCCGATTTTTAGGTACACAAATCGGACTATCCGATTTCTGTATTCGGACTGTCCGATTTGTGTTGAAAAAATTAAAAAAATTTGGAGTACACATATTCCATTTGTGTATTCTAAATTTTTTTAATTTTTTTAACACAAATCGATGAGTCTGATTTGTGTACTCCAAACTTTTAAAAATTTTTAAACACAAATTAGAGGGTTTGATTTTTGTACCTCTCATAATTTTAAAAAATACAAAAAATTACTACATTAAAATATATCACTTATTCTACTTCCATATCCAAATTTTTTAGCAAAAAAATACAAAAATAAAAAAGACTATTTTTTATATTGAATTATTATTGATATTTTTTATTAATATTATGATATTTTAGTGTAATGTAATTATATAAAATAAAAAGAAATTGTAAATAATAATTTTAAATAAGATAAAAATAAAAAAAATTAACAGAAATTATGAATTATAATTTTAAATAAGACAAAAAAATTGTGAGTCACGATTTTAATTTTTTAATTAAAAAAATATAATTTATAAAATCGTAAATAATGATATTTTTTGTTTTGCAAATAGTAACAGTTTCATCCATCATATATAAAATAATTAATACTGAAAAGAAACCCAAGGAAATCAATACTAATAGGTAGCGTTTGTTTCCAGGTACTGAGACAGAGACTGAGAGACTGAGACTTAGTATTGTGTTTGTTAGTTCAGAGACTGGTACTAAAATTTCTGTTTTTGTCTCTAAAATTTCAGTACTTCAGTACCTCCAAAAAGTAGGGACGCAAGGGACTGAAATTTTTAGAGATGGAGACTGAAACTTTAATAACATTTTATACCTAAAATACTTTCATTTCAATTAATTAATTCTAATTTTACCATTTGTACAAATTAAATTAGAGTTTCATTCTTGTTTCAATTCCTGTCTCTCATTTTGCACCAAACAGAATACTGAGATTTGTTTCAATTCCTGTCTCTTAGTCTCTGTCTCTCAGTCTCAGTCTTTCTGTCTCTGTCTCTCCACCAAATGCTACCATATAGCCTCTGTTCGGCAGACATACATTAGTGTCAATCTAATCTGATTCGGGTATCTGTCACTTCTCGATTGCTGGGAACTTTTTCTAAAAAATATATATATATATATATATAAATTTATAATAATTAATAAAATAGGATACAGTACTATTTATAAAAAATTTAAAATAATGAGTAAATGTAAATCAACATTTTGATAAGTAGAAAATTTATTTTTTACCACAAAAATGTATCATTTTAATTATAAAATTGATTTTTTTGTTAATTTTAATTTTAAAATATTATTTTATTAAAAATAAAATATATTATTAAATTTAAAATTAAAAAATTAAAAAAATTAAATTAATGACTAAATAATGGTTGTTAACATTTTTCTTTATATTATGAATATGAATATAGTACAATTAAAATATCTTATAGAGAGATAGGGGTTAGGAGGTGCTTAACCAGAGCAGAAAGAGAAAGAGGAAGAGAAAGAGAAGTAGAAATGACAAAAAGGCAATGTTCTTTTTTCTGTGTAGTAGTAGCTTGTAGCTAACTTACTTAGCTTCACTCAGCACTCTGCACTCTCTTTTCCATCTTTTTTCTGTTACAGATTCCACACTAACCACTAACCACCTTCAAAATTAAAATAATTATTCCCAAATGGCAGAGGAAGAGGACCAACAACCGCCACCACCGCCACTACTTAGACAAGACGAGGAGCGTCGTAACATGAAGAAGCTCATCTCAATCTACATGGGCCTGGGCCTGGGCCTATTCCTGGCCCAACTCCCCAAGAACACTGTCTCCCTCGTTCACAAGCTCCAAGCAGACCTCAGAGAAATGCGGTGGAGGAGGCAAGAAGACTCCAAAGCCAACGCTAGAGTCGTCGAGATCTTCGCCTCTCACCGCAACGCGTGGCAGCAAGAGGAGAAGCGACTCCTTCGCCAGATCGACGCCGCCGCCGATGAAATCTCACGCCTCCGTGGAGCCCTCACCGAGCTCCAGAAAGAGAGGGACGAGGTAATGAGCTTCATGTCGAGGTCGAGGGTCAGAAATGGGGAGAAGGTTGAGGCGGAGGAGAGGTTCGGTGGGTGCGGGAGCAGGGAGAGTTACGGTGTGGTCGCGGGGAATAGTAGAGAGTGGTTCAAGAAAGAGGAAGAGGAGGAGGAGGAGGAGGAGGAAGAAGAAGAAGAAGAAGAAGAAGAAGAGAGTGTGGTGGAGGAAGATGAAGTTGTTAGTTATGCGCATGAGAATGAACATGCATCGCATCATGGACATGGTGGTGGATTTATGGAGTTTCTTGGAAATGGTTTTGATTCTGAGTTTATGGCTTCCGCATCTTCCAAATTCTGGGCGGAAAAAGCTTCCCTTTTCCAGGTTCCTTCAAATTTCCTCCTCCTCCATCTTCTTCGTATTTTATTTTATTTTTTACCTTTTTCCCCTTCATTAAACCAAAATTAATGTCAATTATTATTGTTCTTAAGTCTTTTAATGACGTGTCTCTTGACATAATTTGTGATATCATAATGCATAGTTAAGCATAATTATGTTGTTTTATCTGAAAATATTCCTAAATACTGAGGAGAGAGAGAGAGAGAGAGATTTACTAGTTAGTAGATGTTTAAGAGAATTTATTAAGGCTTGGACATTAACACTGCTGTTTTGATAGCGTAGTTAAGAATTCAGATTGATAATTAGAACCCTTGATTATTTTTAATTGTTATTTATTCGTGTAAAAATATTTTTATTTGGTAACAAAAAAATAATTAATAAAAAAGAGTCCAAATTTATTTTATTTAATATTTATTAATTATTAATAATTAATAAATAATAAATAAAGTAAGCTGAAAAATAGGAAGTTTATTATAAAAAAAAAAACATCCCACTATCTTAATTTTTAAAATTTTAAAATTAAAAATACAAAAAATTAATTTAAGTTGGCTTATGTTAGAGTTTGTTCTCTTTCATTTTCCTTTACAAGGCTATCCACAGTCAAGCCAATAATTAAAGTGGGGGAGGGATTTTGTATTTTTATATGGTATGATTATTAACTTATTACAGTGTGGTTCACCGCATAAAGTGACACCCCCTTTATTGGTATTATTATTATATTTTTGTTAACGAAAGATCATTATCAACTTTTGGACTGGCTCGGGAAACACAGTATCCTGTTCCTTTTACCACAGCTTATATTCTTTTAACCCAGTTTTTCAAACTAGAGGTTTTTTATTTTTCTGAGGAGACGTGTGTTTGTGTTGGTGCTTAGTACAGCAAAAAACTGTGTTTTAGGCTTGACTTTCTTTCTTCATTTCTTCTACTGAAAGATAAAGATGTTGCCTTTTTTAATGGGTCCTAAAAGGGTCTTATTTTTTCCTATCAAGTTCAGATGGAGTTGGTTTTGGTTTCGTAATGGTTCATGATGGTGGAGCCGTGCATCCATGTGTTATTTGTCTGCTTTTGCACCCCCATCTTTTTCTTTTCTCTTGTATCACTTTTGGTACTGTTATGTGGTGTTACTGTTACGTTGGTGTTGCTATTTGCATGGTTGGTCCACTTCACTTTCAGCAGAGGCGATGATCACTTTTTCTTATCTAGTGCTGAAATCTAGGGGTATCATTCTCCCGGTTGCTTGTTGCGCTTGTGGTTGTCATGCCTATTAATTACTAACTCATACGTTCCTCTATGAAAAATTGTTACCTCCTTGGATTAATGTATTTGGATAAAGCTGTGGTAAAAGGTACTGACAAAGTGACAATGTTGCTTGTAGGATTGAGAATATATGTGAAATCCCCATAAGGGGTGATATGTTCCGTAGAGCTCTAACATTATTGGTGTCTCCTATGGTAAATTTGTGTGTGTAAATTACAGCAAACTCTCTTGAGGATACACACCCGTTCATGTGTATCACTAGGTTTTATACAACACACAATATCACTTTATTTTGCAAAATGTGACACTGAATTTCCCTACCAAACATGACACTCAGGTCAGTTTAGGCATGTAGGCATAAAGGATCAAGGGATTTCATATATTAATATCACTTTTTTCGGGGAGGTCAACTGTAGTTTACCATTTTTTAATTTGATTTTAGATTGCATCTTGCACATAAAATAAGTAGTAAATTACTTCGTGTTTTTCTTTGTTGTAATGGACCTAGGATTGAATTATTTGGATCTGAAAGATGCCTCTTCTGAGCCTCTCAAAGCCATAAATCCATTGGCATAGGATGCCATAAAACTAAAAGCAATTAAAAGGAGTAGTTATATCAGAAGGGATGGTCTGAAAGCAATAAAAATTGAGTAGTTATCAATTAAATGTTTAATCACATGGGATATCCTGAAAGCAATTTAAGTGTTTATGAAAGTCCATTGACTGAAATTTGCTTGGCAATTCATATAAACATGTTGATCAGTCATTTTGTCAATTTCTGAACAGTAGATGTTTACTCTTGCAGGATGTACAGTATGAATCCCTTGAATCTATGTACAATACCAAGCATTTTGTGGCAAGGTAAATAGTTGGTAACCCTCACATTGATAATTTCTGTTGCATTGGCATTAATCTGCAACTAATCGAGGGTGAGTTTTCTTGGTCCAGAAGGGAGTCCCCTTGGAAGGTAGAAGGTGATTCTGCGGGAGTGTCCTCTAAACTCAAATTACTTGAACAGGAATTATTGAATTTGGAGAAGATCAGTAAGAGTGATCTATCCAAAGTGTCGTCCTTAATAAAGAAGCAGACCAAGAGATATCAAGTGCTTTCAGAAAAGATTGATGATTTATGCAGGAGAATAGTAAGTAACTCTAGCCTCAAGCTTCAAGTTCACCCCCTAATCTTGCAACTAGTAATTAATCCATAAATTGGGATTTGAATTAGCCCTTTTATGTAAAAATACTTCATTCTCCAATCATTTAAAGTCAGCCACCTACGTATTTTGAAATGTTAGCAGTCCGATCAGAACTGTATATAATCAATGGTGAAACTCTGATCAAAATCAGCTTATATAATTAATGGTTGTCTGTATGAGTACATACCATGTTTTATGCATGTGCTACAATTAAGTGTATTGGATAAACAGATAAAGCAAAGGTCTGTCTGGTGGTTGGGGAAAGCTCACTGTCAATGATGTCTATTCAAAATTAGTGTTTGTTAAGTTCTATTCTTTTTGTGAACCGTGATTGATCCCAGAAATAGGAAATCATAGGCTACATTGTTATAATGTGTGCATATAATTAAGGCAGACATCAAAATCTAAGTTCAATTCTTGCAAGCATGATGCAACATGAAGAAAGTTGACTTTGAAGTTGGCTGCAACTACTTTGCATGTATGTTTCTGCAAAACAACAGGCTTGTGTCAAGCTTGTTCATTGCTGACATCACCTTTTTTCCAGCAGGGTAGTGATCCCTCCGAACCCTCCCTCAGTTCAGAATTTCGAGCACAAACCCAAACGGAGTTCTTACTTGAAGCATTTCGGCTTCAGCAGGGCGCATCTGAAACCGGACAGAAACTGATGGGTTTGCAAACTGAAATTGGGAAGAGCCATTACAGGGACGAGCTAAGGAGCGAGACCATGCCAACTGCAAGGCGGTTGCTGGACTCGATCAGGAACAACTTGAAAGAGATCCAGCGGAATTTGGAGATATGGTTGGCCAGAATCATTGGTGATCTTGAGGGGATTCTGGCAAGGGATGGTGCATCACGTGTAAGAGAATATTACATTTCTAGATACCCTTTTGTTCAATAGAGTCTTAAGTGACTTTTAGGAAGCCTCACCTCACCACTCTAAATCTAACCAAATTATCTTATTTTGCTATGTATATGTTTCAATGCATAAAAGTGGTAGCTGGATATCCCTGTAAAATGAAATCATGCCAGATCTACTTATTTTGGTATGTTAATTATTCTCCTTTCTTTTCACCCCCATTGAGGACATCCATCTTAAATGCAAGCCCAATTTGTATATATTGTGTAACGGTCAAGAAAGAAGGAGCTTACTGAAAAATCATCATATAATAAATCCCAAGAAAAACACCACAATCCAAAATATTCAAAGTAAAAAAAGGGAAGAGAAAGAGAAAAGGGCAGAAGGAGAACACAAAAAGTTAAAAGTTATAATATCCATTTCTTGGATCAAGATTTTCTAAAGTGAAAAAATTGATAAAGTGGTAAAGGGAGGAGTTAATCATTCTTGAATTAAGATGGTGGAGTTCATATTTGGTAGAAGTTAACTTTTTACTTTACTATTTTATTAATTTTCTCACTTTAGAATATCCAAAATCCCATTTCTTAATTGGTCCATTTCTATTGTTAGTCTTTGTCATAAAATTTCTTCCTCTATAAGAACAAGGTTCATTGCCTTTTTAGTAGCCTTGGTTTGAGGAAATGAAACTCAGTTTTTCAAATTGAATTAGCCAATCTTATATTCTTATGATAACATGATTAAGATATTGGTACCTAAGGGGAAAAAAATGCAATGACTCCTTGAGATATCAATATCACATTCCGTTAACTTTTTTTCCCTCTTTCTTCTTTGTTTATTGAAGTTACATAAATATTGGTACCAACCGATGATTAATGTTCTTGCATTCTGCATTCAATTCAATGGATGGCTTGATTGATAAAAGCTCTGCCACAGAAGGTGGTAGGGCCAAAACACCTAAGTTGCTTTAACAATGAATAAAGAGTAAAGAAAAAATGAAGCCTATATGGTCTATCCATACCTAGGAATATAAATATATAATTGCACTGTCTTCATATACTTGGAAGTTGGAACCGTCAGATTTCTGTTGTTTTATGCATATACTGATTTGAACTATCCGATTGTTAAAATGCACGTTATGCGTTTAAATAATACTTAGTTTGAACGGGACAAACCTTCATTTCTTTTCTTTATATATTTGCCAAGGTGTTGTCTTTACATCATTTATGGAATATATTCATCTAACTTTTTCAACGAAATTTAATTTTACATGTCCGTAACTTTGGTGATGGCTACTTTAGAACTTTAGCATAATGGTGCAGGTTTTCAAAGAGCTTACCATTTAATTCTCGTATCAGTTCTTAGATCTCAAATTTAGATTTTTCATCTTCCAATTTGTAAAAAAATTGATCACATGCAAAACGACTCTGCTGTTTTGTGGAGTAAAAATTTTTTAATGAAAACGGCACTGCCGTTTTGTATTTAATGAATTTAAAAGAATATTTTTATATGACATTTTGTGCCTTCTAAAAAATAAAAAATATCCTATGAAGCATGGACACTTTGTTGAGTTACCGTGTCTGCATGTCAGACACATTTCGGACACGACACTTACCGACACTCGTCCGACACGCGTGTCTACTGTGTCCAAAATGTGTCTCAATAAAAAATAAAAAATTCTTCCCCGGATACACTTGGACACACCTAATATCATCACGTGTCAGCGTGTCCGGTCTTAATCTTAAGATATATTCTTAAAATAAATTTAGATATAGTATGTATTATTATTTATTAAAATAAAAAATATTTTAAATACTTGATATAATTAAAATAAGACATTAAAAATAATTTAAAAATTAATTTATATTTTAATATCAATAAAATATTAAAATATCATTACGATTTATCTAAAAAATACTTTATATTTAAATAAGACACTTTAAAAGTTCGTCCGTAGCATACTATGTCATGTAAGATTTTAAAATTCGCATGTCAGCGCGTCCCATGTCGTGTCGTGTCCCGTATCTGTGTCAGTGTCCGTGCATCATAGAAAATATCTCATAGCACAGTAAAACTCACATATTCTAAAATATTTGGGCACATCACACAGGTTGTTACAATATAAAAAAAAAATAGCCTGCAATGTCACACTCATAAATATAATAAACTTAAGATCTACTTTTGGACTTATTTAGCAAATATTTCAAGACAACATATACGAATATAATAAAATTTAGAGAAAATTATAAATAGGTCTTTAATTTTTTATTTTGAAGATAAATAAATGATTAATTAATTAAAAATATAAAAATGTCTATATTTTTTAAAAAATGAGATATCTAAATTCTTCTAAAAAATTTATTTGTCCTTATATTTTAGAAGAAAAAACTTAAATATTTTACATTTTAGAAAATAAAAAATATTTTTATATTTTTAATTAATAAAAAATTTATATGTCTTTAAATTAAAAAATTAAAAACTTATTTGTCTTTTTCTTTTTAACCAAGTTTGATAGTAGTTTGAAAAATCATTTTTATCCCAAACTATTCTTGAGTCAACATTATTGTTCCAGAGACATTTTTACAGAGATTGTTTCAAAACCGTTATTCCTTAGATATGTTTATTATGTTCCTATTGTCTCCACAATTTTCTCATCATAGGATGCTTACCCAATAAGTATCTAATTGTATTTATTTGTTGAAGTCCTTTAACAAACTACTAGAGTAATTCACAGGTATTATTGAAACAGAGTCATCAGCTAAATGCACAACAACTTTCCTTAGCATGTAAGAGTATCTCCTTGTAATTTCTTATGTTTGACCAAATTAAGAAAAAAAGAAGCAAAAACTTAAATCACAAGTCATTAAATTAACACCAACCTCTTTGAATTCACCGCCACCTGCCAAACACATAATAATTGAACACATTAAAACATTGTAGCCGTCGTCTTAGGCTGGCATTTAATTTAATTTGTCACTTTTGCTCAAATTTTTTTAATGCCTCAAATTCATTATTTCAATCACATACATATCTTTGTAGACCTATGATCCATTATTATACCTTCATCATCATCATCATCACATGATATCTATGATATGATCTATGGATAACGATGGTGGTGGTGGCCAAGGTAATCCATTATCTAATAACATTGTTGTGTTACTTCTTGCAATGGGTTCAGCTGCTTTTGTTGTCTCAATTTACCATCTCATAGCAATTTGTTTTTGCAATAACCGGCAAAATTCAAATAATAATGAGCAAAATCTACATCAACAAGATGGTGGTGAACCAAGCACTTCTACTTCTGTGGCGCATTTGATTCCGTCGCATAAGTATCACAAGAAAAAGGTTAATGAGAACGGCGAAGAGGCCGACGATCAAGGTGGCGGCAGTGGCGGCACTTGTGCCGTGTGTTTGGGAGATTTTGAAGAGGGTGAGGAGTTGAAGACTTTGCCGGAATGCATGCACTCTTTTCACGTGCCATGCATTGATATGTGGCTTTATTCTCATACAAGTTGTCCCGTTTGCCGCGCCAGCGCCACGCCGTCGCCGGTGGGGCTCAACCATGGCCCTTTAAATGTTTTTGGTGATCATAGTGGTTATGGCTTGAATAATAATAATAATGCACGCCAAGGCATTGATATGGTGCAAATTGCTGTTGTCCAAAGTGGTTTTGTTCGAAGGTGAAGAAGGGGAATTAAATATGTAATATAAACAACTTATGTTGATGCGAGTGATTAATTTACTCGTTCACTTAAATAAGTTTACAAGATTCAAATATCGTTTTTAAATACAAAAATCTATTAGCGACACTTAAATAAAATTTAAATTCACAGCAAATTAGTACTAAGTTTGTTAAATTGAGAGTTGGACAACAAAAAATATATAGTACATTGTATTAGTTTGATTCACCTTTTTTCAAATGATTCATATTTTAACAATTTCTTGTGGTGTGATTGTATTTGTGTAACTATAATATAATATCATTTAAAAAATATTTTTTTATTTCTAAAACCATACCATATCTTGTAGATAATTTTAAAATATTTAAATTTGGTAGAAACTCAGGTGCAATTATCTTTACGTGAAGTTGATAATTGAGGGTCGTTAGATAAAAATTTAACCAAATCAGTTAAATCATTTAACGACTCTCAACTATCAAATTAACATGAAATTGACTATAGCTGAATTTTTAACTTTTAAAGTTTTAAACTATTGCTCGTTCAACAAGTACTCCCTCATTAATTATTTGTCTCGATTTTTTTTATAGGGTAGAAGTGGGGAAGATTTTTATTTTCTTAATATATGGAGTGGCACCCATGGCCCATGCATTCCATTAAATTGAAGGATGGGTTCATTACTTCATTATTACTATATGGGAGTGATATTTCCTATTTGACCTAAACATATATCACAAATTTCACACAATATAAGAAATGGCCTATTGCCCTCTTTATGATAAGGGAAGGCTAAAGGAAACAATTTCTTTTAAGGAAAATAAATAGAAATGAATGGATTTGGATCTTTTAAATTTTGAATTATATTTTAGAGAGTAAAGTGTAATTTTTTATTATTTATTTTATAAGTGGGGTCAAGAATAAATATAAGAGAGAAATTATTCACGGGTAGAAGATCATACTTTACTCTCTAAAGTAAAAATTCAAAATTTAAAGGATCTAAATCCGAAATGAATATAGCAGTTATGTTTTTTTTTTAAATGATGTTTATATATTTTTCTGTAGGACCTTCATCAATGTTGTAGTATTATGCATTATTATTAGTGTATTAAATAGGGGTGTTCGTGGATCGGATCGTATCCGTGGTAAATATCCGCATCCGATCCAAAAATTGTGAATATGATCCGATCCGCAATCTGATCGGATAGGATCCGATCCACACTCTTTATGGATCGGATCGCGGATATCAGCTCTACATCCGCGTATGCGATCCACGGATCCGCATATAGCACAATAATAATTAAAAAAAAGTATATATATATATATATTTGGTATTATATTTACTTGTTTGTATGTTTTAGTTAGTAGTTATTATTCATATATTATATTATTTTATTTTTGTTATTTAGAAAAAATTGATTAAAAATATTTTAGGAATAAATAGATTTAAAAATGTGAAAGAAACATTTTTATTGAATTTCTTTTACATAGAAATATGATTAAAAAGAGAATGTTCAATTATGCGGATATACCCGATATCCGATCCGCAAATGTGCGGACAAGATTGGATTTGACACCAAAAAACGCAAATATCATATCCGATCCGATCCGATGGAAATTGTGTGGATCAGATCGAATTTTCGGCCATATCCGATCTGCGTACAACCTTAGTATTAAATGGTATTAATGTGCGTATTAGTTCATCTTTTTTATAAATTAAACATGTATAAAAATAATAAAATTTAATTATTTTGTTAATTTTTATAATTTTATCAAATTTGTAATTATGTCATTATATATATATTTTTAATTAGGTTCTTACGTTACTTTAATTTTGTAATTAAGTCATTTTCATATAAAAAATATTAAAATTAACATAATATTACTTTTAAAAAATGTATGGTCAAATATCTAATTAGGTATTTAATTGTGGTTACTTTCAATTTGCAAATAAATATTCCGTTAACTCTAATATATTTTTTACTCACAAAGACCTAATTACAAAATTAAAAGTAGCATAGAACTCAATTAAAAAAAAGTATGAAAATTCAATTAAAAATTTGATAAATTATAGAAACTAATAGAATAATTAAACCAAATAATAATATAGATAAAATTAATCAAGATGGTAAATGTTTAAATTTTTAATTAAGAGATTTCTTGCTTGAGATCGAGCTTTTGAAATGGTAAAAATATTATTTTTATATATGTAACTAAGAAAATTTTAAAAAATGAAAATTATGTACCAAAATTCTCCTATATCTTATATAATAAATAATAGATAAAATATATTATCTATAATTAAATCAGTCATTCACATAAAATATATGTTAAAATATAAAATACACTTTAAAAATGAATTAGGCACAATATTTATTTATACATAAATATATAGTGGTTGATTTTTAAGATATATATAGCAATTTTTTTGGGTATAAATACATATGTTAAGATGAGAACATGAAAATAATTGGCATACAAATGTCTTTATTAAAATATCGTTTATTATAAAATATACATTTCTCCCTATTTATTTATTTATTTTGGACAGGATTTTTCTCTATTTTTAAGGCTTGAATCCAATATTAAAAAACCCGATTGGTGTATCTAGCAAGGTTAGGTGGAAATAATATAAAGACCTTGATTGATCATAAAACATACCAATAAATGGAGCCCAATAGCGAGATTTTACATAATCACAATTTATCACCAAACATGATACTCACATCTTACAATATTAATCTCATCTTTGGACATGTTATAGAGGTGCTTGAATAATATGAAGTAATGTATGTCCTATACTTATATATCTAAAAATTAACGATATGTCCACATTCTTCTAATAAAAACGCACAAGCTATGGGAAGATTCTGTATACTGTTTAAGAGAGATGCTGGCCTATGATTCAGATTTGGAAATTGAATGATAATTGGGTGAGAAAGGAGAGATGAACTTGGTCATGAATGAAGTTCAAGATAATAAACGTGCTATATATTAAGATGATAAGATGATACTTGAGGTGCAGAGGACCGGAAACTATAAGGAGAAGGGTGGTGGTGCCGTGGTGGTGGTGGTAAGAATGATGGGGTTAGAAAGGCAAGATTGAGGGAAGTGACAATGGAGTGGTACGAGGTTCAGACATTGAAGAGGAGTAGGAAGGGGGAGTAAAACGACGTTTGCCACATCATTTTTCCGTGACGAAAGAGGCGAACTTGAGTCAGGCTTTGTCAAATTTTGAGTAATAATTTCAATTTTTTTGAAGAGAAACATCGAAGAAAAAAAATTATTGATATTAAAGCACATAAACGTTGTGATGATAAGATATTAAAGCACATAAACGTTGTGATGATAAAAACATAATTTTTTTAAGGTAGACACAACATCTTGGAAAAAAATATTGAAAAAAAAAACCCATAAATTTATTAACAATAAATATTAAAAAATTATGATTAATACATAATTTTTTTTAAATTAAACACAATAATTTTTTGAATAAAAATGTAAAAATTTTAACATAAACTCAAATTTTTTAAAGGTAAAATACACAACTTTTTGAAAAAAAAAAATAGAAGAAAACACCAAAATTTATTGACAAATAAACAGAGAAATTTTTTTAGCCAAAAATTTGAGAAAGGTAAGTGGCCGAGTTAATTAATCAAGCATTATATGAATTCCATTCATATGATAGAGATCTCAAAATGAAAAACCCTAGATTAAGCAGCTTTAGTCCAAAGTTCAAATAATCTTAATTCTAATAATAGATAGATGTTTCAATTGTAGCGATATAGATAACCCAACTCAAACCAACATATCTAATTCATCAAACATATATAAGATGATACATGCTTGAGATGGGAGTTCTAGATCAAACACTGCCATTGTTTATTTCCAAAACCCTTAAATAAGAACTTTCTAGCACAGAATCAGAAAGCAAGACATCAAAGTGATGATGACAATGTTATCAAGCAGGGAGGCCAGCTTCTTCCAACAGCTGTTTCACCTTGGTGATGTAGTCATTCATTGCTTCCTCCTTGGATTTCCCTGCCAAAAGATTAAACATATAAATTGACCTTAAAGGAAGAAAAATGTCTTGTGTACTTATTTTGCCTTGTATGCCAAGATGACACATACTAGATATCCAACGGCAGAGGTAGAGGAGTGTGCGCGTATGTGTCGACTTGGTATACAAGAAAGCGCATCTCTTTGAAAGGAAGCTTATAAGAGAAGAGGATTTTTACCTTCAACAGCCTTCCATGCATCCCACTTAGCTCTGTCCCTCATGTTGAACACTCCAGGACGGCCTGTACACATCATATAATCAAATAAGAGAAGAAAAAAGAAAATCAAACCATAGTGGAAAGCATGACAGAGATACAAAAAGTAATGTGAACAAATTCTGTCTGATTTTTTCATTTTTCATATCTATATATATATTTTCGAGCTCATGAGGTAGAAGTTGTTTCCTCTCATCAGTCAAAGAAGATACACAAATAACACAGCTTACCCGAATAAGATGAATGATAATGAAATTTATTCAAGAATTTGATGGAAGCATGAAATAGAAGTAAAATCTAAAAGTGCAGAGACTAAAATGTTGATGTCAATATCAAAATGTTAGGAATAAGTGCACTCACTGGTGTTGACAGGTCCAACAGTGGCCTGCTTGTACAATCCATAAAGGATAAGCTTGTTCTCATTTGATGTGCTCTCTGGCAAAGTCTTTGCTTTCTCAGCATACTTCTCAAATCCTCCTACATCACAATAACAATGCCCTCTCTAATGAATGAGATTCTCGGAAGTTCCAATCTAATCTTATTTCCAAAAGTTCATGGTATTGTGAAGAGTACATTTTTAATGAAATAGTAAGAATTGTTCTTTTTATGATGACGATATGGATAAAATAAAAAGCAAATAAAACAATTCAAAAATGCTATTTGTACACCAAAATCAGCCACTAATATATTTGTGTATAAATTTATTTTCAATGTGAATTTGTATTTCAGCATATATTTTATACTAGTGGCTGACTTTGATGGCTAATTTTGGTGTACACTTAGCATAACTCAAAACGATTATATGTAATGCACATTTTCTAAAAAATTTAGTTATAACTTGCCAAAGAAATTCTCATAACCAAATAATAATAAACATAGAAGCATAAAACTACTCCGAAATAAGATTCTGATGCAAACCAAACTAAACTTCTAAAAGAACAATCCTCAATATTTCCAGAAGTTTGATTTCACTGTGGCTAAAACAAGGAACTTCAGATCAAGGGATTCCTACCACAAATCATTAGTCCTGAAGCTAAAAAACAGAGCTTATGATAAATTTCCACAGAAACTACCAAAAACTATCATGCTGAGACTACACAAAAGGACTGTTATTCAAAAACATCAGAATAAATTTTTCCACAAACTTCAGGTAAAATCTCAACAAAAATACACATCAATCCAAAACGAGTCTTATCTCATCGTCCCTGCAACGATTTAAACAATGACATGGATCCGAAAAAAAGAGAAATTCAATGATCCGAAAGCAAATTAATGAATTCGATGCAGTGAGTTCAATTAGAAAGAAGATAGGGTTGAAAAAAGGAAAGAAGAAAGACCTGCAAACCCATGATGATGAATGCGCTGAGATATGAGATTGACCCCGATCTGTTTGTGTTCGTAGTTATGTTGAGAAGCGTTACGTTCGAAGCGTAGCGTTATATAGATTCTCAGAGTATGGGCCTCTTCTCTCTACTCTCTACTCTGTAATTGACACGTCATTTTTATTTTTATTTTTTTTATCCATGGCTAGTCACGTGCGTCTGCGTAACGCAACTATATTGGTCCCCACACCACAACACCCACCAGATTCGTTATAATAATAAAAGAAAAATAAAAAGTTTAATTTTAAACTATTATTGTAAATTTTATACTATTATTTAATTATATTGATTTTTTAAATGGCTATTTATAAAATGATTGTAAAAAAGAAATTGGATACATGGGTAAAATTTATTTAGATTATTAATATATCAGTCACCAAAAAAAAAAATTATTAATATATCAAAATAAATTTTAAACTAAAATGTCATAAATAATTAATATATACTGAGCACATAAAATTATTCTTAAAATATAACCAATCAATTCATTTAAATTATTATTTAAATATTGAAGATAAAAATTGAGAATAAAATATATTTTTTATTTTTAAAATTTATAAAAAATAAAAATATTTTTAATTTTTGACTTGAATCAATTGTATTTATAATAGCTAACTTTTTAAGTTTAGGATTAATTCAGTAATAATATTTGATGAGAAGTATTAGGAAGTTAGTAGGATTTGTGAGTTGTAGCCATTAATTAATATTTTTAATGGTATAAAATTATATCTAATAGTATGTAATTATTCATTTTTCGTTTAATAATTAAATACCTTTCAAATTTTAATAAAAATATTGGCGACTTTCTCATACTTAATATTAGAAGCCAATAACATAATTATGTATCTAATTTATTTGTATTAAAAATTGTCTTTGTAAAATTAATAGTAAATTGATTCTAAACCTTTTTAAAAATTAGTTGTTAGAAATATATTTGATACAAATAAAATATTATTTTGATAAAATTAAAATAAAATAAAATTTAAAAATATTTTTAAATTTTTTGATAAATTTTAAAAATAAAAAGTATATTTTATTCTTATAATAATAATAATAATAATAATAATAATAATAATAATAATAATAATAATAATAATAATATCTAGTAACGTTTCTCTTCGAAAATAAGGGTATAGGAGGAATTTCTCTTTTTTTTTTTTCGGAGGAACTTTCCTCTTCTTTTTTTTTGGAGGAACTTCCATAGTTCCATTCATCCAATTATATTACCTAAATCGCCTGTCACTTAGGCAGCTAGGCCCGCCTGTTAGGTTATATATAAATGTTGACACATGGGGTGAAATTGAAATGTTGACACTAGGTTTCACTATTTTCTTAAAAAATATGACTGTCAACGAAGAAAAAGGAAAATTGAAAATTCTATGGTTTCAAGTGAGAAGTAAAAAGGTAGATTCCCCTGTTTAGAATTTATGACAAATTTAAATTTAAATATTGATATTAATTTTTTGATAATAAATATTTTTTTATAAATAAATACATTATAATGTTTTAACATAAAATTTATTGAGATTTAAATTTTATCAGTTTAGATTCAATTTTAGTATAATTTAAAAATAGTATGATTTTATTAAATTTAAAATTGAATAAAAATCTAAAAAATAAATTCGATCATTATTTAAAATCGAATCCAAATTAAGACAAATCCGATTTCATTCGATCATGTGCACTCCTAACTACACATTAACTATCAATTTTTATAGTCATGGTCTCATTGAGTCATTGGATCTATTTTTTTTATTAACAACGGGCTAAACGCCCAAAAAGGAGAAAATTAACCAGAAACTATTCTGGAGTGACCGTTCCTACAGCATCAGTAAAGAAATGCAAAGAAATACAAGGTGGCAATGAAAAAAAGAAATGACAACCATAGCTTAAACTATGACCAAAAGATAACAATATATCGGCACAAGAGTTTGCTTCTCTGAATTCATGGTGAAGAGTCCAGCTGCTAAGTCTGTTGTACCTGATCTTTATTGCTGATACAAGAGTTTTTACCGAATGTAGGTTACCCAAATCCTGAGAACATAGCTGCTACCGCTTAATCAACCTCAATTTTAACATGGAAATGTCTCAAGTTAATGATAAGTTCAAGGTCGAAGAGTATGCCCCAAAGCTCTGCAGTCACAGTGCGTACACCCAAATTCACACTATAGCAAGTTAATAACTAACCATTGCTGTCTCTAAGGATACCACCACAAACTGCTCTACCATTGAATCTATATATCATATTTTCTCACCCCTGGTATATACTCTATGGATTTAAATTGCTTTCATTTTTACATTATATCTTATCAAATATATGCTACTTTCTTATGTATATTTTTTATATGAATCCATATCTCAGGCATCTTATTAGTTTTTTAAGAAGTAAATATTAAATAATTAATTATTTTGAACAAAAAATACTCACTTGTTAAATGTTGTGGGACAAAAGTTTTCAACAAAGGGATCAACAAAAGATTCTTAATTATCATGTTGATTTAATACTTCATTCGAATCTTGATATTTATGAATTTTGATAATGACCATTCCGGGTTTAGTAAAATATATTTTTATGAAATTAAAAAATATATGCTTTAGAGAATAGGCAATAGGGGTGTTATCAGTTTGGTTTGGTTTGATTTTGGACTAAAAACCAATCAAATCGATATGTTCGATTCATACAAATACACAACCGTTCGATTTGCTGTTTTTACAACAATCGAATCGAACTGAACCAACAACAATTTGATTTGATCGATTTTTCGGTTTTTAATTCCTAATAAACAGAATATGAATCACAATAACTAGAGGTTTAAAATAGTCAATAAACTAAAATAATAAGAATACATCACATCCAAATTCAATACATTTTAATCCATCCGAACAACTAAACAATAAGCATAAAACAAACACAGAATGGAGAATTCAGAAGCGAAAAATGAGGAGTTAGAGACTTAGGGTTAGGAGAGGCGCTGCGAGCTTAAGAGACGCTGAGTGACTTGAGCCTTGGGGGGTTGGGGATTTTTGTTGTTAGGTTAAAAGTTAAAATGGTTAAAACATTGAAATGTATGCATATATTTGGTTCGGTTTCTATCGAACAAAAAAAAAAAAACGAACCGAACCGATTAGCTTTGTAAAAAAAAAAAGATTTTCAGTTTTCAGGTCGGTTGTTGTAATTTTCTATTCGATTTTACGGTAATTTTTTATCCGGTTCAATCACTTACACCTCTAATAGGCGGAATTCGAATGGATTCTGAATTTTAGAACTAAAAGTTAAATTTTATTTCCAATTATGCGACAACTTTAAGAATTTAACCATCTTGATGCAGTTGATAACTGTGTGTTGTTAATGAAGTGGGTGGGATTCTCTATAATTAGGTTTATCACTAGTTCCAATAAGCATCTATTTTTGTAAAATCACACTAAATTTAACTTTGTGCTACTTTGATGCATTCTGTCACAATTCAAAATCTACCTTCTCATCCCCCCCCCCCCCCCCCCCCCCAAAATCTTTTTCTCTTTAGGTTCTTGTTCATCTATTACCTTTCCAGTTTTATTGAAAATAGTTAGTTGCAAGTTGCCTTTTTTTCAATTCAGTTCTGTTGAAAACTTCATAACCATATAAATATGATAGACAGAAATATAACAGCCACATACCTACCTTCACTTCAGTCATAAAAAGTCAGGTACTTCAAAGAAAGAGATACAAAATAACTGTCCAATACAGATTTCATCACCAACCTTTACAAGCTAATCTAAGTACCACTTAGACTAATAATCATAAATAATAAAAAATAGGACCACATATTCAAAATATAAAGTTCCAACATAGCATATTGTCTCAAAAGGTCAATGCAAAAGACACACCAGAGCCACTTTACTTGAGGGGCAGAATATGAGAAGGTGGTACTTCAATGCAAAACTAACAGAAAAACACTTCTTCAAATATGTGAACTTGAATATGAAAGGTCAAGCAAGTTGGGAATCTTGACAGAACCGGAAAACTACTTTCTTCTTCAAGTGTGATTTGTATGCACTCATGCCTACGCTGCAACCTCAGCTTCAATGAAAAAAAATGAAGAGATGTCTCAGTATGACTGAACATAGAATTTTCAGGTTGTAGAATAAGCCAAACAGTATCATGCTACAAATGGATGCAAGTTTTATGAACAACGTTGAAGTTCAATTTTGCCATAATTGGTCATATTAAAGAGGGTTATATGCGAGTGGAAACACAAAAGTTACTCTCAAAGCACCCATGAGATCATCAATATCCCAAAACTTACTCTTCAACACATTGAGCCACTGTTTTTCATCCTTTTCATTGCGCAAAAGACTTCCAAGAACTCTAGCTGCCAGAGGAGAACCTACACATTTTTTCACGATTTTTTTGCCCATCTCCGCCAACTCTTCATGCTCCTGGTTGGCTGCACCAAATGCATAGTGTGTGAACAATAACCAATTGTCGTCCTTAGACAAAGGCTGCAAGTCATGAGTAGAGCATGTTCCCATGACAGATGCAACTTTTTAATCTCGCGTAGCGGCCAAAATTGAGACACCTTTGGTTCCGCTACAATGCAACACAGACTTTTAGTCCTCCCATTTGACATTGTCCCACACATCATCTAGAACAAGAAAATACCGTTTTCTCAGCACCACTTGTTGAATTTTGTTTTGCATTGCTTCTAAAGTTGAGAGGTTTGGGTTCACTCCGGTGGAGGATTCTACAATGGACTGTAGAATTCTCATGATATTGAATTTTGTGGAAACACAAACCCAATTTCTCAAATCAAAATGCTGGATCACCCTCTCATCATTGAAGACCCATCGAGCAAGTGTTGTTTTTCCAAGTCCCGCCATGCCAACAGTGGGATACACAGAGAGGCCATCAATGCTACTGGCGTGCTTTGTAAGAAACTCTACAATCTTCTGTTTCTCTTGGTCTCTTCCATACATCTGGTGCTCAGTGATGGCAGAACTAGTTTGCCACAGATCATCATCAATACGCTGGAACCTCTTGACCCTGTCTTCCATCCTCTTGCTGATAGCATGATGAAACAAAATAGTCTTGGGATGGAAGCGGGCTAACCACCCTTCACTTTGAAGACGGTTGGATTCCATTTAACATTCTTTCAAGATATCTTCCAACACATGCGCAGCATCGGAAAGCTTCTTCAGCCAGTCCTTCATGGCATGGCTTGTAAATTGCTCCTCTGCAGCATCTTGGAACAATGCACGGATTGCCTCGAGATTATCAGACAGCTCTTGGATCTGAGTCAACACCCGAAAGTGCTGCAATCTCATTCTTGACAAAAGTGTTCAAGTTTCCAATGACAATTCCAAGCAAAGCATCACTTGCCATTTTTAGAGATTAAAGCAAGAATTTGTGAGTTTAGAGAGGGTAGTTTGGATTGCAAATTCACAGGTTTGCACAAAGAGGACGACACTACTCTCGATGTATTCTCAACTCAAATCCATTATTGCTTTTCAGATAACCAACCATTAGAAAAGATTAAAATTATGGGGTGGGTTCCATTGCAGAGGGATTCCTACTTGCTCTTTGAGGAAACACACAAGGATTCTTACTCAAAGGATATTAACTAGCCAGTTTTGATATTAAAAAATCATTTTTAGAGTAACATTACCTAGCAACCTTTCATCATTCTCATACAACTTTACTCTGTTCTTCTCTTTTCTCTAGTTCCAAGCTATGATACAAGAATTCATTGTCATCTTTCTCTTTTCTATAGTTAGAGGCTAAGAATATTTGTATTGCATTCTCGCTCATATGGAATGAACAAATTTCTTCCATTGAGGTTTTTGGATGTTAGCCTTAAAATATTTTATTTGATTGTTACGACATGTGAACAAAGAACATAAGTGATTAATTTTTTTTTTTTTTGGGTGCATATCTTATGTCTGCGTTTTGAGATCGATTTTTATCATGTGTTAACCCTCTCGGTGAGCTCTTATAAATGCCATTCTTCACTTGCAATGCACACCCAACTTGTTATGGATTTAACCATTCACTTAATCACTTCCACGTATAAAACTATAAATCATGCATCTTTTAGGTTTAAACTTTTTGTATTCCTAATATTATTGAATACTCTTTCCTTAATAGGATTACTTGTGCAATAAAAAATTGATTATTTTCTTTTGTGTTTGTTTACTGTCTCTTCAAACCGCATGAATTTTTGCATTGTCAGATTAGTGTTTGTAGTAGTTTCTGTGTTTTTGGTAGTCAATATAATTGGTACTGCTTTATTTTTCTATTATTTGACTTTATGTCTATCCACTTTCAGTGTGAGATACTGATACACTACTCAAGTCTTTGAATTCTTATGTATTGTAGGCCAAATCTACTTACATGAAATGCAACTCAGTTTGCTAGCTAAGTTTAACTTAGTTATACTCTTTCTATTGGTTTGGTGGAAACATTCATCAATATTCCAACTTTTGAATCATTGTGACTATTTTAATAGTAGTAAGAATGAGACCAACAAATAAAGATGCAAACCTTGGTATCTTGTTATTAAGAATCATGGCTAATCATCATAGAAAATGATAGGTTATGGTTATTAAAGGGAAACAAAGAAAACTTCTATATAATTGATCAGTCTGAAATGTATACGACTAGATGAGCCTAAAAAATTTATACATAATGATAGAATCAATCTATATTAACCTATGAAAACTAAATTAGATATAAGTCAATCACAAGAGCCGACTTTGCTTATTAAGGGGGAGAATATGATAGGTAGGCGATGCTTTTGCATTATACAGCAAAATGCTACTCCAAATATGTGCACTTCCAGATCCAATAAAGTCATGTTGGAATCTTGATAGAGGAAAAAGGTTTTACTTATGGTCTACATACTATATCTGTCATATCAGTAAGATGGTATTTCATTTTTCCCTTTCTTTTCATTCTATACAAGAAAGAAGATTTATTCTAAGATATCCTAGCCAAACAATAACATAATCCATCAACTTATAACTCAATCACAAATAATATCAGGGAACGGAAATTCGAGTCATGCAATTTAGTAAATCTATTTAGCTCGACCATTGTTAGACTTATCTAAAACAAGAATGCATAGTAATTAAGTCACTCATTTGGCATTTACTGGAATAGTTAAACATTTCTTCAAGATTAAAAATAATAATAAAAAAGTAAAAATAGAAAGAGTTATGTTACTCAATGGCCAATGCTAACCATTGTTTGAGTGGCTGGTCACTTGGTCCACAAGTAAAATCCTTTATGTTGCAGAACATGGCAATGACATGTGCAAATATTGGTTCCATCTATATGCTTTTCACTCAGAGCTGATCAACCATTCTGTCAAATTCGTAATCTGGAGTGAGATAATAACTCTGATCTCTGGTTGACTTCCTCCGATTCCATTTAGTACTCATTTTATCTGCAAAAAGGATTTGAAATATCGTTCAAAAGATCGGATAATATTTTACAAGGACAGTTGCGACAAATCAATGGAAAACGAAGAAAGGAAACAAAGATGAATTTACCACAAAATGTCTCTTCCTGCATTGCAACCAATTATAAATGTGGGATGTGAGCAATGTTTTGCCAGTCTTCCCCAGCTTCTCTCTTGCATTGCTTTGCAAGCTTCAGGCACTCATTAATGTATAGCTTATGCAAGTTGGTCAGGTGCTGAAAGCCACTGGGCAGCGACCTTAACTCAGGACACAAACCAATGTGTTACTGTTGAAGAGAAGTCATATGTCCCAACCACTCTGGTAATGAATCTACATTATATAGAGTCAAAATTTGGAGGGAAGGGATGTATTGTAACCCTTCTGGTATGATAGGGTTACCTCACCAAATATTGTAACATCAAGAAGGGAAGTTAGCTGATTCATGCTACTTGGCAGAGCTACCAGCTCTGGACAAGCCCAAATCTCAAGGCGCTCAAGATGCATTAGGTGCCTCATACCTTCTGTCAAGGAATTTAATCTATCACCGCACATAATCTTCAAAATTCGAAGAGAACTCAGACCTTGCAACACATTCTCTGAAAGAGACTCAAGTTCATCTAGTAATACCTTTTCATAGAAATATTCAATTCTTAGGGTCTTAAAATCGGTTCAGGGAAGGAAGCAATGCCCTAATTACCATTATAATCAAATACAGACTTCAATCCTTGAATTTTAAGATGTGAAACAGATCGAAAGGTGAGGCAATTTTAATTTGGGGACACATGAGATGATTAATTCAGAAAGAAGTGGGAGCATCTCTGCTAGTCTGCTCTTTCATCTCTCAGCATCCTCTCCAAATTTGGCAACCGGAACAAAGTCAGCTTCTTCAAGGACTTAAAAGCCTTTTCCTCTGCACCCTCCACAATAGTCTCTATGTCCTGGTGTCTACCATAAACTCTCTGCTCCGTGATGAGAGAACTCGTCTGGCGCCATTCCTCATCTTCTTGAAGCCTCTCTACAACCCCTGGCTGCAACTCAAACCTTATTCTTTCTTCATCAATCTGGCAGAACCTATCTCCAATAACTTTCATCCTCTTATCAATATCAAAACGAAACAAAATCATCTCTGGATTGAAACAAGAAAACGATTTCCGTGCGGGATTTGCTGAGCGTTAAATTTTATTGAACACTCATCCAGCAAATCGTCGAGCACGTGGGCTGCATCAGAGAGCTTGTTCAACTAATCCTTAACGGCGTGGCTCGTATCTGCTTCTCTTCAGCATCTTGAATTACAGCATGGATTGCAGTGAGATTACTGGATAGTTCTTGGATCTGCGATTGAACACCATAGAAGGTTGCGAGCTGGTCCCGCAGAAAAGTGTGCAAGTTTTCAACGACAATTCCAAGTAGGGATGTCAATGGGGCGGGGCGGGGGCGGGGCGGGGCGGGGGATGCTTCCCTACTCCCCGTCCCCGCCTCCAGAATTAATCCCCGTTCCCGCCCCATTTCCCGTCATGGGGGGATAATTGTCCCCATCTCCGTTCCCCGCATTCCCCGCGTTCCCCGCGGGCCCCATTCCCCATCTTCCTATGTTTAACATTCATATGGAAATTATAGTAAAAATATCAAAAAAACAAAAAAACAAACTAAAAATATTATTACAAACACACAAACATATCTTATCTAAGATTATAAGTCCAGAAATACAACATAGCAAATCATAGTCCGTAAAATAAAATCTTAAAATGCAACTTCCATTATAAAGAAAGTAATAAAACAAAGTCTTTAACATCAAATATTCTTTCATTGTCGGCATAAAACTTCCAACAAACATCTCCATGTTCTCTGTTAAAACAATAGAGACAAATATGTTAACATACAGTGACGAGAATGGAAGCAAACACGCAGACGCAGAAGTGGAGAGGAGAAGGATGCCGTGCCTGAGGAGAGAGAACGACGCGGTGAAGCTGCTAGGGTGACGGCGCAAGAGTGGCCGGTGGCTAGCTGTGAGGGTTTTGAAGTTTGAACAAAGTGGAGAGTGAGTGAGTGACTGAGTCTAGAGAGTTGGGGTTTGGATGGGAATAGAGAGTTAGAGAGGGCGCAGCAACAAAGGTGAGAAGGGAATATAGGGTTAAGGTTTTTTAATGGGTGAAATTACTAAAATACTCCCTATGTTAGAAATAAAGTAAGAGTATTTAAGTAAGTTTAACAATTCGGGGAATTATCGGGGATGGGGCGGGGATCCCCGCTCGGGTCCCCGCGCCTGTCTCGGAGAAATTTTGCTCCCCATCCCCATCCCCACGAGAAAAATTCCCCACCATCGAGGCGGTCTCTGCGGGGATCCCCACCTGCTGGAGATTTTTGACACCCCTAATTCCAAGTAGAGCATCAGCCATTTGCAGATACGAGAGCTACACTGCAACGAGAGAGAGAGATCGGTAATTTGGCTTCGTTTGGTTTGGTTATGCACTGAAGATTTCAATGGAAAACGACATCCATGGTAACACTTAAACGGTGGCTGCAGGTAAAAACGCGCCACTCATTTTGGTTCCGTTTGATAGTAATTTTTCATTTTTTTCTAAGTAGAAATTTGACTTTGACTAACCAGAATCTAAAGATGAAGATTTGGAGAATTAGAGTTCACCTTTCTTTTTTTTTTTGGTCTAGGGCTAAGCCCAAAAACCCTACCCGAACCCACTACCCCAACGCGCCCGAACCAAACCCCAAATTGATTTTTCAGCTCTCAGAATTTTGAACCTTAGCGCCGAGAAGCTCTTTCCATGGCCACCATGCAATGACTATGGTTAACCCTCTTTCCAGTTGATCCTCGGGTCTGGATTCGAGTCGCGAATCGGTTGATGAGATCCGAATCAGGTCTCTCTGCTGGCGGTCAATGTTCCGCCTCAGAGGTTAACGAGATAGATTCTGGTGAAGTCCTATCGCCGGTCAATGTTCTTCTTTCGCCGGGGAACTCCATTAAATCTTCCAACCAAGCTTCGTACCCTTCCTTGTTGCTGCTTCAATCTTTGCCTGGTCCATCCCGTGCACGCCATTGTTTGACAGACCTTGCGCGGACAGCTTGATCACTCCCTGGCCACCGCAATGTTCTTCTTACCTTCACAACCTCCTTCATTCCTTGGATCTTGAATGAATGAATTTGATGCTGTACTCTCCATTCAATGACGCCGTTCTCATTAACGGCTCATCGCAGAGCGTAAGGGAAATGATTCGGTAGATATACAGAAACCGCTCAGACGTGAACCGGAAGCAAACTGCCGAACCAGACGGGAATCGGACGGCCGAATCTGAACTGGAACCGGCCAATTCAAACTAAACGACGCCGTTTCGCGAGACTTAAAAAAAAAAAGAAAAAAAAAACCCTCGCTCAGCTTCGTCCTCCCCAGAGCCCCTTCCTGATTCGCCTCTCAAAGCAAACAAAGCATCTCAAAGGCTCAAACGGCAACCCTAGCCTCGACGGCCACCCGTCGTCTTCGTCTAGCAGCTTCGTCGTCGTAGCCGTGGCCTTCGTCCCGCCGCCATCTCAAAGTGTCTGATTCCTCTCGTGCGCAACAGATCCACAGTGTGTGAGGTCGCGTTTTGCTCAATTGAATTTCTTAGATCTAAACTCTCAATGTACAGTTCTATTACTTCTTCTACTGCATCTCTGATTTTTGAATTTTGGCATGAAGTTTTTTAGTTGTTGCTGTTGGTTCTGTTGTTACCGAATCTGTGTTGCTGCTCCATTGTAATTACTAATTTGCAATCATATAATTTTTGTTGTTGTTGATTTTGAATTTGAAATTGTGGTTGATGATTGCTAAATTGTTGCTTGATTCGGGTAAGATTGAAAGCATATCTGGTTGTTAGCGATGATTGAACCATCTTAGAGCTTTTCTTTCTATAACTTGAATCATTTAATGGTTAGTTATGCTCCTGTGCTGTTCTGAAATGGGTATTCTTGGTGTTGATTGAATCATTAAATGATTAGTTCACTGCTGTGTTTTTTTTCTGGGTTAATTTTTGGAAAAAAATTGTTGATCTTTGTTAAAATTGTACTGAAATCTTGTTAAAATTGTGATAAGCTGAAAACCTTGTTAATGTTTATTGAAATTATAATGAAAATTTTGTTAAAAGTTTGTCAGAACTTCTATTGTTAGAGAAGAACTAAATTTTGTCATCTTTGTTTTTAATAAATACATAGATTAATTACATTAAATCAATTAACTAGATTGGATTATAATTACACACAATCTCTCATCAGAATCTGACACCGGAGAACAACTGCACGCCAAGAAACTTCCATCCAGAGCCTTCGAGATTTCATTGTTCATGGACTCGCTGCCTGCACCCTCTCACCTCTCTCCCTCCGCACTCTCCTTCCTTGACGGCAAGTTCCACACCAAAGACGCCCTCTCCGAAGCTTCGACCCTCGTCGCCGAGCTACAGACTCAGTGCTCCGTGTTGGATCGGTCTCTGAACGAGTCCACTCGCCGACTAGGAGAGGGTCTCTCAGCTTACACTTCGTTCTCGGGCGACGTCAACAACCGCCTCAGTGCCCTTGCCTCCACTTGCTCTTCCAACGCCGTGCCAGGTTCGGTTCCATTGATCTTTCTCTTTTATTTTGGTTTAATTGTAAGGTTTTTGTGGTGTTTTGAATTTTGCGAAATTGAATTGGTTTGTTGTTGGGTGGAGATGGAGGAAGAGGCGAAGATGGTGATGGCAAGGGTTTCAGAGAGGAACTTGCGGCTTTGGCGAAGGAAGTTGCCAGGTTGGAGAATGTTCGTGTTTATGCAGGTTGGTTATCAGTATTATTATTTTTTGGTTTTCAATTATCACCGTCAGAAGAGCATGAATTGGATGGAATACTTATGTTGTGGTTACTTTTGTGAAATGGATTTGTGGTTCTCAAATATATGTTGGTTTGCTTAGGCTGATTTCTTAGATATCATACTGGTCATACTTGTTGAATAATGCTGCTTATTTCAGTATACGGCTAGTGCAACTTTTATTAATACTCTGATACTGCTTCTTACAGAAACAGCGCTGAAACTTAATACTTTGATTGGTGATATTGAAGATGCTGTATCACATACCATGAACAAACACCTGAGGAAGCCTTCTAGTCAGAATTCAGAAGTGAGAAATCTTTCTTATCATGGACCCCAATATCCATTGGGAACTATTGCATCATTACATCGTTGATGGCGGCTAAATGTTGCAGGAAATGCGTCTGGTTGCTATAAACATGCTAAAAACAACAGAAGGACTATTGACCTCAATTACAAAGACACAACCTCAGTGGAAGCGTCTTTTATCAGCAGCTGATCATAGAGTAGATCGAGCTCTTGCTATCTTAAGACCCCAGGCAATTGCTGATCATCAAGCACTTCTTGCTTCCCTTGGATGGCCCCCACCTCTTTCTTCTTTGGCTTCTGCAAATCAAGGACTGAATCCTCTACTGCGTATGCAAGCAGATGCTAGACTCGAGTACTCTGGAAACTTTCTTGCTTTGTGCAACCTACAAGAGTTGCAAAGGCAAAGAAAATGTAGACAGCTTGAGGGCCATGATAGGGAGGTTGCTCTGCGACAACCACTTTGGGTAATTGAAGATCTTGCGAATCCCTTGTCATTGGCTTCCCAGCGACATTTCTCAAAATGGATTGATAAACCAGAATTTATATTTACGCTTGTAAATAAGATCACAAGCGATTATGTTGATTCAATGGATGAAATGTTGCAGCCTTTGATTGATGAAGCAAAAGTAGTTGGCTATAGTTGCAGAGAAGAATGGATTTCAGCAATGGTTACTTCCTTATCAACATACTTGGCAAAAGAAATTTTCCCTAGTTATATTAGTCAACTAGAAGAGGAATGTGTTACAGGTATTCAATCATCTGCTAGAATATCGTGGCTGCATCTGATTGACCTGATGATAGCTTTTGATAAAAGGATCAAGTCTTTGGTGGAGCGTTCTGGAATTTTGCTATTTTCTGATGACAATGGTATGTTGCAGAGGATTTCTTCACTATCTGTATTTTGTGATAGACCAGACTGGCTTGATCTGTGGGCAGAAATAGAGCTAGGTGGTGCCCTTGATAAGCTTAAACCTGACATTGAAGATGAGAATAATTGGAGAAAGAAAGTTGAAGCTGCAGTTCTCTCATCATGTACTGATAATCTCAAGTCTCCCCTAATTTCCAGTGCATTTCTTCGCCATCTATCAGCTGTTATTGAACGATGTAGATCATTACCAAGTGTTACTTTGAGGTCCAAATTTCTCAGATTAGCAGGTGTGCCTATTATAAGAAAATTTTTTGATTCCATACTTGTCCGTTGCCAAGAAGCTGAAGGACTAACTGCCTTAGCTGATGATGATGCTGTAATTAAAGTAGCAGTTTCCAACAATGCTGCCCATTACTTTGAATCTGCATTAAGGGAATGGTCTGAGGATGTCTTTTTCCTTGAGATGGATCTGGATCTGGATGATAAAGCAGAGCTGGCAAGTAATGCAGATAGAAATGGCGAAGTTTTGTCAGAGAGTTCTGGTAGGGTCATCTTGGATGACGAGATCAAGAAGTTGGAAGCTTTTAGAACAGAATGGGTTGAAAGGATATCTCTAGTATTTTGAGAGGTTTTGATGCTCGATCTCGAGATTACATCAAGAACAAGAGGCAATGGCAAAAGGTTGAAGAAGGGTGGACTGTGTCGAAGACACTGATAGATGCCCTAGATTATTTGCAAAGCAAAATGTCAGTTGTAGAAGAAGCTTTGAATAGTAGGGATTTTGTTGGGGTATGGAGAAGTTTGGCTGCTGGAATTGATCAATTGATTTTTAATGGTATTCTTATAAGTAGTGTAAAATTTCATAATGGTGGTGTCGAAAGATTCAGCAGCGATATTGGTGTTTTATTTGGGGTATTTGGGGCGTGGTGTTTGAGACCGGAAGGATTTTTTCCAAAATCAAGTGAAGGTCTTAAGTTGTTGAAATTGAATGAAAACAGAGTGCAAGAATGTCTTGCTGGTGGGAAGAGATGGTTGAAGGAAAATGGGATCAGGCATCTGACTGTAACCGAAGCAGAAAAGGTTGTGAAGAATAGGGTGTTCTCAAGTTGAAACTTTTTTGCTTTGTTTCATGATGTTTTAAAATTTTTGGAAAAAGATTATGATATTTTTTATATGTTAAGATAATGTTTTTTCTATTGACTAGATGTGCGGGCAAGACAAATGAACATTATAATAACGTGAATGTAAAGCGGGTTTGGGATATTGTTGGTGTAAAAAATAAAAGAACATTATTATGACTAGCGGCTCAACAGGCACTAGATCAGCCGCTTTTCTATTATTTTTTTTTAAATTAAAATTTATTTTTTGCTAATATATTATTTATTTTTTAAATTTATTAGATAAATATTTTTTTATTATTTTAATATTAACATGACTTTATTTATATAACATTTTATTAAAATTAAAACTATTATAAAAAAATTTTAAAATATTAAATTATAAAAACACACAATAAAGAGGTATATATATATATATAGTTCAAAAAATAATGATAATATATTATCCTGATTCAAAAAAATTATATATAAATCAAAATACATATTAGTTATTTACAAAAGATAATTTTTACTTAAATATCACAGATATTATATTTGTGTTCATATTTTTTAAGTGGTAGGCCAAATATGAATCTGAAGAGGTTTCATTTCTTATAAGTAATGAAAAAAAAAAAGAAGAAATGAGAATGTTTATTTTTTTTATTTTTAAATATCAAACTATAAGAATAATTAATAACAAAATAGGAGAATATAAAAATTGTGTACTTTAAAAAAATCTTCGTAGTTCATCATACATATCTTTATTAATAACTTTTTGAGTCTTGAACAACTATCAGATTTATTTACTACAAAAATAACTATAAACACTTCAAGATTATTCAATTAAATTGATTCCTTAATATAGTAGGGACAAATTCAATTAATTCAATTAATTATAGATTTGATAAAATAATTTAAAAATTAAAAAATATATTTAAAAATAAATATAAAAATTTTATAAGTTATTTAACTTTTAGACGTTCAAAAATTATAAATTTAAATTAAATAAGATATTAAAAAAATTTATTATGTTGTTATTATGTGTAATAAAATTAAGATAAATATTTATAAAGTAATTATTTATAAATATTATAAAGTTTATTTATTTATTTGTTTAACGGTATTAAGCAAATATGAAAAATTTATAAAATATTTAAAGTATTTTTTTTATTTTTTAATAATTCTAATAAATAAAAAATATTTTATTTTTTAATTTTATTTCATAATTCTAATAGATAAAAATATTTTATTTTTAAATTTATATTCAATTAAATATTATCTTTAATTTTAAGATTTAATTTTAATTATTAATTTTTTTTGAATTATTAATACTTTATTATATATTCTTATTGTACACACTATTATTTCTCTTACTATTATTTCTATTGCACACTATTATGCTTTATTCTCCTTTCTCATTTTCTTCTCCTCACACCTTCTCTTCACCCGATCGTAATTAAATCACCAAGTACTATTATCGCAACTTTCAAAACAAAAAATAAATTCTATATTATAATTTATTAAAACTATTATAAAAAATTTTAATATTAAATTATAAACACACAATAAAAAGGTATATATATATATATATAGTTCAAAAAATAATGATAATAATATTATCCTGATTCAAAAAAATATATAAATCAAAATACATATTAGTATTTACAAAAGATAATTTTTACTTAAATATCACAGATATTTATATTGTGTTCATATTTTAAGTGGCAGGCCAAAATATGAATTTGAAGAGGTCTTCATTTTCTTGTAAGTAATGAAAAAAAAAAGAAGAAATGAGAATGTTTATTTTTTATTTTAAATATCAAACTATAAGATAATTAATAACAAAATAGGAGATATAAAAATGTGTACTTTAAAAAAATCTTCGTAGTTCATCATACATATCCTTATTAATAACTTTTTGAGTCTTGAACAACTATCAGATTTATTTACTACAAAAATAACTATATAAACACTTCAAGATTATTCAATTAATTGATTCCTTAATAGTAGGGACAAATTCAATTAATTCAATTAATTATAGATTTGATAAAATAATTTAAAAATTAAAAAATATTAAAAATAAATATAAAAATTTTATAAGTTATTTAACTTTTAGACGTTCAAAAATTATAAATTTAAATTAAATAAGATATTAAAAAATTTATTATGTTGTTATTATGTGTAATAAAATTAAGATAAATATTTAAAGTAATTATTTATAAATATTATAAAGTTTATTTATTTATTTTTAATGGTATTTAATTTTAAGCAAATATAAATTTATATTTAAAGTATTTTTTTATTTTATTAATAATTCTAAATAAAAAATATTTTATTTTTTAATTTTATATTCATAATTCTAATAGATAAAAAATATTTTATTTTTTAAATTTTATTCAATTTATTAAATTATCTTTAATTTTAAGATTTTTTTTTGAATTATTAATGTATACTTTTATTATATATTCTTATTGTACCACACACTATTATTTTCTCTTACTATTATTTCTATTGCACACTATTATTGCTTTATTCTCCTTTCTCATTTTCTTCTTCTCCTCACACCTTCTCTTCACCCGATCGTAGTTAATTATCACCAAGTACTATTATCGCAACTTTCAAAACAAAAAATAAAATTCTATATTATAATTTATTAAAACTATTATAAAAAAATTTTAAAATATTAAATTATAAAACACACAATAAAAAGGTATATATTATATATATATATATATATATATATATAGTTCAAAAAATATGATAATAATATTATCCTGATTCAAAAAAATTATATATAATCAAAATACATATTAGTTATTTACAAAAGATAATTTTACTTAAATATCACAGATATTTATATTGTGTTCATATTTTTTAAGTGGTAGGCCAAAATATGAATTTGAAGAGGTCTCATTTTCTTGTAAGTAATGAAAAAAAAAAAGAAATGAGAATGTTTTTTTTTTATTTTTAAATATCAAACTATAAGAATAATTAATAACAAAATAGGAGAATATAAAAATTGTGTACTTGAAAAAAATCTTCGTAGTTCATCATACATATCCTTATTAATAACTTTTTGAGTCTTGAACAACTATCAGATTTATTACTACAAAAATAACTATAAAACTTCAAGATTATTCAATTAAATTGATTCCTTAATATAGTAGGGACAAATTCAATTAATTCAATTAATTATAGATTTGATAAAATAATTTAAAAATTAAAAAATATATTTAAAAATAATATAAAAATTTTATAAGTTATTTAACTTTTAGACGTTCAAAATTATAAATTTAAATTAAAGATATTAAAAAAATTTATTATGTTGTTATTATGTGTAATAAAATTAAGATAAATATTTATAAAGTAATTATTTATAAATATTATAAAGTTTATTTATTTATTTGTTTAACGGTATTTAATTTGAAGCAAATATAAAAATTTATATTTAAAGTATTTTTTTATTTTTATTAATAATTCTAATAAATAAAAAATATTTTATTTTTTAATTTTATATTCATAATTCTAATAGATAAAAAATATTTTATTTTTTAAATTTTATATTCAATTTATTAAATTATCTTTAATTTTAAGATTTTTTTTTGAATTATTAATGTATACTTTTATTATATATTCTTATTGTACCACACACTATTATTTTCTCTTACTATTATTTCTATTGCACACTATTATTGCTTTATTCTCCTTTCTCATTTTCTTCTTCTCCTCACACCTTCTCTTCACCCGATCGTAATTAATTATCACCAAGTACTATTATCGCAACTTTCAAAACAAAAAATAAAATTCTATATTATAATTTATTAAAACTATTATAAAAAAATTTTAAAATATTAAATTATAAAAACACACAATAAAAAGGTATATATATATATATATATATAGTTCAAAAAATAATGATAATAATATTATCCTGATTCAAAAAAATTATATATAAATCAAAATACATATTAGTTATTTACAAAAGATAATTTTTACTTAAATATCACAGATATTTATAGTTGTGTTCATATTTTTTAAGTGGTAGGCCAAAATATGAATTTGAAGAGGTCTTCATTTTCTTGTAAGTAATGAAAAAAAAAAAAGAAGAAATGAGAATGTTTATTTTTTTTATTTTTAAATATCAAACTATAAGAATAATTAATAACAAAATAGGAGAATATAAAAATTGTGTACTTGAAAAAAATCTTCGTAGTTCATCATACATATCCTTATTAATAACTTTTTGAGTCTTGAACAACTATCAGATTTATTTACTACAAAAAACTATATAAACACTTCAAGATTATTCAATTAAATTGATTCCTTAATATAGTAGGGACAAATTCAATTAATTCAATTAATTATAGATTTGATAAAATAATTAAAAATTAAAAAATATATTTAAAATAAATATAAAAATTTTATAAGTTATTTAACTTTTAGACGTTCAAAAATTATAAATTTAAATTAAATAAGATATTAAAAAATTTATTATGTTGTTATTATGTGTAATAAAATTAAGATAAATATTTATAAAGTAATTATTATAAATATTATAAAGTTTATTTATTTATTTGTTTAACGGTATTTAATTTGAAGCAAATATAAAAATTTATTTAAAGTATTTTTTTATTTTATTACAAATTCTAATAAATAAAAATATTTTATTTTTAATTTATATTCATAATTCTAATAGATAAAAAATATTTTATTTTTTAAATTTTATATTCAATTTATTAAATTATCTTTAATTTTAAGATTTTTTTTTTGAATTATTAATGTATACTTTTATTATATCTTCTTATTGTACCACACACTATTATTTTCTCTTACTATTATTTCTATTGCACACTATTATTGCTTTATTCTCCTTTCTCATTTTCTTCTTCTCCTCACACCTTCTCTTCACCCGATCGTAATTAATTATCACCAAGTACTATTATCGCAACTTTCAAAACAAAAAATAAAATTCTATATTATAATTTATTAGATTATTATATTATAAAATTCTATATTATAATTCTATTATTATAATTTATTAGAATATTATAATTTATTAGATTATTATATTATCTTTGTACTACAAAACAAAAAATAAAATTCTATATCTTCTTGCTGTTACTTATTTTACTTTATTTTTATTATAATTTATTATATTATTATATTATTTTTGTACTATATAACAAAAAGTGAAATTCTATATCTTCATGTTGTTACTTATTTTACTTTATATTGGCTATCTAAATTAGCTTGTATAATATTGTAAAGGTTGAAACTGTTAAAAAATATATAACAAAAAATTTAGATATTTGTTGTGTTATCTGGTTATTTAAAAAAACTAATTCATAGGTGTTATTATCCTACCAATCTTAATGTTATATGTCAATCTAATATTTAATAAAAATAATATTAACCGACATAAAACTGATTAAAATTAAAAAAATAATTAGCAAAATATCTATGAGAATTTTTCACTTACTATTGATAGATACATATATATTTTTTTTTGCATTTTTTATATGCCAATCAAATAATCAATACTATATGCCAAACAAATAATATTTAATTAATTAATTTTTTTTGAAAATAAATTATTTTTTAATTGAATTATAAACAAATTTTCATGTACTTAAATGTCAGAACTCTACATCGTTAATAGTTTAAGAAATAAACATATCAATATTTAACAAATCATTGGTAGTTGCAATTTTTTTCCGTCTTTTTATGCTAATCAAATAAGAATTTAATTTTGATGTGCTATTAATGTAAAATAGTTTTACACGTGCATCTAATCACCATCAAAATTAAACTCATCAAATAATCAGAACTATATGCCAATAAATAATATTGTGAAATACAAAATAGTTAAATTTCTTGCTGTATAATTTATTTAATTTAATTTAAAAATAAATATTTATGTACTCAAATTTTAATTCCAATACTCTATATAATTAATAATTTAAAAAATTAAAAAAATAACATCATTAAATACAAAGCAGTTTAAAAAAATTGAGATTTAACTAAAGGGTAAATATTAATGCACTTAAAATTTAAAAAAATATTTTACATAATTAATACTTTAAAAAATTTTAAAAATAATTTTATCCTGTACAAAACCATTTAAAAAATAAAAAAAAATTGACAAAATAATTTATGAGAGTTCTTCGGTTCATTATTGATAGGTATATACATGTCAAAAAAATTTAAAAACAAATATCAGATAAAAAAATAATAATTTTTTTAAAATTAAATTGATGAAATAAAACTTTGATGTGAAAGATAGATTAAAAATATATAAGAATTAATATAGTTTGATAAGTAAACTGAAGAGAAAGGAAAATCAAGGTGAAAGTTATGCGTGAAATTAATAACTGCAGTAAAACGGTATAAAATTTGCAATTGTAGTGAATGGAAGCGAGAAAAAAATGGAGGCGATACAATCACGATATTAAAGGAAGGAGAATGATGACAATAGTAATAATACAGAAAAGTGCACCTAATGGTGAGAGGAGAAGTACTAAAAATTGAATAATGAGATCAACTATTGGTATAAAGTACTCACATAAAGAATATACCCAAAATAAAACGATAAAATCGATAAAAAATTATTTATCATCCCTAATTATTTTTTTTTCTCCTTTCATAAATGGCATCCAAAATCAACATTTAGCATAGTCACTATCTAGTTCAGAAAATCACAGAAACTCATCCAAATAATTGTTACATACAGAGAAGCACATTCAGAATTGGAAAGAGAAATAAGAAAAATTGAAAACGGATAAAATTAATAAAAGGATAAATTATTGGAATAAAGAATTGAAGAACTTGCTCTCCTGTGTTTGGCTACTCCTGTGTTTGTGGTACTCCACTTATGTAGTTGTATTAGTTGATATGACAACTTGTTTCTTGTTGAATTATCTCCCAATAAGTACACGTCTTCTAGTTAGGTGTTGATGTCTTGTTCTTCTATCATTTTCTGTCTTCTTCGCCTAACAGATTCTGTCCAAGTAGTTGATGTTGACGTGATTGTTGATTCGTGATAGCGAGATGCAGAGAAGAAAAATGTTGCGAGACCAAAATTGAAAGCGAAAGAGTAATTTAATTCTCTTGGGAGTAAGTACGACTGAAGGTGGATCAGTTTTTTATTGAAAGTGGGTCAGTTTTTAAATTGAGTACATAGTGGTAACAGTTTTTTTATTGGAAGAAAATCAGTTTTAAAATATGTCGTGGGGTTGAAAGTGAATTAGTTTGATACTCTGTCGTGGGATAAATTCTTTTTTTGATAAAAATAAAAAAATGGAGGACGTAGTAACAGTTATTATATTGAATTCAGTGTTTAATGAACATAAAAAAATAGGGGTAAAATAGAGAGAAGAAATTAGATATCAAATTTTCCTATCCCATTATACATTGGTATAATCCATTATATATTGGTATAGATTTGATTAAGGAGTACTCTTCTGTATGTAATTTTTTTTAAATATAAACAATAGACATAAAAAAATATATAACCGTGTATTGTAATTTAATTAATTGGTATAGATTTAATTAAGAATACACATTTATATGTAATTTTTTTAAGATAAAAATAGACATCAGAAAATATTTAACCGTGTATTGTAATTTAATTAATTTTGTTATAGAATATCAATAAATTATGTTATTACTTGAAATAAAATAAATTAGTTTTAAACTTTGTCATGGGTAAAAACAATTTTTTTTAAAAAAAATAAAAAATTAAATACATAGTAACAAATTTTTTTTTTTTAAAAGTGAAGTGTGTAAATCCTTCTTTTAAAAAAAAGAAAGAGGGTAAAATGGGAAGAAGGAATTGGATACCAAACTCCCATATCCCCGTTATATATTGGTATAGATTTGAAAAACCGTATATAAATTTTTTTTAGGCTGCAATAGGTTTAACTTAATTTTAAAATTGTCTTTTTTATTAAATTTTTAATTTTTATTCCGAAAATATTCTTGACTAAAAAGAAAAGAAAAAAAAAAGAAAAGAAACACGGGTTAAAGGAAAGGGGGAGGGTATCAGTTGGAGGAGGGTTAGGTTTTGGTTCAGGGAGAAAAAGGGGAAGGGAAGGGGAAGCGGCAGGGGAAGGGAAGGGAAGGGCCACCGCCGCTGTTCTTCGCCGTTGCCACTCCTGTTCCTCGTCGTTCAGTCCTCGCCACTGGATCTCACTGTGAGGGTAGACGTCGAGCACAGCGAGCCGTCTCCTCCTCCTTGCCTTCACCGACGTCATCGTCTTGCCGTACCTCCTCCTCTTCGTCGCACCTCATCTCGTCGTTTGCTTTGGTAATTATATTTATAAATTTTTTGTTTTTGTAATTGAAGATGAATTTGGATATTTTTTATTGTTGTAATTGCATATGAATTTTGTTAATGAAAGAGGAAGAATTTTAGTTTTGAATTTTGTTGATAGTTATGAGTTTTGATTGTTCTGATTTTCTGAGTTCTGGGTGGGGTGGTGGTGGTGGGTTCTAAGTTTTGTTGTTTTTCTTATGATTCCATTATCATTGTTGTTGTTCTTCTTATATTTCTTTTTATGATTCCATTATCTATTGTTCTTCTAATGATGACCATGATGATAATGGTGGTGGTAGTGGTGGGTTCTGGTTCAGCTTGGGCTTTCTGTTTTTCTTCTGGTTGATTTCGGTTGATTTTAAAGAAGTTCTGATGATGATGATGATGATGATGATGATGATGATGATGATGATGATGATGATGATGATGATGACCATGTTGATAATGGTGGTGGTGGTGGATTTTGGTTCAATTTGGTCTTCTATTTTGTTTCTGGTTGATTTTGGGGAAGAATGGGTTTTAAAACTTAGTGACACTTTTAGGACTATTTGTAGCAAAAAAAAAAGCCGGAGACGAAATAAATTTTCAACTCCTATTCTAGAGATTAAAATCGTACGTAACCCAAAAAAATTACTAAGGAAAAGAAAAATAGGCAAAGAGTATTATGTTATTTTGTCCTTCATGAATGATAATGTGAAGATATAAATTATAGTTTGAAATATTTAGCATTTATTTTTATCATTGAGATTGACTAAGATTTGATTTGTGTTAAAAATGAGTAATGAAGAATGATTTTAACGAAAGAAATGATGGTGTAAGCGTTGGAATAATAGTTGTGAAGTAATAACTATGGTAGCATTTGTTTTTAAAGACAGAATAGAATATGACATTAAGACAGAAATAATAAGACGGAGACATTAAAAATTATTCTTTGTGTATTGTGTTTGGATATGATGTACAAGACACTAATGTAATGTTCAGTATTATGTTTGGATACACAATTACACATGGACATGACTAAAATATTATATAAAATGACTAAAATAGTCATGTAATTTCAAATTTTCTGTATCAACTACAAACTAATTTAACAGAGAATGAGAATAGAACTTGAAAAAAATATTTGAAGGGGCCAAAAATTTTAATAAAAAATTATATAATAATACTTATATTAAAATAAAATTTATAAATATAATTATGTTATTTTTAAATTTATTATTAATACGTTGGAATACATATAGTTACTATTAAATCCGAATTTGATTAATAAAAAATTTTGTCTAGGTTAATAAGCTAAATTAATTTTAAATAAAAAATTAATTTTAAAAAAATCTATTTTTACATGAAAAAATAATTTTTGTACATAAAAATCTATTTTTATTTAGAAAACTAATTTTTTTCTAAAAATTGATTTTTCTTTTCAAAAAATTATTTTTTTAGTATTTTAAAAGATCAATTTTGTCTTTGATAATATTTATCTTTTAAAAATTTGAAAACTAATTATTTTTGTTATTATTTTTATTACAAATCAAATAATATAATACAATGTTAAAATGATATTGAAGTAAGAATGATAAGAAGGAATTAATTATCTAACCCAATAAAAAATTCTATAAAAAAGAAATAGTACCTGAAAAAAACGGTTTAATCACGAACCGGTAATATTAACAATTAGCTCCTTCGTTTCTTTCTCCCTTTCTCCCTTTCTTTCTTTCATTTTAGAAAGAAATCACACAAACCCCAGCACTGTAAGCCTACGCCACCGCCGCAAGGAGTGAAATACTGCCGCCGTCCGTCGCACTCAAAGTTCGCCATCCGTCATCTATCTTCCCTCGTGCTCCTAGTCTTCAACCCCTGTTCGCTGTCACCAATTGCGGCTGCTTCCTCGAGCTCGGCGTCCGTCGTCTTTGTCTGCTCAGCCTTCCTTCCGTCGTCGTTTGTTTGCCGTTCACGTTCACATCTTCGTTCAGCTGTCGTCTTCGTTCGCGTTCTTCGTTGTTCACCGTTCGAGTTCGCGTTCGTCTGGAAGCCACGTTGCTCCGCTTCAAACTCTGCGACCAACCCGCGCGCTCCACCCAGCCGTCGAACTGCTCTCTTTTGTCGCCGTGAGTTCCCTAAACCCGCCACCAGCCCACCAGACAATACACTCACACAACACCAATACTCTTCTTCAAACTCTGCATCTTCTGATTTCTATTACAATAAGTAATTATTTGATTTGGAAGTGGTTTGGATTTTTTCATAGACGGAATAAAGTTACAATAGTTATGTTCTCTTCTCTGTCACATTGAAATTAAGCTTTGAATTCTCTTATTTCGTTTTAATTTTAACGCACTCAACATGTTTGATGAAATGCTTTAACCATATTTCTGGTTGGTTTTAATTTTAACGCACTCAACATGTTTGATGAAATGCTTTAACCATATTTCTGGTTGGTTTTAGAATTTCTAGCTTTTAGAAACTTAGTAAGTTGATTGCATGTGAAATTAGAATAATTGGATCATAGTAATTAAGAAATTTTAGCTGCACAAATAACATCTTTGCAGAACATATTAGCATGATGATTCCACTTGCATTAGTGTTCTTCTGGTAGATTTTAATTGTTATTGTGAACTTGTTAATTTGCTAATTGTTCTTCTGTTCTTCTGTTACTTTTAATTTTTTTTTTTTTGTTGTGATTTTCTGTTCTTGAACTTGTTAAGTTGATA
Source organism: Arachis stenosperma (assembly GCF_014773155.1). Lineage (NCBI taxonomy): Eukaryota > Viridiplantae > Streptophyta > Magnoliopsida > Fabales > Fabaceae > Arachis > Arachis stenosperma. Next base: position 2,346,606 of record NC_080381.1, on the reverse strand, counting down.
ATTTGCTGCGACTTAATTTGTTGGATTTTCTATTTAGGTCATGTTCTTGTTTATTTGCTAAATTGTTGTGTATTTATTGTTTATTTGCTGGATATTGGTAATCATTGTCTTTGAGATTATTTACTATGCAGGTTTAGTGTCATCACTGTTTTGGAATGTTTTATAATGTACTAATGTTTGTTGCTGTTTGTAATGCTGGTTGCAGGTTTAGTGTGATTATTGGTTAATGTTTGTAATGTTTGGTGCTGAATGCTGATTGTTGAGTTCAGATATGGTTGTTTATTTTGACTTGGGTAAAGAGACTTATGGTCATTTTTTCCTGCGTTATACCAATTCAAATGATTATTTTCAGAAGATGAGCACTTATTTATGTATCTTGAGAAACTGTCTTTGTGTGTTATGAGCATTTGGTGAAGCTCGTATTGTACTTATTCAAAGTTTAGTTTCACCAAATGGTCTTCAAAGCAACTCATCCAAAATGCTGCTGCACAAACCCAAGTCTATTGTCTCTTAAAGCCTGTATGCACCTTCATTTGGTGAAAGCCTTTCTAGCACTAGTCCACTACCAACTTTGTTATTAATAATGTTATCAAATTTATTTATCCAAGTACTATGTTTATTTTTCAGTTGGATTTATGATTTCATTTGATATTCTTCCTGTTGTTCTTGTCAGATATTTCTTTTAACATTTTGTGTACTAATGAGGAATTGTATTTCATTAGAAAAATTTCATACTACCCTATACCCTCAACTTAATACTTGCATATTTATAATTTATTATTCTATTTTAAAACGGTTTTTCCGGTTGAACCACTGGTTGGATCGGTTGGACCAGTAAACCAGTGAACCAGTGACTAGAACGGTTTGATGACTGGTCCGGTTCTCAGAACCTTGGTCCAGAGACACTGAATTAGTGTATTTTGTGTCCATCTTGATAGGAAGGACACATAGACACTAACAAGGAACACAACTTATTTTTCATTTTTTCTTTCATTATTCTTGTTAATTTTTTATAATTATATTTTTTATTATTATATTTTTCATCTCAAATTTTTTGAATGAAAAAAAATGAGAATAAATTGGATTTTCATAATTTGTTTTAGTTTATCACCAAATATAATACAAGAACACAAAATTTTGTGTCTCTGTCCATTAGTGTCTTGTCCTGTTCTCAGAAACAAACACAGCCATGGAGACGGGGACGGAGCATGTCCCCGCCCCCATGGGACCCATTGCCATCACTAGGTTCTACGGTGCCATTTGAGCCGCTAGTTGTATTTAAAGAAAAAATAGTTGATTTGAATATTGTTCTTGTGATCCTAAACTTTGTATGACATTTGATAAATTTGCTTCGTTTTTTAATTTCCTTAAACAACCTATTCATATTGTGGTTGTACTTTACAGAAAGAGTGCATTGTAATCATGGTCCAGTGGCAAAGGCATTTCTTGCCAGTTTTTCGTCAAATTGCACACTCTGCTACCACCTCATCTCCCCAAGGTTAGTGATTTATGTTTTTAACTATTTCCTTCTTGCAAACTATGTGAAGTTGCTAATGCTTTACTCTTATTTTTTTAGGTTTTATTAAATACTTTAGAAAACCTATTTCTGTACATTGTAGGTAAGGGTCTGACGACATTGACAGCAAGAACAATACTATTGCCCTCAATTTCAAGTCGTAGCCCTGTTTATCACTCTTTCCAATACCAGGTTTTGATTTACATTGTGACTGATCATATCACGTTATAAGCTCTCTACTTAAACTGTATTGACAGATAGTTGGAGCTTACACGGTTCTTTTGTTTTAGGGAATTTCGGGTTCTACCTGTTTGCTTTCTAAGTCATCAAATCTGGAACAAACACCAACTTCCTCCCCGTTAGCCTTAACTTCCTTTTTGGGTAGCAAAGAAGCTCAAGACCAGAAGCAGACACCTGTTAAGAAAGAAAGAGTTCAAGCAGTAATGTCAAAAATAAAGCAGGTTTGTTTTTTTCCCTTGTGTAATTCTGTTATCTTGTATTTCTTAAGTAATTGCTCAATTTACATTATGGACATGACACAAATCTTTTGATTTCATTGGTTTTCTTTAATTTATGCTAAAGAGTACTTATCATTCAAATAGTTTAATTCCATTTCATTTTAATAAAAAAGCATGTCTATGATTTGTACTTCTGCTTCTAACTCTGTTTTGAAAATGGTACTTCTTCCAAAAGCAACAACAAACGAACCCCTTTACTAAGACAACCCTATTATGAAGTAGTCTAACAGAAAATGAGAGGACTGAGAGATGCTTCTTACAAGAGAAAAAAAAAACAATAAATATGATTGAAGCGCAGGTTTCTAGTGTCTAAAAACGTCTGAAAGAGAAACTCCTATTAAAACATCAATCTTTCATCCTGAAAGGTGCTTTTAACAAAACTATTATGATTTAGACAAGGAAATTGTTCCTGCTTAACAGGTTCAGTCACTGCCATTGTGCTGACTGTATTCATTTCTACCTCGATTTATCAGTTTTTGTATGTAATATTCTTTATAATCATTATTTCCATTTTATCTTGAAGTAAGATTTTCGAAGATTCCTGAACTTTTGAAATGCCTTATAACCATTGGGCATTTCATGCTTGACGATATGATACACAACTCAACTCAACTCAAATGCTTGCACCAACTATGAAATGCCTTTCATGCCATTCACAATTATTGTTATATTATTATGGATAATTCAGTTTTAACAGCATAACATTTGGTGCTGCAGTGATTTTGTCAATGTCAAATTGCCAATATATCGTGAATTGCTTATGGATATCATTTTTTCCCCCTGTTAATATGGGTCATTCTGAAGTAACTGCTTAAAATACAATGTTAGCTAGTTCAGACTGCAGCATAGCAATAGTTTGAAAACTGAAAAGTATAACATGATCTGTTTCATCCTGAGACTATTGGTTGAGCATCTCTGAACGTGCCCATAGAGAATACCAGGTCACCAAGTCAAATGGTGCCTCTGCCTACTTTTTGAGAAACTTTCTGTGTTTCTTCAGTCAGCATAATTTTCTGGTCAACGAAAAGCCACCCTTGGATTGAATGCTATGGAAACATGATCATAATTTCTGGGTTTCTGTTTTTCTGTGGTCCAGTTAGCATATATGACTGATTACCTTATTTTTCAACGTGCTTTCTCAGAGTCCTAAGAAGGTCAACTTGGTTGCTGCTTTGGTTCGTGGTATGCTGGTTAAAGATGCATTGCTGCAATTGCAAGTGACAGTAAAGCGAGCTTCAAGAACTGTATATCAGGTAATAAGTGGTATTACACTGTATTTTCATTTCTGTGTGTAGACAAAACTAAGAGTATTCAATTGCTTCCTCTAGAGCACCATACAGCATCAAGGCTAGGCTGTTGATTTATCTGTCCTCATTGGTTTCTAACCAAGAGTTCGTATTTCCTTAGAACAAGTTCAGCTGTTGGTGTAGTCGGTCATTAAGCCTTGTATCTTAGCAATATATCTGCAACTCTCTAAAGTCACAGATTCATTCATTCACAAAATAGACCATAAAGATCAACTTCTTTCTTACCTTAAGATACTTTCAATGTTGTTGTGCTTTCTCTCTAGCTACCTTATGTCCTTCTCTATCATTTTCTACATTCTTTTGGCTTTCTGGATTGCTCAATTTTTTCTCCTCCACTTCGGTCCACAATTTCAAGGGCCTTATTGTTGTTGTTGTTGAGTTGTTTCCGTGTGGCCTCAAGGTCACGGGTTCAAGCCGTGGAATTGGCTACTTATGTAATTATCAGGTTAGGCTGCCTACATTACGCCCTTTTGGTGCGGCCTTTCTAGGATCCTGCATTAACACGAGATGCTTGTCTACAGAGCTGCCTTTATTATTATTATTATTATTATTATATTATTATTATTATTATTATTACGCACTGCACTTGTAGTTTGTTTCCTACATATATTTCAGCTCCCAAAATTTCATCACTTCTTCCCCTTAATATTACCATTATCTAATTCTATGGGATTGTTCCTCCTTTTCCATGATCTGTGCTGGGAAATGCAGAATTGGAAACTTATGTTCTAAAGTTATAAGCACTGCAGGGTATTACTCAAGCCCAAGGAAATGCCGTAAATAATCATGGATTGGATGCAGAGCGCCTCATTGTTGGTAACGCTTCAAATTTTGCACTTGTGTAACTTAATTTGTTTAGCCACTTTGTTTAAATCCGTGCTGATGCTGTTTCATATTTCTTGCAGCCGAAGCGTTTGTTGGAAAAGGATTATTCCGGAAGAAAGTTTCTTACCATTCCAAAGGAAGAGCCGGCATCAAAGTCAAACCGGAATGCCGGCTAACAGTTGTAGTAAGAGAAATAACCGCTGAAGAAGAGGCGAAGATTGCGAGGTTGAAGGTTCACAATTTCCGCAAGCTCACGAAGCGTGAGAAACGGCTTGTGCCGCATCAGCTTATTGTGTCCAATCCTGTTTGGGGCCGCAAAAACAAATCTAGCGATCGAAACTCGAGTGCCACTGCTGCATGAGCTTCTTGAATATTTCAGAGTTTCAAAATAGTTGTTTAATGGTTGTGGCATATTCTTGTTATCCATCTTCATGTGATAGAAATAGTTGTTAAGAAATATCCTGGCTAGTTTCACATCGAGAGTAACTCCAAATGTTAGGATATTATGGAGAAATTTGTCTACCCCCTAATTCTTCCACAACCACTCTTTCCGGATTTGGCATCTAATTGAATTGGAGAAATAAAATAGGAGAATCTATGTCAAGAATGATAAAAAACAAATACAAGTCAGTCCATGGGAGTTGCAATTTAATTGATCTTCGATTTGTAATCCAAAGCTAATATTGAATATATATTAATTAATAACATGTGGAGAACCTTTATCTTATACTATAAAAATTTATTAGACTCTTAAATTTTGTGGAATTTTGTATTGAGAACTCCAATGAAGATATTGTGAACTATTAGATTGTTAGATAGTTTAATATATTTAATTGAATTATTTAACGGTTTATAATATCATTTTCATAAAAATGCTTTTATGGAAACAGCCACCTCATTCGAATAATAAAATTGTGTTTGAACAATTCTCCTCTTTTATTATTAGGAAAAACAACCATTTATATCCATGAACTTTACGAACGCTGACGAAAGTGCTCATTAAAGAAGGAAATTAACGTAGTATCCATCAAAGATAGATTCCGTACGACAAAAGTACCCAAATCCAAAATTTATGTTGATTTTTTAATAAAATTCTAAAATTACCTCCACCATTATCTTCAACCCCTCTTCTCTTCTTTCCCAAAGACAACTGCCTATATGTTCTACATCCGCAATTGTGAAAAATATTAGAAGAGAGAACTTGAAGGCAAAAACACGCTGAGAGTACCAAAGCTTATGTTATCATGATTCATGACCATTACTCAAAGCAAATATAATAAAAATGCAACATGATAACAAAAGCTTGGATTTGACTAGTGCTGGCAATGGATAGGGTTTGAACTCTACCCTAATTTTATCCGTCGATTGAAAACTTTTTTAAAATTCTACCTTACTCTACCCGCGAGTTGAGAATCTCTCAATCCTAACTCTATCCGCACCTTAAAGTTCTAAACTCTATCCGATCCTATCCGCAGAAAAATAAAAAATTTTCAAACAAATATAAAATTTAACCATTCCAAATTTCATATATATTAATAAAATATAACTCTACTCACACATTAAAATTCTAAACCCTACTCACAGAAAAATAAAAAATTTTCAAGCAAACATAAATTTTAACCATTCTAAATTTCTTACATATTAATAAAATAAAAAATAAAAAAATTAAGTTTAAATTAAAATTAAAAACAATAAAATTTTAAAGAAATCTAACATAAATTGCCAGCCCTAGATTTGACTCCTATATCATGAGCATGTTGATAGTAAGAAAGTTATGGTAACAACCATTTGGATCATTTCTTGGATTCTAGTGTTCCCTTCCCCAAATAATGGAAATTATTCATCCAAGTGTGGTAATCTCTCACTTCTGACTCTACAATCATTCCCAATTTAGAAGAGTTATATTCCTTCACCAACAACTTCATAAAAGCCCAACAATATAGGTTGTAAGTTTGTAACTTGCATCAAATAATTTAGAATGTTAAATCCACAATAGTTTACAATTTAGTCTTTAGCCTCAATCACTATATAGTCAACTCTCGTTTTAACGACCTACAAATGGTACTATACTCATTAAATTGGAACTGTGTCCGTCTAACTTGCTATTCATATTTCAAAATTTTCAAAATTCAAAAAGGTGGAAATTCAGATGAAGTTGACTTCACGTGAAGTTGATACCTGAGAGCCGTTAGATGATTTGACTAAATTTTCATCTAACGGCTCTCAGATATCAACTTCACCTGAGTTTTTACCATTCAAGAAGCAACTCCAAAAATGAAAAATGTGCAAACTCCTACTTAACACATTCTAGATTTTAGTTTTACTTTATATAACAATAAGAAGCTCTTCAGTCAACTTCAGTAATCTTCTATTGACTACTGAATATTCTATTCTATATCTTCAATCAAAAGGGAACAGCAGATAACATACTAAACCAAAGTAATATCATATAAAAATTATTTTCTTGGCAGAAACAATTCGAAGAAAGAATAAAAGAGAAAAATCACAGGAAACTTATAGCTTTTTCTAATAATACGAGCACAATACATCCCATGAATAGCACAATAATACCACCAAACTACCAGAGTGACAATTAAGATAACGTTTGGTGGAGAGACAGAGACTGAGAGATAGAGATTAAGAGACACAGATTAAAATAAATTTTAGTATTCTGTTTAGTGCAAAGTGGGAGATAGAAATTAAAACAAAAATAAAACTCTAATTTAATTTGTACGAAGGCTAAAATTGAAATTAATTAATTGAAATGAATATATTTTAGGTATAAAATGTTATTAAAGTTTCAGTCTCAATCTCTAAAAATTTTAGTCTCTTGTGTCCCTATTTTTTAGAAGTACTGAAATACTGAAATTTTGGAGATAGAGACAGAAATTTTAGTATCAATCTCTGAACTAACAAATAGTCTTAATCTCCTAATTTCTGTCTTAGTACCTCAAAACAAACCCTATCTTACTGACTCCTTTGGAAGGCAATTTTTGACATCATGTTGATGAAGACCAAAACCAAAATAAAAACGTGTTGATAAAAACTAAAAAGCACATGGTGTGCTTGTCCTCTTTTTCAACAACTGCAAAAAAGCTACATATGTTAAGGGAAATAAACAGATCATCCTTATTTTCTACGCATCAAAATCACATGAATATATATTTATTCAGAAAAAAAGGAGAAAGGTAGTATCATCGATAAAAGGGAAGAAAATTACAAAAATGCTTATTTAATATTTAATATATGTTTGTATTTAATATTCACACCATATTTTTGGTCGGTAAATTCAAACTTTTTGAAATTTACATAATTGTATACTTATATGACTCTATTAACCAAAGATTATGTTAATTAAAGATAAGGCCATCTAAAATTCTATAAAGTAAATTTTGTTACTGTGTTCTTTTTTAGAGTATTATTGGTCATCTTAAAGGAGGATTTAGGCTGGACAAGAGTACATTCTATGATGTTTTAGTTGTTAAAGAGTTGCTATATTTTATGAATAATATAAAATCCAAAAAAAGAGTTAGACTTTCAAAATTAATTTAGAAAAGACCTGTGACATGGTGGATTGGAATTTTTTTACAGTAAACATGAAGATTTTTTTGGTTTTTTCTGTTTACGGTAACACTCATCATCATGTCATGTGTTCGGTCTTTTTTACTGTTTCTGTTTTAGCAAAGAAATTTTATGTCTTTGTATATTTTTGTGTTGTGTATGGAGTTATTAAGATATTTTATTACTCAAAAGGTAAAATATGGTTAGTGGAACTCAATATCTAATACGTGTTTTAAATATTTGTGATACCAAGAAATTAAATAATTTATAAAAGTTATTAGTTTATTTTAATATATTTTTAGTCTTGTTTATTTAGTTATTAGATTAGATTATATGTTTGTAGGTTTTAGAAATTTTTTTGTTTTAATTTTTTGAATTCGTGATGAAATCATAGTATAGACAAATGAAGTTGAATGAGTCTATTTCTTATTACATGGAGAATTAAGTAAAAGGTTGAAGAATTATTTCGATCCTAATTCTCAAACTATGATGTGAACAAATTATGTTGAGAAGTCTTTTTTTTATTTACATAAAAAAAATTAAATAAAAAATAAATTAATTTTTTTATATTTAATTTTAATCTATTTTTTATTTTAATTTTAATGTATCTTTTTTATTAATTTTAATTGATATTATTTTGTTTTTTTTTTTTTGTTCGGTACCAGCTAGTGTATAGTGTTTCGGTGGGTGGCTGTGGGAATGTTCCGATGAAGTGCTCAAAGACAGTTTTGAGGACAAAGCTCTGATCTTTGCCAATAGAAAAGATTTGGTTCTTGTTCGAGAAGTTAGATATAATCATATAAGTTTATTTCATTATGAGATTGATTCTCTGAATGTTTACTTTTTTATTACCTATTAGAAGTTGCCACAATGTCGTGTTAAAAATATATATTTTTAGTAAAATCTTTAAATTGAAGTCAAAAGATTTCACAATTTCAATCACACTAATTTAACTTGAAATTTTTTTTGGTTAATAGTATTTTTTAATTCAATAGATCAATAATTAACTCATTATAGATTTAAGATAGCGTTTGGTTATTGTCTATGTTTTTTTAAGACATAAACGCAGTAACACGCGTCTTCTATTTAGTTTGACAAGACACAAAATTTAATGGACATAAGAAAATATAGAATAAACATAAATACATAAAATTTATGTACCACCTATAAGTTAAGACATTAAGACATAGACATAAGATACTATTTTTTTTTCTTTAATTTCAATTTTAACCTTAAACCTAATACATTTCTTCCTTCCTCTCCTTCCCTCTTTCCTCTTCTTTTGTCTCTATCTATCTTCTTTCCTCAATCACCTCTTCTTCTGCCACCATCATTATTGTCACTCAAGATCTGTTGTCCACCATTGAAACAGTCGCAATGCCGTCGTCACCCACCTATCGCAGTCCAGAATCGCAGATCGCGTTGCCCCACCATCGCAGATCATCACTGTTATGGGTCTCATAGCGGTAATGGATCTCACTGCTTCACCGTCACGGTCCCACAGCTTCACTACTATCATTTTTCAGATCTATTTTAGCTTTTTTTTTTTTTGTTAAATTTGTACTTTTTTTCAACCCTCATTACATCCCTCTCATTTTTATTTTTGTTTTTTTTTGGACCAGTATTTGATTTTCAAAAAATAATTGCTGGAGTTTTCATTATGTTTCAATTTTTAATTTAAACTGTTGAAGTAGTGATTAAATTCTGTTGATGATATTGATTTAGGATGAAGTTGAAAAATTAGCATTAGTAGTGGAAATAACTGATAACAATGGTGACAGTGGTGATTATATTTAAAGTAAAATAGACATTTGAATTAGAGAATTGTGTCCTGTATATTATTACCAAATATGGTAAAAATTTTTGTGTATATCTGTGTTAATATCTACTTGTGCATTAATATTTGTGTCTCTGTGTCTAAAGGATACCAGCCAAACACAGTCTAAGTTCTATTTAAGAAATTATCATTGACTAATGAATTGCTACATATATAAGACGGGATTTGAATTCCAATACTTATTTAAACAAACGAATAAATTTAGTCAATTTACCACTCAATAATACAAATTGATTTAATTCAACATGAATCTAATTTTGTAGCTGATCTACTTAAATTAAAAAAAAAAAACTTTGTTTTCATTTCGCTTATGAATTTCTTTAAAAAACTAATTAAAAATATAATCAAATAAAATCAACTAATTAAAAAATAAATTCGTCATAAAAAAATCTACTATCTTAAATTTTAGAATTTTAAAATAAAAAATAAAATAAATTTTTTAAATTGTCTTATATTATAATTGATTTCTTAGTTTTTTTTTTTTTTTTTACTTATATTGATTGATTATCTGGTGGTAAAGATTTATCCTCCCTTATGCACAGGAATCTAGCTAGTTCCTTTTTATTTAAAAAAAAAATTGCTAGTGTTGTAATCCGGTAAAAAGATTTTTGGAACTTTTTGGTAGAGGCACTTAAGAAAGTAAGAAACTAAGAATCACGTTTTATTTTGTTCCCCTTTATCGTCTTATATTATTCCGCGTAATATTTTGCCTGAGCTTTAATTATTGAAGTTGAAGGTAAAGCTGCAGTAGTTGTACTCCACCCTCACATGTTATTTTCATTCCCCCAATATTCCCCATTCCTCAGGTTTCACTCTATATAACTAAAACCCTTGCCACAATAATATCTTATAAGTTATTATAATAAACTCCACATGGTGATGATGGTACCATCAGAGAAAGTGAAGAACGATGAGGGAGTAGCGGCAAAGCAAGAAAGAACCACCGTTGACTCTGTGGAAGACACTACTGTTGCTGCCGACAGGTCTTCTCCACAGCCACAAGAAACTACTCATCAGGCGCCACATGATAATAATGATTCCCAGAACCAAGAGGTTAGGATATTGCAACTTGCTCCTTCATTTCGTGCTTTTTTATTTTTTTGCTGCTATATTGAAGAGGATTTAGACTATTCTTTTGGTTTTTCTAAAATTAGGAATAAGACTTAAAATTTCTAAGTGAAAATAGATGTTTGGTTTGGTAAAATTTTGTGAAGAGGTGTTATTTTATTTTGTTGTTTAGTAAATTAAAAAGTCTAAATACTTGTATTTTGTAACTTTTAAAAGTTAGGGATACTTTTAAAAACATCTAAAAGGAAACTTTTTAAAGTTATTAAAATTAAAAAAATTTAATATTACTTTATATAATAATAAATATTTAAAATTATCTTTATTAATTATTAAAAGTTGTTTTATCAAACACAATTGTGATATTTTTACTTATTAAAAATCATTTTTAATTTAATTTTACGAAATGTCGCAACTTTTCAAAAATTATCTTTTAAAAAAATAGCTTTCATAAACTTTACTAAATCAAGCCAGAAAAATTTTGTCATTTGAATTATTATAAATAATATTTTTATTTTTATTTTTTGAGATTTAAGTCGCAAGACTCCTAGTCCTACCAGAGTAGATTCGACTCATAATCTTGCAAATAAATCCACTTAAATTTAATTAATTTCTATTAAAAAGAACTCCTATCGAATTTCTCTGTTTAATTAGTTACTGCGTGTTTGTCAAGTTTATTGCTACTATTTAAGAGATTCTCAAGTATACTGGCTTTGTTTGGAGAGTGGGGATAGGATATGATGGTCCACAACGTTTGGATCATATTCTATATAATTTATATGATATAAAATTAATAAACAGGTATTGTATTGTGGAAGTTTCACAATATTAAAGTTAAATTTCTAAACTAACCATTTCAAAATTATTTACACTTAATATTTTTTTTTTTGGGTTACATTACACTCAACTTAATTCAGTAATTGATTTGACCCAGATTGATCTAATCATTATAGTATGTTAGATAGGAAAAATTTCAAGTGTATTAAAAACATGATGTTTTAATTATTTTAACCGTTAATCTAAATTATAAAAAATATATATTAATTAAAATCAATGGTTAAAATAGCTGAAACATCAGTATTTTCGATACACTTAAAATTTTTTTTGTAAGATATATTGATTTATAGAATACACTGAAATATAAAAAAAAATTAAATAAAAAATAACAGATACAAAATTCAACCCATATTATATATTCATGTATATAAAATATTTAATTTACACGAAAATATTCTTAGTATGAATTTTAGGCTTTTAGCCTCCTTCGTCCCCTATATATATATTGTTCAGCTCCACTTAACGAGAAAAGTACATTTGACCTACCAATTTTAATATTAAAAATATTAATTTTATATTAAAATCAGTCATTAAAATTAATTATTAATATATTTATATTTAAATATATATAAAATTTATTTTATTTTTAATATATATTTATATTTTAATATATATTTTATATTAATAACTAATTTTAATGTATAATTAGCATAACGATTAAGATATACTTTTTTTTTATTTGGTGTATGTAGGCAATTAGCGTTATTTCCTTTTTTTTTTGTAGAAATTAAACAAAAAATAAAATATATTTTTATTTTAAAATTTTTTAAATTTTATTTTAATTTTATTCTAAAATTTGTTTATTTATATTAAATATATTTTTGAGAGTTAAATTTTTAAAAAATTTAAGATCAATCCAACAATAATACAAGAGAATTATATCTAATTTATTTGTGTTAAAAATTATTTTTGTAAAATTATTATTGAATTATTTTTAAATTTAAAAAAAAAATTAACTATAAATAGTATATTTGATGCAAATAAAAATTTATATGATAAAGTTAAAATAAAATAAAATTTAAAAATAATTTTAAAATTTTTAATAAAAAATATATTTTACTCTTAAATAAAAGTGTCTAAAGATATTTTTTGATACTTTAAAATGCCTAAATATAAAATATGAACTTTATATGAATGCACATAATTGTTTATTTTCTTAACATTCATTGTGGATTGAATTAGTAGAGTTTATGGAAGTTTTCTTTAATTTGTATTGGACAAGGTACAACCATGGGACATGTCAAAAGGAAGAAAAAAAATCTATTAAAATAAAAAGTTGATTTATTTTAAAAATTATAATTTTTATTACCCGGAAAATTCACTATTTTATTTAAAAACAATTTAAATACTTTATTAATATTCTTTTTAGAAGAATTTAACTAAAAAAAAACAATAATCTAATTCGGATAATGATATACACGAGATTAATTCTTTTAAATTATAGAATTTAGATAAATTTATTAATTAAAAGATCTATAAAAAATATTTTTAATGTATTTATCATATATTATTAAAATAAAATATTTAAACAGCTTATATTAACTAAATCCTAAATTGTATGTGGTCCAGAGTTTAGTTTTTCCATACCAAATTAGATACTTGTGTCTATGTCAAAGTTGTTATTATAGATATGACAAAGCAGAAAAATATTTGACATTTTGATTTTGACGATGATGATAATTATTATTACTATTATTTAAAGGGTAAACCGTAAAACCCCCACTTTAAATTTGTTACAGAAAGATACAGTAACTAGTAAGTATCATTTGTCATTAATAAAATGAACCACGTGGTAAAATGACGTGGTTGTGGATGCAGCCGATATTTGAGATGGTGATATTAATGAAAAAATAAATATTAAGAGGACCAAATAGAAAAAAAGAAATGAGAGGTAGACATAGAAAGATAAATAATAAAGTCATAAAGGTCATCTTCAGTGCAAAAGGAAAAAAAAAGATTTAAATTTTATCCATTCTTGGAAAAATGATACCGTAAATAATAATAAGTAAAAGAATAATTATAGAAAATTAATTTTTAATTAGTTAATAATGAGTAATTTATTATAAATCTATTTTTTAAAATGGTCACTTTTTAAAAGTTTAAAATTAGAATTTAGAATATAAAATGTAAAACTAGAAATTAAAAAAATATAATATTAAAAAATTAACTAGTATTAATTAAAATAGGATTAATTTCTTAATTCAATTTAGATTTAATTACATAATGATACATTGCTACTTTTAATTTTTACTATTTATTATTATTAGTGAATGCTAATGGCTTCGAAAAAAAAATACCTTAAATTTTAAATTTAAATTATTAATATAAAATATAATAAATAAAAGTTATAATTTATTTAATTGACAAAGAATATAATGTTTGTTCTTTATTTAAGGATGAGTATTTACAATTATGATAAGATTTAGGTTCAGTTTGAGTAAATAGTTTAATTAGTTTTTTTAAAAAAAATAGTTTGAATAATAAATGCTTATATTAAAAATAATTTATAAATATATTATTTTATGTTTAATTTTTTAATTTTAAAAGTATTTATTTATAAAAAAATGATAAAAAAAATTTTATTATGAAAAAAAGTATTTTTTATTTTTCGATAAGTATTTGAATAATTTTTAAAAAAATTAGAATTTAATTTTAAAAATTATACCAAATATTAATATTACTGCTTTCTATAAATCAAAAGTTCAAAAAAATAATTTTTAAACTTTTCAAACATGCCCTTATTCATGTGAAGTTGATAAAATTTTTACTAAAAAATTATATATGTCACCAAAAAATAAAAGAAAACTTCTACTTGCACATGCATTCATTCATTGTTCAGAAATCCAAATCACACAAATAATACTCACAAGAATAATGGTTGGCTTAGTTAATGAATAATTTAGCGGACAACAAAATCTCTAAGCATAATTTAGTTACCAAACCTGATGAGGAATTTTGGTTTCTTGGGAATTGGGAACAGATGAAAAACCCTTGCTTGTTGCACGTGTTTGCATTAAAAAACCGAAGCTTTTGTGCACGTGCCACGGTGTTCTTCAGGTTTTGTTCTTCACCTTTTATTCTCTTTCCGTTCTGCGCTCGGTGTGAAGAAGCAGCCATTTTTTTTTAATTGAAATCACACCGCGCACACCGTAGTGTTCATCGCAATCCACAATGGATGATGCTGCTATCTTCTCAACCCTGAAACAATATGTGAATCATTCATGGTTCGTTTTTTTCAATTCTGCCTCTCGATTTTCTTCTTTTTCAATGTCCTTGTTTTGTTATATCGGTGACTCTGTTTTCTTGAGTCACAGTTTCTGCTTAGTTTTTAAGTTGTTCTTCGTTGATTGTTTTGTTGCTTTAAGTGAATAGCTTGTTCTAATTATCCAGTGGTCAACTTAGATCTATGTCCGAGATCTCCTTTCTTTTGTGGGTTGATCGAACTTCCTTGAATTTTATTATCTGGTTGTTGTTTCTGTGAATGAATATGAGAAATTTTGCTGGTGAAATTTCCAAAGTTGCATTCTTTTTAATGAAACAAGTTGAAACCGTGGGATGTAAAATAAAAATTATCTCTTTTTCTTTTTTAGTTTAATTGCTTTTGCTTTTGATGTTTCTTAAATTGAGAAAAACAACCTTCTTGACTTTTCTGAGTGCAGAAATTGAGGGCTGCAGCTACTACTAGACAAGCTTCAAGAATGGGAGAGTTCAACAGCAATGTTGAGTATGTCACCGTTGTAGATTTACCTTCCCCAAGGAGAACTCACACCATGAAGAAAGTTTCAATTCTCCCTCTTGTATTCCTAATCTTCTATGAGGTTTCAGGTGGTCCCTTTGGTGTTGAGGACACTGTTCATGCAGCAGGTCCACTCTTAGCCCTTCTTGGTTTTGTAGTTTTCCCATTCATATGGAGCATCCCTGAAGCTTTGATCACTGCTGAGATGGGCACAATGTTCCCGGAAAACAGCGGTTATGTCGTTTGGGTCTCGACTGCGCTGGGTCCCTTTTGGGGGTTTCAGCAGGGTTGGATGAAGTGGCTGAGTGGTGTGATAGACAATGCTTTATATCCTGTTCTGTTTCTTGATTATCTGAAATCTGGAGTCCCTGCATTAGGGGGTGGATTACCTAGAATCCTTGCAACTTGGGGTTTGACAATTGTTCTCACTTTCTTGAACTACAGGGGTTTAACAATTGTAGGATATGTTGCTGTTTTCTTAGGGGTTTTCTCGCTCCTCCCTTTTGTGGTTATGGGGTTTTTGTCAATTCCGGACTTGAAACCTTCGAGATGGACTGTGGTAAACACTAAAGATGTTGATTGGAATTTGTATTTGAATACTTTGTTCTGGAATCTCAATTACTGGGATTCTATAAGTACTCTTTCTGGGGAAGTGGAGAATCCGAAGAAAACTCTTCCAAAAGCTTTGTTTTTCGCGTTGATCCTAGTGGTTCTGGGGTATTTCTTCCCACTTCTGATTGGCACGGGCGCTGTTCCCCTTAATCGAGAGCTGTGGACTGATGGTTACTTCTCGGATATTGCTATGATTCTTGGAGGAGCGTGGTTGAGATGGTGGCTTCAGGCTGCTGCTGCGATGTCAAATATGGGAATGTTTGTTGCTGAAATGAGCAGCGACTCTTTCCAGCTTCTAGGGATGGCCGAGAGAGGAATGTTGCCCGAGTTCTTCAGCAAGAGATCTCGTCATGGAACCCCTCTTGTAGGTATACTTTTCTCTGCCTCTGGTGTAATTCTACTGTCATGGATGAGCTTTCAAGAGATTGTAGCGGCAGAAAACTTCCTGTACTGTTTTGGAATGATTTTGGAGTTTATTGCATTCATATTGTTGAAGATCAAACACCCCAATGCGTCTCGGCCTTACAAGGTGCCAGGAGGAGCCACCGGGGCGATCCTCATGTGCATCCCTCCGACCGCATTGATCTGTGTCGTGTTGTATTTTTCCACCCTCAAAGTAATGGTTGTAAGCCTCATTGCTGTGTCAATTGGGCTTGTCTTGCAGCCTTGTATCAAATATGTAGAGAAAAAGAGGTGGTTGAAGTTCTCCCATAGTGCTGATCTCCCAGATCTTGAACATGAGGAGAGCACTCACTCTTTGGTGAATTAATTAACTTATCATGTTTCTAGATTTTTTATTTTTTGACAGTGTTGAGGTTATTTTTTTGAGGTGTTAATGCATTATAGCTGCATAGAAGGGGCAGCTTTGTATCTTATGCTTTTGGTTCTTTAGCTGTTTAATATGCCACTCCACTAAGAAACTTGTAATTTGATTTGGTTCCCCCCTGTCATGTTTAGACAAACTGCATGATTGGGTTTGCTTAGTGTTTGGGAAGAATTTTTTTAGAATAGATAAAAGAAAAATTGTAAGTTATTTTCTTTTACACAAAATAAGGTAATTTAAGTAATACATGTGAATGAGCAAGACAGAAAATTCAACTTATCAGTCCTGTCATTTTAGGGTTTGGTTGATTGGAGGTTGCAAAATTTGGGTGAAAATTCACATGTGATTTTTATGGATAATTTTATTCATCAAATTGTGATGCGTATAAAATTGTTCTATTTCTAAAAATAATTATGCTATATAAGTATATATACACTAAAATGAACTATCAGAATAGAATATATATTAAATTGAGCTAAACTACGCATGTATTTTGTACATAAATATACAGGGATTCATTTTGATATATAAATAATATTTTTATTTTAAAAAAATAAGTGTTTATAACAATATAACATCTATTGGCTACCTTTCTTTCACAAAATAAATCGATATAAGGCTCAAGAATTTCAATATGGGAAGGAAAGTGGTGTTTTGGTTAGAAATGGGGAATATTGTGTTTTACCCAATGGTGGATGCATGGTCAACACGCAAGGGTGTGTTGACTGCGACAAGTGACAGGCGAGATGAAGTGGCGCAGGTTGAGTGGGACACGGTGGCATCACGTGGGGGCGTGCTGACCTAGCATGTGGGGGCGTGATGATGACGTGGCGGAACCTGACTGGGCCAGGTAAGCACCACGTGGGGGCGTGCTGATGTAACACGTAGAGGCGTGATGGTGACGTGGCGGAGCTTGATTGGTACACCTGGACATCACGTGGGAGTGTGATGACGTGGCACGTGGGGGTGTCCTGACACGTGGCAGGACGTGATTGGCCCGAGGCAATTAAAACGTGGGGGCGTGGTGAATGCTACTCTCTATATAAGGCAGTGCTCGAGTCCATTTTAGCAAGAGTAATAATACTGTGTATAATGCTACAGCAGCGGGGATAGTAAAAAAAATCATACGAAAAGAAAAAGGGGGATACGAAATAACTATAGCGGATGCATCGGATGGATGTGAAGTGATTGATATTATACCTCCAGGACCGGAACTTCTTGTTTCGGAGGGTGAATCTATCAAACTTGATCAACCATTAACGAGTAATCCTAATGTGGGTGGATTTGGTCAGGGGGATGCAGAAATAGTACTTCAAGATCCGTTACGTGTCCAAGGTGTTTTGTTCTTCTTGGCATCGATTATTTTGGCACAAATCTTCTTGGTTCTTAAAAAGAAACAATTTGAGAAGGTGCAATTGTCCGAGATGAATTTCTAATTTACAGGTCCGCGAATTTATGAACATATTAAGCCTAAGCCGGTAAAAGAACTAAATTTCAGTCGATAAATTCTGTACTGTAATTCTATTCTGTATAATAAAAAATTTAAGAAAAAGGACCGAACCTTTGATTCTTTCGAGTCTTTTTCTACCGTATTTAGAGAATTTCTTGTACTGCAGTACTAGTCTTTTGTAAATAATCCAAGGAACATGACAGGTATAGGAACTACTAAGGGTACTAAAGAAACAATAACAATAACTACTAATTCATCAGCTAATATATTTTCGAAAAGTCGAAAACTAAGCAACAGGGTTTTGTGAAATCTTCTAAGATGTTAATTGGTAGATGGATTGGAGTTAGTTGGATGTATTTACCAAAATAAACTAATCCCTTTTTCGAAAGACCCGCATAGAAATATGCTACTGATGTAAGTAAAGCTAATGCAACAGTAGTATTTATATCATTTGTGGGTGCAGCTAACTCCCCATGAGGTAACTGTATTATTTTCCAAGGCAAAAGGAAGTGTGTGAGTGTTCTTTGAGTGTGTTTCTGGTGTAATGGAGGGTACCACAAACTTGGTAGTGTATCGCGACGGTGAAATAATACGTAATACTCATGAGGGAGTGAGGTTTGTGTGCTAGAATCCGTTTTCGTTTGTGGTTCCATGCACCATGACGTTTATGGAACTTCAGAATGGTCTCTGTCAAAGCATGAAGAACGGTACGTTAATGAGAGTGAGCATAATTCTGTACCGGAATCCGATTGTAATTTTTGGTGGTCTAATACAGTTTGATACCATGCCAATCACTGACGAAGTGACTATGCATAATATATTTCAAATTCATCGCAGACTCAGATGCAACAGCCACAGATTGAGCTGTATATTGAGTTTGAAACCGTAGAGGCGGAAGGGATTCAAAATGATTTAGAGGTGGAGGATGATAGAGCTGCAGTGTACGAGGGAGACAAAAGTGTGAGTCTCTAGCCTCCACCTTTCAACCAGAGCAGCTAACAACGGGTGAGATCTTCTTATCATCCCAATCCTAGATACGTGGTAGAATCCGGTGACGCGTAAGTAGTTTTCGACCTTCGGATTCTAACTCTGTGGCGGATCCAGTTTATGCACCAACAAATTTCTATTAGGCTGCATCAACAAAATTATATTTGTTATATTACTTATAAATATTCATTTATTAATAAACAAATATTAACATATCTATTTATAAAATGTATGTAATCACTTCAATTAATAATATTATTTAGATATTTATTTATTTTAATATTTTATTTGTTAGAAGTGCATTACCATAGTTAAAATAATTTTTTAACTTGCATCAACATATATTTCTCTAATATTATTAATAATAACAACGTATATATATTTTTCTAAAATTTATTAATTACTTTAACATTTATACATTAAACTTTTGAATATGTTCAACATACATATTTATTTACAAAATGTATATTTTTTATTTTACTATAGTATTATTTTTATATTTTTATCGTAGAGAAATATATATATATTTTTTAAATTTTTTAATATGTCATATAGTATAGTATAATATATATTCTATTTTAGTATTTTTATAACAGAAAATTAATTTAAAATTAACAAAAAAAATTATATTTTAATATATTAAATAACAAAAAATAACAGAAATTAAAATATATAATAAAAATATAATTTACCAACTTACATAGATTGAATGATTCAAATAATTTATAATATGTTCATCCGGAGCATTATAATTACGAACCATTCTTTAAAATAAACACAAAATAATATTTTTTTTACTGCCTATTTTTTCTCCTTTATCCTTGTGAAGCAGCAACACTCTTCCCCTCTAATATGAGTTCGCAACCCCCTTTCCCTACCCTCTCATTAATACTTTCTTTCTCATTGCAGTTGGAGGAGGAGGCTTTGCTGATTATATAGAGCAATGAACGCACCACGCTTGCTGTTTACCAGGGTGAGACTTGTCCCCTGCATACCAGCAGCTGCAGCACGCCCCCCGTGGTGCATCGGGACTCCGCGACGTCAGCTCCACTACGCCCCTGCGTGGTGCTAGAACCTACATGCTTGCCGCGTCAGCACGCCCCTGCGTGGTGCGGACAAGTTGCTCCGTAGCAAAATCACCACGCCTCTGCGTGTTGACCGGCAGCTCCACCGCCCGATAAATCACCCCACTCTCCAATATTCTCCCAAAACACAACTTCTTTCCTATAACAAAAATATTTTTTTTTTTGTTTAAAATTAGGAATAAAACTCGAACCTCTATTTGATCTTTCTCATTCACAGGTTCACATCAAATTTAAAAAGAAAAAAAAATATTATTCCTATTTATTTTATATTTTTTAACGGTTCAATAATAAAATAAAATTTCAAATTTTCGCGTCAAGATTTGAAAAGCCCGCCAGATATATAGATACCCACAGCGAGCAGGGTTAAAACCTCACAATCTGAAATTCGAAAATTCAGTGAGAGAAATATGAAGAAGGGAAAGAAGACGAAGCTGAGGATGGCCGATTTTCTGAAAACGCCGTCGCCGGTGGCTTCTCCGACGAACGATTCTCCAAAATCGGCGATTTTCAGCAGGCCAACAGCTACTACTTCCAAGGCCGCAGCTAAGAGAGCTGCCATCGATCTCACCGGCGCTTCTCCGCCTCTCAGCCACAGGCCTCTGAGCAGCATCGCCGACCTCAAGGCCATGGCGTCCGCAGGCGTGGACGATCTCCGGCGCCAAAGCGATCGTTCTCACTCCGAGATCCTCAAGGATCTTGAAGCTTCTCATTCGCGTCTGCACAAGCGCTTGAAGGTTTTACTTATTTAATTTCGCGCGCTTTTCTCTAATGATCTCACTCTCTTTAATACTGTATAATCATGTTGATGAGATCAATTTATAACATAACAGCTAAAAATTGTTCGAGAACCTGACCATGTGAAATATGAACGAAATTGAAAATCTGTGATGTTATTCACATATTCTTAGAAGTTAAACAGATTAATATGGAATTAGAATGCTTACATTGGTGCCTAGCTAGAACATTCGGAACTAGTATAAGCAGAAATTGAGAGAACAGTTAGATACTCTGGCATATTTGATCAAAGAATGGTAAACCTGTGACGAATTTCTGTGAGTTTGTGATAGATCTTTAGGCTAATTATTAATCACATTGCTGTTTTTATTTTGAAATTTTAGATGCAGACTCAAGCATGCCACCAAGTGATGGATGAAGCAGAAAAGGAGTACAAGAAGTTATCCGAACGGATCACTGAAAGCCGTGAGGCAATGAAGGTTTTCACCTCTTTGACTAACGTTATTTGATCTGTGATTTGGAAAAAACTGTTAGAATCGTAACGAGGTCTATGTCCAGGCATCTTATGATGAGTTCATGGCAGAGGCACAGGCCAGCGCATCTCGTGGTATGCGTAGTAAAATTCAATTGCATGTGCTTATATTCCGATTCATGAAAATCTTTTGTACTTTGGTTTATCAACTGCATCATTTTTTTTCTTGGAGCAATTGATAATTGAATTTAAACTGCAGTTGGAGTTATTTACCTGCCTCATTGTCTATGGTTTAACATATTCGTATTCAGATGTAAATTATTCACACATACACATACACATACATATACTGCTTACATTAACAGATAGTAATTCTCATTTGAAAATTGCAGCATGCAAAACTTCAATCACTGAGCTTTCGCAGTCGTTTGAGAAGGCTATTGACTCTCTTCGAAATCGTTATGGGATTTCGTCAAATTAACAGTCATTTTATAGATTCTGAGTTCTCTAAGGTGAGTATCAATTTCTGATCATGGTTTCTGAGACTATGCCTGGTTGCTATATATCCATTTCATTCTGCCTTTTGATTTGAAACATATAATTGCATTTTGCCTTGAATAATTGTGTGCATATTCAATTGATATATTCGGAGGGCTAGCAAGCATCATAAGTATTTTTAACATGATAATTTGCCTAGTTAATTAAGATCAATAGTGATAATCTTATTATCTGCTTTTTGTTTTTTTTTTTTTTTTTGAGTTTTAGTGATTAGCATTTAAAGGTAATGATAATAGAAGAAAAAGTAAAGATGAAGCTGCTAAAGAGGAAAAGGACAAATATATATAGTTACTTTTTTATATTAGAGAGCAAAAAGGAAAAATAAAAACCCAACAAGGTTACAGCAAATAAGGGGAAAGGGAAGGATTCCGCAAACAGTCAAACTTATATTTTGCACTTGCAGTAAGAGAAAGATACTGGCGTGTTGCAATAGAATTAGCAACAAAACAATATGCATCCAATGCAGCAATAACACAGTTAAAACTTAGTAGAGTTTTCAATGTGAATGGGTTATTTTCTGATAAAAATATGTGTAATTGTCTCATTTTTGTGTTTTTGTTATAATATACTGTATATAACTATTTAAAGAATTTTACTTCAAGTTATCCTACTAATAATAATGGAGATGTCTCATTGGGAGCAAAAATGATGCACTCCCATGATTTTTAGATTATTGAAAGTTCCCACTGTTCTTTCAAGTCTTTGTTCTGGGAGATATTTCTGCATAGCTGTCCGTCCGTTCATATCTAACTTGATCAAACTGCCTAAATTTTGATGCTTAGGAGAGGAACATAAAGCAGCAGTCTGGATTATGGTGGCGGCTAGAAGGATACGCCTTGGTTTTAATTTTTCTAGCTTTTCTTTTTGTCAGGCTCACTACTCCTTACTCCTTTGGGCTTAGTCTGTTTTTTTTTTTTTTCCACGGGCATGACTCCTTAGTCCTTAGTCCTTAGTCCTTATGTATGTGTTATATTTTTCTCTTAAAAAAAAATAAAATAAAATACTCCATTCTCTGTTGAAGCAAAAAATGAGTAAATAATACTGAGATATTTTTGTCTGAATGAATTTTGTGAGTAAGTGCCTAAGTGGCTGCAATTTCTAAATAAGTCGCTTGAAGCGGAATCTTAATACTAAAATTAAGTGACTTCCATTTATAATGTTTTCCACAACAATTCATCCACATCACGCAAATACTACTTTCGGGTTCCAATTGTCTAGATTGAGTAATCTTTTTCCTTCCACAATTTATTAAAATTTTTATTTGAATTAATATACCACTTACAAGTTAATAATGGACCTATATATGCATGCAGCCATGCAGGAGAGTTTTGGGTAAATGACATGAATAAAACAAATTCATAACAATATTACATAAATATTTTAAAACATAAATAATTATTTTTGTTCTAAATAAATTACATAAATCGTGATAGTTAACAACGAATTAGGTTTTTATATTAAATTGTGGGACGTCATCAAGATTTATCTTAGTGAAAAATACATTAGTAAATCATTAGAGACTTTAGCTATTTAACTTAATTCAAAAAGTTTACATAAATCGTTGAAAGTCATTATCATTTAACTTGACTAAAATGATGTATTTAAATTGTTGAGAAACACAATAATTTAACTTAGTTAAAGTGAGCAGAATGTTTTAATTATGTTTTAGAATGATAATGATGGTGCCAATTGTAAAAAGAAGAAGTAAAATTATTCTTTTTTATTTGAAATGAACAAAATAATTAGAGATTATAAGTGATACAAGCGAAGTAAGTTAAAGTTTGAAAAAAACTAAAGAACATTATAAAATTGACTAAAGTCTAAGTATAATGTTATCAATTACCACTTGATCAACTTAAAAATGATATATATATATATATATAGCATATGAAAGTTTAGAATATCTACTGATAATCTTTGATTAAGGTCAAAATTGAATAAACTAGCTTACTTGTCATCTTTAACTTAGTCAAATAATGAATTGTTATTTAATCATGTGTTAAAAATAAGTTATACATGTTGATAAGATTAAGTTAATATCATATAACTTGATAAAGTTGTATAAGATGAGAGCTTGACAAAATTAAGTTAATCAACTTGGTATTATAATAACTTGAATAAGTGGTGATTTATTTGTTTCTCATATGATTACTTTTAGAAAACTATATATAGATAGTTAAGATATTTATTAATGTATGTCATATTTTGCATAAAATTAATAAGTAAAAATTAGAAAAAAAATTAGTATAATCTTTTATATGTATAATTTATTTGCATAAACTTTTATAATATATAAAAAATATTATAATTTTTTTATATATTTTAAAAGATTATAATTTTACCACTTAATTATATTATTTTTGCTAATATCTAAATTTTCGTTCAATTTCATTCATTTTTTAATCACAAATTTTAATTACATTATTTTATTCCTATTAATTTTAGTACCTAACATCAATAAGAGTTAATTATTTCAGATAAGAGTCATACGACTAAATTAAAATGTGTGTAGGTAGATTCTATGATGTAGAAGGAGAAAATCTTCTACACCTATATATATTTGTTGTCAATAAAAAAAGGTACCAAGTGTTTAAAGAGAAAAAATTTAAAAACAATATCTACCATTATTTTGTTAAGTTGTAAAATGTTTTCAATTTTTTTTTTGATGTACGTGAAGAAATTTAATAGTTAAATATAATAAATATTTATTTAATTAGTAATTACAAAATTAATATTGGACCTTTATTTGAATTTTTTTGTTTTTGTAAAATTTTATTTATTTTGGATCAAACCATATTTATAAATAAATATTAAAAATACAGACCTAAATTTTATAAATTACAAGATTTATAGAAAAAAAGTCTTTTTTATATGTATGAGAAAAAAACTCTCCTTCTAAAATGTTCACAAGAAATACATAAAAAAAATTCTATAGTAATTAGATACATTTTTTGGAATAATAATAAACAAAATTTATTTTAAAATACTAATTAAATTAAATAATTATTTAAAATAACTATCAAAATTTATTAGAAATATAAAAAGAGTAATAATTTGATTAAAAATTTTGAGAAAGTAATATATATTTAGAAAAACAATATGATTATGGTTTAAAAGGTTAAAAAATTTTCATAAATAATAGTTCTAGTAAATAATATAAAATTTGTGATATACGTAAATATAATTTTTAATTAATATATATGATTTGAATATTAATTTAAATTTAAATTTATCTATTTTAAATATTAAACAGTATTTTATATTGTATTTTGATTTTTAAGTTGATAAATGAATAATTAATTATTTTTAATTTATTATGTGTTAATTTTTAATTGTGAGATGAATTTGATTATTTCACGTATTAAGTATTGAATTTTCTTTTTTTTGTGTGACTATATCAAGTATTGAATTTGATTATATTTACGTATATTGTAAATTTTATATTGTTTACTATAATCATTATTTATAAAAATGTTTTAATCTTTTAAACCGTAATTATTACCCAAAATAAATAGAATTTACAAAAAAAGTCCAATATCATTTTTATAGTCACTAATTAAATAAATATTTATTATATTTAGTTACTAAATATTTTCACGTATTTCAAAAAATAGTAAAAAAACAAAAAAAAATTCTACAACTTATTAAAATAATAATAGATATTGTCTTTTAAATTTTCTCTCTCTAAACACTTGGTAATTTTTTTTATTGACAACAAATATATATAGGTGTAAAAAATTTTCTCCCTCTACACATCATGTGTGTATACATTGTTATCATCCTTTTAAGATTTGGTAGATACGACTTTAAAAATTTTGTTGCTTCCATATTTAGATTCTGATAAAAATTTTGTTGTACATTTTTTTTAGTTAAACAATACCTTTGTCACTAAATATTTTTTATTTGTGTAATTAAACAATTATATAATTTTATATTGTTTAATTAAATAATCGTATAAATAAATTATATAATTTAATTACACAATATAACCAATTACACAAATTTAAAAGAATACAAAACAAAACCAAAACGAAACATTGTCAGTGTGTGAAGTGAAGAAGCAGAGAGGAACGCGTGGAGATGGGTAAAGGCAACCCACAGAGAGGAAGCACCGGCGACGAGCTTCATACGGCGGCAAGGTCCGGTGATCTCGTCGCTGTTCAGATGATTTTGACTTCAAACCCTTTGGCCGTTAATTCCAGAGACAAGCATTCCAGAACACCGTATCCTCCTCTCATTTATTATCACTACTACTAATAATTGCTAACGGAACCCTAACACTCTGTTCGGTTCCCACGGTAAATTCTCCATTCAATTCGTTTGCTTTGAAGTTTAACTTGTTCTTTCCTTATGATAATTGAATCCATTGCGATTTTCATCCCTTTCCTTTTTGACCTATCTGCATCGAATTGTGGATTAGCTTCCCTAATACCATTGTATTGGAATCTCTGTTGACTTATTGTTTATGCTTTTTATCTTTTTGTTGCAAGAACAGAGTTGTGCTGCATGTTTTATCTGAAAATGATTTGGTACTTTGTTATGTGCTTAATGTGTAATGCCCTATGAACTTGTTATTATGAGGTAGAGTTGTTTTATTGGCGAGTAAAAATGGGGTGAAATTACACATGGACTCATGGAGCTCATCAAAGAAAACTTTTACCCAATTTTTTTCCTCTAATTAAAGATACCCTAGGAAGAATTGGAAATAAGTAAGGAAGTTTTATATAGGGTAAAATGAATTTGGTTTGTCTTGGAAATTATAGCATTTCCACTTTGTTCCTTTGACAATTAGCTTTGGACCATAGACTTCATTTAGCAGCATTTGCTGGACATGCTGAGATAGTAAGTTATCTGTGCAAGAATAAGGCTGATGTTGGTGCTTCTGCTATGGATGACATGGCCGCAATACACTTTGCTGCTCAGAAGGGGCATTTGGAAGTTGTTAAGGCTCTAGTTGCAGCTGGTGCATCCATCAAGTCTTGTACTCGCAAAGGCATGAATTCATTACACTACGCAGCTCAAGGTTCCCATCTGGAGCTTGTTAGGTACTTGGCCAAGAAAGGGGCGAGTCTTACTGCCAAGACAAGGGCGGGAAAGACCCCTTTGGATCTTGCTAACAATGAAGAAGTCCGCTCGTTTCTGGTGGAATTCGAAAGATCAGCCAAGAACAGAGCATCTAGCAACAAAGATAAAGCTGAACAGTCTGATCCAAAAGCATCCACGTTGGAATCAGAAGATAATTCAAGTGCCAAACAGCCTGCAGTGGCTGTCGATGAAGAAAACGGTGACGGAGAGAAGACAGAGAGTAATGAGGATGACGAAAATAGTGATAGAGAGAAGAGGAAGGCTAACAAAGAGGACGCAAGAGAAGACTCATCACAATCAAAGAGGGCAAAAGTTAAGTTGAGCCATCTCCAAAGTTCAGATGATATCCAAGAAGAAGAAGAAGAAGAAGAAATGTAGGTTGGCAGAGGCATAGTGTAGTAGAAAGGAAGTTTTATTATATATGTCTGTAACAATATCTGATTTAGAATCTCTTCTTTTTTTTCTTTTAAATTAGATAGACTTAGACCTTCTATTGACTGTTTATTAATATACTATTAATACAATTATAAATCATCTTGAGAATTTTTTCACATTTTGAGTTGCAGCTTTTGCTTTTTAGTTTTTACCATATGCTTCGGATGTCTGTATCCTAGGAATCTCATGTGCATACACTATTGTAAGATACAAGTCTTAGAAAACATTCATAGAATGCACATACCGGAAGAACAGATATTTTAGACATATTTCGTGAGTCTCTAATATAGCTGATTTTATCTAGTGGGATAAAAATTTGTTGCTCTTGATGTATTATGAGCCTATAATGAGTTCAAACCTCGAGGTTCAGAACGAAGGGTGAATTGAGTTAAGGCCAAAAGTTGAGAACTTAAGCGCCTTGATTATATTTCTATAAGCTTGTGCAGAGTTTATAAGGTGGAGAAAGACCTCATATTTCAATTGTGTCTTGTGAGTCTCCATTGAATTCAGATAAAGAACTTTAGAATTTAGGATGAGAAAGTGATGTTTTAGAGATTTTAGAAGCTGCCTTCTCTAGTAGCTACACTCTGCACAGCTTTGGAGTGAAGATGAGACCTCACAAAGTCAGAGAAATCAACAATAAAAGGTGCATGTTAACATTTCTTTGTTAATCAGCTGTAGTTCAAGAAAATGAAGATTGCAATTCAATACTTCCTTACTAATTAAATCCATTTCTTGTCTTGAGCATATTCATCTGAATAAAATAAAAGATTACTATTATGTAAAGTTGGTTTATTAATTATTATGACTGGATAAATCTAACGAATGACGAAGAATTTGCATAATTTGATACATACACACGTATAAACATTGCAATTTTCACGTCAATAAAAGTTCACAAACTCAGCTTCACTATTATAGTATTATCTAATGCATGATTCATCAACACACAGGTAGACAACTCCTTTATTTGTAGATTCAAATCCAATTCATTCACACATATATAGAATATATTTAGTTATTTACTCCCTAGTCGTTGAAGATGTTGAAAATGACAAATTGCTCCACAAAGTTTAGATAGAGAGTAAGGTTTTATTACAAATTAAATTATTAATTTTTTTAAATAATAATCTTAGTCTTAATTTTTAATTAGTATATTTTGAGAAGTATATTTAAAGCTGGTGAAAATAAAAAAAACCTTCCTATTTGTCACGTAATTGTTTTTTAAGTAAAATTTATGGAAGTTTTTTTATAAGTAATATCTCAAATAAATTTCAAGGAATTTTTAGTAGTTCAACAAATTTTAGTTTTTACATCAAATTTTGATAATTTTTTTTTGATAAATTAGTCTCTATTATTTAATAAACACATATAACAGAGAATATAATTAATTGATCTTTTCTATGTATAATATTAATGTACGAGAAATTTAGTGACGCGAGGTGAGAATCGGAGAAGATGACGGTGGGTTTTGGACGTGTATTGGAAGTTACGATGAGATTAGAAATAACCGTAACTATGAATATTTAAATACTAATCTTAATTTTCAAATTTTAAAATTTGAAATTAAATAATTAATTAATGATTTAATTTTTAATTTTAATTTTATTTTTTAATTCATTATACACATTGTGCACAATTACATATTTTTATTTTTAATATTGGATTAACAGTGGTATTTTCTGAATTGTGATCTACTGTCAATGGCTTAAGTGTACAATGTGTACAATGGGCTAAATTTTTGGTCCATGAATAAAATGAACATCACCATACTAGTTAGAATAACCATCCGGATACCAAGGATAATAAACATCTCAATAAAAAATTAAACTGATTTTGGGGTTCACCAAAGATCGAACTCTTGACCTTTGGAATTTAGAACTCTAATACCATATCTGAAACCACTCATCCCAAAAGCGTAACCTGACAGGACAATATAACACTAATGGTCATATCTCTAATACTTCTTAAACCTCCATTGTACACATTGTACGCTTAGGCCATTGGCTCCCTAAACTTTTTCTTTTATAAAATGTGGGATGATTTAATTTACAGAGTACAAATCAGACCGTCCGATTTTTAAGAAATACAAAAATTGGACCGTCTGATTTCTGTACTCAAACCGTCCGATTTATGTACCTCTCATAATTTTAAAAAACACAAAAAATTATCATGTTAAAGTATAACACTCACACAATTAATATTGGTTTTCAATATTTTCTCTTAAAAAAAAATAACAAAATTTAAAAATAATCCAGAAAAACAAAAGTGTGTGACAGAATTATCCTTGAATATCAGGGCTTCAAAGCTTTCCCCCTTCACTTTCTTCTCGCACTCTCTCTCTCTCAGACACTTCACCATGGATTTGCTCTCACTTTCAGCTTCTAACCCATCAACTTCTTCTCTCCCGCTCTCTCGTTCTCCCTTCCGTAACCTCTTTCCAAAGCCACCCATTTCTTCGTTTAACCCCAAAACCCATTTTCCCCAATCTTCAACCACCGTAACCCCACTCCGTTGCCACCTCACTGCCGCTTCCCCTGCACCCTCCAAAGCTGCAAACTTTGGGTCTCAAACGCGAAAACCTGGTATCACTTTTCAGCTCTCGTCGCCCCAAACGCCGGCCACGGCCTTGAGAGGTGCCGAGAGCGACGTGATGGGTCTGTTGTTGAGAGAGAGGATCGTGTTCTTGGGCAGCAGCATCGATGACTTCGTTGCTGACGCCGTTATGAGTCAGTTGTTGCTGTTAGATGCTCAGGACCCAACCAAAGATATCAGGCTCTTCATCAATTCCCCTGGTGGTTCTCTCAGGTGATTTTTTTTTAAATGTTTCTTACTTTCAAATTGCATAAAGAAATTTTGCAATGAGTTTCAGTTCATGTGGTCACCGTTTATATGATTTAGCTGAGTTGAGTTAAGAGTGTTTGATGGTGGTTTTGAATTTAGAATTATTGTTCTTATGATGTACATTAGAGTATTGCTGTTCCAACTTTGGGGTTGATTTATAGTTCCAATGAAATTCACAGTCATATAGTTTCATTGACTAGATTAGCTGTGTTCTGATGCTCAATGTTTGATGATTTTGAATCAAGGATTATACTTCATGAAGGTTTAGGTTATTGCAATTTGTTTGAAGTGAATTTGTGTTAAGTATTTACTATTTCAGTAATGTCAAGCTGCATTTAGGTTCATGGGTTGTAGTATGTAAAAGACTTGGACAGAGAGTTTTTGTTTTCGTGATTTATGCTGCGAAATGGCAATGTGCAAGTCATTTACAGGAATTACAATTTGTATGCATATTATTCTGATTATAGCATTGGAGGCATAATTGCAATGTTGCTAATTTAGAATTTGAAGATAGAACCCCCCACCCCCCTTTTTTTTTTCCTTGTCTACTGTTTTGCATTAATAGTTTAGAGCCTTTTGCAGTTTTGCTTCTGGTTCGACTGAAGCTTTTTGGGGTTTAGAATAACTCTATTACATCCCCTACTTGCATTTATCAGCCCTCTCACCCAGATGACACTTTCCCTAGGCATGTAACAACCCATCTTGCTATATCATTTTTTTAGGGTTGAGTGCTCCACAGTAGCTGGCATTAAAAGTTAAAACTATGACTTGGAAATAAACACAGATATAAACAAATAACATGATAATCAATGGACGGCTTTGGTTTTTTTCCCCTCAAATGTTCCTTTGGCTTGCAAAATTTTTAAACTGTTTAAATAGGTGCATTTGGAGGTTCAAATGGAAATTGTACCAAACAATTGAGGAAAATAACAAGGGAAAGACAACTACAGCCACTTGAAGTTTGTATCTTTCTTATGTGGATTTGACATAGACATTGGAAAAGAGTTGTGTTCCATATGGATAAAGAGAGACAAAGGTTAGAGATTCTAGACAATTGAGCAGGCTTTAGCTATAAATTTGGCCTTGAACAATTTAGTTTCAAGAATCAATAGTGATTTGTTGATACTCCTTCATTAGTCCAAGTTTTCTCTCATTTCCATCATATTAATATCTATGATCTAGTTTGTGATTTTTAGTAACTTAGTATACAACTTTGCATCAGGGCCTTCAAACTCGTTAGTTTTGGTGAAAAAACTTGTTATCCATTTTTCGCATTGCCTCCCTGTGGCTTGAAGTAAAGGTGTAACTTTGAGCTCCTGCGGTAGTATATTAGTTAATCATTATGACCATATCACCATGCTTTCTAATGGAATTAGCTCACAATCAAATCAGCCCTGAATTCTCCATGTGTTTTTGTAAGAGATGCGAGTCCATTATTGTCCAAAATTGGCCAAATCCTCTGAAGTACTTCTCCCTTCAAGATATCTTTAACATCTCAAACTTCGGCTTTAGTCAATTTTATGACCAGAGATTTGGATTCTTTGTTGCAGAGAGATAGGAGGCCTCTACTTAGATGAAGTGTTTCTTTTTCTTCCCTTCTTAGGCTTGGTTTGATAAAGCTTTTACTTTTTGAAAGTAGCTTATGAAACTATCGTTTAAAAGATAGGTTTTTAAAAGCTGCAGCACTTGCGTTTGCTAAAATCAAATTAAAAATGACTTTTAATAAGTATAAGCACCATAAATTATAATAAACATGTTTATAATTCTAACGAAGAATAATTTCTTTTTTCAAATTCTTTAAAATTTTATATAATATTTTAAAATAAAATAATTTTAAAATAAAAATTATTTATATATTGGCTCACCTTTATAGATCACAAAAAATGGGACACATATCTCAAATAAACTACTCTTATGATTATATATCTATATTTACATATGTATATACATGTTATTATAATTTTGATTAATATTCATACAAATAAAATTTTATGATTGGTTTTCATAAACCAAGTCAACCTCTTCACATTTCAAAGAACAGATAAAAAACAAACAAACATCATAGATCTACTGAAAAATACAAAAACAACGCTCAAAAAATAATATAAATAGATAGAAGTTCATCCATAATATGTGATAGAGATGTATTTGTGTTGAAATTTATGAAGATTAGGTTGAAAAATAAAAAATATATGAAGACTGGTTAGAATTTGTGAAGGTTAGGATGAGAAGTTAGAAATAAGGATTTCAATGGCAATATAATAGAGGGAAATATGTGCGGAAAAATAAATAAAATTTGATAAGCACAAGCCAGCTTTGAAAACTTCCCGCTTAGGTGCTTTCAAAAGCACTCCTAACTTTTAAAAGCTGCAGGCAGAAGCATTTGGACTTTTTAATCTACCAAACGCAAAATGAGGTGCTTGTTAGCACCTCTTGAAAAAGCTTTATCAAACCAAGTCTTAGTTAACATGTCTTTTACTTTTTGGAAACACAATGATTTTTACCAGAGATCATGGCTGTCATTCTTTGACTTTCCCTTTTGTATTGTATAGTTTGATGCTGATTAAACCAAGATGTACATGTTCTCGCTCATGTTGTTTCAAGTAGTGTCAACATATTGGTTGTGCGTGCTGTTGGGAAATTAGGAAATGAGGAATCAATGTTTAACTGTTTTTCAATGCAATATTTTGTTGAGTTTGATATCTTTTTCCACGGCTAATTTGGTTTTCATGATATCATTTATTTAGTGCTACAATGGCTATCTATGATGCCGTACAGCTTGTGAGGGCCGATGTTTCCACAGTTGCACTTGGAATCGCAGCATCAACTGCGTCCATCATCCTCGGTGGCGGCACCAAAGGCAAGCGCCTTGCCATGCCAAACACACGAATTATGATTCATCAGCCTCTTGGAGGTGCTAGCGGACAAGCTATAGATGTAGAGATTCAGGCGAAAGAAGTTATGCACAACAAGAACAATGTCACAAGAATTATTTCAAGCTTCACCGGTCGCTCATTCGAACAAGTCCAGAAAGACATTGATAGGGATAGGTACATGTCTCCAATTGAAGCAGTTGAGTATGGAATCATTGATGGTGTAATAGATAGAGATAGAATTATTCCTCTGATGCCAGTTCCAGAAAGGGTGAAATCAACACTGAATTATGAAGAAATAAGTAAGGACCCTAAGAAATTCCTGAACCCAGACATCCCTGATGATGAGATATACTAGGTTTATCATGTTACAATTACTGGTACATCATTACATGTTCAAAACTTAAAAAGTTTCTCTTTTGGTTACAGCAGTTTACAACATTTTGGCTTAACGATTAGGATTGTTATGATTGCCACTTTTTGGTTGTTAAGAATTGTAATCTAATTATTGGGAAAATTTGTTATTTGATGTTTACTCATGTTTATTGTTATAAAGCTCTTATTGTTCGATTCTCATTTTATTTTTATTTACTTTTTACTCACTTGGTTCTTATTTATTTGTTACCGTCAATTTCTATTGCATCATTGAATCAATATATCTAAGTATAATCATATTTAGATACATTGATTTAAGAATGTACTAAAGAGGACCAGTGAGAGATAAACAAGAACAAATAGAGGAATTTGAAAATCGTTATGAGCTTTCAATGTTGAGGGTTGGATTTGTTGGTACCATTGCATAACTATGATTAGGAAGTTTTGTTGTTTGTTTAAAACTAAGAATTTTGTAATGTGAACCTATTTCTATACTAATAAAATGAGAGACTTATTTTCAAAGTTGGTGTAAATTTAATAAGAATAATACTACATATCCAAATTTTTTCCTTAACTAAGTTTAATCAAATTGGTCAAATACAAGTTATATAAAGGGGAAAAAGGATATTTGATTCTGCCAATAATTTAGGTGATTTGCATTAAGCAAAAACGTGAGATCAGCTAAGACCGGCTACCCCTTTGTCTTATTTGGTAAGGTCTTGCTGCATAAATCTAGGCTTTTTTGGGGTCCATATTTGTTTCTTCGTACTCTTTTTTTTTCTTTTTTTTTTATCAAAGATAAAGAGACTTGCGACCTCTAAATAAGTATGGAAAGACTATGTCATTTGAGTTATAACTCATTGGCTTCTTCATACTCTCTTTATTGTCAATATTAATATGAAATTCAAAATTATTATGTGTATATTATATATTTGTATATAAATAGATGTGTTATTTAATTCATTTTCAATGTATATTTTATATTAGTGATTGATTTTGATATACACTTTACATGATTGTATTAAATTTAATAAGCTAAGGGGAAAGGGTTTGGAATATTTTAGTAATTTTACTTATTTAAATCTCTATTTCTATTTAAACCAAATAAGATACTCACATCTCTCCATCTCTCATCCAAACACTACATAAACATTCATGTGCCAAGGGATTTAGTAGTCTGCCAATAGTTGTGGGTACCCTGAAAGAAAAAAGAATTTAGAAAGTAAAAAAAGAAAACAACATAACAACTAGATCTTATTCCACTAAAAATAGTTACGTGCTTCTAATGATTTTGGTGGAGCTAGAAATTTAATAGAGAGTATATCAGAGTATCAGATTATACACTAAATAAAATGAAAATGAACTAATTGTCATATGACCATATTAATTAACTGTATATTTATATTATTTTTTAAAATAAAGAAAATACAAATTGGGTTATTAAAAAAATATTAGTATTAAACTGATATCTGTAATAAAAGGGTATATCATAAGAAATTTGTTATAAATATAGAATATTCTATTAACATATAGTACATAATGGTTAGATGAATTATGAATTTTATTTAAAACAAATTCATATCTTACCCAAAAATAAATAAAATATCACATCAAATGTCTATACTTAATATAGAAATATTTTAATGTAAATAAACTAATGGTGAAGCATGAACTTTCTATGATAATGATAGACACTGTTTCATAAGTCACCAATCAAACAAAATATGCTGCCGACTAATCAGCGACACTATTGAATTTTGATTAGTGAAGTAATAATTAAATAATTAAAACCGTGTTATTGACTCTCAGTGCTTCTAATTTTAAATGCTAAAAAGAGCAACATTGTCTTCTCTGCTGCTGAAAATAAATTGGCCAACCATGAGGAATGTACCATAATATTCCCTCTAATTATGCCGTTTCATAATTTGACTCTTAATTTTCAAAGTTCAAAGTTCAAACCAACATTTTTAAAAAATAATATAAGTCAATTTGTTTCTTGCTCTATTTTATGTCATCAAAGTAAGTTTCATAAACAGTTGACTCATAACGAAGTTTTCAAAGGTTAAGTTTGACAGGAATCCACAAGATTGAATATTGTCTTAAGATACAAAAATGTATTTGGAACTGAAAATATATACAAAATATAATTATGCAACGTATACACACAAAAAAAATATTTATCAATTGGTAATTGCATATAGAAATATATAGTTGATAATAATAACAATAATGATAATAAAATCTTATCTTATTAGATAGAGTTAACTACATAAATCAAATAATATCATTAAATTCTATCGTGTATATATATATATATATATATATATATATATATATATATATATATATATATATATATATATATATATATATATGTTCTTCATACATGATTTTTATAGACTTTCTTCTATCTTTTACTATATATATATATGTCTATCTTTTATTAACTCTTCTAACTAGATATTCTATCAATCTGCTATCACATATTCAAACCATCTCAAAAGAAATTCTATTTTTTTTTTCAACAATAAACGCCACTCCAAGTTTTTCTCTTGTATCCTCCTTACTTATGTTGTCCAACATATTTGATATTTTAAAAAAATATATATTTTGTTATAAACAATTTTGATTATCCGTCTTGTACATTTGATTATTTTATTATGGTATATTTGATTATTCTTGTGACTGATTATATAGTTAGAAAAATACGTGAATTAATATGTATAATTAATTATATTATGTGTATACTAAGAATCAGTCACTAAATTAATCATCTTAATAAAATATATATTAAAATATAAAATATATATTAAAAATAAGTTAAATAACACATATATTTATACATAAATATACGATGATATTTTTGAAAACCTATATTAATGTGCACATAATATTTTTTATGTGAAAATAAATTCGAATATAAAATAATTGATTTATAACTAATTTTTAGTGTATAAAGAGATTTTTTTTATTCTTATATTGTATATATCTTTCTTGTGTTTACTATACAAATTTTGTACATTTTGTATATTTCCCTCGAGTGGTGATGATAGACGACAAAAGAAAAGCAATAATAAGAGAGTAAGATAGAAAGTTTTTTCTCTGTATTATTTTCATTTCTTTTATTATCTCTCTATATTTTGTGTCATTTTGTAAGACTACCAAATATTATTTTATGTTAGATTTCCTTTTCTTAAATTAATGTACTGGATCTATTTTTTTTTAACTAAGAAATGTGCTAAAAACTAACAGTATCAGATTTGCTTATGGTAAAATATATACTAAAGGGGTATATAGATAGAAAATGTTGCAATTGCTATCAAGGTTGAAATAGTATATTGATTAGTTTGCCTGCAAAAATTGCATGATTAGGTGATGTGATGTGCATAACCATGTCTTCTTCTTCTTGTTCCAACTAATTATAATTATATGTAACCAAATAGTTAGTTGTTTAGTTGTTTTAAACCTTTAATATGATTCCACGAGTGTTGATGCATTACACTACTATATATTTTAATTAATATTTTTAATAATAATTTTTTTTTTTTACTAAAGATAGGAGACTCGAACTCGCAACCTCTTAAATGAGTATGAAGAGACTATGTCATTTGAGATATTACTCATTGACTTAATAATTTAATAATAATCTAATAATAATCTTTCGACAGTAGTATTATGTATGTTTTAATTAACTACTCGTCAGTATCTAATATTCAATTATATTTCTATTATATGAAAAATTGAGAATGAAAAAAAAAATCACTTCATAAGGATATGTATATAAATTTAATTCAAAATTTTAAGATAGTAAATTAATAGATTTTTTATCTTATAAATTTTTTATTTTTTATTTTTTTAATGTAAGACCAATTTTATATATTCCTCAGTCACCAAAAAAAAAAATTTTTATATATTCCTCGCAGTTACGACATTAACCAATTCAGTAATATATACTTAATCCGTTTAATTTCTATTGCAAAACCAATGCTGTTAGAAACATAGAATAGGAACTTTGATCCACATAGTCACATACAATATTAGTGCTTGTTTTCTCACTTTCCAATTTTGATTTAGGGAAATTGGATAGTTACGAAAAAAGGAATGATGTACAAATTATGGGTGTAATAATAAGTAATAATAGGAAAAGTACGAGGAGACAATAGTCTTATTCTACAATGTATACAATGAGGTTTAATTGTAATTAAAATTAAATTATGAGTCATTATTTAATTTTGAATTTTTTCTAATTTAAAATTTGAATTAAATTAGGATTACTCTCAATTATAGAATCAAACCTACGAATCCCTCTTTTAAGTATGTGTTTGGATTACAGTTTGTAAATCAGAGTTTGCATAAAATTGATTTTGTAAAATTGATTTTGATGATAAGTTAGTTTGGGTTAACGTGATTTATGTTTGGTAATCTTTATATTAAAATTGATTATAGTAAAATAAATATTGTTTGGATTATACTACTCAAAATCACTTTTAGATGAAAAATTACTAAAATAGACATCAATTTTATATACCTGCAAAATCAGAATACTATAAAAAATAATATAAAAAATATTTATCATATAAATAAAATAAATACAATAAAAAATAAAAATATAAAAGAGAGTACTATAAATTTTATAATGTCACACAAAAAGAAAATATTCTATAATTTTTTTTAATATCGTCAGTACTCTTTAATTTAGTATTATTTTAGACTATAAATTTTTATTATTTATGACTCTATTATTACTTATAATTATTTTTTTATTTATTTTGTCCTTTTTTTATAGGATCATAATTTATATTATTCAAAATTTTGATAATAAACGTAGTATATAATAATTACTATTACAATTACAAATTTTACAAATTCAGAATAAACAATAAAAAAAGTTAATACAAAATAAAAATAGAGTACATCAAAGAATAGAAAAAAATTACACAAATAAGAAATAATAAAAATTTCATAAAACCAACAACATATATCATATGAACAAAAAAAATACCATAAAACGTAAATAAAATTCATATGAATAAAAACAAATAAAAATAAAAAAATTTCAATTTGTTAGTGATTGAAATAAATCTGAACGATTTTGATGAAAAAAATGGAACTAAAAAATTATGAAGAAGTAGGAAGAACTACAAAGAATGACTGTGAAGATAATAGTTACTAGTATCATTCTTATAGAAGAAAATGAAGGGTAGGGTTGGTAAAAAAGAAATATTTTAGCTTCTCCTAAACATGAAACGTGAAACGTGAAACGCAGAAGCTACAAATTTGAGCTTCTCCTAAACGTAGGTTCAGAGGCAGAATCAATTCTGCGTTCACAAAGATAAAAATTGTCAAACATCAAAGTGAAACTTTCAAGAAGCTCAAACGGACTTCTCTCCTCCCCAACGTGTTTGCCAAACACACCCTAAGACGGTGTGACCTTCATTAACAACGAACTGCTGTCTGCATCTGTTTCAACCGCACAGCACAGGTCACTGGCAAGCATTGCGTTCCGTTGTTCTGTTTCCACCGCTCTCTCGGATCGCACAGTCCACCACCCAACACAGTCCATCGCCCACCACAGTCCACCGCCCACCACTGGTGCCCACGCTCTCTCTCTTCTCTTTCTTTCCTCGTTCCCCATTTCTCCCTGCCGTGTTCGCTGCCCCACGCCCCTGTTCGTGCTTGCCAGCTCCGGCGAGCAACACCCCGGTGCAACCCAGCAGCGGCTAAGTTCTGTGCTGCTGCGACACCATCACTGCCCCGATCTTCTTTCTCTCCTCCATCAACACAGGTTCCATCCCTTTCCTTGTCTCCGGTTCTTTCTATTTTATTTATTTCATTGCTTTTAATTCTGGTTTCTACATATAGATTAGGCGTAGGACTAGTTAATATCTGTTGCTAGATTGAATGTGTTTTCTGGCTGAATTTTATGGGTTGATTGCTGCTTCCATTGAACTCAATGCTCTGTTTACATATGATGCACACCATATGTTCGATGAAATGTCTAAATGAAATCTTTTTGTTTAATTCTTATGTATGACCAGCATTTGACTTAAATTCTATTCTCATGAGGCATTATAATTTATAATTGTGCAGTTTTATGTGATTTCTAATGATGTTTGAGCTTGAATTTTGTTATGCACTTGTTTGTGATTTTTTTATCAAAACACCAATTTGGTTAAAAATTCAGATGTTATTAATTGTTTGGTATATTTTTAAGAAGTGCATACCATATTTTATTGAGTGATTTGAATGCAATGGTTTATTCATGTTGGTTTTGAACATAAATGATCACATACATCATCACTCGTTCTTTGAAGTTTTTGAGGAATTAAAATTAATTTTCAACCACTATGATGCTGGTTATGCTTTACAATCATCATTATATATAACAATTTTTTGTAGCTAGTCATAGTTGTGATGTTGATGGACTAAATCATAACAGTGTGAGTGTTTATATTAATGTGGTTAATTTATTGTTGGTCACAACTCACTTCACAATTGGAAATATATGCTCTAAGTGGCTAGTTGATAAGTAATCACCCATGATATGCTTAATGTCTAGAGACCTGCATGAATCTTATTAGTGTAGTATATTTTTAAATAATATAAAATAGAACTAACTGCATTATTATTGTTAAGAATTTTGCTGAAAATGTAAATTAAATAGAATAAAAAGAAGCATGCATGTTTAGATTAGGAATATATGTATGCGTATACATGATAGATAGCCTATGCATTAACAATGCAACTGAGTAATGAAATAAGTGCATTGTAGTTGTATGTGTTGCTTTTTGATATCAGTGGTACACAGTGTGATGTAGCACAGAGAATAGAGGTAGTTAAAATGTTTATATAATAGGTAAAATAAAATAAGTAATTTAATTACTATCAATAGGTGATGTTGATGCATTTTTTTCCAAGTTAATATGAGTAGGATGATGTGGTTCAATTATATTTGTGTATCTTTCTCTATGGAATTTAGAGAGGATTTTTTTGCATCTCATTTATTAATTGTTTATCTAAATAATTTTCATGATTTAATTTGGGTGTTTATTTCGTGATTATAGGTCATGCCACTATTGGATGTTACTGAGGTTGGAAGTGAAGAGATGAATTTTGGCTACATGGTTATCTTCAATCAGACACGTGAGATGTTCATTTCTGTAGGCGATCGGATGTTCAATTTACTTGTGAATGCGGATGGTTATTATTGACTCCCTATTTCTATGTGATGAATGTTATTTATGACTTAACTGAC
This sequence comes from Arachis stenosperma, assembly GCF_014773155.1. Lineage (NCBI taxonomy): Eukaryota > Viridiplantae > Streptophyta > Magnoliopsida > Fabales > Fabaceae > Arachis > Arachis stenosperma. The sequence continues at coordinate 2,305,815 of NC_080381.1, read as the reverse complement.
TATCGTGGTTTGCAAAAGCTTTTTCATTAACATGTTAATTTAGTGGGTATCTGGTCGTGATAGGGAAAAAATAATACTACGATATTTTCAGTCAATTTGGATGTTCATTTCTGCTTGATTTTGGATGTTCATTTTCCACATATAACCGGATGTTCATTACCAAGGGATTGTCAGGTTTCACATTCATCCATTAGCTCACTGTTGTATCTGTTCAAAATGAATAAAATTAACTTGTCCCAGGATCAAATATCATGAGGAAAATGCTTCACCAATTCAACTCATTCAAAATAAGAAAATGAAAAACATATATCCTTGAATACATTCATAATTAAAAAATGTCATAATAGTAACTCTCTAAATGGTAACTTTCACTTTCAATCATTATGTCTAAGAGAATCCAAAAAAACACAATCACAACAACTTAACAATAGTTATATAGGATCCACGGTTACGTCCCTCCAATTGGACAGGGAAAAAAATAAAAACCAATCTGATGTCACGCTGCTGATACCTGCAATACATTGCAATATGTTTTCAAATTAATAACCAATAAACAAGATAGATAATACGACAATGTAACATTTAAAGAATCTAGTCAATATTTGGCTAATCCAGTCAATATTTTGTTGTTGTGTTGCTTTATAGGCGTTTAGACTTCGACTAATATAGGACAGCAAAAAGGCTTGGTATTTTATGGCTTAGATTTTGGCTTGCGTTGTGACGTAACCAAGGGTAGCAAACTGAGTTAAGTGGGGTTATTGTTATATTTGTGCAAGTATGGTCTGAAATCTAAAATTACAAAATGGGCTCGAAGCTTTACATGTTCAAATAAAGCCGAAATATAATGACATATATACTACCATAACTGGATTAAGAGTAGCTGAGTCCAGAATTAAAACTGAATCCATCACCATCTAGTTTTTCTAACCCCATACGGTTAAACACTTAAACCTGTTATTATATAGTAAATTTGGAAATGGCAGAAACTTGCTTAGCCAAACATTGAAATTCTTAGAAAAATATTGCTCACGTAACCATCTATTAAGCACTTCCTTCAGCAATATTTATTCATTTTTGGAGATTAGTGTATTAATATTGGCCTCACTACCTTGTACTGTTTAATATTGGATGTCGTCTATGGTAACTGGTAAGTAGTACCTATATCACTTAAAATTAGTATTTGATATCTCATATCAAAAGCCAGTATTCGTATCATACATGTATTATTTTACAAAAAAAATACAAACCATGAAAGAATTAAGAAAAAAAAAATTTCGATTCAATCCTCCAGGACTATATAATAAACATATCTAAATAAAATAAAAACTATAATCAAGCATGGATACATGTGAATGTGAAAACCAACAATCTGATTACCTACTACAGTTTTCATCTAATTAAAGGGGCAAAAAAAATCTATCATGAACACCAAAAATCTATCATGAACACCAAACATCCAGTACCTTGGCGACAGTTCTGATCGGCGGCGTCTCGCCCGGCGGCTGGGTTGCAGTGACGGCCGGATGTTCAGCGACGGTGCCAAGCTTGAGGGCAACGCACAGGTTGCTTGCGTTCACCTGTTACCTTCCTCGGTTGCAGATTGCGGGGCTCAAGGTTCTAGCGCCGTCAAGGGGCTCTGCAACGAATTGGGAGGGTTTGAGTGGGGGGAGGAGAAACAGCGTAACAAAAGGGATTGGAGATTTGGGAAAAAAGTGGAAATAGCAAAAACCTGATGGTGTGTTAAAGTAAACAGCCATAATAGGATTAGGGTTAATTTTAAGATTTAATTTTAATTTGGGCCTAATAAAGAGCCCATTGTAGACATTGTATGCATATTTCATTGTCTCCCTAGCGGGATCCGTAATAATAACATACATGCCTCTTGAGTTAAATAAAAAATTTATTTTTTAACTAAAAGTTGATGGTTTCCGTGGCTAAGAAAATGAGGGTTGAATATTAGCCCTATTTTTTTTTATTACACTTTCTGGTCTTTGAAGAGATTTTTCTGTTTTTGTCTCGTTCCTAGCCACGAGACTTTTTACTTTTGTCTCGTCACTTGGCACGAGACATTTTTTATTTTAGCTCTTGTGCAGCAGAAACAGAAATGAAGAAGTAGAGAGAGAAGATTACACCCAGATATATTCTGGTTCAGCTGCTAAGTGCAATGCAGCCTACATCCAATCTTCATTCACAACAATGATGGAATTTCACTATAATCATCTAGATTACAAATTGTAAAGTGCTAACCCAACTTACAAGGGGATTCCCACAAAATCATGAAACACAACATAGATGAATAAAGGAACTCTAAGACATCTATGACTTTTTCTTTTAATTTTGCACTCTCTGCCTTTTTCCGCTTTATGGCTTTTTCATACAAACCTCACTGTTTGCCTTTTTCCATGAGACTCAAGACATGACAAAATTAAACAGAAAAATTACAAAATAGAATACATTGAAAGAGAAGAAAATCTGTAAGCTTAGGTAGTTATGAGACTTCTGTGCCTTGCACTCTCACTTTCTTCCCTTGAATCAAACCGTGACTGTTCACTCCTTTTATAGAGAAGAGAAGCCTTCACAGTTGAAACAAAACCAAGCTTAAACTTCTTTTTCTTCAAAAACAAATTCGGTTTGGCCACAGAGAGAGAAGAGGTAACTCATGCATAACCCAACATGCAAATACCTCTAGTTCTTCCTTAGTCATCACTCTTCGTTAATCCGAGCGCTCCATCCTTGGCTTGCTCTCCAAGATGGATTTCTGGCCCTTGATACTTCATGATGATGATGGCTTCATCTGCTCCAAACTCTGCCTCTTCCATTACTTCGCCACTCTAGCTACTTCCTGTGGTGGTTGAGCAGAATCAGAGACAAGCCATGCCTCCAAGAATCTCCTCCTTACTGGCCGAATCTCCTTCTTTCTTTTTGAGTATGAAGGATCCGAGATTACCTCACAAAATCTTACCACTTTTGGTGATAATCTCAGCCACAGCATACTTTTCTTTTGTTATGTTTTCTTCCCATCATTAGTTCGATGGTCTTAAAGCATGCATCTTCTTCTTTCTTTTGGTTGCTGAACATAACTTCCATTGTTTCCTGGACAATGACCGAAGGAGAAGAAGGAAAGAGATGAGAGAGAATAAGCAATCTTGGAAGAAAAACAATTAAATGAGTTAAACCAATTAATTGATAAAAGTTGCTTTTACTTCTCTTAAAGTGGTGTGAAGCAATGATGCCTTCAATCAAATCAATGTTAAATTCTCTCTCATGTTTTCAATGCTAGCAAATTAAGTTTTGAAATCCATGATCCATCCCTTAACAAGAAATGGAATCCGTTGAAAGCATGGAGCCAACTTGCTTTCTTTTTAATTTGGTTTCGGACCAAGCTTGGAAACATTCATCAAAATTAATATTGGGCTTGGTAGCAACAAAATTTAATCTGGCCTAATTAGTAACATTTGCTTTCCTGATGAATTTTTAGATCATGCATAAAACAAATAGGAAAGCATTTTCAGTTTGGACTTGGATTAAGTTGGCCCAAGTAACATAAAAATCAATTCAGCCATATTCATCATACATTATCAAAACTAAAGGCTGAATGTGATTGGGCTTACACCAAAAATTTATTTTTCGGCCCAATATTAAAACCTGCATCACAAAATTATTAATTAACACATGTTTAATGAAAATCATATTAATAATTTTGTAATTGATTATTTTAATAATAATTTAAAATTTTCCAAACTCATCAAAATTAATAACAAAAGAATGTAATTTGTTCAAGAATAATAATGTAGCCTGCACCGATGTCTTCGTATTGAATATTGGATAATAATAATGCTTGAGAAAAAAAATCAGTTAAAATAGTTTAAATTTCTCTTATTCAGTATTTATTAATTATTATAATTAATAAATATTAAATAAAATAAATTTATTTTTTTCTCTAATATTATTCTAAAAATGCATCTTGAGATACCCAAATAATTTTTCTAAGGTCTCTCTCCCTCTCTCTCTATCTAATCCTATCACCAAAGTAATGATAATTGCATTTGCATGGCACGTATATGCGTTGTTGTGGGCAACAAATCACCATTCATTACTTTATTATTGTTATGTAGTCAGCACTTGCGCTATAAATTAAGGAAACTACATAGTAATGTTTAACAAGTGTTTATGTTTTTTTAAAGTATAAGTTCATTTTTCTTTAAAAGGCGTTTAAAAGTTAGGAGTATTTCTAAAAAAAATATTTATAAAGATGTTTTTTGAAGTTATAATTAAAAGTCTAATATGTGTTTATACGTAACGATTGCTTGAAATTTAAACTATGACTAAATTTTCATTTTGGTCTCTAAAATTTAGGCGATTACTTATTTTAGTTCTCAAAATTTAAAATTACTTATGTTGGTCCTCCAGATTTAAATTTGGGTACCAATGTGGTCCCTCGACTATTTTCGGCGATGATAAGACAAATGAAGTGCTAAGATGACACCCTCCCTACTACGCTGGACGCTGCAACGTTTAGCTGACGTGCCGAGAATTGTATTTGTATCCAATTTAGTCCTTGAAACCCTAATTATCTTATTATTTATCTGAGTTATAATGACAAAGTTTTAACAAGGAGGGACTAAATTGGATACAAATACAACCCTCGCCATATCAACTAGCCGTTAGAGCTTCCAACGTGACAGAAAAGTGGTCATCTCAGCACTCTATTTGCCTAATCATCACCGAAAAGAGTCAAGAGATCATATTGGTGTCCAAATTTAAATCTGGAGGACTAATATAGGTAATTTTGAATTTTGGGGATCGAAATGAATAATCGCGTGAATCTCAAGGACCAAAACGAGGATTTAGTCAAAGCATGCAATTAGAAAGTGTTGTGCATATAGTAATTTATGATAAAAATACAGGTATAGGCGATTTCACATGAAGTTAATAGTTGAGAGTCGTTAGATGATTTGACTGACTTGACTAAATTTTCATCTAACAGCTCTCAACTATCAACTTCACATGAAGTCGACTGCACCTAAGTTTTTACCGTAATTCATTAGTCAATAATAATTTTTAATAGAATTTCAATTCATAAAATTGCGTTTGTTTTTGAAAATAAAATAAGACAAAGAATTGAGAACAAAATTTAAAAAACAGAATATAATGAATATCTGTTTCAATTTTCTATTCCTATAAATAAATAAATGTAGCCTAACAAATTAGTCCTTCATTTGTGGAGAATACACTAAAAAATTAAAAGAAAATTATGAAATTAAAGGAAGAAAAAAGCTTGATATTGAATAGAAGAGATTTGATGGAGGTGAGATTAAGGAAAGTTGCTTGCAGTCCTAAGCCAACAATGAAAACGGCATCTCAACAGCTTCCTTATTATAAAATTTCAACCAATGAAGTTCTTCAATGTCACTCTCATTCTCCCATCACCCAATACCACCCACCTTAGTCACTAATTTTTGTTAATTAATTTGTTCAAATTGTCATTAAACTAATGCAACTATTCTCTTTGCTTCACCCAAAAGCTGAAATCTTTTCTCACTTTTAATCCTGCCCCTTAAAATCCCATTTTCAACGCGCCTTCTAAACCGTTGACGCACTCACATTAACCGCCGCAAGTTGTTATATTTTTTATTTTTTATAATTTTCTGCTTTCATTGCATAGAAGAGACAAATGAATGAAACAGAATCTTATGGAGTCATTTTTTCATTGTTAGTGAAAGCATATTTATATACAGTAATGCCTGTCATTGACCAAAGTAAATACTAGATACCGAGTTCTAATGAAGTTTTTTTTTTATATAAAATATATTATTGTATTCCAAGTTGATTGAAGTTTCACTAAGACCTGTTCATGTGCTGTAACTTGTATGTTAGTTGTTATGCCTGAAGGGTGTATGTAAAAATTCCTGAACTAAAACTGATCAGCTCTTTTTCTTTTTTCTCCCTTCTTTTTCTTAAAAGGGAAATTGCTAGTTTGACAAAGTTCAAAGATTGAGTTTGTGGGGTTCAATTTTATAGTGTGTGAAGTAATGTCACAAAGTTTTGAAACATACTATTCCTTCACTTGGTTTTTGGAGTTGTGTTAGTGTGGTAACACAGAACTCATATAGGAATCTTTCTTTCTGAAACTTGTTTTGTGCTAATTAGACAAGCTTTGAGTTGGAAAAAAAAGTATTAAAGTAGTTACTTCAAGTGGTTGACCTTGAGGAAGAAGAAACTAACATCACCATGGAAATGGAAGGGAGGGGATTCTCTGGCTTGTACAAGAACACAAGTGATGAGTTGTTCCTCAAGACTGTGATTGAGAGCCCTATTGGAATGCCAGTTCCGACCATGGAGACCTTGGGATTCAAGAATGTTTCTCAAAGCTTTCGCGTCGACAGCGAGGAGCTCTTCAAACGCTGGCTAACTAATGGAGAGGCAAGATTGCTATATATCATCACATTTTGATCATGTTTCTTGTGTTGCTTCTGTGTTCTGTTTTGTCTCAGAGCAGAGCAGAAAATTTCCATAATGGCAGTTTTGTTTGACATACACATCTTTCAAAATGAATTCCTGAACTCTATATCTTTTACTTGAGTACACATGATCACACATACTACTTCATTGATCTTTGCCGCCAATACCCAAATTATTCCTACTTCCGAGTTCCGAGAGTCTGACTAATTTGGCTCGAGAGTTGTGCCTGCCGCTCCTAATACCATATTTCACACTTTTCTGGATTTCACCAGCATAGCTTAGATTTCCTGAGTTTCTACCAAGAACTCAGTTTTCTGCATTACTTAATGACATTTAGATATACAATTTGGTTCTATCTAGAACATTGTTATGTCAAGGTTGGATTACCAAGAAGCAGCAATTAAAATTAAACAACAAAGTTCCCTGTATCTCAAGAATATGTTCCTCTGAGTTGACTGCACTTTTTACTCTTTTTACTTATTATTACTGCAATATGGTCTGCAAATACACAATATTAAGGCTTGTAATTAGTTTTGTTGGCGATGATATCAATGCCATGTAGTGATCCTTTTGAGTGTGGAGTTTGTAATTGGATATTGCTTATACCTACACTTTGCTGCATTTATATTTTCTATTATTTAACACCTTTGTTTTTCTTATCAGGTTTATAATTCATCAAGCATGGGACTTAACAGGCGATTATCAAAGAGGTATGCTAATATGAAGATACACTTCCACAAAAGTATTAAGTGGTTTAGTTTCCAATAATCTCTGTATGCAGATAATTGTGACTTTCCTTCATAATATTTTCTTTTCTTTTCTTTTGTTTATTATATGAGGCATACGTCCTCATTTTATATATTGTTTTTGACATTGCGACTCTCTTTTAACTGCAGGGTGTCCACAGAACTTGCCAATGTGTCTAATCAGCAGCATGTTAGTGTAATTTCAGAAGAAAGAAGCAATGACAAATCATATGTACAAACTAATAACCCTTTATCCAATGATGTTTCAGGTGACTTTAATTTTCCAGTCAGGTAATTACTTCTGTTTTCCTCAAACAACCTATACTCATTAAATCTATGCTGCAATTTGTCTTGTAACCTTTATATTAATCTGTTTGACTAAGAAATTTCAATTTTCTTCAGAGATCCTGCAGATAGAGAACTGCAACCTGGTAACTTGTTCCTGGCCAAGGTATGTTTACATCATGTATCAAAATCACGGCTGAAGTCATTATTCAATTAATATTCTTAGCCATTTGAAGTCTCATTGTTAAATGCAGGCATGGTTTCTTAGTGATCAAAGAATGACTAGGAGCCGGTCATCCGAATTGAGGAGGAGGTATGCTGAAATGCAAAATGCGCAGGCAGCACAAAGTATCGAATCTATGTGCATGATGCCTCAACATGTTGATGGTATTGACACTATGAAACAAGAAGCAGCAAATTTAAATGGTATTGATTATCACTCGATGTATGAGCTTCCAAACCAGCAGCGATCATTCATGACTCCATCCAACTCATCTTCATCTACCTTCAAGACACTTCAATTCGGTGATGCAGATAAAGTTTCATCTTCTGTCAGCATACTAAAAGACACTCTGCAACGCAAGAGAGCCGAGAAGGAAGCCGCAGATAAAAGCCTAAATGGAATCTTTTGTCCTCAAGAACCTGTTTTCCAAACTAGTTTTCTTGAAGGACAAGAAAATTGGAGTCATCAGAAGCCAGTGAATGTTCAAGCTATGTCCAATGGCCAAGTTGATCACGGAGTCCTGCAAACGCTCGAAGGATCGATGAACTTTGTTATGGATAGCTTTGCTAATCAGACAAACCAAATGTATATAGGGACAGCTTCACAAGAACCTTCTCAAAGTGAATCCTCTGCTGCTGCACCTGTTGTCTCCTCTGGTTTAGATGCTTGTGAAGGTCCCAGCAATTCAAATCAAACTCTTGGCGAAAGCTCATGGAAACAAGTGGGAGTGAGTAAAAGTTCAGAGAATACTCAAAATAAAGTCAAAGGTATAAGTTTTAACAAGGAGTATCCTAAATAATTTTTCATTCGACTTCCTTCATCATGTTCGTGTTGTTTGATATCAAAAATAAACTAAATCAGTTCATTGCGGAAGCTCTTTTATTTGAAAACTGATCCACCAAAAGAAGTGACTACAATGTACTAACTAGGAGTCCACACCATTATTATGTCCAATTTATAATTTGCATTCAAATGCTATTTTAGCTCAGAACTCGGGAATATAATATTTTTTGATTATTTGGTTTTCAATCAGTATAGAATGTTTTTTACATTATTTGTTTTTTTTTTTAACAAATGTCCATCTTTTTCCCCGTTAAACTACAATTGTGTTTTGTGGACGTGCAGGTTTCAGAGAACAGATAATGGATAATCTCAAAGATGATCGGAAGGTATAGCATACTCTTTCATATCGTAACTTACTTCGATAGAATTATGGTTTCAACAAGAGTTAATATTTATATCATTTTTCCTTTAAATCTTGTTAAATTGTGCAGAGGAGAAGTCTAGACAGATATGGATCTGTATCATCAGCAGTCTCAGGTAGCCATTTATTTTTAGATTACCATGTTAATGACTACTTCTTTAGATTCTACTTTCTACAATGTCATATGCATTTGGATAATTATAAATCCATGGATCTTAAATTCTTAATATAACAAAATATACTAGTTAGATGCTCGAGGTAATGTTAACGAATATTAAATATTGGAAATAAGATTTACCATGTGAAATTCTAACTTATGCTAAGACAGAGATTTTATGTCCAAACCACAACTCACACAATTGCTTAATCATTTTGACATGATTGTCTGGATCACATGATGGGAACTATAGAGAAAATGATGAAAAAATGATTGAGTTGAAATTATGGCTTTTTGTTTGACTCTCTCTTATATCTCAAACTAAACGGTTGTGCAGAGGAAAAAGTAGACACTACAAAAAAGCGCAGGGTGGAACGTTCAAGGAAGTATGTAGATCAATCCTTAGAAACACATATAATGGAGTTTCTTCCTATCTCATATTGTATTCGATACCTGTTTCATTTGTAAAGCCATGTTCTTGTGATGCAGAATGGCTGAGGCAAAGGAAAGAAACTTAACACCATCAGTTCCCTCGGACATGCAAGCTGTCTTGAAGCGGTGCGAGACCCTTGAAAAGGAAGTCCGGTCGCTAAAACTTAATCTGTCCTTCATGAATAGGTAATCAAAGAAAAACAAAGTTTAGCACCTACTAAGATAGTAAGATGAAACATACATTATAGAATCACTTGAATTTTCATTCTTTATTTTCCTACTAACTGTTAAACTTAGTAAGCAAATTGTATATACATGAATTGATATATTGATCATACGCTGCGAATTTTCAGGAAGGATTCTGAACAGACAAAACAGATAGAAGACCTTCAGAAGCAGAACGAAGAGTTGGCAGACGAAAAAGAGCGCCTCCTAGAAGAGATTGAAAGAATGTTATCAGAAAATGGAAAAATCTAATGCTTATGTATCTCATCATAGTTAAGTTATGGGGGACAGTTTAGGCCTACCCCTGATAAATAGTGAACCTCTGAAATCTATTTGCAAAATATTCCGTAAATCTCATATTGATTTTGTAACTTGTAAAATCTAACTGTTATTTGAGATTTGAGAAGTGCAGATTAGGATATCATATTGCTAATGAATTTGGTGAACTAGAACATGGATCTAATGTACTTATAAAGCTTAGCATGATTTAGGGTTGTAAGAAATGTGCAAATGCTAGTAGGCTATATAACAACTGTTTGGCCTTCGGATTCCATCTAGCATTGATTTTTGCTTCTTGAGTATTCTTTGCCTGAATCAATTTTAGACTCAAAAAATACACGAATTCTTAATTGAATTGTGTTATGTTGTATATATAAAATATTAAGTATTTCATCAACTAACACCAAGCATAATTAAGAAAAACAAGGGAAATTGATCCTCACATTTAATTTTCACTTGAAAATGTTAAATATGATATTTAACTACACAATCACAAAACATGTGATACAAAGAGACTCTTATGAGAAATCACACTTAATTTTGTCGCATAAATTAAATTGAGAAGATTCATTTCTTAAAATATGGTAGTCCATTCAGTTTTCATACAAAAATGATTCCTAACAACTTTTATCAATTCAAGCCATAAACTTGAGTGAACAAGAGTGTAATCTAATTCAACCACGAACTTAGATTTGTTATTTCCGAATACTATGGCGGAACAAGACCTTTCATTCAAATCAAACTATTACATCTTTAATTTTCACTCATACTATACATAACTATATGAAGCAGCCGCTTACTTTTCATGGGACAAGAATGTCACCTTCTACAATTATAATGTTACAATTAAAAGGCATCGCACTTGTCAAAATTAAGTGCTATGATCTATGGATGCTGAAAATATCCATTAGACCAAGCCTCTTCCCATATTCAACAGCTAACCAAGCTACAAAGGATAAGTATGCCAAAAGAAAACATGCCCGCTTGATGAAAACAGCATTGACTCGTCGAGACAATATCCATGATGTACAACATCGATATGTTTTAGATAGTAGTAGTTGTAGGAACCTAAAAAAGGTTATAGAGATCAACGAAGTTGAGAACCCAGCCACAAGACCGGCTATGGTTTCCCATTTCCAATACTTGTTCCTTATCCTACCGGAAAACCACGAGCGCACCATCTCCGTGGCCCTGATAGATGATTCATGCATAACACAAATGACAACATTATAAAAATATATTTATAATTATAGTTTTCAAAAGTACAGGTGTATACGGCTTGCTAACTCAACCATATGGTGATGCAAAATTTTCTCTATGAACGGTAACTTCATCTTCAGAATTATAGACTTTACCATGAGAACTGATTTTATATGTCAAAAAATCCTATCTAAGGCAATGCCACACCTATTTATGTATGTGATCATAAAACCTTTTGGCACAAAAATGACAACTATAATGTTATACACCCTCTACAAACACATTTTAATTATGTCTAACAATTTAGATCATAGCAAATAAGCAATAAAATATTTGGTTTGGCATAGAAATAATGTAAAGTACTCACATATTAGAATATAGTTTAATCTTCTCAAGAGCAGACTGCCCATCTGCCTGGCAACTGAAAAGGTTATCTTGATCAAAACGCACTTTAGATACACCAGATGTGTACCAACAATCATAAGTTTCGTTGACCTAAGAGGAGGAAGAGAAAATATAAATGATATTGTAATACTATAGAGCTAACCTAAATCGTGATAATTGTTAACTATTATTTATGACACTTCTAAGAAACGTTCACATAATCAAAGATGTTATCGAATACCACGGGTTGGGATTCCAACCTTAAATTTGTATTGTGCCAACCATGCAGCACCAAAATTAGGCCTGCAATAAAGAGGAAGGGCCTCATTTGGAGCCTCTGCAAATGCAACTTGTATCTGACCTGAAAAGTGATCTTTATACTCCACCTGAAACAGTGTTAAGAAAAATTATTTAAAACCCCCCAAAACAATTATCACTTGCTCTTTAATAATCACAATCATCAGATGATAAACCATGGATAAGCTATATGTGCTGCATGTGCGCTCGAGCGCGTGCACACACGATATAAATATTACTGATTATTACATCTCAAAAAACAATAATTTGTCACTGAGACGAAAATAAATAACCACCGAATGGACGATTGACAGCAATTCATAATAACCTGGAATACTGAAGCCCAATAGTAATCAAATCTACAGCGATATTTGCTCCTTTCAAAATGATGAAATACATCTTTTGCTTTATAATTTAACAATCCAAGTTCGCAAATCTTGGATGACCTAAGATCAACACCTGTAGTAAAAAATGGCAACAGCAGACACAATGTGATGAACTAAAATATGCCATAAAAATGACATTTCTTCACAAGGCTTCAAACTAAATCACTATTATGAATCAAAATAATACCAGAACTGAAAAAACATAAACTAAAGCAATGATTAGCACAAAAAAAATATCTATAAGGTGCAACACTAGTTTAAAGCATTTAATTCACTTCCTTTGCAACCAAATTATTATATACTGAAAGAGACAACATACATGAGCACATTTTTTCCATGAAGAACACATAAATGAGTGATATTGTCTACCTAAACTGATAAGGACTATTATGCCCTGATATGCAGACCTCAAAAGTTAGAACGTCAACAGACTCAACATTTCCATGACCCAACACCAACAATAACAAATGCCTTAGTTCTTGCCTTTGCCACTAAGTAACCCAATTGTGATCAAAATGTCTACAATTCAAAACTAGCATTTCCCACAACAATTTCAGACTTTCACTTTCTTATAAAGATAAATAAATAACTAAAATGAACAAGTAGAGCAGCTAAGTGAATTCAATATTTTGTTAAATTAAGCATTCACTAAACTCCCTTTTACTTGAACAACACCCACCTTTCAATACCTTAACCACACTACTGACTGAGCTAAAATCTACAATCCCAAAAAAGCAATGAAATTTTTTTTTTGTTCTAATTTGAGCAAATGAACGTGAGTTTGGGAAGTGATTGAATAAGAACGAAGCAAACCTCTGGAGACAATTTTGCACTGTGATGGGAGAGAAATGGGGCTAGGGATTGAGAAATCGTCGAAAACCACCAACAACAACCCTACCAGAAACGGAATCGAGAAGAGCGCCATCAAGGGGAGTGCAATTGCCAGAGCCAACCGCAGCACGGAAAGCCAAACGGGGATTTTATTGGGAACTTCATCGTGCGGCTCAGACGAAGGATCCATCAATAATTATGATGATAAAGAAATCTAAAAGAGAAGGGGTGTTAGGGGTTTAAGGCCTTAAGTGACGGATATGACGGCGGAGCCGGAGTCCGGAACCATTTATCTGGTCATCGGAGCAAAGGTGAGAAGAATAAGAAAGAGAAGATTTTTTTTTTGGGGGGTCAAGGTGTAAGAGAAGACAAAACCCCGTTGGATGAGTGTTACCACTGTTACGGTCATGGTCAAAAACTCCAACGAAGAAGAGGTATTTTTTATTTTTATTTTTATTTTTATTTTTAAATTTTGTAAGAATTTATTGAAAATAGAATATAAAATATTTTTTATGGTCAACCATGAATTTTATTTGATTTTTTGTTCAATTAATTAATAATTTTTTAAGTTTATTTCATGATTTTAATTCAATTATTAAAAATGAGAAATGTTTTAATATCTTAATTTCTAAACACTCTTTTATTCACAATTTAACAAAATGCATAATTTAAGCAAATGAGCATAAAATCTGAAGAAAAGTAACTCACTTTTAGCGCTAATTAAATTAATCATGAACATAATTATTAAGATTTAAGAATTATGTAACAGACTTTCAACTGTAAATTTGACTTTAATCTAATGAATTGCAAATGTGACGGCAGATTTCATGACAAAAACTTAAAAACTGCCGTGTAAATGTAATATAATACTTCTTATACAGAGTGATTGTTACTCTAGCAAAATTTGATTGATTTTTAGCAGAAAATAATCAAAATATGTCCTTTTTTAATTTTTGTTCCCTGTGTATTTCTTTTGTCTTTAATCACAAAAAAATGATCATTAACATAATTGTTCGGTCTACTTTCTCATGAACCCTTTGTTGCTTATCATCAGCGAGGTTATTACGACCGTAAGTCTTTTTGAGGAAATTTTTTAGTTTTAATATTAGAGTGATAATGGTATTTTTTGAAAATGTAGATTGTTGGAGTGTTATATTCAAATGTGGAATCGTTTAACTGGAGGAGCAGAAATTGGACCGTCCGATCCGATTTCTAAAAGTACATAAATTAGACCGTTCGATTTGTAAATATATAGAAATTTGACCGTTTGATTTATGAGAGGTACACAAATCGGACCGTCCGATTTGCGTTAAAAAAAATAACAAATTTGAAGTACAAATTCTCCGATTTGTGTACTTTTCATAGTTTTTAAAAAACGCCAAAAATTATAATGTTAAAGTATATCACCACTTCTATTTCTATAACAAAAAAAATTAGCCTTTTGAGGTTCTAAATTTTTTATTTTTTTTAACATCAAAATATTTTTCTTTTTTTTTTTATTATAAATTATTTGTAACTGACTCATGGTGACAGCACCTAGCTAGCAGCTACCTTGCCATTTTGGCGCTTCCCTTTAAATTCATGCTTCGACCCTCTCTTGTCTCCGATTTCTGACTCTGATCGAATGGCTGTTCAACTCACCCCATCGGCGATAACCACAATTTGCTCGAACCATTTCAGTTCGATTGAGAATCTGAAGCCGGTTTTGCAAGTAATCCACGTGAAGCTTTTCCCGTCGCAGGACAGGTACTGCTTGGTGCTCTCCGATGGCTCTCACTACCAGCAATCTATACTCGCCACCAAGAAGAACCACTTGCTCACTTCCGGCACCTTGCAGACTGGTTCCATCATCGTCCTCACTTTGTTCACCACCTCCGTTATCCAGAACAGCACGTACGTATCTTTCGCTCTTCTCGCTTAATTTCCTTCTTTTTTGTTTCCTTTTCTTTATTCAGTTTTTAGGGTTTTGATTTTGTTGAACGTGCTGGTGACCTTAGCTGTGTTGCTTAATCAAATTTGAATAATTTAGGATTGCTGTATGTGTTATACTAAGGGATGAGCGGATGAATGTGATTATTTATATGATCAATTTATTTAAGCTAACATTCTTATTTGAAACGTATAAGTGAGAAAATCTCGCGGAAATTGAATCAAACAGAAGATAGACAAGTGGCGAGAGATAGGGAAAGACATGGAAAGACATACATGAGATGGTCAATTGATGTATGAGTACAGTGTGAATGGTTTGGTATTCCTTATTTTGCTAAGGACTAATTCATAGTGGATCCATGATTTAAGGCTATTTGGCTAATAGGTTGCTAGGGCGAGATCGAATTCTCGACAATTGCTTAAACTAACGAGTGAGGTGATTAATTGTTGTCTTATTTGAAACACAAAATTGTAACATACTAACATGTTTGAAAATCAATATTTTTACCAAAAGATCAGAAGAATTAATTAAATACTTGAACGTGAAACTGTAACATATTTAAACAGTAAAATCACCAAATGTTATAAATGTTCAGAATAAACTGACTTATTCAACACTAGAAAGATTTTAAGATTTAAATCCATATTTTAGCTACCTTGAACACTAGACTGGACCTGATGGAAGCTTCTTTAGTGCTTTTGGATGTCAATATTTGTGATTGGCTGATGATTTGGCTGTGATTTTCAATGTAAACAGTGTTATCATCATCGTTGATCTACATGTGATACTTAAGAAATGTAATCTAATTGGAACTCCTGTGTCAGCCAATTTCGTTGAATCTTATGCAAATCAAAACATGGATTTCTGCAATCATGAATCTCAGGCTTCAATAAGTCCCTTTCAAAATTCTTATGTTCATCAACCTCAGCCCATGCATCAACAGCCAATGAAGTATGTCACTGGAAATTAATCCCTAAAAAGGAAACGTTCTACAATAGAGTTTCTTCCTATCTAGTATTCTATTGACTATTGGATTGCTTGTGTTGCAGAATGCCCGAGGCAAAGGAAAATTTCACACCATCAGTTTGCTTGGATATTCAAGCTGTCTGGAAGCGGTGTGAAACCGTTGAAAAGGAAGTTCAATCATTAAAAGATAGTTTGTCCCTCATCAACAGGTAACAAACATATCATAGTTTAGTTCTTGCTAACATAAATCACTTGATTTGCTAATTACTTTTGACCGCCAATAACTTATAATTTGACGACATTGAATAGTTGATGTATAAAAAATTTTAACTTATCCAAGTATATTTTGTGTTTGGATACCTTAAAGTTTTAGATGTTCTGATTTTATGAACTTATGAGCCAAAGAATTTAGATTAAAAAGCAAACAATGGTATGTTTCATATGGCTGGTCCACAAGAACCATAAAAGACGGAGCTAGCACTTGCAATGAATCTAGTAACTATTAATGCTATTTCCTACCAGCCTAATACCATATCACAATGTATGCATGAATTGATTGATATAATAATCATTTATGTTATGAATTTTCAGGAAGGATTCAGAACAAAGAAAGCAGATAGAAGACCTTCGGAAGCAGAATACAGAGTTGGCAGGCGAGAAAGAGCGACTCCTACAAGCGATTCAAGGAATTTTGTCGGAAAATCGAAGGATCTAATTTTCGCTATTACTGCATGTCAAACTCAGTATATCTGAAATCTATTTGTTGGAGAAAAATAGACATATTTGTAGCATTTTTTGTTATATTACGGTAGATGATTTAGTTATTAAATTTTGGTACACATCTACTTTTTTTGTTTTTTTAACCAAAGATAGGAAAATTCGAACCGGCGACCTTTAGGTAACTAAGTATGGGAAGACTATGCCATTTGAGTTATAATTTGTTGGTTTGGTATATATCTACTTAATATAATTGTTTTGGTATATTTTCATAGATTTAAGATCGTCTATAGGGAGAAAGTTGGTAAAGTGGTAAAGTAAAAAGTTAATTATTCTTAAATTAAGATAGTGGGCATACATTTCATAGAAGTTACAAAAATCAATGGAGATTAACCTTTCAGTTTATTACTTCACTAACTCCTTCACTTTAGAAGATCTAAATTCTTTAAGGCTGCATTTGTTTATAGACATGAGACACTGAGATAGGAACACTTGAGATACAAAATTGTGTTTGGTATATAAGACATGGACAAAGGCATTATGTCTAGAGACATGAATTAGTGTATTTTGTATTTAATTATGACCCAGAAACACGAATAAAAGACACAATATATTTTTTATATTTTCTTTTATTATTCTTGTTAATTTTTCATAATTATAACTTCTATTATTTATATGTTTCTTTCCAAATTTTTTAATGAAAAAATAGAATAAATTATACTTTTTTAATTTGTTTTAGTTTATCGCTAAATAAAATACAAATATATTAATTTTTGTGTATCTATTTTTTATGTCTTATTTTCAACATTTTATTTTGTCCTATTCTAAAAAACAAATGCAACCTAAATGTTGTGTGTCCTTTTCTTTTAGAAATAATATTTTTATTTAGTTATTTTTATCATATTCACTTTTATACTTAAAAATGAAAAATATACTAAAAAAGTAGTGCAAATAATGCGATTCATAAAAATAACTCACAATAATATTATTTCATAATAAAATAATATAGTTCGATTATAAAATAGTGACATTTTGATTAATAATTAAATAAGTTTCATGAAGTCCAAAATAAGTATACTTGTCACTTTTTTACTGATTTTTTTTTTTACAAAGTTTGATTAAGTCTAAAATAATTTGAAGCTTTTTCTCTTCTTTAATTTTAGATTAATATTACACATCTAAATTTTTTAATAAATTAAATCTAACTGAGTTAAACAATAAAATTTAAAATAATATTAAGTCATAATTAATTTTTGTTAATTTAGATTAATTTTATTGAACTTGGTTAAGAAAAAAATTAAAATGTATAATATTATTCATAATTTTATGAGTGCAACGTGCAACGTGCAACTGCTGGTTATTCCAAACTCATAGCTTAGCCATTTTTTTGACTGAAAATTGACGTTATCAAAGAAATTTATACGAGATTAATGTATGTTATCAAATTTCATCTTCCACATAGTCTTCTCTTTGGATTAATGAATAGGGTACATTTTTCTTCTATGTATAATAGAACGATAAAAGAGTAGTCCACAATCAATGTCTTAAAATGAGACAACTTATATTAAAAATAGAATAATAGATATTAAAACAAACTGCAAGTCTTAACTGCCTTCATGATGATTGATGAGCATGGTATTTTTTCATAAACAATAAACTCTTAAAAAAATCGTTTATAATAATTTACTTTAATTATAGAACTTTACACTATACTAACATGTTTATTTTTTCTTTTTATTTTTCATCCAACTAAACCACACAAAAAAAAAGACTCTTACATTATTTTCTTTTCCTCCTATTGTTTTTTTATTTTATCTAACAAAAAAAAGAAGCATTTTTCATTAACCTGGAACATCAAATCTAATTATCTAAGCACCTATGACTTCTCTTCAATCACCCCCACGTGTAAACTCCATGGCTTCTCCGAGAAGCCTTTTAGATTTCGTGATGCTCAAACGTAGGGAGGACACGTTCGTAATTTCAGTAAAACCCCAACACTGTTTTTTGCCCTTTTCAAATTAAATTCCACACACTCAATTTCGCGCTTCCTCCTCCAATTCCAAAACGTACCCCTAATTATGGCGCTTCTTTAAATTCTTCCCCCCCCAACCTCTAGGGTTTCAAATTTCTCACTCTTCTTTTCTCAACTCACCACCACTCACTCTCTCTCTCTCTCTCTCTCTCTCTCTCTCTCTCTCCAAAACGCTTCAACGCACTCTAACCAAACTTCGGCGTTTCGTTTTACATCACTAAACGCGGTTTCAATTTCTTGCTAGGGTTCCCAAAAAATGGAGGTGAAACTCACCGAATCGGCGATTACGAAGATGTGCGAGAATTCCAGTTCAGCTGAGGATCTGAAGCCGATTTTGCAAGTAATGGACTTCAAGCTTGTGCAGTCGCAACAGAACAATACCGAGAGGTTCCGTTTGGTTCTCTCTGATGGCTCCCATTACCAGCAAAGCATGCTCGCTACGCAGAAGAACGATTTGATCCATTCTGGCAAGTTGCAGAGAGGTTCTATCATCGTTCTCAATCAGTACACATGCAGCCTTGTCCAGGGCCGATCGTATGTGTTGTTTCTCCCTTTTTCTCTTTGTGTCTTAGCTATCAATTTTATCTTTTTAGCTTTGGAGTCAGCGGAAAGGGGATGTTGTTGCTTTGGATTGAGATGATTTTCTGGGGGTGGTGGTTTGTTAAAGGTGGTTCTTTATTGTGTTGTTCTCTTATCTTCTGGTGTGTTTGACAGCTTAAATATCTATTCTTGTTTTTTCAAGTTTTGATTAAGTTCAATCTGTTTTGTGTTCTGTCCTCCGGGTTTCCAAGTTTGTGTTGTCTTTGAAATCTCATGAATTTTAATGCTCCGGAAAATGGGATCTTTGGAAGGAGGGTGACTGGGTATTGTGTGATAGCTGAAGAATTAAATGAAAGGAAATTAATTTTATATTCATTTCTGAGGGCGCAGGAACAGTTTTACAGTTGAATGCTTTATTGCCCTGTTGTGTGTGTGTGTGACTGTGTCTGTAGGTTTTGGTATTGATTGCAGCTTTAGGTATTTTTGGCCTCAATACCAATAATTTGTGATGATCTGGCTTCATTTTCATTATAAACAGGATCATTATTATCATTGAACTAGATATTCTGTTGGACAAATGCGAGCTACTTGGAAAACCGGTCAGTGCAACAAAATTTGCTCCGTCACAATCTGCAACTGATCAATCAGGAATTACCTCTGGGAATAATGTGCCTGGTCCTTCTCCGGAACCCCCAAAAGTAAATCAACCTGCTAGTAGTGTTGGCTCTTCTAGTTTTGACATGGGGAGATTCGGTGCATCAAATGCCCCTCCTGCTTATCCAAAAGCAGAGCCTAGAGCTATGGGACCTAGTTCTGGCATTGCAGGTTATAGTTCAACAAATGTTCCTTTTACTTATCCTAAACCAGAGCCTGGAGCTACATTACCTAGATCAGGACAGTCTGGTGGGTCTTATGGTGATCAGAATGTGGGTTATCGCAATCCCCAATCTGAGGCATCAAGGCCCTTTCAAAATTCTTATGCTCGTCCACCTCAGCCCATGTATCGACAGCCATCTCCGGTGTACAATAACAGAGGCCCTGCGGCAAGAAATGAAGCTCACCCAAGGATCATTCCAATAGCCGCATTGAATCCATACCAGAATAACTGGACAATTAAAGCTAGAGTAACAGCTAAGGGAGAACTCAGGCACTATAGTAGTGCCCGAGGTGATGGAAAAGTGTTTTCTTTTGATCTTCTTGATTCTGATGGTGGAGAAATCCGGGCAACTTGCTTTAATGCTGTGGCTGATCAGTTTTACAATGTAATTGAAGCTGGAAATATCTATCTGCTTTCCAGGGGACATATAAAGCCAGCACAAAAGAACTTCAATCACCTTCGTAATGATCAAGAACTGACCCTTGATATAGCCACCATTATACAACCGTGCCATGATGATGTGTCAATTCCACAGCAGACTTTTAACTTCCGTCCAATTATTGAAGTTGAAACTATTGAAAACAATACTATTTTGGATGTGATTGGTGTGGTGTCTTCTATTAGTCCTACTGCTTCAATTATGAGGAAAAATGGCACCGAAACTCAAAAGAGAACCCTCCAGTTGAAAGACATGTCTGGTCGAAGTGTTGAATTAACCATGTGGGGAAATTTTTGCAATGCAGAAGGACAAAGGCTACAAAGTCTCTGTGATGCTGGAAGATTTCCAGTTTTGGCTGCCAAAGCCGTCAGAGTAAGTGATTTCAACGGGAAGTCAGTTGGGACCATAGCCACCAGCCAGCTATTTGTAGAGCCTGATTTTGTGGATGCTTGTAGGCTGAGGGAATGGTTTGACAAGGAGGGGAGGAACGTTCCTACTATTTCTCTTTCCAGAGAAGCATCTAATTTTGGCAAGTCTGATGTGCGGAAGACCGTATCCCAGATTAAAGATGAGAAATTAGGGACATCTGAGAAGCCTGATTGGATATCTGTTTGTGCAAGTATTTCATACATGAAGGTTGATAACTTCTGCTACACAGCTTGCCCTGTCCTGATAGGTGACAGGCAATGCAACAAAAAAGTGACTAATAATGGAGATGGGAAATGGCGATGTGAAAGGTGTGATCAGACTGTTGATGCTTGTGATTATAGGTACATTCTGCAATTCCAGATTCAGGATCACACTGGCTTGACATGGGTTACTGCTTTCCAGGAGAGTGGCGAGGAGATCATGGGTATGTCTGCTAAAGAATTGTATAACCTTAAATTCGAACAAATGGATGATGAAAAATTTGCAGAAATCATGCGTAAGGTTCTCTTTGGTAAGTATATGTTCAAGTTGAAAGTAAAGGAGGAAATGTACAGTGATGAGCAGCGTGTCAAGTCGACGGTAGTAAAAGCAGAGAAGGTAAGCTTTCCATCTGAATCTAAATTTCTTCTGGATATGATTGATAAGCTTAAGTCTGAGAATGGAGAAGGTACCAATCCTAGCTCCATAGCTAATACTGCCGGACTAGTCAGCACTGGAACTGGACAATCTATGCCACCACCGGTTTACAATTCTGTGATGAGCAACAGTAGTGCCGGTATTGATTATAGAAACCAATATAGCAACTCTTTTGCTACTTCAACTGGTGCTCCTGCTCCTGCTTCATATATGTCATGTAGCATATGTGGTTGCTCTGGTCACAGCTCTGCACAATGCCCTAATAATATGATGAATATGCCTGCTCAGCTGGCAGCAAGAGGCGGTGGATTCACAAGCAGGGCATCTGCCGGATCAGGAGGAGCCTCCGGCGAATGCTTTAAATGCCATCAACCTGGCCATTGGGCAAAAGATTGCCCTGCTTACAGTGCAGCACCACCAGCTTATGGAAGCGCTAACGGAATGCAAGGTAGATATGGAATTGCCCCAAAGCAACAATATGGAGGATATTGAAATTTGGGAAAAACCCGCCGTGTTTTGTTACCTTATGATTATTACAGCAATAATTTGTTTAGGTTTAAGTCAGGTCTAGAATATGAGCAGTATCTGAACTGTGTAAATATAGTTCACCTAATTATGTGCTTTTTGAATGCGTCATTTTTCTCGATGCCGTCATTTTGCTAAGTGCGAAAATTGTATTTTATTTTCAAGCATATCTTTTTTAATTTAATTTTATTACGTTGATAATATAAGAAGTTTTATATAGTTATCAATTTAATTTTATATATTGTTTTAATTATATAAAGTATTTTAAAATTTTTTATTTTAATAATTAATAATATAATTTTGTTAAGTAACTAAGAAGGTATTAATTAATAACAAGCTAACAAATATTTTCAAATTATATTTTATATTAATTAATTGTTATTAATTAATAATTATTTAATTTTTATTTTTTTAAAATATAAAATTAATGATTATTAATTGTAGTTGTTTAAAGTTGGTTAATTAGAAGTTATTTATTTATACTTTTTTTTAATTAATAATATATATTATTTTTAAATTTATTTTAAGAATATATGTTAAAAATAATATTGGCATATGTAATAGTATTTAAGTGTATCTAAATGAATAAAATTGGCATGTGTAATAATATTTAAGTATGTTTAAATATGTTTAAATTTTTTTTATTAAAATATAATTAAATATGAAAGATATAAATGTCAAACGAATATTAAAAAATATGTTTAAAATATGTCTAATACATAGATATAACAAATAAAAAAACATGTTCGTAATTTTATAGTCAGAAAAAGACATGAAAAAGGTAAAAAAAAAACCTTAATACTAAAGAGAAATAATACGTTATTACATACTAATGTATTAGATTATTTTTAAAATATATATTATAAGAAAAGCATTGTTAATCCAGAGAATGAAAGTATTATAAAAGAATACATAAACATCCAAGTGAATATTAATATTAAGAGTACTACTAGAAAATCAATAGTCTAAACTTATAATATGTATAATAGACTAAATTTTTAATCTATGAATAAAATGAATATCATTCATATTATTCAGAATAATCATCTAAATAGTTGATTTTGGAGTTCACAAAAAATTAAACTCTTAACTTTTTAAATCTAAAATTCTAATACTATGTTATGAAATCACTCGTACCGTTACTTTCTCTAATATTAATTCTGGCAGAATCTAGCACCAGAATCAAGTATACCTGAACCGTATCAAACCAAAAGTGGGAACCGGTTAGGTGGATCAGGGAACTCCACAAAAACGAAACAGTACTTAGAAGTAAAGGCACGTGCCATTTACCGGCTAAGCAGGTTAGCTGTTGCCTCCTCTGTAAATCCCGTGGCCTCCGTACGCCCTTGCTTGTGGTCACCACACACCGCAGTTCTCTCCACAAGGTTTCTTCTTCCTCCTCTGTCTCCGCCAATCGCTTTCGCTTTTTCCATTCTTAGTTTCTCTGAAATTCAATCCTTTTTTCCCCCTTCGATTCGGTGTTAGAAATGCATGATTTTTTTTTTTAAATTTGTTGGTTTTCATATTGGTCCCCTTTTCATTTCTCGGTTTCTGGATTCTTTGATACTTCCATTTTGCTGCAATTTGTGCTTAATTGCATTTTTGGTTTCTTACTGTGAATTAATTGTATTTCGATTTATGGTTGAATTGTTATTATTAATTGTTGTGTGTATGTCTTCTAGAAGCTTCTGATTGGTTCCTGATATTTTGAAATCATTGTCTAACACTGTATTTGTGAAAGGTGATAGTATGATTTCACTACAGCACTGTGCAATCTGTTACCCCCTTCTTCTTTCATGAGATGAATTGTATGTTTAATTTGTTGTGCTTATTTTGTGATTTGTCTGAATATGGGTATTTGGGGGTTGGGGGGGAGTGCTTTATTTTGATTATCAGACCAGGTGATTGAGAAGACAGTGATTGTGATGTGGATACTAGTTAATTGGGCTTTCTTCCTTTGGAGTTTTTATAACTTTTGTAATAGCTTCATTGTTTCTTTCATTTCTCACAGCATTCCTTTGATGCTTTGCAGCTTAGTTTCTTAATTTCTATTGGACTGGTCATATACTTTATGGGTTACTAGTTTGCATAAGCCTAGTTCCTTGCAATAGAATTTTCTATTTATGTTATATGATTGGTTTCTTCTGATATGAAATGTATTTTTTTTCCTTGTTTCTAGAGGAAGTTTTTTCAACAAAAGAAGCAATGGACTTTTTTCTAAACGGAATGAATGGGATTGGTGATGAATCTGAGTGCCCCTTTGATGCAATGGACATGCAAAGGTGCCCATTCTTGAGGAACATCAACAAACCTACAAACTTCTCCTTCTCTTCAGCTTATATGCCTGTTCCTGTAAGTTGTTCATCTAATGATTGTTGTAACGTTTCCTCTGGCATTTTGTCTCAAGATGAAATTTCAAATTGGGATTAATAGTTAATTATTAGTTTGGCTAATTGTGTTCTTAATGTTCAGGTCCATGGAAGAAAAGGTCCTATATTTGAAGATGGTCCTAGTTTTGACATGGCATTTAAGCTCTTCCATGGGAAAGATGGAGTTGTTCCCCTCTTTGAGAGATCTGACTTTAACAATGGCTGTAGGGAAGCCGATTCCATGCCAGTTTTTAACCCGTTAGCAGGAAGAGCTGCTACCATAAGTCTGTCAGCATTTGGACCTGGTGGCCTATTTAATTTTGGGAATCTTTCTGATAAATGGAAGAAGCAGAAGTCGGAATCATCAAAGAAAAAGGAACACTCGTCGCTGGTAAAATTTTTCATTTGTGTTTCCTTTTACCATTTCTTTACCCTCTTACAAGTATGTTTACTAAACGGAACTTCCATTGTGACATGATGTATGGGACGAAACAACTACCATTTTGATTTACAGCCTCATGATAATATGATTTACAGCTATGGTTAATGATACCTATATTATTGTATAGGACTACATGTTGGGCAGTAAAATCCAACAATAGAAGAAGCTGTGTTGTATAGATGAGGTTGGTGTGATGGATGAGTGGAAATAACACTAGACAGAATGGAGTTAAGAATGAATGTATTGAAGTTAGGGTAGCGCTTGTTGTAGAATAGATTTAAGATTCCTGAGTGGTTTGATCATGTGGGAGAAGACTTGTGAAAGTGGAAGGTAGCTTAAGAAGGAACATGGATCAAACCATTATGAAGGAATTAAACTTGGTGGCTTGTTTATAAGAATGGTTCATGATAGGATGCAACAATGGTGTTGTGTGATTCACATAACCTACTCCACCTTGTAGGATAAGGCTTTTGTTGTTGTTATTGTTGTTGTTGTTGAAGTTGCTAACTGTTTAAGAAACTTGACTTATGTTGCTTTTTCTTTCTCCTGCCAAACATTTTAGGAAGGAGATGCATCAAAGCATGAAGCACTTGGAAATGAATGGCTAGCAAATGGAAATTGCCCTATAGCCAAGTCTTATAGAGCTGTAAGCAATGTTCTCCCACTTGTTGCTACGGCTTTTCGGCCACCACCTGGAATAAAGATTAGATGCCCACCTGCTGTTGTTGCTGCAAGAGCTGCTCTTGCTCGTACAGCATTTGTGAAAAACCTGCGCCCGCAGCCCCTTCCTGCGAAAATGCTTTGTATTGCAGCAATGGGCATGGCACTTAATGTGCCCCTGGGCATGTGGAAGGAACACACCAAGAAATTCTCGCTGTCTTGGTTTGCAGCCGTGCATGCTGCTGTTCCCTTTATAGCCATGCTTCGGAAGTCGGTAGTGATGCCTAAATCAGCAATGGCATTGACCATTGCAGCTTCTATCCTCGGCCAGGTCATTGGCTCAAGAGCTGAGCGTATCCGGCTGAAAGCAGCAGCAGTAGCTGAGACCGGAAAAGTGGCAGCAGAGACGGCAAGCAGCGTGGCCAACTATAATCCCATGCAGATTGGTGATATTAGGGTTGGTTGCTGTGGTCCGGAGGGGATGGTCCTGAAGACACTTCCCGGTAAGGACACTGGTTCAACTTCAACTGCCAATGTGTGTTATTAAACCTCAAAAAAAAAAGAAAGAGGGGAAGTAATCGATTCAAGTTTGATTTGAACTATCTTGATGAACCAAATGTTAACAAGATGAATTACTATAAATAAAAGATTATTGATCTGTATATGTATTATATGAACTTGAATTCAGCCATGCAATTACTATGCATGCAGAAATACTACTATCTCGCCTAGCAATAGAACTTTCAGTTCTTTATCTTGGCCTGAAACTATCCAAATTTTCAGAGATGGCACTGAAGTAACAACATTCATTTTGGTTCCGATTGCATTTACATGTTTCATAGATTGAAAAATGGGAAAAATAAAGATAAACCCTTTTGCTATGTGAGCAGATAATTTTTTCTTTTAATCTTTTGGTCTTGAATCAAAAGATGATTTGGTTGCCTCATTCTTCTTGGGCCTAGCATTCTGCAGCAACCGGTGAACGAATCCAAAGCCGAAAAATTAAATCAAATGATGCTGAGTTTTGTGTTCACACTTCACACTACAACATGATAGAAGAGGAACAGGTTTGAATTCCTATTGTTTTCACTTTGCAGCAATGCATCAAATCCATCACAACATGAATCGCAAATTTCGTAGTGGATAATCCCCTTTTTTAAATTTCACCGACTGGAGGACCTATAGAAAAAAAAAAAATTGAAATTACCGAAAGAAAGAATAGTAGCATTTTTTAGTATATAATATTTAAAAGTTGAGAAAGGAAATTAAAGATAATTCATTCTTGGAACTATTCTCGCTCTTTTATTGAATGCCACTTTTTTAATTGAAGACAAGTCTATTTCTGTACTAGAAAGTGAATTTTTTTGCAATCAATAATTCAATAATGATACCGATATTACATATTGCAAAGGAAAAAGAAATTATTCTCACATGACTATTCGACAAAATCACATTTTACATTTTGCATTCAATGCAAAAATTTTCTCAGAAAATTAGTATTTTTTTAACTTCTCTTTAAAAGTTGTTCATTCAAGATTGAATGCATAGTTCTCTTCAACTAGTTTTCAAACATGTTTTAGTAAGAAAAGTCTAAGGGGCCAGCAGTTTTATTGAAATCTGGCTAATAGTTAATCAGTAAAAGTAAAGTGAGTGATCTTTCACCCTTGGATAAAATCTCACACCATTGAAATCACCAATGATGACTAATTGATGGCTACAAATCACACAACTTGCTGGCCCCTAGCACTCCTCGTTTTAGTAATTACTTTGTCTATAAATTTACAAATTGTGAATCTTTATTTATCATTAATTTAACTTTCATTAACACAATGCTGATATAAAATATTACGATACCAATATAGTATTTCTAATGGTAATTAGATAATGTAATTGAGACTTTAAAATGATCAAATAAGTATATCAAATTAGTTAATTATACTAATTTTAATCTTTACATTAATATAAAATAAGTCTAATTAATTAATTTATAGATTTTGCATTTTTCGAATCAGAAAGTTTAGAAAAGTAATTTTTAGTTAGCCAACACTAACTAATTTTAGGGTTTAAGATTTATAATTTAAAATTTAAAATTTTTAGTTTTCTGTTCGATTTAGGAATCTAAATCTATCGCTTTATCTTCAATTTCATTTTCTTTAGTACATGCTCATTTTCTTCTTTTCTCTATTTTAACGCACGTGCGTCAAAATTCACCGTTAAAAGTTAGGATTTTTGTTTTTGTCAACGACTTCAACAGAACAGTTACGTTTTATTATGATAAGATTTTGATTTACTTCACTTCGTTGAGAATTGGTTCATTCCAAGACACCAATAACAATGGAAGTGGTGATAGAAATGAAGGACGTGTTAGAAGTGGTGATGATGAGAATGAGAATGGAGCGAGAAAAGATGGTGACTTGGAGTTTTGGTTTGATAAAAAAAATGAGAAGAAGGAAAATATTTGAAGAAAAAGAAGAAATTTGAATGACATTACTAGGTGTTTTTTATAGACTAAAGTTTGGTTAAAAATATCAAATGAATATAATTTTTATGGTTACAAAATTTGTTTAAATTAAGAGTAAAGTAGTGTTTTTGTTCCCAACGTTTGGTGCAAATCATATTTGTGTCTCTAACGTTTAAATCGTCTTATTTGTATCCCTAACGTTTATAAAAGTAATTCATTGTTATCCTACTATCAATTATACTAATAAATAAGATTATATTTTTCAATTTTTCTCACTTGGATGTATTCATTTTCAATTAGGTCTCACTTAAATGTGTTCGATTTTAATATTATACCCACTATTTGTGTTTAAATTCAATTATGTCTCTAGAAAAATGAATTATGTAAATATTGTAAGAATTAGTTTCAACTTCGGATGAGCTATTTTTCGGAATAGATTATCAATTCTATCCCAGACATTTGTATTCTAACTTCAAGAAGAGATTTTTAAAACTCAAACTAAAGTGTTCATGATGTGTAATTGACGGCAGGATAACATTGAATCACTTTTACAAACGTTAAGAATACAAATAGAACGATTTAAACGTTAGGGATACAAATAAAATTTACCCCAAATATTAGGGACAAAAATAATACTTTCCTCTTAAATTAATCATAGTCAATATTGTGAATACTTCACTTTTTTATTGTTAAAAATAACTATCTATTCTAAAAATAATTATCTAACATTACTCTTCTTTGGATAATGTTTCTGTTGTTCTAATTTGTTTATTGTCTCTGATTTCAGCACATGAAGATTTTCTTGAGCACCGACATTTATCAACGTAGTAAATAAATAGGTATGGATTTCAATAGTTTTGAGATAGTTCTTACTCCTAGGTCCTATCTAGATAGCACCTTAGAATTTTAGCATCCATGACTAGCTAGACTGTACCAAACACATGGAATAAATTCTGAGGATGCAAATTCAGTTGGATGGGTTTTTCACATTGAATTGCGTATACAATTAATTAATATGTCTTCCATTATTTATTTCAATGCCCCTCAATAATATCTTACACATTTTTTTAATCTCAAATTGGAACATCCTATTCGGTTTCTTTTAGTAAGAATTCAAAATATCAAGACTACTAATTAAAGAATCAAAGTACTCATCACTATAATATCTTTACTATTATTATTATTTTTTAAGAAATAAAATAATATATATATATATATATCTTACTTCTTTATGACCATATGTTATTATTTATGTATATCCGGATCTATTATATTAATATATACGAACATATAGTTGAATGTATCAGATCCAAAATAATGAGTTAAAAATTGAGACTATACGTGAAGAAAGTGGTATTTGTGATGAAGGGTCCATGGAAACTGGTCCTGAACAAGCTAAGAGACTTTAATTTCAGTGTATATCAATGAATGTCAACGTCTTCTGTTAAAAGATGTTTGATTATTTATAGATCGTAACATTATTCTATTCGTTATACTTACAAAAAATCTTTTCAACATGAACGATTAACGTAGTCATTAAGATTTATAAATGCATGCTATCTAGTAATAAATTTATCCATGTGGTAAAAAAAAAAAGCGCTCAAAACGTAAACTAATAAAACCAATCTTTAACCAATTTAAATTAGTCGAGTGGTTAGATCACCCATCAGTTTAAATAAGTATTGGATGGATTTTGAATCCTACTTTATGTATACTATTCTGTGTTACTTAGATAATATTTATTTTGATGTATTGAGATAGAGACTGATAGACTGAGACTCAGTATCATGTTTGTTGGTTCAGAAACTGGTACTAAAATTTCTGTCGCCAACATTTTAGTATTTCAGTACCTCCAAAAAGTGAGAACACATGGGACTAAAATTTTTAAAGATGAAGATTGAAACTTTAATAACATTTTGTACCTAAAATACCCTCATTTCAATTAATTAATTTTAATTTTATATTTTGTGCAAATTAAATTATAGTTTCAATCTTGTTTCAATTTCTGTCTCCCACCTTATCGCAAACAGAATACTGAAATTTATTTCAATCTCTCTCTTAGTCTCAATCTTTTCATCTCTGTCTCTACACCAAACGTTACTCTATAAATCAACTTAATTACCTTAAATTGATATTCAAGGATCAAATTAAGACAAAATATAGCATTAACCCTCTCTATTTCTCATTTATTACTTTTTTTGGTCAGAATATATATTAATTTGTTTGGTGTTGTTTTTCAACGCTTGCTATACTTTCATTTTCACACATGGATTTGTTAAATAATGCACATCGAATTGCCCATAAGGATGCACTATTATTTGCGCAAAACAAAGGGAAAATGCAATACTCCAATTTGGAATGAAATGAAGAAAACCCAAAGAGAAGTAGTTAGTTGCTATGTCATTATTTAAGAAACAGTATCTCTATCTCTAATTAAACCTTATACACGTTCCTCATGTTACGTTTTATGCCATGTTACTTTTTTTCATCACACTCTCTACTCACAAAAAAAAAACACACTATTATCTGTTTTAATAATTAAAGATGAAATAGTGCCATTTTTGGTGCTTCTCCACCGTCATTGCATTTAGATCTTAATTTGTTTCATGGTCTCTCCTCCCCACCCATGTGACACCATTTATTTATATTCAATTTCTTTCTTTTTCCTTTTTCTTCCTTCAAAATCAATCAAAACTTTGAGAAGAAGTGGAACCAATAATGCACAAAACAAGATACACTACAGCTAGAGTGTTTCTTGTGTTTGCACCATAAGAGACCTACAAATAAACAAAGATTTAGCTATCAATATATATAAATTATTCTGTTTCTCTCTATAGTTTTATTAAATTTGTAATTAATTCTTTATATTTTTTATTTTAATTAGGTCTCTATATATACTATTTTTAATTTTATAATTAGATTATTTTTAGTATAAAAAATATTAGAATTAACAAAATATTTTTTTATAAATTAAAGATATTCGTAATTAAAATTTTAGTTAAATTTTTTACCTCATATATTTTGAAAAAAATATTAAATTTAATTTAATATTTTTAACATAAAAATAAATTAATTATAAAATTAAAAAAATAAAAATTTAATTAAAAATTTAATAAAATTATAAAAACTAATAGAATAATTAAAAAAAAATAAGAAACACACACACATATATATATAGGCCAGATAATGAACTTATCCATCCAAGCAGTTATGAATTGAATGTGTAATCAAAATATCTTTCTAGCTCAGGTCCTAATCATGCAGCAATAGATTGAGGACTATATATATATTCCGACATATTATTTGTATACTCTATTAATTTTGCTATTCTAATAATGAAGAAAAGTATTTTCCTACCATTATTAGCTTAAAGTTTAAATATCAATAAATACATAATTGGTGGAGTTACATATATATATATAGTTTAGCCTCTAATAAGACCTAATAAATTCAATGAGTTTGAAAAATGAACAAATTGTTGTTCATCCGAAAGATAATGTTGAATTTTGAAACACCCAATTTATCACTTCATGGCACTATTATGTAGAAAAACGTAGAGAAGAAAGTGGCAAACCAATGAAAGTTTGTTCGTTATGCACTTGATCTTAGAATTTGTTATTTTCATGGGAAGACTTGAATTTGGTGAAGTGTCATATAGTCAAATTTAAACGCGGATTATTATTCAAGATTTTATTAGGAGACCCAATTTTAGATCTATAAATAAATCAACAAAAAAATATCAAACCATATAGCATATGCATTAGGGTCCTTGGTAATGGTATACTAACAAATTAATTAAAGGTACCCCACCTTATAATAAGTTATAATGATATTTCCACAAAATTCCAGCTCATTTCCACTCGTTAGTCACTTCTAATTAATTATATTTTATAATTGCTTTTGTGATAGTTACACTATACTAGTACCCGTGGCTAATTTTTTTTGTAATGAATTGGAGAAGTGTGTTATGCATAGTTATGAAGAGTTGGTGCATTTTTTATGGATATGGAGATAATTATTTTTTTTTTAATTAGAAACTATAAATCGGAAGCTCAAATTTGGGTAGGAGTAGAAAAATGAGAGTTAGATTTTGGGTAGAGTAAAAAATTAAGGCTCAGTTTTGGGTAGGAATAGAAAATCGAGAGTAAGTTTTGAGTAAAAAAACAAAAAAAAAAATTCAAATCGGAGGGTCTAATTTATATGTTTTAAAAAAATTTTAACGTTAAAGTACAAATCTGAAGGTTAAATTTGTAAATTTTAAAAAAAAATAAAACCACAAATCAGAGGGTTAAATTTGTGATCATCCATATAAAAAAAACATATCAACTCTCCACATTATTTAAAAATACTACCACAATCTCAATAATAAAAATAAAAAGTGAGTACCCATAGCTTTTTTTTTTTTGTCATTGTGACAATTATTATTATTATTATTATTTCTTAAGACATCAACCAAAAACAAGTTATACTGGAAATTAATGTAACATTATTAGGCAATTCTCCATTAGGCTAATTGGGGTGGTTCATTTTCAAGTGGTATATATAATCAACATCATGTGGCAAATTAGGTATATGATCATAGATTCATAGTCAAACTAAGGGAGTCAAAAGAAATTAGCATATAATTATATATACCATTTTGATTAATTAATGAAAGCAATCTCTACACAAATACTGCTCCATCATGGAAAAAGCTTATTGACCCACCCTATAATAAATAGTTGACCTATATATTAGTCTATTACAAGGAAAAGGAAAATACTTATTTAGCGGATATTTTTTAATTAGATGTGGTAAAATATTGATTTAGCGGCGATTATACTAGCAATTGTTGAAAACTGCCGTAAAATCTAATTTTCGCGCCAATAATCACGGTATTATTTTTAGCCGTCGGTATTTGATTTTGCGACAATTTAAAACTGTCGTTAATAATAAAAAAAATCTGTGGTGTACCTTGGTCTTTGTACTAATTAGTAATAACATAATATTAAATACCTATTTTCTTTTAAATTAAAAATGTTCTTTGTATCGAATATAGTAGTAATTTCATAAGATTCCAAACAACTCAGTTTTATTTGCATTTGGTTTTAGTATCTAGCATTCACACTCCGCTCTACTTTTTACCTTATTATCCTTCTCTCTAAAACTAACCTAGAATTATTAATAAGAAAAAGTGCATGTATTTTAATTTATTCATGGCAATAAAAATGACATTAACCAAAGCAAAAGGAATAAAGTAATTCCATAGTCATATGAATATGTCGGTGTGGTGGAATATTTTTTTTGCTACACTTTGACGTTTTCCTTTTTGGTTTTGTTAGGGAAATGGCGAACCCCTTTTCCAGGTAATAGGAAATAGAAAATAATCAAGTTTACTTAATTAAGCTATATCTATTATGACTAATTAAAAATGAAAAAAAGTTAGTAGTAGTACTTACTTAAATAGTAATTAACAAATGTGTCGCGTGAAATTATTTGTTGTAAAAAATTATATTAATTTAATAAAAATAATTAAGTACATAAATAGTTATGTTACGGTAGGTAACCGGAGGTTAATCCAATAGATGGCGTTCGGCGGCCCAAGTGTACAAAGGAGGAGAACTCCGGGTAGGTCCGCAACTCGGGAGGCTCCGTCCGACTTGTGCTCGCGTGTGAATGGGGGGTGGTACCTGCAAGGACACTCCGATGCCTAAGTTAGCAAGGGTGTAAGCAGGTCTTAGAGAGTATTGGACTTAGAGATACCTGAGGGGTGTCAGTGTATTTATAATGGTGAGCCAATAACCACCGTTGGTGTAGTGCCGTATCTTTAGGGTGGTAACCGTCCCTATTATCTTGGGAAGGTTAAGATATGGCTTTATGAGGCGGTTAGAGAGATTTTAGGGGCGGTTACTCATTTGAATGAGTGTTTATCTGCCAGCTAATCTCACATCCGACCTCTTCAGACCAAGTCGTGGTTGGCACCGACTTCTTATGTGAAGGTCGGTACTTAGCAAGGTTCTAATCCTTTAGATTAGGCCTTTTAGTTGGACCTGGGTCTTTGCATTGGGCCAGGGTATGAACAGTGCCCCTACTTGAGCCCAAGATCCTTTCAAGGCTTGGGTTCAAGTATTTAACTCGGGTTCGTAGCCGACTTTCACGGGTTTTGAAACCGACGTGATTTTCGCGACCTTTTGTTTCTGACAGTTACGTCAATTCAAGCGTCGTGTCCGTTGAGGGATCATTTAGGGATTGAGGACTTTGGTAACGGTGCAGTCTCATTAATGACTGCCTCGTTAATGACCATTATGCCCCTTAGCCTATTTATAAATGCTTTCCCTCTCTTTCCATTTTCCGTTTCTGCGATCTTTCAAACTTCTCCTTATCCTGTTCGTGCTGCATCTTGCGTTCAAAAGATTTCTGTTCTTCTCCAACCCTCATTTTCGGATAAAGGTTAGTTTTGCTTTTTCCATGTCATGCCTTATGTTTGCATGTTTTGTTTTGCGAGTAGATAGGTTGACCTGTATATTCTAGTTTCGAATCTTTCTCCTTAGAGGCCGCGTTTTTTGATTTTTCCTTTTCTTTTTTCCCTTTTGTAGGTTTCTGCCACTTTTCTTTATATAAAAAATGGCTTCCGTAGACGTTCTTTCTCAATGGGTAGATGTTACAGTCCTTGGGGAGGAACCGTTGGTTGACGCTGAGTTCATCACTCATCTTCGTACTCATCACAGGCTCTGTACTTCGGAGGAGGATGAGCCCAAATATGAACTAATAATCCCGGGTCCTGAAGACCGGGTCTGTTTTGGGAGAGAAAATGAGGAGGCCCCTCATTTTTTCTTTATGTATGAGTGCATGATCACCCGTTTGGGTGTTTTTCTTCCTTTCTCAGATTTCGAGACATCTGTTTTGCATCATTGTAATGTTGCCCCTACTCAACTTCACCCCAATTCTTGGGGTTTTTTGAAGATTTATCAGTTCATAAGCCATGCTCTGGACTTTCCGACTTCTCTAAAGATTTTCTTCTTTCTCTTCCATATGACCAAGCCCTTTAGTGGGCTCAACAATAAACAGCAATGGGTATCCTTCCGAGCTATTCAAGGTCGGAGGATTTTCACCCTTTTTGACGAATCTTTCCACGACTTCAAAAACTTCTTTTTCAAACTTCAAGCCGTAGAGGGTCACCATCCCTTTTTTCTGGATGAGCATTCCTCCCCCCGCTTCCCCCTTTATTGGTCGCCGCCCTCCTGTTGTGAAAAATATGGTCCCGATGACCTGGATGAGGTGGAGGCGGCCATTGTAGGGTTTTTCCGAGAAGCGTGGGGGAGGTCCCCATATTTGGATACCAGAAAAATTCTTCAGGGGACACCGACTTTTGTTCAATCTTGCATAGGTAGTGCATGCATTTCTTTTTCCAAGTTGTTTCCGCTGACTTCACATTTTACCGACTTGTAACTTGATTGTTTCTTTTGTAGATATGGCAAAAAAGAATGCTCAGGAGGCCTATCAAAGGGTCCGGGAGGCCAAGGCGAAGTCCCGGGCTAGGTCCGGGGCGGTCACCTCTCCTCCTCCTCCACCTCCTCCTCCTCCTAAGAACATTGGCACTCCTTCTCAACCCATTGTCCTTTCTTCCTCGAGTTTGCCCCGACCACCCCCTTCTGCCCAAATTCTCTCCGAGTCCGAGAAGAAGAAGCGCAAGGCTTTAGAGTCTGGCTCTTCTTCTTTGGATGGTGGGGTTAAGGCGGATGCTCTCGCATTCGTCCGAAAGAACATCTATCCTTTTATTCATATGGATGATGTTTCTGTTCGAAACCACCTTACCACCATGGCCGAGGAGAGTTTTAGGACGGCGGGTGTTTGTGGCAAACTTTTGGACATTTTCGAGAAGACTCCCCTCAGCTCCTTGGGGGCAACCTCAAAGGTTGAGGAGCTGGAGGGGAGGCTTCTTCTTTATGAGAAGCATGAGAAGGAGTTGAAGGAGGAGAAAGATAAATTGAGGAAGGAGAAGGATCACCTTAGGGAGGAGGTAGGTAAACTGCGGGCTCAATGCACTTTAGAAGCCAATTTGAGGAAGACGGCACAAGACAGCTACCATAGCTTATTTCAAGATATTGTTGCCGTGAGGAAGGACTTGCTGAACTCTCGGAATGCGTATGCCGAGTTGGAGGACTCTATTGCCGACGGTGCCGAGGAGTCTTGGAGAATTTTCTTGGAACAAGTCAGAGTTATCGCTCCCGACTTGGACCTTTCTCCTTTACATCCCGACAAGGTAGTTATTGATGGCGCCATTGTTGATCCTCCTGTTCCCGAGGTCGTTTTCGAGTCAGACCTAAAGACTCGGGGACAGAGGATTATTGAGTCTCCTCTTCGTCCCCAAGATGCTCCGAGTTCTTCGATCCTTACCCCGACTTCCTCGTTGGCTCCTCCTCCCGGTCCTGGTGGTGCTTCTCCTGGTGGTGGTGACTCCTCTACTCCGATGAAAAAATGACTTTTATTTTGTGGCTATATGGGGGCCCGGCCTGTGGGTCCCCCCTTTTTTAAACTTTATTTATCTGTTGGTGCTTGTGGACAATTTCTCTTTCTGGCCTTTTAAGGCCGTAAACAAAAATCCGTACCCTTTTTTGGATAAGGGTTTTTTAAAAATAAATGCCCTTTTTTGGATAAGGGTTTAAGTTACCTTGTGCGTGAACATGCTTTTCTGTTTTGGATATGTTTGATCTTTTCTGAAAAAACCTTTTGTTAGCTTGTATTGTTTTCCCAAGCCCTTTTCGTTCAAAGGTTTGTATGCAACCTTTGAACTTTTTCCAGGTTTTGATATCTCTTTTGTTATCCTTTATACTCAACTTTTGCTTTAGTGAGTTTTTATGACTTAGGTTATTTTTGCGATGCGTTTTTCGTTTACTCGGAATATATCCGAGCTTTTCTACTCGGGTTCTTGTCTCTGACTTATGAGTCGGACTGTTCCCGAGTTTAGTACGATCAACTCATATAACCTCTTTACACCGACTTGTACCTCGTCGTTTCATCCTGACGACCATGTTAGGTCGGTTCATGGGATTTTCACGTTTTGTCGAGCTTAAGTCGGCGCGTTTCGTAGAAAAACTTATAAAAATAAAGGAGGATATTTAATAGAGACATAGTAATGAAAAAGATCTTTATTAATTGGGAAGGTACCTTTTTGCTACTAAGGGTCTTTGACAGCGTGTTTTCCCTTAGCCTCCACTATGATGCCTCGTTAAAAACCCTTCTCCAGAAAAACCCTTTTTGGGAAAAAATCATGAAGTTGGGAAAAGAGTACATCAGGGAGTAGAGTTCGCTTCTAACTGTAGTACCTTTTCATATTACAAGCATGCCACGACCTTGGTAGCTCAGTGCCATCCAAGTCGGTTATTTTATAATAACCTTTCCCTAACACTTCCTTGATTTTGTATGGCCCTTTCCAATTTGCGGCGAGCTTTCCATCACCTGATTTGTTGACTCCAATGTCGTTTCTGATTAGGACCAAGTCATCTAAGGCAAATGTTCTTCGAATGACTTTCTTGTTGTATCTGGTAGTCATCCTTTGCTTTAGTGCCGCTTCTCTTATCTGGGCATTTTCTCGGACTTCGGGGAGCAAGTCGAGCTCCTCTTTGTGCCCTTGTACATTTCCGACCTCATCATGAAGAATTACCCTTGGGCTTTGCTCACTGATTTCTATGGGAATCATGGCTTCTACGCCGTAAACTAGTCGGAAGGGTGTTTCTCCTGTGGCGGATTGGGGGGTTGTCCTATAAGCCCATAATACCTGAGGGAGCTCTTCAACCCATGCTCCCTTTGCTTCCTGTAGTCTTTTCTTTAATCCGGCCAGTATGACTTTGTTAGCTGCCTCGGCTTGCCCGTTGGCTTGTGGGTGTTCTACCGAGGTGAACTGGTGCTTGATTTTCAGACTGGCTACTAGGTTTCTGAAAGTGGCGTCGGTGAATTGGGTTCCATTGTCTGTGGTGATGGAATAAGGTATTCCATACCTTGTGATAATGTTTTTGTAGAGGAACCTGCGACTTCTTTGAGCGGTGATAGTGGCTAATGGTTCTGCTTCTATCCACTTTGTGAAGTAATCTATTCCCACGATCAAGTATTTGACTTGTCCTGGTGCTTGGGAAAAAGGACCTAACAAATCCCATTCCCCATTTTGCAAAAGGCCAGGGAGAAGTGATACTAATGAGCTCTTCAGGTGGAGCTACGTGGAAATTTGCGTGCATCTGACATGGTTGGCATTTCTTCACAAATTCTGTGGCATCTTTCTGCAAGGTTGGCCAGTAGAATCCGGCTCGGATTACTTTCCTGGCTAATGACCTTGCTCCGAGATGATTTCCGCAGATTCCACTATGTACCTCTTCCAATACCTCGGTGGTTCTTGAGGTTGGCACGCACTTTAGCAATGGTGTTGATATCCCTCTTCTGTAAAGGACATTTCTCACCAAAGTATAATGTTGTGCTTCCCTTCGGATCTTTTTAGCTTCTTTCTCCTCTTTGGGGAGGATGTCGAATTTCAGGTATTCGACTAAGGGGCTCATCCATCCGAGGTCTAGGCCGGCTACCTCAAGTACCTCTTGTTCCTCTTCTGTTTTTGATACCGAGGGCTCTTGGAGGGTTTCTTGAATCAGGCTTCTGTTGTTCCCTCCGGGTTTGGTACTTGCTAACTTGGACAGGGCGTCAGCTCTGCTATTTAAATCCCGAGTTATGTGCTTAACCTCGGTTTCCGCAAAGTGCCCAAGGTGTTCCAAGGTTTTTTCCAAGTATTTCTTCATATTGGGGTCCTTCGCCTGATATTCTCCACTTATTTGGGAGGTTACCACTTGTGAGTCGCTGTAGATCATCACCTTTGTAGCGCCAACTTCTTCTGCTAACTTTAATCCGGCAATCAAAGCCTCATATTCTGCCTGATTGTTTGAAGCCGGAAATTCAAATTTTAAGGAGACCTCTATCTGGGTTCCTTTTCCATCTACCAATATTATGCCTGCGCCGCTTCCTGTCTCGTTGGAGGATCCGTCTACATAGAGTTCCCATGTAGTCGGTTTTTCCTCTTGTTCACCTGCATATTCCGCAATGAAGTCGGCGAGGCATTGGGCCTTAATTGCTGTCCGAGTTTCATATCTCAAGTCGAACTCGGAGAGCTCTATCGTCCATTGAACCATTCTCCCTGCAACATCCGTTTTTTGGAGGATTTGCTTCATGGGTTGGTTCGTACGGACTCTTATTGTGTGAGCCTGGAAGTAAGGTCGTAGCCTTCGTGAGGCTATCACTAAGGAGTAAGCAAACTTCTCTAGTTTGTGGTACCTTAGCTCAGGACCTTGTAGAACCTTATTGGTGAAATAGATCGGGTGTTGCCTGACCTCGTCTTCTCTTATCAGGGCTGATGAGACAGCCCTGTTTGCGACGGATAGGTATATGACGAGGTCTTTTCCCGGTATTGGTCGGGTTAATATGGGAGGTTGGCTTAAGAAGTTTTTGAACTCTTGGAACGCCTCCTCACATTCCGAAGTCCATTCAAACTGGCATCCCTTCCTTAATAGGGAAAATAATGGAAGGGACTTTAGTGCCGATCCTGCCAAAAACCTGGAGAGGGCTGCAAGCCGGCCATTAAGCTGTTGAACCTCTCTTAAACAAGTCGGGCTTTTCATTTCTAGGATGGCTCTGCATTTCTCGGGATTGGCCTCAATCCCTCTTTGCGTTAGCATGAAGCCTAGAAATTTCCCCGCTTCTACTGCGAAGGCGCATTTTGCGGGATTTAGTCTCATCCCGTGCAACCTTATAGTGTTGAAGACTTGTGAGAGGTCGGTTAAGAGGTCGACTTCTTGCTTGGTTTTTACTAACATGTCGTCGACGTATACCTCCATTAGGCTCCCTAGATGGGGGGAAAACACTTTGTTCATCAGCCTTTGATACGTGGCTCCTGCATTCTTTAGTCCGAATGGCATGACCACGTAACAATAGTTGGCTTTTGGTGTGATGAACGATGTTTTCTCCTGGTCGGGTTCATGCATCGGGATTTGGTTGTATCCCGAGTAGGCGTCCATAAATGATAGGTATTGATACCCTGAGCTGGAGTCCACCAGGGTATCTATACTCGGTAGGGGATAAGGGTCCTTAGGACATGCCTTATTCAAGTTGGTATAGTCGACGCACATTCTCCATTTACCATTTTGTTTTCTGACTAGCACTACATTGGCTAGCCATGTTGGATATTTGACCTCTCTAATAAAGCCGGCTTCCAGGAGCGCCTGTACTTGTTCTTCTACTATTGAGGCTCGTTCTGGGCCGAGCTTATGTCTTCTTTGCTGTATAGGTAGGGACCCTGGGTAAACCGAGAGCCTATGGGACATGAGCTCGGGATCGATCCCGGGCATGTCGGACGCCTTCCAGGCGAAGAGGTCGGAATTAGCTCTTAGGAGTTCACCCAACCTTTGTTTCAGGGTTTCCCCTAGGTTGGCTCCTATGTAAGTGTTTTTTTCCTTTCTCTCTCCGACTTGTATCTCCTCGGTTTTTCCTCCCGGCTGGGGTCGTAGCTCTTCTCTGGTTCTTGCTCCACCCAACTCTATGGTGTGGACTTCTTTGCCTTTTCCTCTCAGATTTAGGCTTTCGTTATAGCACTTCCTCGCCAATTTCTGATCTCCCCTCACCGTTGCTATTCCTCCTGGAGTTGGGAATTTCATGCAGAGGTGGGGAGTTGATACCACTGCTCCAAGACGATTAAGGGTAGTTCTGCCGATTAAGGCATTGTAGGCTGACCCTTCATCGATGACTATAAAGTCTATGCTCAGAGTCCTTGATTTTTTCCCTTTTCCAAAGGTGG
Organism: Arachis stenosperma; assembly: GCF_014773155.1. Taxonomy (NCBI): domain Eukaryota; kingdom Viridiplantae; phylum Streptophyta; class Magnoliopsida; order Fabales; family Fabaceae; genus Arachis; species Arachis stenosperma. The sequence goes on along the minus strand of NC_080381.1, from coordinate 2,264,876 downwards.
TGTGAAGGGGTAAAAATCCCAGTGGCTTTATTGGCGTATCCCCTAACCCGTATAGGGTGTCGGGGTAAGCTCTCAACTCTTTTTCATCTAACCCTAGCTTGTCGAAGGCGGGCTTGAAAAGGATGTCCGCCGAGCTTCCTTGGTCTACTAGGGTTCTGTGGAGATGGGCGTTGGCTAGGATCATAGTTATCACCACGGGATCATCATGCCCGGGGATTATCCCTTGCCCATCTTCTTTCGTGAATGAGATAGTGGGGAGGTCGGGTGTCTCATCCCCGACCTGATAGACTCTTTTCAGATGTCTTTTGCGAGAAGATTTGGTGACTCCACCTCCCGCAAATCCTCCTGAGATCATGTGGATGTGCCTCTCAGGGGTCTGTGGTGGAGGATCTCTTCTGTCCATATCATCTCGCTTTCTCTTTCCATGGGTGTCCGACCTTTCCATGAGATATCTATCAAGCCGACCTTCCCTAGCCAGCTTTTCTATCACATTTTTGAGGTCGTAACAGTCGTTGGTGGAGTGACCATATATTTTATGGTACTCGCAATACTCGCTGCGACTTCCCCCTTTTTTATTTTTAATAGGTCTTGGGGGTGGCAGCCTTTCAGTGTTGCAAATCTCTCTGTATACGTCCACTATAGAAGTCTTTAGAGGAGTATAAGAGTGGTACTTCCTGGGCCTCTCGAGACCGAGCTCGTCCTTCTTCTTGGCTTCCCTTTCTCTCTCCCTAGAGGAGGAAGTGGGTCCAGGTCGCGAACTCAGGTCTCTTAGCTTTGCATTCTCTTCCATGTTGATGTACTTCTCGGCCCTTTCTTGTACATCACTTAGAGAAACGGGGTGTCTTTTGGATATGGACTATGAGAAGGGGCCTTCTCTAAGTCCGTTGACTAACCCCATTATTACTGCCTCTGTGGGCAGGTCTTGGATCTCTAAACATGCCTTGTTGAATCTTTCCATATAGGCTCGTAAAGACTCTCCGACCTCCTGTTTTATTCCCAGGAGGCTCGGTGCATGTTTTACCTTGTCTTTTTGGATTGAGAACCTCATCAAAAACTTCCTTGAGAGGTCTTCGAAGCTAGTGATGGATCTCGGGGGAAGGCTATCGAACCACTTCATCGCTGCTTTCGATAAAGTGGTCGGAAAAGCCTTGCATCTCGTAGCGTCGGAGGCATCAGCTAGATACATCCGACTTTTGAAGTTGCTAAGATGATGCTTTGGATCCGTAGTTCCATCATAGAGGTCCATATCAGGGCTTTTGAAGTTCCTTGGAACTTTTGCCCTCATTATGTCCTCGCTGAAAGGATCTTCTCCGCCTGGGAGTTGATCTTCTCCTTCATCGCGGGAGTTCTTGAGGGAGGATTCTAGCTGCAAGAGTTTTCTTTCTAACTCTTTTCGCCGTTCCATCTCCTCTTTGAGGTACCTTTCGGTTTCCTTTTGTCTCTCCCGCTCTTGTTCCAATTGTTCCAGGCGGCTATGGACCAGTCCCATTAGCTCATCTACGTGAGCTGGTCCGCCTTTTTCTGATTCACGTCCATCTGAGGAATTTACCTTCGGATTCTTTACTCCGGAGGTACCCTCTCTGTGTTGGTCATTATCTTCCTGGTGCCGGGCCAGGTCTTCATTGTTATTGCCTGCGTTCAGATTCTCTTCTTCGGAATCTGTTTCCGCACGGACTTCTTCGTGGTATCTATCCGCCATTGATGGACGATCTCTCGGGTCCCCGGCAACGGCGCCAATGTTACGGTAGGTAACCGGAGGTTAATCCAATAGATGGCGTTCGGCGGCCCAAGTGTACAAAGGAGGAGAACTCCGGGTAGGTCCGCAACTCGGGAGGCTCCGTTCGACTTGTGCTCGCGTGTGAATGGGGGGTGGTACCTGCAAGGACACTCCGATGCCTAAGTTAGCAAGGGTGTAAGCAGGTCTTAGAGAGTATTGGACTTAGAGATACTTGAGGGGTGTCAGTGTATTTATAATGGTGAGTCAATAACCACCGTTGGTGTAGTGCCGTATCTTTAGGGTGGTAACCGTCCCTATTATCTTGGGAAGGTTAAGATATGGCTTTATGAGGCGGTTAGAGAGATTTTAGGGGCGGTTACTCATTTGAATGAGTGTTTATCTGCCAGCTAATCTCACATCCGACCTCTTCAGACCAAGTCGTGGTTGGCACCGACTTCTTATGTGAAGGTCGGTACTTAGCAAGGTTCTAATCCTTTAGATTAGGCCTTTTAGTTGGACCTGGGCCTTTGCATTGGGCCAGGATATGAACAAGTTATATATTTATTAAATTAAATAAAGCTTTTATGAAAATGGACAAAAATATGACAACTTTTGTTCATCGAGTTTACTAAGACTATGGGTTTTTTTATCTGCTTATTGAGATGAAATCATGCAAGTAGTTTTTTATTTCTTGTCAAGTAGCTTTCCATTTGGCAATGGATTAATTAATTAATTAATTAATTATATGTAGCTGTATCTTTCACGCGGTATTAGGATTTTCAAGGGAAAGAGAACATAGCATGGAGTAGTATATATATATATATATATTTTATTTATTAAAATAAATAATTTTTAAAAAAATTATGAAAATATGTAGCATATTTTATCTCATTTATAACGTAAAAGAAATAAGTTTATATATATTTCGTTTATATTATAAATGAGATAAGACAGATAAAATAATACGTGTATATAAATAAAATAAGTGATATATCTCGTTTACACGGTAAATAAAATAAGATATATTATATATTTTTGTAATTATTTTAAAAATTATTTATTTCAGTAAATAAAATATTTTTTATTTATTTAAAAAATGCTTGCTTTATGTATGCTCCAATAAAAATTATTTACTAAATTACTTTTAAACTTTATACCAAGAGATAATAACAAACAAAGGAGCTAATAATTTCCTTGGGTTTTGTTTAGCCTTTCCTCAACGCGTTTAATTTCTTTACATAATTAATTAGCATGTGTCCTCCTAATTTGGACAACAAACATGGCCTCACATCACATGCAATCTATTTCTTCTTTTTTCTTTTCTTATAAATTTTCTATCACGCGTTAATAGTTATTATATATTATGACAAACACTAATAATAATAAGCACTATGTAAAATTTTACATCAGTTAATTAGCACTAATTCACTGTATAATGTATATAGAGATATATCGTGACGATGAAAATTCAGATGCAGTCAATTTTATATAAAGTTAATAGATGAAAAAAGTTAAATAATTTAACTAATTTAACTAAAACAAATATTTTTTTTACATAAAATTGACTCTGGAGTTTTCGCCACCCTATATATATATATATAGAATTTGAAAAACAACAAAATAAAATGTGAGTATGTTTTGAGGGACTAAACCCACAAATAAATTAAAGCGCACAAAAGTAAAATAAGAAAAGAATGAAAAGAGTTGCCTAGTTTCACAGAATCCCAAGAAGAAATAATTATTAAAATAGAGTTATGTTCATGAATTTCAGTGCATTAATGATTAATTGATAGTAAAAATAAATCAAATTGAGAAAGGAGACATGATGAGGCAGCACCGTCAGGGACATGGAATATTAAAATTCATATGAGAACGTGGCTTAGGGTTCTCAATTTTTCATATTCATTAATACTTACTAGTACTTAATTAATTAGTAGTGCTGATATTGAATCTACCCACCATTGATCTTTGCGAATTCTTTTTTACTTTCCATTTATATGTGATTTACTTTTATTAGTAATTACTGTGAACACATTTTAAAGTAAGTATATTTTAATTAACATTTTTTTTAATAATGCACAAATATTTTAATTTCAATAATAATATACTATAACAAATAAAAAGTATTTTACTAATAATTAATTATCAAAATTATATCTTTTGAATATCATTCAAATACACAATTCTATACATATATTATGTGCCACATGTAAAGAGAAAAATAAAATAAAATAATAATTTAATTTTGATACCTACCTTAATAACAGTATAAATAATTTTATATAATTATTTAATTAAATTTATATATTTATATATTTTTAAATAATAAATTTAAAATTTAATTACTTTTATTTATGATGTAATAATAATAATAATTAATTATTTATATCTAAAATTCTTTATATTGATAGTACTTGAAAATTAAATTCAAATAAAATCATATGCATATAGAGTTTATATATCATGAAATTTCTCTATATAGCAAATATATAAGTTTAGGTTTATTTCATCCAATATCCAATATTCAATTTTGTGTCGGCAGTGAATTGAATTATTGAGACTTATCAATTTTGTCAACTTTTGTGGGCACACTACTTGCGTAGAATAGATCTAATGCAACTTTTCCTTTTGATGTATAATTATATTTATTTATTTATATATGGTTAATTTCAAATCCCCATTTTAATTTGATTTTCAAGCACCAGGTATATGCAGCAAAAGCATTGTATATATTGAAGAAATAACGTATGAAAATTTTATTTTACTAACGTTATATGTTGTAGTTTAAATTTATAAAAAATTATTTTTATTTCAACTTATCAAAGTAACTGTTATAATTTTTAAAAATTATTATATATATCATAAAAACAATTTTAATGAATTATTTAAAAAAAATTATTTATAAAAAATGTATACTAGATTACAGTGGTCGTCATCATGGCAAGCATGAAGTACGAATTAGGTTTCCTTAAGTTTATTAATTTACTGAAATTAGGTCTACGAAATTAACATTAAATATATAAAGTATATATGTAATATGTTTATATTACAAGTTTTATATCTTTCAAGAATAAGATTTTAATTTAGATAATTTAGACCACATAGTACTATATTATACCTAACTATATGTAGTTGTTGACCAATTTAGGATGAACATGCCGAAAACCTATATCTAGTGGCTATTATACTTGCTATAAAAAAACATTTTCAAAGTTAAATTAACGAAAATTTTTTTGATACGTTTATTAGAGTAATTAGCTTTCTTATAAATATATATTGTTATATTATTATATTAACTTATAGACGTATTTTCAGTGAAAAAAAATGTGAGTATATAAAAGTGTATTTTAACTACTTACAGATGTATAATTAGATAATTATATAACTGCAATATAAGAAAATACTAAATATTAATTACACTTACAATCCAATATAAAAATCTGTATATTTATGTTTATTAAATATTTTGTTAATTTAAAAAATAATTAATTGATATAATAATAAGTAGTATATATATCTTGAAGTATGAAATAATCCAACGAAATTTGAACCAAAGTGAGCAAATAATTAAACATTATTGTTAATAATGTCCTAACCTTGCTAATTACAAAAGTAGTGATTGATTTAATTTGGAGCAAAATATCAACATCACTATAATTGTTTTCTTGAAGTAAAAGAAACTCATATGATATCAAATCGGAGAGAGTAGTGAAAAAAGGGAGACACAAAAATAGTAAAATACATTCCTTTCAGTTTGATGAGTCGCATTCACATCATTATTGATGTTGAGAAGATAAAAGAAAGTAACTAACGATGGAAGAAGCAATAATGTTTTTAGCCAAGGAGAGAAAATTTTGTAGTCATAAAAATAAATAAATGAAATGAACAAATCATAAGAGTTTTTGGCCAAAGTGCATGTCTTGAAAGCAGGGTACGGCCAACCAAGTTACTCAATCAGCTTCCTTCTATATAAGTACGTACTTTATAGATTGCACCGCGGTTCCGTTACGTTACCAACAGTATATCTACCAACTTCTGCCAACTCTTATTTATAATTGTGTTTTATGGAAGTGTGTTCGTGGATGTGTCTAATAAAAATGTCTTTTTTATAACTGTGTTTAATAAAAGTGTCTTTATAGATATATTTTCTGGATGTGTCTCTTTATATATGTATTTAAAATATATTAATTATTAGACACATCTACGAACACATTTTCATAAAACACAAATATAAATAAGAGTTGGCAGAAGTTGGCGGATAATATGTTGGTACCCTATACTTTTCCATTGCACCCAATAAAAAAAATTGTCTAAAATAAAAATAACTAAAACCCCTTTTCTATTTTCAATTTAGACAACTCATAATTCAAAAATGACAATTCGGTTTTTATCCTTCTTTTTTATTAGACTCCTAAGTCCTTCTGTAAAAATTGTCAGTAAAAGATGACGAAAAATACTTTATATGACCTAGTCTTCATCTATTCTATGCGAATGATAACCATTTGATTGAGACTATTTAACACATACATAATCATTAAAATGATATTCCAATCAAATAGTTATTATCTAACTGCAACGTTGTTTTAATGACTAACGATAAACAATTTCAAGTAAATGCCATATCATACAACCTAAGGCTGATTAATTTAAATATGGAAAACATGTTGGTGATTTGAGAAAATATGGAGCAACTGTGTGTATTACACAGAGATGGACGTTGGCAGATGACATGCACAGCACGCAGGGGGCGTGGTGCATACATCACGTGGGGGGCGTGGAAGCTAGGTGGCAAGCTGTGGTTGAGCCACCTAGGCAGCACGCAGGGGGCGTGCTTAGTCAGCACGCAGGGGGCGTGCTGACGTGGCGATATCTGATTGGCCCGTTGCTGCACCACGTGGGGGGCGTGCTGCATCAGCACGCCAGTGGCGTGCTGACGTGGCGAAACGTGATTGGTCCAAGTGTGAACCACGTGGGGGGCGTGGTAAGTTCGCCGCTCTATATAAGGTAGAGCTCGATAGTGTTTTCCATACTGAGTGAGTGAGAGTTGAGTGTGTTGTGAGGATTCTTTGATGCTGTAGTTGGTGTAATGGAGGACACCGCAAATTTGGTGGTGTATCGTAATGGTGAGATAATACGTAATACTCATGAGGGAGTGAGGTTTGTGTCACAAAATTCGTTTTCGTTTGTGGTTCCATGCACGATGACGTTAATGGAGCTGCAGAACGGCCTATGTCAAGGCATGGAGAATGGTACGTTAATGAGAGTGAGCAGAATTCTGTACCGAAATCCGGTTGTGGTTTTTGGTGGCCTAATACAGTTTGATACCATTCCGATCACGGATGAAGCGAGTATGCAGAATATGTTTCAAATTCACCAGCAGACTTATATGAGACACCCACAGATTGAGTTGTACGTTGAGTTTGAAGCTGAGGAGGCAGTAGCGGTCCAAAATGATATAGATGTAAATGATGATATAGCTGCAGTGTACGAAAGTATGAATAGTGACAGCGAAGAGGACTTCGAAGCCACTTATGAAGTCGGCGATGAAGATGAGGATGGTGATGTGGGAGTTGAGGCAGCAGTGGAGAATGTAGTGGTTCGTCCCTCGAGCAGTCAACCGATGGGCGTTCCACCTTTTATGTGTGAGTTGGATCTCGACGCCATGCATGCCCCCGAGTTTCCGGAATATGCAAACAGAGGTACGTGTTGACTAAATAAGAAGTTTTTGTTACTTTATACCTTGGAGTGTGCAATAAACGATGATTTCGGCTTTCTGTAGGTATTGCTGATCTTGAGGACGGAGAGTTCCGAATTGGAATGGAATACAGCTCTAGAAAGTCGGTCGTTGCAGCAATTAGAAGTTTCACTATATCTAGAGGAGTTGACTATGATGTGTTTGAGTCTGAGCCACAGACGTTCTATGCAAAATGCAAGATGTACGGGCGTGGATGTGACTGGCTTATCCGAGCCAGCTTGATACGGAGAAAAGGTTGTTGGGAGATACGCAGATACAACGGTAGGCACACGTGCACCATCGGAATGATTTCACAAGATCATTCCAAGTTGGACTCAGATACAGTTGCTGAGGCTATAAGGCCGTTGGTCGAGACGGACCCGTCCATCAAGGTGAAATCTATAATTGCGGAAGTCCAGTCAAGGTTCAACTATACCATCAGTTATCGAAAGGCTTGGTTGGCAAAGCAGAAGTCAGTTGCCATCGTTTTCGGTGATTGGGAGGAATCTTACCAAGCATTGCCGTGGTGGCTCTCGGTCATGGTGCAGAAGATTCCTGGTTCAGTTGTCCAAATAGAAACACGACCACTCTACAACGGGAACGAGGAGGCACAAGGTGTAAAAATACTTCATCGTGTATTTTGGAGTTTCAATCCATGCATTAGGGCATTCAGGCATTGCAAGCCCCTGGTTCAGGTTGACGGCACACACCTATACGAAAAATAAAAAGGTACACTTCTAGTCGCTGTTGCACAAGATGGGAACCAGAACATTGTGCCTATCGCCTTTGCCTTGGTGGAAGGTGAGACAGCTGATGCGTGGCACTTCTTCCTCAGGAATCTGCGAACGTATGTTGTTAGAAAAGACGGTGTGGGTATGATCTCAGACCGGCATGAGTCAATACGGGCAGCAGTTAATCGTTCCGGTGGTGACTGGCAACCTCCAAGAGCATGGTGGATGTTTTGTATAAGACACATCGGCAGTAACTTCTTAAGGGCATTCAAAGTCCCTCACTTGCAGAAGCTTGTTGTCAATATAGGGTATTCAAGAACGGTGGAGGAGTACAATATCAACTAAGAGGTTGGAAGAGCGAGGCGAGGCTATGCCAGGTGGTGCGATGCCATCGGACTCAGACATTGGGTATTGGCATTCGACGAGGGACATCGATGGGGCCATATGACAACAAACCTTGTGGAGTGTATTAACTCAGTGTTGAAGGGTGCCCGTAATCTACCTGTGTTGGCGCTGGTCCGAGCAACATATTATAGGTTAAATGAACTCTTTACGCGGAAGAGTGCGGAGTCTTACGAACGCAAGCGTGCTGGATTTACGTACTCCGCATTTGCGCAACAGCGGATAGAAGCAAGTATGCAACAGGCTGAGAACATAGTTGTGCACCGCTTTGATAGAAGAAATGAGGTGTTTGAGGTGCGCGAAATGACTACTGGAAAGGTGTTAGTTGTTGATCTGGCGCGACGGACGTGACTGTGGGCACTTTCAGGTTGAACGAATACCATGTCGCCATGTTATTGCTTGCTGTGCTAACCAGCGTCTTGATTGGCAGTTGTATGTGCATGATGTGTACAAGATGACGGAAGTTCGTAAGGTTTATAGGTTTGAGTTCACACCCTTAGGAGATCCTGAGACATGGCTTGCTTATGAGGGACCCACATTGGTCGCTAATCCCGCACTGAGGCGAACGTCTAAAGGCAGGCCCAAACTGACCCGATACCTGAATGAAATGGACTCACGTGACATGCGTGGTCCTCGGATATGCCGTCTCTGTGGGGCTCAGGGTCATAGTCGGAATAGGTGTCCGCAGCGTGCTGGACCGAGTGGTGCTGGTTCATAGTTTAGTTTACTCATGTTTGTACTTTTTAATTTGCATTTCGTCAGTTAGTGCTTTTATTATCATTCGTGTTTGTACTTTTTTATTTGTATTTTTCAAATGAAGTCTATCCATTGATATCTAAATGTCTGCTTAATATTGTCATTAACTGATTTTCTTAAGTTAATATACAAAAAAGGGAACTACAGGTTACATAAGTTACCAAAGCAAACATTAAACACGAATTACATTAACTTAACTGAAAATAAAATCTAGATAACCTAAACCGAAGCTCACTTCTTTCCACCAAAGTACCTCAGTCCCTTACCCATAATGCCCAGACTGAACCGCGATGGAGTATACCTATCAGGTGGATTTCGCTCCGTCCGTAGGTCA